>NC_089510.1:47813625-48426541 GCF_036850995.1 Saccopteryx leptura
TGGTGAGGTGATGTCGCTGGTCATTCAGGTGGTCGACTTTATTATTGCCCAAGCTTTAAATGATTGCCAGTTTAAAACACTGCTGGATGAAGTTGGGAATAATTATCCTGGTCTGCTTCTGCACAGCAATGTTGCATTGGTTGTCAAGAGGGAAGGTGCTCAGCCATATCGTGGCTTGTCTGAGCAAAATTTAGACTTTTCTTGAAATAAAAAACATCGAGCAACCTGAGTTAGCTAACACTGAGTGACTCCTGAAGTTCTACTGTCTTGTGGCCATGACTGAACATCTGAACGAGCTCAATGTGAAAATTCAAGGCATTGGAAATACAGTCTTATCCCTTCAACAAGCAGTGTTTGCATTTGAAAACAAGCTGAAACTTTTCATCACTGACATTGAAACAGGTCGTTTACTACACTTTGAAAAACTGGGAGAGTTTAAAGATGCATGCACAGCAAGTGACCCTGCTCAACATCTTGATCTCCAGCAGCTAGTGGGCTTCACATCTAATCTGCAGTCATTCAAAATGCGCTCTGTAGAATTTCTTGAGCGCACTCATCTTTTTAAGTACTTCACCCATCCACACGAGTGTGCAGTGGACAGCGCTAACCTGAGTTACATCCTCGGTTCTCCGTCAGAGATTTTGAGCTACAAGCTGCTGACATGAAGGCCTCAGACATGTGGGTGAATAAGTTCAAGTCACTGAATGAAGATTTGGAAAGACTTGCACGACAGCAAGCAGAGTTGGCGAGCAAACACAACTGGGGAGAAATGAAAAAACTTCAACCGCAGACCAGCTGATTGTCAAAACTTGGAACGGGCTTCCCATCACATACCACACACTGCAGCGTGTGAGCATTGCTGTACTGACAATGTTTGGCTCTACGTATGCATGTGAGCAGTCTTTCTCACATCTAAAGAACGTTAAGACCAACCTACGACCATGTTTAACAGATGGAAGTCTCAATGCCTGCATGAAGCTTAACCTCACCACGTATCAACCAGACTACAAAGCCATCAGCAAAACCATGCAGCACCAGAAGTCGCATTAATGGTAAGAAGTACTTACCATTCATCATTGGTTAGCAACAGCATAACAACATTATTAAAAAGAATTCAGAGACTTATTGTACTTTAAAAGTGTTGCACACATTTACTTGTATTTAGTGTTAAACATATTGTATGGCTCTCATGGAATTACATTTTAAAATAGGTAGCATTCATGGCTCTCTCAGCCAAAAAGGTTCCCGACCCCTGTTCTAAAGGAAAGCTCTCATGTGCAAACATACACTATTGAAATTTGAAGATAAGGTAAATAAATCTCCAGATGCTCACCAGATCTCAAGTGTAAATCTTGATTCCCAAAGTTTTAAGATTTGAGGCAACAAATTACTTTATATTAGTGAGTTGTGAATTTTAATGTATCTTATGAAATAGAATAAAGTATGGTTGATGGCTTCCAACCCATTTTATTAAATTAATAAAATACAAATTCAATAATGATCATTCAAAAACATTAGATAGATTTCTACTAATTTTTTGTGACTGGCATTATGACACAATAACCTGACTTAATCATAACTAAACTGAGGATTAGATGAAACATTTGTTTATTCTTATATAATAATCATTTATTTGTTGGTTCTCTTTAAAGGACTATAATTTCTTTGTAGCTCAAGAGACATATGAGACAGTCTGAATCACCAATTCTAAGTGATTTTTATCCCCTCTTTAGAAAAGACAGTTTGAAACCTTTCTTTTCTGTTGGGCAAATCACTCTATAAAGGAGGAAAACTGTGACATTTATTATCATTTAAATAGATTGGAGTTTCAAAGCATGCACTGTCCTCGGTCTAAGTTCATCATAAATTTTGCATAAGTTTCCTTGTTCTGAAAAGACAGTCTGACCCTGGGCAGTGTTGTCTTTAGTCTTTACTTTTAAATTCCTCCCTAACTTATCCCTTTTTCTTCCCTCATTTGAAGTAACGACTTTACTCTAATTGCCCTTACATGAACCATCACATTTGAAGAGCTATCGTATAGCCATGGCTAAGAAAGTGTTAACAGCTGCCAGACCTGTACTGACTCTAGGGAACTTCTTACCAAGTTCAACTCCCAGAAAATTATGTGCTTTTGTTTCTTTCTAAGTCTTTGTATCATTTCTTCTCCATGCAACACCATGACCTCATATTGCATTGGATTGACCAGGCTGTCTCATTGTAAGGATTTAAGTACCGTATTTCCCCATGTATAAGATGCACCCTTTTTTCAAAAAATTTGGGATCTAAAAACTGGGTGCCTCTGATACAGTGGTTGTCAAGTCATTTAAGAAGTGTGGCATTTCAAATGAAATGAATTCAAATGAAACTGAGGATGAGACAGTATATGAAGACAATGATTTGTCATCAGACACAGATGAGGACAAGCTAATGAATGGGAATTTTGACAGTGAAGAGGAGTTGTGTGAATTTTACGATGAGTAAAACTTGAGTTCAATAACTTCATGTAATACATTTTATTTTTCAAATTTTAGGCCCCAAAATTAAGGTGCGTCTTATACATGGGAGTGTCTTATACATGGGGAAATACAGAAAGTCTGCATTCCTTTCCAGGGAATATAGACAAATCTCTCCACTTTCCTCCTTACTCAAATCTATTGATTATATAATAAAGCCAACAGAACCTTTCCTCAGCATGGCTCTATTGGCATTTAAGGTAAGGGAAATAATGAAGTCATGGTGTACAGATTACTCCTCTGAAAACAACACCCATGAGATTCACAACTTTTTCCAGCAGTGCTCCACAGTCTAATCAGCTCAAAGTGCACAATATGGTTTACTGCATTGAGTTAGAAGCTCTGTGTTTACTCTACTGAGGTTACAGTCTCGTGTTTCTAATTCATCTTGTCACTCATTTGAACAGGAACAAGGTTCTGAATTCTGTAACATTTTCTTCCAAGCAGAAGGCTCCCACTTAAGGGCACTGCACTTTCTAAGGTGTTTGTGCTCATTCAGGCTGTTTCCTTTAGCTCCCTTTTGGATCAATGATACTTCCTCTCTGAACCCTCAGATCTATGCTTTCTGCTTAAGATCAAAATTATTTACATGTTCTTAAATTCCCTCACTCAGCTGGTGCTTCTCAGAATCTATGCAGAGAAAATTCTGAATAGATTTTTCTTTGTCCCTGAGACGCAGCATCTTACATAGCCCTACTAAAACTGAGCCTCCAATCTGTGCGTTTCCCCTGACTTCTCCATGATGCTCTCTCCTACTTGGGCTTTTATTAAAAGTCCCCTCCGTGAGACTAACAAGGTCTTCCCATCTTAATTGGCCTTGCCAAAGTTCACTTTTTTTATATAGCCCCAAGATCTCTCAAACCCTCACTGTTCCTTCATAATAACCCAGCCAGCCTCAGTAGCCCACCTGGATACCACTTAGTTCAGAACCACCACAAGCATTAGCGTAGTAAAGCACAATTACATCTACATACACTGCCCTAGGATTGCCTTCCCCTGGCAACATTTACCATGTAGAATTCCTCATTTACCTTTGTCTCATCTGCTCTAAAGTCCAGGGGAAGCCAAATGACTTTGGGAAAGTTTGATATTTATCTGACTGAGTCATTCCAACAGAAGTTTGTATAATCTATTTTAAATATCTAATGAACTAGTCCATAACAGAATGTTAATAATGGGCTTATCAGAACTTTTTAATTCACACAGACCTGGCTTTTCATCTTGGTCCAGCTACTCTCTAGCAGTTTAAACTTGGGCAAGTTAGGAAACTCCCCATCTTCAGATTCATCATAGTAAATGAACATACTTACTCCTCATCCCTTAGCAGTAATAGCAGTCACATCAATGTTATAGCTGGTTAATATTTGACTATTATGTTGCATTTCTCCTCTCCCAGATATTTGTGTTATTTTAAGGGGAATATGGTGTCTTCCTCAACAGAATGGATCTATGAAGGCTGGAGAAGGATTCTGTTTGAGGACAAACTTTGGAACAAGTATGTTTTTGACATTAGGTAACACCGCACCTTAGCTAATAAATAAGGATAGCTCTGCTATTAGGAACCTCATTGGCCATTCTCTCCTATTAGTCCTCATTTCTTGTCATTGTCAAACAATGAAATGTTTGCAGTTGCCTCTCCTAAACTTCATGTTTCTGACTATATGATACCTAAAAGAAATATTTCAAAATTTAGAATTTGGGACTTTCTATGCAATTGATGACTTTAACTCACTCAAAAATCAAGCTGCATCCCCCAATTTAAGACCTCTAACTACGCTGATTATGTTAACATCCCTGCAGCAGTCATTTCATTTCTCTGTCCAAAACCTACTCCACCTCTTCCGGCAATAGATTCTGTGCCCTTGGTCACAGGAGTGGTCACATGAACCTAGCTGAGTCAATAATATCGTCAACTGTTTGGTCACAGAGGTTGGCCTGGGATAGACACATAACCCATGCAAAGACCTGCTCCAGAATATTTCTGGCTTGAAGGAACAGAAATCATATCTTTTCTCTATGATGGCAGAACTTCTAGGAAATGAGTTCAGGGCTGGAAGTGGCCATGTTACTTGCCATATGGAGAAAATTTGTCTATATTAGGAAAACATGAGGTCAACATATAAGGGAAACTGAGAAGTAGCAGAGAGATAGAAAGTAAGAAGATCCTAACAGTATCACAGGCCATGAATCTAGGTGTTCTTGAGGCCACCTTTTCTGTGATGTGTGCCATGAGCAACAAATTCTCCTTTACTTTCAACGAGAACAGTGTTTTGCAAGTAAAAAAGGAAGAAAAAAAATTCTTAGCAATAGAATTTCCATTATTTTGTACCAGAAGAAACACAACCCCCATCAAAATAAATAAACTGGTCTCTGCTATGGGAACCCCCTCATAATGCTGAGAAAGAGATGACTCTTATCCTTTCCTACTAACCTACTTTATAATCCTCTCATTTCTTCTGCTGCCTACTTCATCAGTGTACCCCTTCCACCATCCATTCTCTTTCTTTAGGGGTTTTCATCTCTATCCTCAAACACTCTTAGTTTCATCTACTCTAAAAATATTTTTTCTTGACCTCCTGCTGTCCAGTAAACCTGCTGTCATCTAGTCAGGACATACTAGGCTATGCTGAATAACAAGTAATATCAACACCATAGGAAACAACAAAGGCTTATTTATTGATCAAAATAAATGCATTATAGGGCAGGGTAACCCTCTAGAACAAACATCTTCTATGTTGACAACTAGATGTCCCAAATGAAGAATAGTCCACCATGCTGCAGTTGGACAGTATACCGCACCTGTAGTGTATGTAGCTTCTGTGACTAACACTAGAGGGAGAGAGGATGGAGAACTGCAACCAGCTCCTTAAATGCTTCTCCCCAGCACTGGTATATATCACTTTTACAGGCATTTTATTGGCCAAAACAATTTCTACAGTTATAGCTAACTTCAAGGATTCTGTTTGGGGGAGAGAATTGGATGTGAGAGAGTGTTAGGTGTTTCTACCACATCTTTCTCTACTTATTTTTTTTTAACTAGAATTATCAGAAAATTAAACCAAGATCATGTTGTTGTTGTTGTTTTTCACAAACACTCAATCTTTAACTCCTTGCAAATTTGCTTCTGTGCCTATAACTTGAATTAATCAATTTGGGTGGAGTAATGACCTCCCTCACTCCTCATCCCCCAAATCTCAGTAACTTACAAGATAAAACTTTTTTTTTCTTCCCATGTCATATTCAGACTGCAAATTGGCTGCAGTTCTGGGATCAAGACTAAAAGAATAGCTCTCATACTTCAGCTTAGACATGACAGTTTTCACATTTGCTCATATGTCATTAGCCAAAGGACATCATGTGGCCAAACCCCAATTCAATGAAGCTGGGATATAAACTCTTTCCGTGGGAGTCACAAAAAGGTCACCCGGTAGGGGGTGAGGACCTTCCTACATGGAAGCAGGTATGAGCAATCAGCAAAAACATAGTCTGTCACAGCACTCTACTGGCACTGCTCTGCAGGCTCCCTTCTTGTTCCAGTCACCTTCTCTTACCTGGACATAACTGTAACACTCATGAAAATAGCATACAAATTATACTTCTACCACTCTTTGTTTCTATCAAGATTTAATTTTAAATTTTAAATCATCTGCTGCAAATCTAAATTGTGTCTACATTGCTATTCTCATAACTACCTCACTGGGAATGCCTTAAATATATTTTTTTGGGGGGAGCACTCTTCTGTGCATTCCTACTTCTATCTGGAGTAGCACTGCTTTCCTGATCCATCCCCTGATGTATAATCTCAGTGTCATTCTTCATTCTAACTTCTTCTTCTCCCCCATGTAGTGTGAGTCCTCAAGTGCTAGCCAATATCCTTTACTACTGTTTTTACTCTTTCCCATTACTAAAATCTCATCGGATCCAAGTACTTCTCTAAACTGTTCTAATACCTCCCTATTGGCATATCTAAAGCCCTGAAATTTCATTCTTAAGTGTAATGCCCTTAAGAATTTGCATACACATCCACAGAGACATTACAAAATCTTCACGTCACTGTTGATCGAAATCAGAAAAAAACTGGAAAACCTGTATATGCCCATCAACAAGAGAACTGACCAATTGTGGTATAGTCATACAATAAAATAAATATACAACATTGAAAATGAATAAACTAAAGTTACATATATTAGCACAGGTGATTTTCACAACAAGATATGTGCTAAAATAGCAACATCACAGAAATACATTCAACAGGATATATTTTCACAAATACTTCAAATCATGCAAATAATAATGTCATTTTTAGTAAAATAATTTAGTAAAGTAGATTTTAAAAACATGGAATTCAGAAATACCAACATTATTTATCATGGTTACTCAGCAAGAAATGAGGAATGGGGGTAGGAAGGGGGCCTACTGAAGGGTACACAGAGGGCTTCAGCTGTGTTTATATTAGATTTCTTAGGGGGATTGGGTTGTTTATTTATTTTTTACTTTTTGTGACTTTAACCTATCAGAAATAGTTATTAATACACTATACACTTTTAAACATCTTCTAACTAATCACTTCATTCTAAACTCTTGCTATCTCAAAGCATTCTTCATGTGAACATATTGCTTTATCTTTCTATTAGTTAGTTTCCAACTATTCTCTAAGGCCTATAAGGCTCTATACTTCTTGCATGTCAATTAAGACTGCCAACAACCTGAAACCCGCCCTGTCCCCATCATCCTTACTCCCTTACCCAAACTATCCTCTTCTTTCTTGCCTGTGTACTGAATGCTTATCTTCATCAGTAAGATAAGCCATTATCTTCACCACCCATTCTTTTTTCTTCCAACTTGCCTCAGAGGGTGGCTTAGATGGCACTCTCTCTCATCTAGGGCTATTTCTCCATACATACTGTTTAGTCCCTTCTCTTCCATGTCTTTTAGAAACATGTTCCATCAATTCTTTCATTTTCTTTTAACTTATTGTTTTCTGTGTTCCTTTGTCTATTAAACCTCATTTATCAAGTCTTATCTCCCAGTCAACTCTGGGGGTTTAACATTTACCACTTAGCATTCTCGGTGTGTGTGTGTGTGTGTGTGTGTGTATATATATATATATATATTTAATTTAGTGAGAGGAGGGGAGGCAGAGACAGACTCTCGCATGTGCCCCAACTGGTATCCACCTGGAAGGCCCACTAGGGGGTGATGCTCTCTGCCCATGTGTGACTTTTGCTGCATTACAGCTTAAGCCATTTTTTAGTGCTTGAGGTGTAGGCCATTGGGGCCATCCCCAGTGCTTGGAGCCAATTCATTCTAATCGAGCAATGGCTGCAAGAAGGGAGAAGAGAGAGATAGAGTAAAGGAGAGCAAGAAGGATGGAAAAAAGCAGATGGGTATCTCTCCTGTGTGCCCTGGTTGGGAATCAAACCCAGGACATCCACACGCCAGGCCAATGCTCTACCACTGAGCCAACCTGCAGGGCCTTGGTATATTTTAAAAATATTGTCAAGAATAATAAAGGGTCTGGATGGACCTGGAAACTATTAAGCTAAGTGAAATAAGCCAGGCAGAAAAAGAAAAAATATCATATGACCTCACTCATTTGAGGAATCTAATGAACAATGTGAACTGAGGAACAGAATAGAGGCAGAAGCAGGATCAAAGGGACCAGAGGGAAAACGGACAGGGGGAAAGGGGATGAGAAGATTGGGTCAGAGAAGAGAAAGAGATTAGTGAAATTATATTTACATAACACAGTGTTATAGAGAGCAGGACAGCAAATCCTGGAGCAAAGGGGGTAGATATTGGGGGGGAGGGAGGCAAGGGGGATGTTGAGGGAAACATGGGGGTGGGGGGAGATATATTCGGCGGGACACTTGAATCTATGTAAACACAAATGAAAATCAATAAAAATTAAATAATAATAATAATAAAGGGTCAAAAATCTTACCTTACTTGCAAGGTAGCCAGTTAGGGATGTTGGCAGAAACCATGAGATGCCTGGTCAAAGAAAAAAGATTTTATTACTCACAGCAAAACAGCAACCAGAACATCAGCTTTTCTTGTAGTGGTTCCCTGAGCCCCAATTCCCATTGAATGACTCAGAGGTCATGTGACACCTCAACAGTCATTCACTCCTTGGGTTACATTTCAGGAAAGAAACTCTGAGTTTAGTGAACTTAAATCTTTTATAATAGTAAGAACTGCTCTTCCTTCTGGAGAAAGACATAATCTATATCTTTTAAGGCTGTTTGTTATACAAACTTCCTCCAAAAGAAATATATTTTAAAAAGGCAATCAATGCCGCTGTTTAGAAGATGAGCAGAGCCTGACCAGGCAGTGGCACAGTGGATAGAGTGTCAGGGAAGTTGAGGACCCAGGTTCAAAACCCCAAAGTTCATCAGCTTGAGTGTGGGCTCACCAGCTTGAATACAGAGTCACTGGCTTGGACCCTTAGGTTGCTGACTTAAACCCCAAGGTCACTGGCTTGAAGCTGAAGGTCACTGGCTTGAGCAAGGGGTCACCAGCTGTGCTGGAGCCCCTTGGTCAAGGCACACATGAGAAAGCAATCAATGAACTAAGGTGTTGCAACTATGAGTTGATATTTCTCATCTCTCCCTTCCTGTCTGTCTCTCTCTCTAAAAAAAAAAAAAAAAGGATGAGGAGAAACACAAGACCTATGGAGAATAGTCTTCCAAAAATTACTAGTCCTATATCCCCAACTACATTATAAAATTCTTGAGAGAGCAGGGTTTGGCAACACAATTTCTGAAAGGGCAAATAGCTAATATAAGTTTATAGATCACACATCCCTGCCATCACAGCTCAAAAGAAGCTAAGAAAGTATGTAAAGGAATAGGTATGACTATATGCCAATAAGATTTTATTTACAAAAACAGGTGACTGGCCCTTACTTGAGTACACTGAAACACATTCATGTGTCAAACACTATTCTAGATGCTGATGACTCTTCAATGAACAAAAAAGATGAAATTTCCTACTCTCATGAATGATACATTCTATTGAAAGACCACATTAACAAACAAAATAAATAAAAAACTGTTTGCCAGATAATGACAAGTTCTAAGGGGAAATATAAAGCAGAAAACAGGGAGATACTAAGGGAGGTAACATTTTACACTAGGAGTAGGGAAGGAAGTGGTAATACCTAAGAGAACAGCATTCCAGGCAAAGAAAATACTGCAATTAACCCAGAGTGACAGCACCCCTGGCATGTGCAAGGAGTAGGAGGGGGCAATGCTGATGAAGCAGAATGAATGAGAGAGAGTAGTAAGAGATGTACTTGAAAGTTAGCTGAAGGATCGAACAGAGGAATAATCTGTACTGACTTATATTTTTAGAGATAAATACGCTATTTTGATAGTAGTTGGAAGTGGGCCGGGGTGGAAGCAGGAAGATGATTCAGATGCCTTTAAACAACCAAAAAAGATATGATTGCTCAGACTATAATGACAGCATTACATTCTGGATGACTTTTTAAAAATACGGCCAGATTTGCTGGTGGCTTGGATGTGGTGTGTGAAAGGAACAATAGAATCAAGAACTATAGCAAAGTTTCAGGCCTGGGCTATGGGAAGAATGGAGTTACCACAGACTGCAATGGGAACACTGAGAGGAGCAGGTTTAGGTTGAGATATGAAACATATCTGCTTCAGAATGTTAAGTAGATGCATAGTGATGTGCTGATGATAACAAGCTATCTACTTAACAAAGTTGCCTAAAGCCAGCCCTTCTACCCAACAGTGTCTATCAGAAAATTGCAAATGCTAATAGCTAGCTTCTCTCCTTCCCTCTGCAGAGTCTGTCCTAGTGTCCTCTATAGGTGGGTCAGCTGGAACATTAATTCAGATGGCTTCTCTGGTCAAACAGACATAGAATGATGACAAGGGTCTATTGTCCAGACTTCATCTGATGAAGGGCAAATCCAGCAAATGAAGAAGAGGTTGTCTGCCTATCAAAATGCATATTTGTTAAACTCTTTATCAACTGTCAACCCAGAAGAGAGAATGACAGATTTTTAACAAGATAATTTCAGGAACATTTCCCAAACATATTGAACCAAATTGTCCCTCATGCATCTGGACTGGTGCCAGCAGTCACTGTCCACATCTTGAATTCTTCCCAAGGCTGCTTCACAGGGTCAACTGAGGAGTTCACTTACACTATTTAAAAATCAGTGCACAAAGTTCACTTGGAGGAGAATGCAAGGGTTACTTGCTCAAAAGCAAAAGGATTGCAACACTACAGCTGAGTTCATTCCAGCCCCATCTCTCACACCCTGGCCTTACCCCCTTGAAAAACTCAGTAGAAGTTTTGGTGAAAAACTCGGTAGAAGTCATCTCTGCTTGGCTCATGCTTGATTTTACACAAGCATTTCTAAGCAAAAGCAGAATCCCAACCTACTATGTATAAACGAAAAAATCAACATATATAATTTCACTTTGTTATGCGATTTTATATCTTTTTGTATCTCTCTTCAGTATTTCTCACAGAAGGGCAGTATGGATAACACAGAGGAGAAGGTTCCTATATACACAATCTTGTTCTATCTCAGGTCTTAAGGTTAAAGGAGGTCAGGCTGGCTAGTTACAAAAGAGAGGCTCAGTTTCAGGCAGAAGATTGGATGTCTCTGAAATAGTTGAGGAGGGAGGGTATATTCATCTGGAGGAGAAAATAGAACCTCCTAGACATAGAAGAAGAAGAAGAAAAAAAACATTACCCAGGGTTTGACAGAAGCGTAATGGGTCTCAAAGCAGGAAAAAACTAAGTTGACAGTTTTAGCATTGGAGACAGAAACAAAATGGATAGAAGAGAAAAGTGGACTGAAGGAATAAAGGTAGGCTGTTCCTTGGGAACAGAAGATCAGAGCTGTGCCGCAGAATATCTGCACAGAATGTGGGCGATTGGCCCAGACAGAGGCATAATCGACTGTCTAAATGATGTGGAGATATTTTCTCTAAATTTATGTACTGTGGTTGACCAATGTCACCCTGTTAAATTTAATTGTAAAAATAAATACATTAATTTAAAAATATATATCAAGATACAATTTAAGTTTATTATATCCCCTGGGATATGTTTTGCTGCAAATAACAACTCCTGATTAAAAGTGATAATACTAAGGAGCCATTATTGTAAATTTTAAGAAATCAAGAGATAAAGAGGATTGACAAGTTGGTACAGCAGCTCAACAATGTCAACAAGAAGCCGGGCTTATATTGTCATACTATTCCGTAGTGTTTCATGTGTTGGTGGTTTCTCTCATTATTATAAGTGGGTTGCAACAATTCTTGTGACTTATTCTTACAAAAGAGTATCTCAAAAATTAAAAAGTGGGTAGGAACATAAAAGGTGTGGTTCTGTCTGTTACTGGAGGTGAAGGGGGAAATAATATCAATTTCCAGGAAGACTTCTTATAACCTATTGAATAAATCTGACTTATATATCAGAGGCAATAGGGTCATTCTATTTGGCTTAAGTTAATCAAAATCTCATCCCCTGGGTGGAGCTTATTGCTACAAGAATAAAATTGAGGTTTTATTTGCAAAAAAGAACAATATCTATTGGGTAGAAAACCAAGTGTCTATTATATTTAACTTCCTGCATTTTCAATATTCTATTTTAAAAAAATGTTTCTAGAAGGTAAGAACTTTGGTAGGAGGAAAGTTTAAGTAACTGAGATTCAGAAGACTAAGAGGAAAAAAAATAATAGAGACTAGAATAAAAACTTCTGTTTCAAGTTAGGTGGTCTAGGTAATTGAGATCAAACATCTCAAGAGAAATAATAAAAATATAAAACTTGAAAAAATATTAAAATTATTTTTTTAAACTAAGAGCTAACAAAATAGTGAACAATTATGAGGCCGCAATCCAGAAGCAAAGAGAAATTAAGAGAGATGAAGCTGGCACTTCAAACTAATGTACTTCAGGAGGGTCTGCAGTTCTGAAAGACACAGCAAGTTCAGAAGCTAGGCAGGAACATAGCACTTGGAGTTCAGAGCCTTCCATGAGGAGCCTGAAAAAACTACCAGGCCTTAGGTTGGTAACATGAGGAACAAAACCCTGGGAATAAAGGGTAATTCAGAAGTGGGTCAGTTCTATCGGGACTAAAGCTTCAAATCACCTCATCCTTGACACATTGGTAAGAAGATCTGGGATTGCTAGTATCCCTACTAACTGAATGACAGAAGCAAATAATATTTTTTTAGACAAAGATAACATAACTTTAGGCCACTAATTACTCATATACAGTAATGCCTCGGTTTTCGTTGACTTAGATTATTGTTGTTTTCGGTTTTTATCAATTTTTTCCAAGAAAATTTTGTCTCAGTTTTTATCAGTTGCCTCGGATTTTGTTGGTGTGCCCATGTGACCTCACTGCTAATTTTGCGAAAACAAAGGGTGGCCCACGCATTCTCCTGCTGGGTGTGGCATTGTTTCTCATTGTGTGAGCATCACCCACACATCTAACCAAACAGTTCCATTGCTTTCCAGGGTTTCTGTGCTTTTTCTATTGTTTGCGAGTGCTAATACTACAGTTACATGGAAGTGATTACTGCGTATACAGTATTCAGGGTATGTGTTTATTTTGCATTTTTCAGTTTCAAAATGTGTGTAACTCACGTAAGATAAAATCACATGTGCTCAAATCTCATTGTCCCTGTTAAGCGTTTCCCTTGCTAATAATGCCATGTTAAATGTTCATTTATTCTTTACATTAGTCTTTTAGAGTCATTTTATATTAATTTTTATTGTCTTTAGTATTAAACGCTACATTTATTTTGGAGTGTCAGGAACAAATTAATTGGATTTACATTGATTCATATGGAAATAATTACCTCGGTTTTCGTCAGTTTTGGATTTCGCTGATTGTTTTCGGACAGATTACTGACGAAAATCGTGTGTGTGTGTGTGTGTGTGTGTGTGTGTGTGTGTGTGTGTACATATATATATAATATATATATGTAGTGACAGAGACAGAGACAGGGAGAGAGACAGAGAGAGAGGGACAGA
Organism: Saccopteryx leptura; assembly: GCF_036850995.1. Taxonomy (NCBI): domain Eukaryota; kingdom Metazoa; phylum Chordata; class Mammalia; order Chiroptera; family Emballonuridae; genus Saccopteryx; species Saccopteryx leptura. The sequence goes on from NC_089510.1 coordinate 47,827,167, forward strand.
TAGGGACAGACAGGCAAGAAGGGAGAGAGATGAGAAGCATCAATTCTTCATTGCAGCTCCTTAGTCTCCTTAAGTTGTTCATTGATTGCTTTCTCATATGTGCCTTGACCAGGGCGGCTAAAGCAGAGCAAGTGACCCCTTGCTCAAGCAAGTGACCTTGGGCTCAAGCCAGCAACATTTGGACTCAAGCCAATGACCATGAGGTCATGTCTGTGATCCCACATTCAAGGAAGCAACTCTGTGCTCAAGCTGGTGAGCCCATACTCAAGCCGGCAACCTCGGGGTTTTGAACCTGGGTCCTCTGCATCCTGGTCCTATGCTCTATTCACTGCGCCACCACCTGGTCAAGATCATATATTTTTAATTTAAAAATTTTATACATTGGCATACATTTTCACCTATTAGTACATAACAAAACATCCTGACACATGAGGATAAAGATATATGGAATTTAATTATGTTTAATATGTTCAAGGAAAATAAAAACCTAAATATTAGAATTTTTTAAGATGAGATTTTTTTAAGTCAAACTTAAATTCCAATATAATAAACAAAATAAGTAATTGAAAGTATAAAATCAATTAATGCTTTAATAGCAAATATGATACAGTTGTTTAGAGAATTAATGAACTAAAAGTTAAATTAGAAGATATCCTTAATAAAGGAAGAGAGAGAAAGATAGAAAATATAAACAAATTATGCAAAACAAAGGAACTAGAGAGACAAACCATTAATTAAATATAACTAAAAACCCAGAAGGAGAAAAAGAATATGCAAAAGTAATATCTGAGGCAACGATACCTGGAATTACCCAAAACAAATGAGAAATATTAAACTATAGACATTAGAAACACTACAGTGAGCACAATTAATAAAAAGAAAATTACACCTACAAATAGAATAGAAAGTTGCTAAAAATTAAGATGAAGATAAATTCTTAAAAGCAGCTAGAGAAACATAATACTTTCAAAAGGTAACAATAATATAATAACTGACTTCTCAATAGAAAAAAAGGAGAATATATCTTTACATTTCTAGGGGGGAAAATCCACAGCAAAGATTAAATACCTAGTAAAATGAAAGAAAAATGAAAACATTTTTATATAAGTAAAATTCAAGAGCATTTTTAACATTATATGTGAATTAAAAAATACTAAAAGAAAGAATAAAAACAAAAATCTTTTACATATGTGGGTAAACTTGTTCATTGGATAAACATATGAATAAAGTTTCTGGGCCCCAAAGCTGTAGAAAATTAAAATACATAAATATACATAAAAGCCATAACCTACAGGTTAGATGGAAGAGAAAAGGTATTAAAAGGTTTTTAAGCCCTTGAATTTTGCAGAAAAATATACAAATCATATTTGCATTAGATGTTGATAAATTGAAAACCCATGTTGTTGTTTTTTTAATTTAGAAAATTAAATTTAACAGGGTGACATTGATCAATAAGAGTACATAGGTTTTAGGTAAACATCTCTATAGCATTTGAATTGTTAATTATGTTGTGTATCCATCACTAAATCAAATCACTCTCCATCACTACCTACTTGTCTCTTACTCCTCTCTCCCATAAACCCTCTTCCCTTGGTAACCACTTCACTTTTATCTATGTCTATAAGTCTCAGTTTTATATCCCACCTATTTGTGAAATCATATAGTTTTTAGCTTTTTCTGATTTACTTATTCCACTCAGTATAATGTTCCCAAGGTCCATCCATGTTGTTGTAAATGGCAATATGTCATCATCTCTTATGGCTGAGTAGTGTTTCATTATATATATGTACCACATCTTCTTTATCCAATTCTCTATCAAGGGACACTTTGGTTGTTTCCATGTCTTGGCCACTGTGAATAATGCTGTGATGAAAATGGGGGTGTATGTGTCTTTACATACCAATGTTTTCAAATTTTGGGGGTAGATACCCAGTAGAGGGATTGCTGGGTCATATGGTAGTTCTATTCTTAATTTTTTGAGGAACCATAATACATTTTTCCAAAAAGACTGTACCAGTTTACATTCTCACCAGCAGTGAATGAGGGTTGTTTTTTTTTCCCCCACAGCCTTTCCAATACTTTATTCATTTTTTTTTAGAGAGGAAAGAGAGAGGGAGAGAGAGAGAGACAGAGAGAGATAAGGGGGGAGGAGCTGGAAGCATCAACTCCCATACATGCCTTGACCAGGCAAGCCCAGGGTTTCGAACCGGCGACCTCAGCATTTCCAGGTCGATGCATTATCCACTGCACCACCACAGGTTAGGCTCTTCCAATACTTGTTATTACCTGTCTTGTTGATAACAGCCAATCTAACAGGTGTGAGGTGGTATATCATTGCAGTTTTGCTTTGCTTTTCTCGAATAGCTAGTGAAGATAAGCATCTTTTCATATATCTATTGTCCATTTGTATGTCTTCTAAGGAGAAGTGTCTGTTCAGGTCCTCTCCTCATTTTTTAATTGGATTGTTTTCTTGCTAGTTGCTGAGATTTGTGAATTCTTTATATATTTTAGATATTAACCCCTTATTGGAACTGTTGTTTGGAAATATCTTTCATTTGGTTGCCTTTCTACTTGTTTTGTTGTTGGTTTCTTTTGCTGTGCAGAAGCTTTTTAGTTTGATCTAGTTCCATTCTTTTATTTTTGCCTTTACTTCTTTTGCCTTTGGGATCAAATTCAGAAATTGTTCTCTACAGCCAAGGTCCATGAGTTTAATACCTATGTTTTCTTCTATGTAATTTATTGTTTCAGATCTTATATTTAGGTCTTTGATTCATATTGAATTGATTTTTTGTGCAAGGGGTCAAACTGTAGTCAAGTTTCATTCTTTTGCATATGGTTTTCCAATTTTGCCAGTACCACTTATTGAAGAGGCTTTCTTTTCTTCATTGTGTGTTTTGGGCTCTTTGTTCAAGATTATTTCTCTCTCTATATATATATATATGTGGTTTTATTTCTGGGTTCTCAATTCTGTTCCATTGGTTTGTATGTCTGTTTTTCTGTCAATACCATGCTGTTTTGATTATCATGGATCTGTAGTATAATTTGAAGTCAGGTAGTGTGATACTTCCAGCTTCATTCTTTTTTCTCAGGATTGCTTTGGTTATATGGGTTCTTTTATGGTTTCATATAAACCTGGTTATTTTTTGTTCTATTTCTTTAAAAAATGACATTTCAATTTTAATGGGGATTGCATTAAATTTGCATATTGTTTTGGTAATATGGCTATTTTAACTATGTTGATTCTTCCAGTCCTTAAACATAGAATATTGTTCCATTCCACTGTGTCTTTTTCAGTTTCTTTCAATAATGTTTTGTGGTTCTCAGTATATAGGTCCTTTACATTCTTTGTTAAGTTGAGGAAATGTTTTCATCTGTATCATGCCACTGAAGAAATATTTAATAAGAAACTATATATTGCTTTATTAAGTGGGAAAGTGCATTTTCAATCACAAAAATCCAAAAGTATGGTGTTTCTTTGTCATTCACCATATAAACAAAATGAAGGAGAGAAATCATATGATCAATCTTCACAACAAAAGTGTCCCTTGATAGAGGATTGAACAAAGAATATGTGGTACATATTTACAATGAAATACTACTCAGCCATAAGATATGAGGAAATAGTGACTTTTACAACATGAATGGACCTTGAGAATATTTTACTAAATAAAATAAGTAAATCAGAAAAAGGCAAGAACTGTATAATTTCACACAAAGGTGGGAAATAAAACTGAGACTCATGGACATAGATAAAAGTGAAGTGGCTACCAGAGGGCATGGTGATGTAGGGCATGGGATGTAGGGAGGGGGAGGGGAAGGCGTAAAGAGAAACAAATATAAGGTGACAGAAAATGATTTGACTTTGGTGATGGGTATACAACATAATCAACATTTTAAATGCTACAGAAATGTTTATCTGAAACCTATATACTCTTATTGATCAATGTCACCCTATTAAATTTAATTTTCTAAATAAAATTTAAAAAAATATTAAAATAAAATAAAAATGTATTTGACAGTTGTAGTATCCATTTGTAATGAAAAAACAAACAAAAAAATAGAAGGAAACTTTTAAATAAAACAGCTTTGTTGTTATATATCCTTAAGGCAGTTCCAACTCCTAGCAACCTTATGAATGAGAGATGTCCACAGTGTTTTGACATCAACAGCCCTGCTCAGCTCCTATAGACTCATGCCTACAGCATATTTCATGGTATCAATTTATCTCTATTTGTTCTTCCTCTTTTCCTGTTGCCTTATATTTTTCCCAGAATTTTTTGTCTTTCTAAAAGGAGAAAAGTAAACACCTTATATACAATAAACTGCACATATTGAAAGTATCTGATTTGATAAGTTTGACATGTATATAGCCCTGTGAAACTGTCACCACATTTCATAACCTTCCTAAGTCTTTTCATGCTCCTTTGTAATTCTTCTTTCTTGCCTCTTCTTCAACCACCTCAAGCACCCTAAAACTCTGTTGCTTCTGGTTGTTATAATTTGCTCATATTTTTTTACAATTTTATATAAAGTGACTCATAAATTCTGTGCTTTTTTTTGTCTGGCTTCTTTCACTTAGCTTAATTATTTTGAGATTTATTTAGTTTGTTTTATGTATACATAGCCCATTCTTCTATGTCATTGAGTAATATTATATTATACAGATATACTATAATTTCTTTATACATTTACCTGTTGATTATCATTTAGATTGTCTCCAGTATGGGGCAATTACAAATCAAGTTGCCATAAACATTCATATGCAAGTCTTTGTATGAATATATACTTTCATTTTTATTAGATATATCTAGGAGTGGAGTGCCTAGGTCATATGGTTGGTACTATTATCTTTTTAAGACATTATTAAACTGGTTTTTAAAAGTAGTTCTACCATTTTTTATTTCCATCAACAATGTGTGAGAATTCCATTTCCTCCATGTATTTACCAATACTTTGTTGTTTTCAGTCTTTTTAATTTAAGGATTTCTAATAGGTATATAATGGTTTTAATTTCCCTAATGACTAAGGATTTTGAAATTTTTCTTTTGTGTTTATTTCCATCCATTTATTTAATTTTGTTAAAATATCTTTAAATTTTTATGCACTTTTAAATTTGCACATTTTTAAATCTTATTACTCAGTTTTAAGAGTTTTTTTAAAATATATATATTATATCTATTCCAAGACAATGTCTTTATCATATGTCTTTATGTATAATGTGCAAAATTTTATATCAGTCTCTGTCTCTTAATTTTTTTAACAATATATTTTAAAGAGCAGAAATTTTTTTTAAATTTTATTTGAAAAGTTAAATTTAACAGGGTGACATTTAATAAGAGTATATAGGTTTCAGGGAAACATTTATATAGCATTTGAACTGTTGATTATGTTGTATACTCATCAGCCAACGTCAAATCATTTTCTGTCACCTTATAATTGTCTCTCTTTACACACTTCCCCCCACCCCCTCCCTACCCCCCTTTTTCTGTCCCCCTCCCTTATATCCCCCTCCCCCTGGTAATCCCTTCACTTTTATCTATGTCCATGAGTCTCCATTTTAGAAATTTTTAATTTTGATAAAGTTTACAACTTTTTTCTTTTAGGATTTGTGCATTTGGTGTCATATCTAAGAAATCTTTGCCTAACCCAAGATAACAAAGATTTTCTTTTATGTTTTCTCCTAGAACTTTCATGTTTCAGATATTACACTTAAGTCTATGATCCATTTTAATTTGTTGTTGAATATATTGAGAAGTATGAAACAAGGTTATACTTTTGCATATGGATATTCAACTCTGCTAGCACCATTAGTTAAATATACTAATCTTACTCTAATAAACTGCCTTTATTTTATTTTTTAAATTGATTTTAGAGAAAAAGGAGAAGAAAACAGAGAGAGAGAGAGAGAGAGAGAGAGAGAGAGAGAGACAATGATTTTTTGTTCTATTTATTTATGCATTCATTGGATGATTTTTGTATGTGCCTTGACCAGTGATTAAAACTGCAATCTTGGCATATTGGACAACACTCTAACCAATTAAACTACCTTGCCAGAGCCTCTACTGAATTGCTTTTATTTAAACCTATGCCAAAAATAAATTGTCCATAGGTGTGTGACCATTTCTGAATTCAGTACTATTTTTTATTGATCTTTTTGTCTCTCTTAAGACTAACACCACACTGTTTTTATTACTGTAGTATATTATATATATCTTGAAATCAGGATATAATAGTCCTCCAAGTTCATTCTTCATTGTAGAGTTGTTTGGGTCCCTCTAAATTCTTTGTATTTATGCATTATATTTAGAATCACCTTATCAATTTCTATGAAAAAGCCAGTGAAGTACAAAGTAATATTTAGTAGCCACTTCAGATGTTTCATAAAAGTTACTGTACATGTGATAAAAAAATATTTAAAAACAACCTGTTATCTGATTGCAGTGAAAATGCTGGGCTCACTCAGTGGTTTGCATACATCTAACACAGTCAGCACAACATTCAAACATATCAAGTTTACAAATTACCACAGATTAAACTAATAAGTGAGCAATACTGTGCTGATGACTAAATCAACCCTTTACATACATTATTTGATTTAATGCTTACAACAACCAGCAAGAAAGGCACTATGATTCCTTTCTATTTAACAATTGAAGACATCTAGATTCAGAGAGGTTAAGTAATTTTCCCATGGTCATGCATCATTTGACTCCAAATCTGACTTACTGAACAGTAGGCTACTCTGCCTCTGGGGAACTAGAGATTCATTTAGATAATTATATGCATGTCTTTTTGGCTCTCTGCCAGTAAATAAACCCCACAAAGACAGAAATGTCAGTGTTCACACAACGCCTTGAACATAATCGTATTGTAACCCTCCATTAAAATGTTTTAGAAGAGTAAAAAAATAAACAAATGAATGGCTAAATGAGGAAGAGGAAAATAAAAGTATGAATTAAGTTGAAGTATATAAAGTTTTGGTTTGGAGTGGTGATGCATTTGCCTATAAAGGTTTTTATAAAATTTTGGAATGGATTATAAAAGAAGTAAAATCTGGACTGTCAGTGAGATAGTCAAAGAAGTGTCCACATAAAAATAAATTCTGACAATACCAATTGTAGTGAAAAAAAAGTTTGGAAATTCAATAGGTGTTGTCGAATAAGCACCCACGCAAGAAAACTCAATGATTTAGAAAATACTTTTTGCAAGCTAAAAATATAGATTAATTTATCTCACCATTTTTGAGGTTTGGATGCTAAAGAGATCTTAGAAATCATTGTTTCTGCTTCTCAGTTTCAATACGAAGAAATGGCGCCTCAATGAAGTTGATGCTTCTATCAAAGGTCTCACGGTTTACAGTTACAGAAAATCCAGTAGACTCATTTCCAGTCCAGTGCTCACTCCTTTGGTACAGAGTCTCTATGTGTATCCAGTCATAGATAATTTTACAGTGGTTATGAGATGTAGACTAAAAAGGGATTTCTACAAACAGTATTAATATCTTCACAGTTCTCTACAGAGATAAATAGGAATAGCCAATTAAGAGAAAGAGGAGCAAATAAGCAGGAGTCTGGGGAGCAACAAGAACAAGCTAAACACATTTCCCTACTGTGGGCCTTTCTGACAGTTTCAATGAAAGCAAAATTTCCATAGTATTTACAAGAGAAATGAAGACATTCTCTTTAGCCTGGGTTGGTTCTAATTTGGAATATTTCTCTACAGCAACCCACTGCAATTTGGCCATATTATTTTACTTTATTTTTGCCCAACCCATATTGCCCAAGTAGTTCGCTCTATCCCAATGATCCCATGCACTTACAGTATTTACAACTGAAGACCAGTATTAGGTAATTATATTTATTATATTTGACTCTCTCGCTACAACTTTGCAAGTTAGGTGTGATTATCATATTTATTTGTTTGTTTGTTTGGTTATTTATTTTGAGGAAGGCAGGGAGAGAGAGACAGGAACATTGAGCTTCTCCTGTATGTGCCCTGACCAGGGTATCAAACCAGCAACCTCCTTGCTGTGGTGATGCTCCAACAGAGCTATCCAGCCAGGCTTAATTTTTTTTTTAAAGAGACATGGAGAGGAAGAGGGAAGGATGAGAGGGGAAGGGAAACATTCATCTGTTCCACTCAGTCATACTTTCATTGGCTGCTTCCAGTGTGTGTCCTGGCTGGGATTGAACCCACAGCGTTGTTGTTTTCAGATGATACTCTTAGCCAACTGAGCTAACCAGCCAGGGCTTATCATTCTTATTTAATAGATGAAGTAGTAAGAAGCTCAGAATGTATAAGAAACACATGTAAGATAATATTATTAATGAGATATAAAGCCAGAAATACATCCAGGTCCTGTTGATGTCAAAGTCTGGCTCTCCCCATAGTATAGAAAGACTGACTGAGCTGAACCATGAATTCCCAGCCAGCACTTACTATTGACCAAACTGGTGTAAGTGTTCTGATTTTAAGGACAGGAAGAGTATTCTTCTTAAGTTTTCAGAATAATCAATGAATAGAAAAATATGTGTTGGTAAATAGAGAATGGCCATAAAAGCAGGATGAAAGAATCAGAAAAAAATGATCATTATGAAAAATAATAGGTCACTTGTGCCAGACACTATGCCACAGACCTTACAAAATATTTTCTTGTTTAATTCCTACAACTAAACTGGGAAGTATTTCTATTGCAGATGAGGAATGGGAAACTTTTAGACTTAGGTTATATATTCAAAGTCACACAGTTAGAGAATAGTGAAAAACTTCCTTCAAAGACTAGTTTCTTAACTGGGGGGGGGGCGTTAAAAATCACCTGAAAGGGGAAAAAAAATAAAAACAGAAGAATACGCCAGGTAAGTGGAAATGTAGAAAGATAAAGTAAACAAGATATTTAATTTTGCAACTTTCACTTAAAGAGAAATAATTATTGCTAAAGACAGGCCTCAAAGATATCTATAGTAACTTCTGAAGTTCTATAAAGCTAAAGTTAGATTGTTTTCTCCCATGTGAGACTTAGTATGTCTCCAGATGTATTTAAGTAAGAAATTGCATTATCTCTATACAATACAGTTTGTTTAGTGTGAAATTGAGCAGTGCAATTGCGTTTACTATTAATGATCGGAAAACCAATTGTTGTATGATTCACCATAAATGGCATTGGAACATAAAAAATGTATGACAATTATTCAGTCTCCAGAGCCAAATCATATTAAAAATCAAAGTAAGATATGAATCATAACAAATCTCATTTTCTAACCTGCATAAGAACATTGAGAGCTTTCAATTCTCCCTTTGAGTTCATGGGTGACCTAAAGCCTTTGTTCAATAAAAGAAGCCTCATGGGTTATTGAGTAAATTTAGCTAAGGTTGTAAGTAACTTATCTTTATCTTGACCTCTCTTCCAAACTTAAACATCTTATCATAAATAATCCAGGTACTTAGGAAGCACCTTCAGACACATGGGCTCCATATGCTCTGAAGAGAGACAGATCATATTTGATTTCAGGCACATGACTTACTAGCAGCTTGTAAACTTAGATGATACAGTAGGGACTTCTGGTAGTGCCCAGTATCCCTTCTCACAATTTTGTATATAGGATTTTTAGTTGGGCACATTGCCACCAGAACACAGATGACATTCCCTAGCCTTCTTTGCAGCTAATTCCCTTATTGTGTTCCAAATGACTAAGTCTGTTCAGTTTAAGTGAAAGTGTCCTATGGGCAATTTCTTAAAACTTTCCTGAAAAGAAGGCTGATACACATTTTCCCCCTTATTATTTATCCTTTCCTCAACCTCATTGTTTTAAAACATGGATCACACCCTGAACAATGAATCTGAAGGTCACACCCAATGGATGACAGACCAGAGAAATGATAGAAGTCTCCACTCTGAAGACTTGTAGCAGAGCTACAATATGCCATCCAAACCCTGGAAAACCACCTCTGCATATTTACATGATAGGAAAATTCACTTCCACCCCTGGGCAGTTAGCTTAGTTGTTTAGAGCATCATCCCCAAAAGCCAAGGTTGAGGACTCAATCCCCAGTCAGGGCACATACAAAAATCAACCAGTGAATGCATAAATAAGTGGAACAACAAGTTAATATTTCTCTCTTTCCCCTCTTAAATCAATAAACAAATTAAAAAAAATAAAAATACACTTCCAACTTGACTATTATTTTTATATTTTCTCATATTTGCATTCAAACCTAATCTGAACTAATGCAGACAAGTTATATAAAATGAGAATGCTAATATGTACAATATGTAGCTCAGAGGTTTATTTTGAGGATTAAATGAGAAAATGCATGTAAATACAGGGCCTGGATAATAAGCATTAAATATTTGTTATTATTAATGTTATGATAGCATTTTTGCCTAGTGAAGACAATTTTCTTGTCTCAGGCCTAGTCTACGAATTAAGATATTTGAGGTGTTTCCTCAAACTAAAACATTATAAGAAAAGATATAAATGGTCTTATAGGATCACTATGGTCCTCATACCTAAGGCCATTTCTATATACTAAGAGAACATTTTGTACAAGGAATAAAGATTGGGGTCTAGACTGCCCAGAAGATAAAATACTGGTTTTTCTTTCCAACTCATTTTTTTTTTTCAGTATTCATTATCAGTCAATAAATGCTCTTGCTAGTGAGAATACTACCACATGGCATTATCCAATTTCAATAATTCAGTTTATCAAATGTTATATTTTAGAGTTATCACTTCTTTTCACCTAAATCTCATCAGTAAATTATTTCCAAATCGTAACTTAAAAAGAATTGTTTCTGGGAAGGATTCTGAATATGTGTGTTGATTTTTCTCAGCTTTGCTACTAAATAATTTGGAATATAACTTTTCTCTCTACTCACCTCAGAGGTGAAATGTGATAAGTACAAAACAAGTAGTGCTGGACCCTGAGAGAGAGAAATAACTGAGACTACACGAGCCAAGGAAATTGGCATTGAAGAGATGGAATTTAAAAGAAGAGCAGAATATAGATTTACAAAAAAGAAAAAATTTTAAAGGGGGGAAATCTAGATAAAGAGATTGACAAATACAAAAACATTGGGGCAGAGAGTAAGCCAATCCAGGTAATTAATATGGAAAAGCAGATTAAAGTATCAAAAACGGCACATTGAGATTAGGGCATGAAAATCCTCAAATGGGAATTCAAGGAATTGGGGATTTCAGAGTCACTGGAGAGCAACTGATGGGTGCTGAGCAGAAAGTGAATGTGCAAAATGATGGGTGAACTACTGGCAGCAGCCTGGATGAATTAGTAGACAAGATAAAAAGAATAATCTAGGGTCCTTTTTTAAAAAACAGTTCAATGAAATACAATTCAAAAACCATATAATTCATCCATTTTAAGTGCACAAGTCTATGATATTTAGTATATTCCCAGGTTGTATAGCCATTATCACTATCTAATTTTAGAACATTTTGCTTGTTTTCTAAAAAAATCTTGTACCCATTAGCAAGCAATCTTCATTTCTTTCACTTCCTCATCAGCTCTTAGAAACCATTAATCTACTTACTGTCTCTATAGACTTGTATATTCTGGACATTCCATATAAATGGAATGATATGGACTTTTGTAACTGACTTCTTTCTCTCAGAATAGTGTTTTCAAGGGCCATCCATGTTGTAGTATATGTCAATACTTCATTTCTTTTTAGTTCCAAATAATATAATATTATAAAGACATGTAACATTTATCTATCCATTTATCAATCGAACATTTAGGTGGATTCCACTTTTGTGCTATTATAAATGATGCTATCAACATTCTTACGCAACTTTTTGTGTAGACATAGAAGTGGAATGGCTGACCCATAAGATAACTCTTTATTTAACATTCTGAAGAACTCTCAAACTCTTTTCCAAAACAACCACACCATTTTACATTCCTTCCAGCATTTTATGAGGGTTTCAATTTCCCCACATCCTTTCCAACACTGTTATTGTCTGTCTTTTGGAGCATAACCACCTGAGGTAGTATAAAGTGGTATCTTATTGCATTTTCCTAATGACTAATGTTGAGAATTCCTTCATGTTTCTTGGCCATTTCTGTAACTTCTTTAAAAAACTGTCTATTAAGATCATTGTGTTGTCTTTTTATTACTGAGTTGTAAAAGTTATTTATATATTTTAGATACAAGTCCCTTATCAGATATATGATTTGTAAATATTTACTGTCACTTTGTCTTTTTACTTCTAAATGGTGACATTTGAAGCACAAAATTTTAAATTTGGTTAAATTCAATTTATCTATTATTTATTCTCCATTTTTGCTTTAAGTGTCTATCACAGGTATCTATGCCTATCTTTGTTTTTCTCCAAGAGTTTAATAGTTTTAGCTCTTAAATTTAGGTCTATGATCATTTTGCATTAACTTTTGTTGAGTACATGGCATGAGATATAGATTTTGCAAAACGTGTGCTAGCACCATTTGTTGAAATAGTTTATTTCTTCCATATAATCAAGGCATGTAATAATAAGGTCCTAAACATGGGTAATGTCCTGGCAATGCCTAATGTTGAGGCTTTGAAAAGGTAAGAGAGGGGTATCATCACTGGGTAACCAGGAGAATAATGTTGCTACCATTGATATGAATAGAAAAGTCAGGGGAGAATAGTTCTTAGAGTAATATGAACTTTAGTTTGGACAGTTGATTTTGTATTGTACAGGTGAAAATGTACAGAACATCTGAGGAAATGCTGACTGGTAATGTAACACTGGGAATATTCTTCATAGATATACTAATTAAGTACTCTTCCAAAAGGAAAATATAATTAGAGATTAAACAATAGTAAGAGGGACAATGTCATTTAGAGAAGTAGAAGAGGTACAGTAAACAGACTATTTTCAAGTAAGTTATTCATTCATTCTTTCAACAAATATTTACAGAATCCCTACCATGTTCCAGGAACTACACAAGGTATCTGGAGCTGGAGAAGGAAGCATGGTCTTGGCCTTCATGAAACTTTTCTTCCAGAGTGGAGAGACAGCCAACTAAGTAAACAATTATAATACAATGACAATCATATGGCAAAGAAAGTCTAAAATTCAACAGAAAGCATCCACCTCAGTCCCAGTGTGTCAGGAAAGGTTTGGGATAACTTGTTATCTAACCTGAAACCTGAGCAGAAGAAAAGCCCAAAAACGAAGCAGGAAGAGGAGTAATGCATTCCAGGTAGATGAGAGCATGGGAAAAGAAGAAATGAGAATTTTGCTTGTTTGAAGAAGCAGGCTGAATCCCAATAGCAGCTCTGTAACCATTGGCTATCTGGCCATGCATGACTAACTTAATCTCTTTGAGTCTCAGTTTCCTCACGTGTAAATTCTGGTAATGCTTCCCAAGGGGTGAGCATTTTAAATAAGAGAGATATGCAAAATACCAACATCTCGTAGGTATTCAATTTATGCTGGTTTGACCTCATTCTCATTCTTCACTAAGTATACAGTGAAGAGTTTCCCTTCTATGCCTCATATTTCTGCCTGAACTCACAAGAGATCCCTTCCTCTTAGATTTGGATCTGTAAATTACACTCCTTTATCTTTCATTCTTTGTTGTGTCTTGCCCTTTAATTAAACACACACAAGCCTCTCCAGTTTTGAAATTACCTCTACCTGATGCTTTGCTCTTCTCTTTCCCTCTCTGTCCCGTCTCTCTCCATTTAGTCTCTCTCTCAAAATTCCCCTTCTCTCAGTTTGCTCAGCTTCTGAAATGCATTTTCCATGCCCACTGCCTCTGTTTCCTTATCATCTTTTCACCTCTTGATTGCTCACCATCAGGTGTTTGCCCTATTACTGTTCTGAAACCTCTCAGAGAAGTCATAAGAACTTGCTCATTGCTAAAATAAATGGCTTTTGGCCCTGGCTGGCTGGCTCAGCGGTAGAGCGTCGGCCTGGCGTGCGGGGGACCCGGGTTCAATTCCCGGCCAGGGCACACAGGAGAGGCGCCCATTTGCTTCTCCACCCCCCCTCCTCCCTCTCTGTCTCTCTCTTCCCCTCCCTCAGCCAAGGCTCCATTGGAGCAAAGATGGCCCTGGCGCTGGGGATGGCTCCTTGGCCTCTGCCCCAGGTGCTAGAGTGGCTCTGGTCGTGGCAGAGCATCGCCCCCTGGTGGGAAGAGCTTTGCCTCTGGTGGGCGTGCCAGGTGGATCCCAGTCGGGTGCATGCGGGAGTCTGTCTGACTGTCTCTCCCCATTTCCAGCTTCAGAAAAAATACAAAAAAAAAAAAAAAAATATATATATATATATATATATATATATATATATATAAAATAAAATAAACGCCTTTTCTTCTTGGCATATATATATTATTACACATATATATTTATATACATAATGTTATAGATGTAGTTATATATAATGCTATATATATTATAATAGATTATATATTACATTATATATTATTTTTATATATAATTACATTATGTATGGTACATTTTTATCTATCTATCTATTTATCATCTATCTATCTATCTATCTATCTATCCCTTTATCTATCTTACAAGATATGCCTTGACAGGAAGGTAAATAATCAAGAATAAAATCCCTTATTGTTTGATACCTTGCTAAGTAGTTGTTGCCTATTCTGAAAATATACACATGCTTAGTTTCCAGGTTGAGGAACTGATTCAGATTCCTGAGTGAAAGTGGTCCAACCCTTAATACTAGAATTAATAGACTTTTCTACAAATGAGTAATTATTAGAGAATGTAACCCAAAAACAAACAAAGCAAAACAAAAATACAAAGAGAAGTAAAATTTGCCTTGGAGGCATGACTTAGAAAAGAGCATGAAATATATGGCAGATTTAAAAGCTGAAGTTGAAAAATGGAGGTTTCTGATAAAGAGAGCTCACATCAAAAATGTCAGATTTCCTCCACATATTCTTAAATTTATTTTTATATCAAAATGATTAAAGATTGTTATTTGTTTTGAAAACCTTCCTCCTATCTTTGCATTATACTTTTCCTGGGAAACAGATGTAAAAATAGCTCACTGCCACTTGCAGAGACTAGACTACGGACAACAGTAGAATGGCGGCCCTACGCGTCCTCTCACCTCAGCATGCCTGCACTGTCCTTCATGGGGCAGGAGGGGAGAAGTGAGGGGAAGAAGGAACTGGAGTGTGGAGGAGACAGATGGCACTGGGTGGGTTCTGAGTGAGTCAACTGGAGGTAAACTGTTCTTTTCACATCCTGCTGAGCACTTAGGCAGTGGCTTCAGAATAAGTTATCACTGCCCTTCAAAGTTCTCATTAGCTCAGTAATGTCAGGTGAAGAGATTTGGGAACTTCCTGCTGATGTCTAGGGGAGATCTTGATCTCAGCGAAGACACATTGAGAGGTCAGGTGATGAGACTGGGGTGGTCAGAAATACCAACATTTGAACCTGAGTTGACTCAGACACAGCAAGCAGACAGTGAGATCACAAGAAATTATAAAAATCTAAAACCAAAACATGCACAGAGAAAATAGACTTTCTAAGCAGTGGACAGCATAAGAATAAATTGTGAAATTTGTTGCAGAGAGCATTAGAATATGCAGAAAAAGCAATAACTTAGAAAATCTGAAGATCTGGGTTCCATCATGTACCACATGTGTAATTTTAAACAAGTCATTTAAGCCCTGGCCAGTTAGTTCAGTGGTAGAGCATTGGCCCAGTATGTGGATGTCCCAGGTTTGATTCCTGATCAGGGCCCACAGGAGAAGCACCCATCTGCTTCTCTACCCTCCCTCCTCTCCTTCTTCTCTATCTCTCTCTTCCCCTCCCACAGCCAAGGCTTCATTGGAGCAAAGTTGTCCCGGGCGCTGAGAATGGCTCCATGGCCTCCACCTCAGGACCTAGAATGGCTCCGGTTGCAACAGAGCAATGCCCTAGATGGACAGAGTATAGCCCACTACTGGGCATGCTAGGTGGATCCCAGTCTGGCGCATGTGGGAGTCTGTCTCCTGCCTCCCACTTCTCACTTCAGAAAAATACAAAAAAATAAAATAAAAATAAACAAGACATTTAGTTTTTAATGCATCAATCTCTTTATCAAATGTTTAACTTCTCTATGCCAGAATGTCTTAATCTGCAAAATGGGTAACAGAATTGTTCTCACTGGAATGTTTTATGAATTAAATGAGATAATACATATTGACACCCTAGCATATAGTAAACATTCAATATATGTTGATTGTTGCTCCTATTTTTAATCTTATTATTTCTATCTCATAGAGATTCTCTGCAGACCGGTTAGATTCAATAAGATGAATATACCTGGAGCCTGGTTACACTGGTTCTCAGACCCTAAGCTTTGCCACCTGAACCCTGGTTCCCACTCATATGATGTCTCAGGAAACATTAATCTAAAGCCATGTAACAAGCTGCTGACAGCCCCAGACACTGATGTCACCAGCAGTGAATTGTCTGAACAGGCAAGATGGCAATCATTCAGGAAAATGAAAGTGACAGAAACATCAAGGGCCGCAAGGGCTACCGTGGCTGACATACCAGTAGCATGTCCCCTAACTGCCCAGTTGAGATCAAATCAAGTATGGGCAAGGTCAGTTCTGCCAATTTCAAGTATGATAAAATATGTGAACACACAAACACAGATGCAGAAGAAGAAAGAATGTAGAGAAATATACTCCAAATTTAATGTAATTATTATATCTGGCCAGAAGAACAGCTTTTTTTTTTTTAATTTTAATAATTTTATTTTTTTAATGGGGTGACATCAATAAATCAGAAGAACAGCTTTTATTTTATTCTTTGATCTTTTCTGGTTTCCAAACTTTCTGCAATGTGCAGGTATTGGTAATATAATCATTAAAGTTATAAAATAAAAAATTAAGACAGGTCCCTCAGAAGAGACATAGACCATATCATAGGGGCTGGAGGAGGGAGAGTTGGGAATTTGAAGCTACACTTAAAGTAAGTTTTTATTCTTGCATTCCTTCTTTTCACACTCACTTGCCTCCCTATGCTGAATCTATATCACTAGATTATTGTAAAACTATCATGCAATTTATTTCCTCTCTTCCAAGTTCTCCTGGAGGCTGTCTCTCTCACGCAGCAAGAGCTCATCCTGCTGCAAACACCATCGTTGCCAGTTAACCTCCTGTTCAGTCGCTTATAATGATGTTCTGTCACATTGGATATCACTCAACAGTTGTCCAATGTTCAGTAGCTTTTCTTAACTACTCCTTTGCTATATTTTCTTCTCCACTACTATTTCTCACTACCACTTAATTAATAAGACCTCTCTCTGTTTCAGCTAAACCAGATTCTCAAAGGACGGTCCCTGGACCAGCAATGCCAGCATTACTTGGGAACTTGAAATGCCATTCTCAGGCATTCCACAGAATCAGAATTTTTTTGTTTGTTTGTTTGTTTTCAAGTCATCCAGGTGTTTCTGATAACATGGATGAAGTCTGCGAGGCAGACTTTAAGCACTGAGCTCCACTGACTTGCAGGCTCTCTTCAAACCTTACTTGTTCCTTCATACATCATAGCGTTTACACATGGTATAGAGGTTTTGATTCAACACAGGTAGGACAAACCATGTTTTCTAGAATTTCCTTCCCTGTAAGTGTCTGGTTAGGCTGGGCCACAGGGGATTCACGTGCAAGATTTGGAGAATGGAAATGAAGCAGCAGTCACTTTGCAGCTTACACGTGTCATCACTTATCAGCTCATTCGCTTTGTGGGTAATGGGCAGCAGCTGGGTCTGCAGTTGCTCCACCTTCCCCCAAGTCCTCCATTACCTTCTATAACTCCTGGCCAGGTGGGCACTTAGCTTAGATCATCACGGTCAGAGGCAGTGAGAACCATATGTTCATTTGGGGGTTTCAGCTTGTCTATGCTCTTTCTATCTTATACCCATCTTCTCCTCCCTAACTTATGTCCTTAAAACTCTTATCTCCTGCATGCAAAGACAACAGACTTGTGTTATGAGCCATAAGTGAGGTAGGTGTCTCTTTTCCTGCAGGAAAGATGAAGAGCAGAGGCAGAGGGTCCCTTGACCCTCACCACAGGCCTCACTCACTTCCCAATTTTTCATCTATGCTTTTGCATGCTTATAAAAACTCAGCCCATATCTAAGCTCTAGGAAGTCTTCCAGATTAATCCTATTCCAATTCTATTCTTTCTTTTCTAATTCTGAAAGACATGTTGTACTCCCTTTATGTTCTGTCTGGTAACCATTCGCAAGCTGTTTCACATATCCTTGTTATGTCTCTACATCCAGACTATGAGAACAATGCCAGCAATCACATGTTCATTTGCTCCCTCCATCCCTACCCCAGCATCCAATAAAGGAAATTCTATTTAATATGTTTTATAATGCCACCTGCTCTGTTTAGGCTTCATATTCATCTTAGATATTCTTCATCACTCCTAGTGTTTCATATCTAGGCTGACAACATTCAAATATATATATATATATATCTTCAATCCTGACCTCTTTCCTAAACTTCAAGCCACATATCCAATTGCCTATGAAACATCTCTGTATGGATAGCCCTCAGGCACCACATTTGCATCTAAAAAGACTAAAGCTGACCCTGACCAGGCAGTGGTGCAGTGAATAGAGCATCGGACTGGGATATAGAGGATCAGGTTCAAAACCTCGAGGTTGCCAACTTGAACATAGGCTCATCCAGCTTGAGCATGGACTCACCGGCTTGAGCGAGGGGTTGCTGGCTTGAGTGTGGGATCATAGACATGACCTCATGGGCACTGGCTTGAGCCCAAAGGTTGCTGGCTTGAAGCCCAAGGTCACTGGCTTGAGCCCAAGGTTGCTGGATTAAATAAGCATTTACTCACTCTGCTGTAGCCCCCCTGGTCAAGGCACATATGAGAAAGTGGAAAATGAAGAACAAAGTACTGCAACGAAGAATCGATGCTTCTCATTTCTCTCCCTTTCTATATCTCTGTCCCTATCTCTCTCTCTGTCTTTGTCACAAGAAAGAAAAAGCTAGGCCTGACCTGTGGTGGTGCAGTGAATAAAGCATCAACCTGAAATACTGAGGTTGCTAGTTCGAAACCCTTGGCTTGCCTGGTCAAGTCACATATGGGAGTTGATGCTTGCTGCTCCTCCCCCTTCTCTCTCTCTCTCTCTCTATCTCTCTCTCTCTCTCCTCTCTCTAAAATGAAGAAATAAAGAAAGGAAGAAAGAAAGAAAGAAAGAAAGAAAGAAAGAAAGAAAGAAAGAAAGAAAGAAAGAAAGAAAGAAAGAGAGAGAAAGAAAGAAAGAAAGAGAGGAAGGAAGGAAGGAAGGAAGGAAGGAAGGAAGGAAGGAAGGAAGGAAGAAAGAAAGAAAGAAAGAAAGAAAGAAAGAAAGAAAGAAAGAAAGAAAGAAAGAAAGAAAGAAAGAAAGAAAGAAAGAAAAGAAAAGAAAGAGAAAAAAAGAAAGACTAAAGCTGAATTTCTTATTCAGCCAAACCCACCACTTCTTGGCTTTCTACCTAAGAAATTGCATCTCCATCCCAGCTGGTCAAACTATGACTTTGGTGTGAGCCTCATGCTTCCTTTTACCCTAAATCTTATCCCATTATTCAATCACCTAGATTGTTCTTCCATTATTCTATCCATGCCTTTTCTTGTGTCAAGCGTAAAGTGCGTAATGGTTAAAATAATGAACTGCAGAAATAAGCTTAGGTAGACTTGAATTTCAGTTTTACTGATGACAATTTACTAAGCCTCAGTTTCTTCACCTGAAATAAAAAAGATTAGTATCTATCTCACATGATTATGTATATTAGTATAAACAATGCTTATACAGTCCCCGTCACATGGCAAAAAATATTGATATTAGCTATTATAATTCCTTCTGCTATTATTCTAAACCAAGTCACTATCTTTTTTCTTGGTTATATCACAACATCCTAACTGGTTTACTTGCCACTACACTTTTTTTGCTTTCTTGATTTTAGATGTAGAATTTATAAAATGTCATAAGCAATTTCCAAAATACCACTCATTAGTCCCTCAAATTCCACATATATTTTACAATGGTATTTTTAGTATATTAATGTTTCAGATGGAATAAATTGATTAACAAATTTGTATGGTCTGGGTGCCAAAAGTTTGTGAGTATGGCACAAGCCCCCAATCCTTGCTTTCAGAATTTTAAGTAAGAGAGGTACCAGTACACACAGACTTCCAGGAACATCCATGAAGGTCCCCAATATTCCTTAAGGTAGACATGTAATACTGTCACTGAGTTGTAAAACAGGTCTATTTTTTCAAGAAAACATATAGATGTGTGTTACTTCCCTAATTTTCTTCATCACTCAGATTGGAATGTCCTAGGATTGTGTGGTAAGAAGATTCACCACATCTTTGTGAAGAGTTATGCCTTCCCGGCCTGACCTGTGGTGGTGCAGTGGGATAAAGCGTCGACCTGGAACACTGAGGTCGCCGGTTCAAACCTTGGGCTTGCCTGGTCAAGGAACATATGGGAGTTGATGCTTCCTGCTCCTCCCCCTTCTCTCTCTCTCTCTCTCTGTCTCTCTCTCTCACTCCTCTCTCTCTAAAAAGTCAATAAATAAAATAAAATAAAATAAAGAGTTATGCCTTCCCATAGCAATAAATGATTCCAACAGAGATAGACAGACTTAACAGCTGTACAGCAGATGGCCCTCAGTCATGCTTTAGGTAACTGCTTCAATTGAATATTATAAAATTGGATGAAGTTCTGCCAATTTCCCCTTGCAATTATAAAAGTTTAGTGAGAAATTAAAAAGATTTAGTATTCATTAAAGTGAGTATCCTTAATATATCTAGTCTTCACTTTCTATTTCTGAAAAACTCCATGTTTTCTTATAGCACTGAGCACTTTACTTGTGCCTCTAATGAGTTCTGACCTATGTTAGAGTGATAGATAAGAGATAGATGATAGGTAGGTAGGTAGATACATACATACATACATACATACATACATACATACATACATACATTGCCTATCTTCCCATCAGGTTTAAGTAACTTGATTTTACGTATGATCCATCCTTGTATTCCAACATGTTGCACTCTCTTGTCTATAGTATGTACTCACTAAAAACTTTTTTGGTGAACAACCAGATGAATAAATATGCCATTGAATTTTTCATAATTAAATTCTACTTTATAATGAAGTGGAATAAGTCACTATCTAAAGACACTCTGGAAAATTGTTATGTATAATGCCAAATCTCCACATTGTTTATTATATATTTTATATAACAAGCTTACTTAATTCAATATAATTCAGAAATGTACAGATTGACCATCTGTTACTCTCTATTGACTGCTGAGGTACTGAGATACAAAAAGAATGAGACATGCTACCTCTGGCAAATTTCATTTTCTGTTCTTTTTACAGTGTAATTTACTGATAATCGTCCCACAGAGAGATGAGGCCTATGTCCCCTCCCATGAATCTGAGTAGGATTTTTTTTTTACCGCTTTTTCAATAGAGCACAGCAAATGTGGTGTGACTTCTGAGTCAAGGTTACATAAAGGATTCAGCCTCTATTTCTTTCTTAAGATACTTTCCAGCCTGGAAGCCAGCTACCATGTAATAATGAAGCCCAAACCCTTCCATATGGAGAGAGGATAGACCACATTAGAGAGATCTATATGAAGAGGAATGCAGGCCCACCAGTGAAGGCACAGAATCAACCACCAGACGAGTGACAAATTGTTGTATTAGGGTTTCTCAACCTTGGTACCATTAACATTTTGGAAAGGATAATTCTTTTGAGGACAGGAGGGTCCTGTATATTGTAGGATACTCAGCAGCATCCTCCCAAATTGTGGCAATCAAAAATGATTCTAGATATTCCCAATACCCTCTGATAATAAGACAAAAATCACCTCCAGTGGAGAACCACTGGATGATTCCAGTACCCATTGAATTGCTGCAGCTAACTTCACACAGAAAAGAAATTAGCTGTCCTCATCGAGCCCTGCCCAAATTGGAGAATTGTAAGTACAATAGATATTGCTGTTATAAGCCACTAAATTTTGGAATGATTTGGTGTAAAATGTTAGATAATAGAAAGAGTCCCTGACTTTAAGAAACAAATTTTCCCTTCTAGGATGAAAAGCATTTACATAACCAAATAATCACCATTCTACAACACGAGCTTATAGAATCTACTATAAACTTTGGCTGGTGAGGCACACTTTGAATAGATATATGTGTGTAAGAGAGATGGTGTGTGTACATATAGAGAGGCAACTCTCTGATACTGAAGTCTTGGTCTGTGGGTATACTGAGCTATTACAGCATTTATGTTAACCTAATTTTAATTAGGTTTACGTAATTATATTGTCTTTCTAATTTGCTCATGCACTTTCAACTGGAAGTGGTGAACACCAGATTCTCAAATAACTCCACATAATTAAGGTTGGCTACAGTAACACACAACTTGTTTTCCTGTAAGCTACATTAGATGACTCAGTCCCAAATTATTTGGAGCAATTGTGAGATAATGTTCTGAACAGAGCTATGGCAGGGTCATGTTTAGTCTGCCTAGCACTTATAATTTATATTCAGATATCAAAGAAAAAGACTGGATACAAAGTGTGTATATGCAGTGGCTCAAAAAAATTATGCTAAATTTAGAGGTTTGTTTTAAGAATTTAAAATTAAAATAAGACATGGTATTATATATACCTCAAATATTTGATTTTACATAATTATAACGAGTAATGTGAGCTTCAGAGTGAAAACTGTGTCTCATTTATCATAGTAGCAACAGCTACTTATGGAATGCTTACACTGGGGCCCTGCACAGTGTATGCTGTGGTGTTAATCCTCAACACAGCCCAGCAACTGCAGTTCAGAGGTTAAATGACTTGCCCAAAAAGCTCCTGGGATTGGAAGGTTTATCTCTCTGACTCCTAAGCCTGTTGTCTTTCTACAACACCTGCTCCCTTTGTCTTTGTGTCCTCACTAGTCAACAATGTATGTAGTACATAGATAGTCAAATGAGTTTGTTGATTAAAAATAGCTTTGAATCACAAATGTAACAGCTCTGTATAGAAAAGAGACAATATAGTCTATTAAATTCACCATTATGAGGGTCAATCCATGCTTGTGGATTACCATGCAACAGAGAAATTAAATAAGTGATTCTTCTAGATGCTACACCAACTAAATTGGCTCGACTCTGTGCAGCATAACTGATTGCCTAGCAGTCAGCCATTGAATGCCAAAACCCATCTCCTATGTAGAAACAGCCTTACAAGGGCCTGCTGTACTAAGTCATTGTTTTCCTGTTTTTGAAGGGAATATTGTTTCAGAAAGGTGAAGTAGAAGTAAGCGTAAGCTCTTTCTCATAAGGAAAGTGAAAAACCAGTTAAGAGAGGCTGAACCTGTTGAACACATGAATAAAATATGCTTCATTTAATAAGGCTAACTGATAAAATTAATTGCAGTTGAACTGCAGCTTTTTATTAACATAGAGTGATGACCACAAAATGTGAATAAATAAATATATATATATATATATATATATATATATATATATATATATATAATAAAAATAATAGCCTAAGCTACTACTAAGCATTGTCAGCTGACATCCAGTGACATAATTCCAAAATGAATGTGTTAGGATAATATGGACACATAGACCAATTGCAAACAATGGCTATTAATGATTCTATAACTGGTTTTTTAAATTAAGCCTTCTTTTTCCTCTCAGCTGCTTTCTGCTTTATATGAATGGCTATAAACTTTTGATTCAGACTTAAGAACTATGCTGTGTTGTGTGAGGAAATAGAGAGTATAGGAAAGCTGGTCTTCTCAGAATTGATAAACAGCCCGCACAAAATGGAATCAGTGTGGACAGGTCTACCATGTCAGACCCAGTCATGCATGACTAAGGAAACAGGCAGGCACAGTACACATGTGTGCCCAATTTATGTACCCTTCACTTATGTAACCTCTCTGTAATCATGGCGTGGTTCCACTTTTGTGTGATTTTACTCTAAAATGGCTGCACACTGCATCAGGCTGCTGCTGTTGCTGCTGCTGCTGTTGCTGCTGTTGTTGCTACTGCTGCCCGATAAGGCACGTGTCATCTGCCTATGAGTCCACGCATCTTCTTCAGCTCCTGGCCCCTTACATCCCTCCATCCCTGGCCTCTGAACTTGGATCCAACACTTGGCATAGCTGGCAAGATTTGGTAAGTGTCCTCACTACCCCACCAGAGGACATGTGGCCTCAGACTGGGTTGTGGTACCCCGGGGCTGTGGTCCTATCATCTTGAACCCCTCCTGAGGAGTGAGGGGGAGGTAGATGGGAGCCTGCATGCTTTGGAGAAAGCCCTATGAGTCCTTGAAGACGTGATTCCTGAGAAGTCTTGGATTGCACTGGCTGAGTGGTCTGGTTGTTTCTTACAGCCTTGAAGAGGCAGCATGTAAGCACTCTGGCTTATGAAGCCCAAGCGGGAGGTTTGTGGCTTGAGGTGTAACAGCTGGAAGCCTGTGTATGAGCTCTGGAGTGAGAGCTAGCTCATCCGGTGAAGGACCCAAACACTGTGTACACTGGCAAACCTGGGAGGGGGAGAGGAAGGTTACACCCCCAGTTCAGAATGGCATGCACACCCAGTGGTGAAATGACGAGCCTCTAGCCCAGGGGGCCGGGGGGGGGGGTCTGTGTGGCCCCCTGGTGGTGACAGAATTTACCACATACACTACTTACACTCCCACCAAGAAAGCAGAGCTAGCAGCATCCAAGAGAGCCCATCTCAGCTTTCCTCATTTGTTTATGGGATGAAGGAGCAGAGTCTGCAGTTATTGCCTGATGAAATAGAGAAGCTGCCCTCCATCATCATACATCTGTTCTTGAGACAGCAACTGCAGATTAGCCGGTGATTGAGAGGGTGGTCACTCACTGATGCACTGGCCAATGGCCACAACCCGTACAGTTTGTCATGATGCCAGAGAACTCCCTGAGGGGGTGACTAAGTGGACCACCTATGTTGACCTAGTGCAGATGATCTGGGAGGGAGGTATACACCACGCAATTTTTACTTTGAACACACAGGGGCTAGATGAGGAGTGCTTTACTGCCTGCATGAAGGACTTGATCCTGGCTTCTGTGTCACCTGCAGAGTTTGAGTCTCTGGTGGCTATCCTCACTCCATATGTGGATTGACACATACATGAGGTAGCAATGGCCATGGCAGGATTGGGTGATGTAGAGATGAAACAACAGGGTCATAGAATAGTGTACCCTACATGGCAGAAGGGGGAATCAAAGATAGCTCGGATAAACCCTAACAGGCAGGGGCCCCAAAAGGTCTCCCACCTGCAAATGTGGATTGATTTATTAGCAGTCAGGGTAGACAAAAGCTAAATAGGTCAACAGCCTAATAATGTCCTGTTGGCCTTGTGGGTGGCAGATGCCAAAGGAGAAGAGGTCCCAGAGCCTACCAAGCATGGAGCTGGGAAGACTTCTGCACGCACTGTACAACTCCAAGATTTTCCAAGCACTCTTATGGAAAATTATTCCCTCCTCTACTAGGGGTCAGGCTGAGGCATCTGGCTCAGAGAAACCCTGGAAGACCAGAGGCCACATGTTAAATTAACTATTTACTGGTCCCCTTGGGAATATTCAGCACATCTTGGCTTTGGTGTACACTGTTGCAGACTATAGTCTGTTGTACAAAAACCCAGAGAGGTTTTCAGGGCCACCAGGATAATTTCAGCCAACAGCATCATGTCTTGGGCGCACACCTATGCTCAAATGTACAATATGTCTGATTGTTAGGTATGCACTGAACTACCTACTGGTGCCATTGATGGATTCCCATGGTGCATCCAACTGGTGACCATAGACAACTGGTCCTGGCTAGGTGCTCAAAACCGGTCCAGCAGGTGGCCTGAGACATGGCACACCACTGAAACACTGCTATGGCATGACTACCACAATCTGTGGCTGTTTATAGGATATGCAATATGAAATGGGTAGAATTGGCTTCTGGAAGAGCAAGTAAAACTCCATGCAAAAGCTCCCCATTGCATAAAGGAGCAATGGGAGACAGGACACCACATGGCTAAGTGGATCCTCAAAGAGCTATATGCTAATATCACCCTTGTAACAAAGACTGGCCACTGGTGGAATGGTTGAAAGCACACAGGGACCAAACGAGTAGGCATGGTAACCCCAATTATATGTGGGTTTGTGAAGGGTATGGTTGGCCATATCACCCCGCCAATTGGACTGGGAGGTGTACTTGATGAAGATCCTATATTGCAGGGCATGTCCTGAAGGCCCTGTCCGAAATCCCACACAACTGGGACAGAGTGTACCACCGCTGGCAGAGAGAGAAATATACTGCTTGGTGGTTTCATCCTTTAGCTATCTTTTTCCCCAGAGGGGGAGCTATTAAAGTGGAGTTAGAGGTGATGGCCTTATCTGAGCACACAACCCAGGCTTTAAATCAAACCTGGCAGGCCCTAACTCTGATGATGGATGAAACTACTCAGATGCGTAAGGTGGTGTTACAAAATAGGATGACCTTGGATCTGTTAGCAGCTGCCCAAGGAGGCACATGTGCTCTCCTTCACGTAGAGTGTTTTACGTATATACCAGATAATCAAAGAAAAGTAACCCAAGCTCTGCAAGAAATAGATACTGAGGTACAAGATATGCAGGCCCTCTCCCCGACCCTCTTCAGCAGTGTTGGAATAAACATGGACTATCGTTTATCTGGCTCCTGTGACCGGCCTCCTAGTAGTAGGCCACTGCTCCCTATACCACTTTTGTGGCCTATGGACTCAAGGATCAGCACTCTGGGCCCTGTGTACCCTCCCAAGTACAGACTGTTTAAGGGGTGGAGTGTGGGGAAGCTGACCTCCCCAGAATTAGTAAAGTGCCTGCACAAGATGGAGTCAGTGTGGACAGGTCTGCTATGTCAGATCCAGCCATGAATGACTAAGGGAAACAGGCAGGGACAGTACACATGCATGCCCAACTTAGGTAACTTTCACTTAGGTAACCTTTCTGTAATCATGGCTTGGTGCCACTTTCATGTGATGTTTCCATAAAACGCCTGTGCACTGCGTCAGGCTGCTGCTGTTGCTACTGTTGCTACTGTTGCTATTGTTGTTGCTGCCACCACCCAATGAAGCATGTTTCATCTGCCTATGGGTCCACCCACGCATCTTCTTCAGCTTCTGAACCCTCACACCCTACCATCCCTTGCCCCTGAACTCAGACCCAAAGGAGATGCAAAAAAAAAAAAAAAAAAAAAAAAAAGGGAGAGAGAAAGTGAGGGAGAGAGGGAGAGAGAGAGAGAGAGAGACTAGCCTAAGAAGTGCGTCTGCCAGATATACCATCAATCTTTCATAACCTTAGACTCTTTCAGGTAGCTTATGGCCCTGATCTCATAGTTTGAAGCTACACAAACCAGAATCTTTTCACCTGAGCTGGAAGCACAGCTAAACATCTCCTCTCTTCCTGAAATAGCCTGAAAGAGCCAAAGCTGAGGAGACAAGACTGGCTTAATAGTTCTCAACGGGGAATGCCACAGCCTCGTTAGGGTGTGTGGAGGCTTTGGAGTTGCCACAGTGACAGTGAGTACCAACAGCATTTAATAAATAGAAGTCAGGAAAAGAAAACTTCCTGCAACATACAGGACAGCTTTCAGAAAGAAAAGATTTTCCTGCTCCAACTAATATTGCTCTGAGAAATATTTAGCCACTTCTCTTTTAGAACTTCATGGGCCACTTGTTCAATACCAGCAAAGAAAACCAAACTCTAGACCTAAATGCATATAGGAAATGCACCAGGATTTGACTGAATTTTTTGTTTGTTTGTTTCTAATTTGAAGCAAAGAAAATTCCTTATGGCCACTTCCAACAATAATCTCTAAATTTTTCTCAACTTCAGGGACAGTACCTGAGTCACTACAGGCATTAACATTTCAAAAAGAAAGCCAAGAAAATAAATGCTAAGATTCCGTTTAAACCCCAAACTACCTCTGCTCAGAAAGTAAACTTGGTTAAAAATGCAGTAGATTAACAAAGGGAACCAGTGGGTTTTTAGAGTGAAAAACTCACTCGATGCCTGACCTGCCATGGCCCAGTGAAGAAGCGTCAATCTGGAACGCTGAGATCACCGGTTGAAAACCCCCAGCTTGCCCAGTTAAGGCACATACTAGAATCAACCACTATGAGTTGATGCGTCCTGCTCCTATCCTCTGTTCGCTCTCTCTTTTCCTCTCTAAAATCAATAAATAAAATCTTTTAAAAAGAAAAAAGAAAAACTCATTTGACAGTGCTACAAAATATCCCCTTGCTCTTACTTTCAGTCTTGGAGGAGATTGTGGTTCTTGCGCATTTCTGGAAGACAATGTTGTTCACTCCGCAGGTGGGCTGAGGATTTTAGCAGATGGCAACAGGATGGCTGTAAAAGAGAAAACAGCTCTTGCAGATGGTACCTTACTCCGTTCTGTGTTTTTCTTTTTGGAGGAGGAAGGAAGGGAGGTTGTTGCAAGACAGCACAATCACTCTGAAAACTTTTGAAGTATTTATTTCATACATTTTCTAAAGTCTTCATTTATTATCTTTCACAATATATCAAAAAAGAAAAATCAGGCAGGAAATAGAGAAAGAACAACAGGAAAATTTCTTTTAATCGGTACAACTATAAATTCACTATCCTGTAGAATTACTCTTCATGGCCTCAAAGCCTGTTAATGCAGTAAATTTCCCTTATATTTTCCCTCTCCAGGTGAAATATGTTAATTACTGTAACATTTTCCTCATAGGTCACTTTTTTTTTTACTATGTTGGGCAAATGCTTGACTTTCAGCTAAATACATTCTGCTCATCATATGATTCTGAGATGCTACAAGTTGTTCACAATATTCTGATAATGGCTTGCATGATGGGAGCAACCTTCACTGGTGATCTCCTGTTAGATCTTATCCAAGGGAGAGAAGGTGGTTAATGAAGTCACTCCTTTGTGAACAGCTTCTGCAGTGTGGGCACAGTTTTATCACCATAATGAGCAGCCAAGCCATTAATTGGGCTGTAGGTCTCTGAGTGTTCCAAACCTACTTCTTTAGCTCCTTGTCACCATTGGAAAGATGACAAGTGGTAAGTTCTTTGCAAACTATTGTCTCCCACAAATGTGGTCCTGGGAAGTTCATCCCCATGATTGCCATCTATTTCCTTTTCCTATGCTGGCTTTGGGTGAGAGTGTCCTCAGGGCATTTCTCTGCCTGCATTTTGATATCAGAAAGGGGAGAAAATAATAAAAGCTCTTGAATGAGATTGATATCTTTAATTATTACCAATGATTCATTCACATATTTATATGTCCATTCAGCAATTTAGTAAATATATATTAAGAACCTACTATGAGCCAGTCCTAGAATACAGGGCAAATGTGATCCATTTGTGGTCCTAAAGGAGCTTTAGGAGAGGACATCAAGAATTATATAATTCAATAAGTGTTATTTTTATTAAATGTATAGGGTCCTATAGAAATGCTATTTCTGCCAGGAAGGCCAAGATCAGAAAACAGAGTACATCACTGTTAAACAGTCCTAAAGGATAACTAGGTGTGATTCTATCAGGGAGCAAAAACATAGGCACATGAGTGAATGGGGTTCTATGTCCCAGGCAGGTAGGAAAACTGGCATACAGTAAAGGGTGGGTATGGTAGTCATGAACGTGGAGATGGAAAGTCCAGAAGGAGTGAGGACTTAACTAGAAGCTAATTAAAAAACAGCATAGCCTGACCAGTGGTGGCACAGTGGATAAAGCATCGACCTAGAATGCTGAGGTCACCAGCTTGAAACCCTGGGCTTGCCTGGTCAAGGAACATATGGGAATTGATGCTTCCTGTTCCTCCCCTTTCTCTCTCTCTCTCTCTCTCTCTCTCTCCTCTCTAAAATTAATAAATAAAATCTTTAAAAAAAAGAAGAAAGAAAGAGAGAGAGAGATGAGAGAGGAAGGAAGGAAGGAAGGAAGGAAGGAAGGAAGGAAGGAAGGAAGGAAGGAAAGAAGGAAGAAGGAGGGAGGGAGGAAGGAAGGAAGGAAGGAAGGAAGGAAGGAAGGAAGGAAGGAAGGAAGGAAGGAAGGAAGGAAGAAGGAGGGAGGGAGGGAGGGAGGAAGGAAGGAAGGAAGGAAGGAAGGAAGGAAGGAAGGAAGGAAGGAAGGAAGGAAGGAAAGAAAGAAAGAAAGAAAGAAAGAAAGAAAGAAAGAAAGAAAGAAAGAAAGAAAGAAAGAAAGAAAGAAGTAGCATAGCAAACTGCTACCCTAGTACAAGTCATTTGTCTGCTTTAGTCCAGGGGACTTGGGTTCAGAATGGGGAACTATGGTGCAATGAAACAGATTTACTTCCCTCACAATTTACCTGTGGCTCTCCCTGCATTATAATGTGACACATTGTAAAGAGGACTACTGCCTGGTAAACAATGGGCTTAGTTTCCTCAAGCATCTAGAATACAGCCAGGAATCTAAGTGGCTCCTTATGGAAAAAAATTTTTGCTTTAGTTGCGCAGCACCCAGTCCCTTCTTTTGTGGTATTATCACCCCACATTGTCTTTGGAGAATCACCCTATGTCTAATCACAGTTCATGTGTGGTTCCATTCCTATAGAAGTGAAGTCTGTTACTTAGCTTGTTACATCAGCCCACAAAATCACCCTAGTCACAATGTCTTGCTCTGAGATAGCCACACAGTGCAAGCTGGTCCAAACAAGAGAAATCCTGGGGCTTTTTCAAGATCTGCCAAGAATATTTGTTCTCTAGCTTGTTTGCCACTGGAGACAAACATAGAAACATTTAAGGTCTATAGATTCAGCCAGCTATTTTGCTAACTTTGTGGAACTTGAGAATGAACTCAATGCAGTAAAAAGCAGAGTCAGGAAATAGAGGAAAACTAAGTCTCCTTGACATATTTTGAGCCTCTTGGATCAAGCCACAACTGAATCTTGGACTGCCTAGAAATGTACCATATTTCCCCATGTATTAGACACATCTTAATTTGGGGGCCTGAAATAAAAAAAAAAGTATTACATAAAGTTATTGAACTCAAATTTTATTCATCATAAAATTCATACACTCCTTATCACTGTCAAAACTTCCAGCCATTAGCTTGTCCTCATCTGTGTCTGATGATGAATCATGTCTTCATATACTGCCTTGTCCTCAGTTCCGTCTATGGCATTGGAAATGCCACACTTCTTAAATGACTTGACCATAATCTCAATCTTGATATTACCCCAGGATCTTTTCACCCAGGTACAAACTTCTCCTATAATTGGTTTCTTCACTCTTCCTGCTGGTGTCAAATTGTCCCCAGAAGACTTCATCCATTGGTTCCATTTGTCTCTCATGGCAGCTTTGAAGGTTTTGTTAATGCTGACATCAAGTGGTTGCAGCTGGGAGATCAAGCCTCCAGGTGTGACAGCAAATTTTGTTTGTTGCTCTGCAGCAATCTTCTTTGTGTTTTTTGTTGTGTGTGCCCTAAACTGATCAACCAATAGGGCAGGTCTGCATAAGAGCTCACCTGGTCTCCTTCTCCAAACTTTCTCAAACCAGATTTTCATCCCATCCTTAACCATCCAACCCTTGTCATAAACGTGGACAATCACTCCTCGAGGAATGTCTTCTTTTGGCATTGTTTTTGCATTTGAAAATCAACAGAGAGATGACGTCACAGTGATGGCGCGGTAGGAAGCAATACCGAAAATCTCCCCATAAACTCAACAAGTTCTTCAACCAGAAACAGAAAAACCTATCCTTGGAGTCTTCAGATGCTTCACAACACACCCGAAGGTAGGATCGAGCGAAAGATTGGCTAAATATATGGTCAAACCCCGGGGGAAATAAGGAGTAAGAAATGCTCCGCCTTCCTCTCTAATCCAAACAGGATGGCTTTCACTGAGAACTGAGAATATAGAAACTAAGGCGGGCATAGGGAGTAAATAGGTCCAGACTGCAGTACAAACAGCCAAACCAGGCTGTGGCACGGAGATCCAAGCCGTGGAAAAACCTGGGCAATTCAAGCTAACACGCGCGCCAAACCCAGACAAAGAAAGACAAGTGGGACAGCCATTTTCCACATCTCCTGGCTGGTGCGCGCGGGGTTAGTGGGCAAGAGATTCCCATGAACACTTCAGGGGTGGGCACAGCCCGTGCTAACCCACAGAGAAGCAGAGTCAGAGGCCTCTGTGAGGGCAAAAAGCAGCATCTCCTAGGAGCCCCAGCACCCTGAGGGGACCGGGCACAGGGAGGGAGCTGGAGCCAACTCCAAAGGCGAAACTTTTCTGTGTGGGAGGAGGGATTTCTCCGTCCCGCCTGAGACTCAGAATCGGGTCAGCGCCCACGCACGGAGAGTGTGCAGGAGATTCCTCCGAACTCCTCAGGGGTGGGCGCCCGTGTTTTCCCTCAGAGGAGCAGAGTCAGAGGCCAGTAAGTGGGCCAGGAGCGGAAGCCCCAGCGCCTTGGGAAAGTCGCACGGGGACAGAGCGAAAACCAATTCCAACCCAGTAACTTTTCTGGGTGGGAGGAGGGCTTTCTCGGAGTGAAAGACGTCCCGTCTGAGACTCAGAATCGGGTCAGTGCCCACACACGGAGAGTGTGCAGGAGATTCCTCCAAACTCCTCAGGGGTGGGCGCCCGTGTTTTCCCTCAGAGGAGCAGAATCAGAGGTCTGCGAGCGGGCCAGGAGCGGAAGCCCCAGCGCCTTGGGAAAGCCGCACGGGGACAGAGCGAAAGCCAATTCCAAACCAGTAACTTTTCTGTGTGGGAGGAGGGCTTTCTCAGAGTGAAAGACGTCCCGTCTGAGACTCAGAATCAGGGTCAGCGCCCACGCACGGAGAGTGTGCAGGAGATTCCTCCGAACTCCTCAGGGGTGGGCGCCCGTGTTTTCCCTCAGAGGAGCAGAGTCAGAGGTCTGTGAGCGGGCCAGGAACGGAATCTCGGGCAGCCCTAGCCCCCTGGGAAAGCCGCACGGGGATAGAGCGAAAGCCAATTCCAAAGCTCGATCTTCTCCGTGTGGGTAGGGATTTCACTCGAAGTATGACCTGTCTGGTCTGACATCCTGGTGGGTGCGCACAGAGAGTGGGCAAGAGATTCCACCGAACGCCTCAGGAGTGGGCACTCGAGTTATCCCACAGAGGGGCAGAACCAGAGGTCTTTGAGTGGGAGGAAGCCACGCCTGATTATGCTAGCAGCTCTGACTGACTGAGCCTTACTCAGAGCCCTGTGCTGAGTGGGAATAGAGTG
The DNA here is from genome assembly GCF_036850995.1 of Saccopteryx leptura. Taxonomy (NCBI): domain Eukaryota; kingdom Metazoa; phylum Chordata; class Mammalia; order Chiroptera; family Emballonuridae; genus Saccopteryx; species Saccopteryx leptura. The sequence continues at coordinate 47,860,421 of NC_089510.1, forward strand.
GGGAGTTGCCCGCTCTTTGAGACTCTTACTATCCAGGCAGAGGCAGCAGCAACCCCATAGCTGGATTACCAGGCTTCTAATTGTGGAAGGAAAAGTCTAGAAGAGAGGCTCCAGGAACACTCTCACAGTGAGAGATCCTCTCACTGTTGGAGCCTATAAACACTAATAAGCCTCGACTGCCAACGAGACTGAAGCCCAATACATGACATCACCATAGAGAATTACCAACTGCAAACCTCTTCCAGAGCGTGCCACAGGGGCAGAACCCGGGGTACAAAGTCACCGACCAGAAAGACAGAAAAGAAAAAGCAAGACGACAACCTCTCAAAATCAAGAATAATCTGCAGACTTTATAACCTATCCCATTTTATTATATTTGTTCGTCTGTGTCTCTTTTCTTTATACTTGATTTCTTTTTTTTTTTTATTCCAATTTGGTCATTTAATTCTCTTTCAGTCTTACTCTCGCCTCTCTTTGAACTACACTACCCATAAGTGTTACATCTCCCATTATCTTTTCTTTCCTTCTCCTTCCTCTCTATGAGGGTTGCAATCCAAAACCCCTAACTCTCTCTCTTTCTCTCTCCTCCTTTTTCTTTTTTCTTCTTTAAGTGGTTCCATCTTTTCTCTCTCTCTCTCTCTCTCTCTTTTCTCCCTCTATATTAGCCTCTTCCTCTCTCCTTTACATCTTCTCTCATTCAAACCTCAATAACGAACAAATTATCTTATCTGGGACTCAAACTTAAGTTTGTGACATTTTGGATGGTTTTTACTTCACCTTTTTAACACATTAGAAGTGCTACCATCCCTGGCTCTCCATTTTATCTAGTTCTTGTTCCACTAAATACAATAGTAATTTTTTAATTTTCCACCCCTTTTTCCTGTTTCCCTCTTATTCCTCTCATCATAACTCTGAGTCAGCCAACACCTAAAAGCAAAGCATTTTATTCTTGACCCAAATTTTTTCCCAATTTGCTTTTTGTGGGTCTATACTGCTCCCCCCCTTTTTTATATATAAATATTTTTTTCTTTTATTTTATTTTTTTTCTTTTTTGTCTTTTTCCTTTACCCCTATATTACTTCTCCCCAATTCAGGCCCTCCGCCACAGGTATTGTTTGTTCTATCTAGTACAATATAATTCACAGTTCATCACAAGATTTTCTCAAAAAAGAGGGGAGAGGAGAGGAGAGGAAAAAAAGGAGGGGAAGGAATTATTCCTTTTTTTTTCCTCAAATTTTTATCTTATTTTATTTTTCTATATTTAAAGATTAATTTAAAAAAAAACACGCAATTTTTTATTTTTATTTTTATTTTTTTATCCTTTTATTCCTTTTAAAATCTCATTAATACTATCAAGAAAACCACCCTCAGATGCCATTAAAGAAGAGAAAATCGATTATCATGGATACAAAAGAAAGAGAGGTAACACAGAGAGATGAGGAAAAATCTATGGAGAAAAAATTTAAGATATTGGAAACCTTGGAGTTAAACGACAGAGAATTTAAAATAGAAATCCTAAAAATACTCAGAGATATACAAGAAAACACAGAAAGGCAATTTAGGGAGCTCAGAAAACAACTTGATGAACACAAAGAGTATATCTCCAAGGAAATTGAAACTATAAAAACAAATCAATCAGAGATGAAAAACTCAATTCATGAGCTGAAAAATGAGGTAACAAGCTTAGCTAATAGAACAGGCCAGATAGAAGAGAGGATTAGCGAAATAGAAGACAAGCAACTTGAGGCTCAACAAAGAGAAGAAGAAAGAGATTTAAAAATTAAAATAAATGAGATAGCCCTACAGGAATTATCTGACTCCATCAAAAAGAATAACATAAGAATAATAGGTATATCAGAGGGAGAAGAGAGAGAAAATGGAATGGAGAACATACTCAAACAAATAATAGATGAGAACTTCCCAAGCCTGTGGAAAGAACTAAAACCTCAAATTCTAGAAGCAAACAGAACGCCAAGTTTTCTTAACCCCAACAAACCTACTTCAAGGCACATCATAATAAAATTGGCACAAACCAACTGCAAAGAAAAAATTCTCAAGGCAGCCAGGGAAAAGAAGAATACAACATATAAAGGAAGGCCCATTAGATTATCATCAGATTTCTCAACAGAAACTCTACAAGCTAGAAGAGAGTGGACCCCAATATTTAAAGTCTTGAAAGAGAGGAACTTTCAGCCAAGAATACTATACCCATCAAAGTTATCCTTCAAATATGAAGGAGAAATAAAAACATTCACAGATATAGAAAAGATGAGAGAATTTATCACCAGAAAACCCCCACTCCAGGAAATACTAAAGGGGGTTCTCCAATCAGATACAAAGAATAAAAAAACAACAACAACAAAGCCACAAGTAAAAGCTCCAAGAAGAACATAACAAAACCAACTTTAAACTGTGACAACAATAAGAAAGGGGGGAGAGGATGAAGATTAACAGTAGCAAAGGGCGATGGAGCGCAAAAGTACTCACAAAATAGTGCACTACAATGAACAGGGTAGGAACCCTTTTCAGTACTTAAGGGTAACCATCATTGAAAAAACCACCACAGAAGCACATGATTTAAAAAAGATAGCAACAGAGGAAAGATGTATGGAACACAACCAAATAAAAACAAAAGATAAAAAAATGAAAGAGAAGAATCAAACAAGGCACAAAACTAACAGAAAGCAATCTATAAAATGGCAATGAGGAACTCACAAGTGTCAATAATTACACTAAATGTAAACGGATTAAACTCACCAATAAAAAGGCACAGAGTAGCCGAATGGATCAAAAAAGAAAATCCAACTGTATGCTGCCTACAAGAAACTCATCTAAGTAACAAGGATAAAAACAAATTCAAAGTGAAAGGCTGGAAAACAATACTCCAAGCAAATAACATCCGCAAAAAAGCAGGTGTAGCAATACTCATATCTGATAAAGCTGACTACAAGACAGCAAAAGTACTCAGAGACAAAAATGGCCATTTCATAATGGCTAAGGGGACACTGAATCAAGAAGACATAACAATTCTTAATATATATGCACCAAACCAAGGAGCACCAAAATATATAAGACAGCTACTTATTGACCTTAAAACAAAAACTGACAAAAATACAATCATACTTGGAGACCTCAATACACCGCTGATGGCTCTAGATCGGTCATCCAAACAGAGAATGAACAAAGACATAGTGGCCTTAAACAAAACACTAGAGCACCTGGATATGATAGACATCTACAGGACATTTCATCCCAAAGTGACTGAGTATACATTTTTCTCCAGTGTACATGGATCATTCTCAAGAATTGACCATATGTTGGGCCACAAAAACAACATCAGCAAATTCAGAAAAATTGAAGTTGTACCAAGCATATTTTCTGATCATAAAGCCTTGAAACTAGAATTCAACAGCAAAAAAGAGGGAAAAAATCCCACAAAAATGTGGAAACTAAACAACATACTTTTAAAGAATGAATGGGTCAAAGAAGAAATAAGTGCAGAGATCAAAAGATATATACAGACAAATGAAAATGATAATACGACATATCAGAATCTATGGGACGCAGCAAAAGCTGTGATAAGAGGGAAGTTCATATCACTTCAGGCATATATGAACAAACAAGAGAGAGCTGAAGTAAACCACTTAACTTCACACCTTAAGGAACTAGAAAATGAAGAACAAAGACAACCCAAAACCAGCCGAAGAAAAGAGATAATAAAAATCAGAGCAGAAATAAATGAAATAGAGAACAGGAAAACTATTGAAAAAATTAATAGAACAAGGAGCTGGTTCTTTGAAAAAATCAACAAAATTGACAAACCCTTGGCAAGACTTACCAAGGAAAAAAGAGAAAGAACTCATATAAACAAAATCCAAAATGAAAGAGGAGAAATCACCACAGACATCGTAGATATACAAAGAATTATTGTAGAATACTATGAAAAACTTTATGCCACTAAATTCAACAACCTAGAAGAAATGGATAAATTCCTAGAACAATACAACCTTCCTAGACTGAGTCATGAAGAAGCAGAAAGCCTAAACAGACCTATTAGTAGAGAAGAAATAGAAAAAAACATTAAAAACCTCCCCAAAAATAAAAGTCCAGGCCCAGACGGCTATACCAGCGAATTTTATCAAACCTTCAAAGAAGACTTGGTTCCTATTCTACTCAAAGTCTTCCAAAAAATTGAAGAAGAAGCAATACTTCCAAACACATTTTATGAGGCAAACATAACCCTTATACCAAAACCAGGCAAGGATGGCACAAAAAAAGAAAACTACAGACCAATATCTCTAATGAATACAGATGCTAAAATACTAAACAAAATACTAGCAAATCGAATACAACAACATATTAAAAAAATAATACATCATGATCAAGTGGGATTCATCCCAGAATCTCAAGGATGGTTCAACATACGTAAAACGGTCAACATAATACACCATATCAACAAATCAAAGAACAAGAATCACATGATATTATCAATAGATGCAGAAAAGGCTTTTGATAAAATACAACACAATTTTATGTTTAAGACTCTCAACAAAATGGGTATAGAAGGAAAATATCTCAACATGATAAAGGCCATATATGATAAACCATCAGCTAACATCATACTAAATGGCACAAAACTGAAGGCTTTCCCCCTTAAATCAGGAACAAGACAGGGTTGTCCACTCTCTCCACTCTTATTTAATGTGATACTAGAGGTTCTTGCCACAGCAATCAGACAAGACAAAGAAATAAAAGGCATCCATATCGGAAAAGAAGAAGTAAAGTTATCACTTTTTGCAGATGATATGATCCTATACATCGAAAACCCCAAAGAATCCACAAAAATACTTCTAGAAAAAATAAGCCAATACAGTAAGGTCGCAGGATACAAAATCAACATACAGAAGTCAACAGCCTTTCTATATGCCAACAATGAAACATTTGAGAATGAACTCAAAAGAATAATCCCCTTCACGATTGCAACAAAAAAAATAAAATACCTAGGAATAAACATAACAAAGAATGTAAAAGACTTATACAATGAAAACTATAAACCATTGTTAAGGGAAATCGAAAAAGACATTATGAGATGGAAGAATATTCCTTGTTCTTGGTTAGGTAGAATAAATATAATTAAGATGGCCATATTACCCAAAGCTATATACAAATTTAATGCAATTCCCATCAAAATTCCAATGACATTTTTTAAAGAAATGGAGCAAAAAATCATCAGATTTATATGGAACTATAAAAAGCCCCGAATAGCCAAAGCAATCCTAAAGAAAAAGAACGAAGCTGGGGGCATTACAATACCTGACTTCAAACTATATTATAGGGCCACGACAATCAAAACAGCATGGTATTGGCATAAAAATAGACACTCGGACCAATGGAACAGAATAGAAAGCCCAGAAATAAAATCACATATATATAGTCAAATAATTTTTGACAAAGGGGCCAACAACACACAATGGAGAAAAGAAAGCCTCTTCAACAAATGGTGCTGGGAAAACTGGAAAGCCACATGCAAAAGAATGAAGCTGGACTACAGTTTGTCCCCCTGTACTAAAATTAACTCAAAATGGATCAAAGATCTAAACATAAGACCTGAAACAATAAAGTACATAGAAGAAGACATAGGTACCAAACTCATGGACCTGGGCTTTAAAGAGCATTTTATGAATTTGACTCCACAGGCAAGAGAAGTGAAAGCAAAAATTAATGAATGGGACTACATCAGACTAAGAAGTTTTTGTTCAGCAAGAGAAATTGATAACAAGATAAACAGACAGCCAACTAATTGGGAAATGATATTTTTAAGCACCTGCCCAGATAAGGGCCTAATATCCAAAATATACAAAGAACTCATAAAACTCAACGACAAACAAACAAACAATCCAATAAAAAAATGGGAAGAGGATATGAACAGACACTTCTCCCAGGAAGAAATACAGATGGCCAACAGATATATGAAAAGATGCTCATCTTCTTTAGTTATTAGAGAAATGCAAATCAAAACTGCAATGAGATACCACCTCACACCTGTTAGATTAGCTATTATTAACAAGACAGGTAATAGCAAATGTTGGAGAGGTTGTGGAGAAAAAGGAACCCTCATCCACTGTTGGTGGGAATGTAAAGTAGTACAACCATTATGGAAGAAAGTATGGTGGTTCCTCAAAAAACTGAAAATAGAACTACCTTATGATACAGCAATCCCTCTACTGGGTATATACCCCAAAAACTCAGAAACATTGACTTGTAAAGACACATGCAGCCCCATGTTCATTGCAGCATTGTTCACAGTGGCCAGGACATGGAAACAACCAAAAAGCCCATCAATAGATGACTGGATAAAGAAGATGTGGCACATATACACCATGGAATACTACTCAGCCATAAGAAATGATGACATCGGATCATTTATAGCAAAATGGTGGGACCTTGACAACATTATACGGAGTGAAATAAGTAAATCAGAAAAAACCAGGAACTGCATTTTTCCATACATAGGTGGGACATAATAGTGAAACCAAGAGACATTGATAAGAGTGTGGTGGTTACGGGGGGGAGGGAGGAGAGGGAGAGGGAAGGGGGAGGGGGAGGGGCACAGAGAGAACTAGATAGAGGGTGACAGGTCAATCTGACTTTGGGTGATGGGTATGCAACATAATTGAACTTTAAGATAACCTGGACATGTTGTCTTTGAATATATGTATCTTGATTTACTGATGTCACCCCATTAAAAATAAATAAAATAAAATAAATTAAAAAAAATTTAAAAAAAAAAAAAAAAAAAAAAAAGAAAATCAACAGAGGAGGCAGCTTGGTTCTGTCGACACAACAAGCTAAAACAACTTTAGAATAGCTCTTTTCATGTCCACTTTTCTTCACAGTTACTGTTTTCACCCCTTCTTATCAATACTCTGTTACTTGGGACATCATATTGAAGGGGGACTTCGTTCATATTTGCAATCTGTCCCACCTCAAACTGATGTGTCTTCTGACATTAAATGACAAAATGATAAAATTCAAGGACCTTCTGCTCATAGCTTTCAGGCATCCTTTGGGCAAGTCTGGTACATGTACACATGCTTAATCCATTCCATTTCATGAACCTGAAGCAGCAGTTGTGTCCTTTGAAATCAGTAACTTCTTTTTCACCAGCAATTCTTCTTGCCTCATGCTGAACTATCTTTGTGGACACAGGAATTCCAATTTCCCTTTGCTTTTGAATCCATATCTTCAACTTCCTGTCTAAATCAGGTCATTTTGCTGACTTGCCTCTCATGGCCTTCTTCTGCCGTGGTGTTTCCAGCAGGATTTCTTCTTCCTGTAGTTAGTCTCGGATTGATTTCTCAGTTGGAGGAGGACCAAACTTACATTCAGCAGCACGATTTCCATTCATTTTTGCAAACTGGGTCACTTTTAACTTGAATTCAGTACTGTACAAAAATCTTTTCTGAGCCATTTCTGGGCAGAATGCGGCAAAATGTAAGCTACTATAATATACTAGTAACAAGTGCAAAACAATGAGCGCAAAGACAACAAGTGCAAAACAGGAGGAAATGCAAGTAAAAAGAATCTACAACCACTGTATAAGATGTACCCAGTTTTTAGACCCCAAAATTTTCATAAAAGGCTGCATATTATACATGGGGAATTACGGTATGTTTAAAAACCATTTTTCACTTTATTAAAGTGAGTTTAAGTTGAATTTCCTGTCATTTGTTACTGGAAAAAAAATCCTTAGTGATATAATGCTAAAATTCTTCAAAAACTATCTCTTTAAAACATTTGGGGGATAAAACATACTGAACATTGAACAGGTGAAGAGTAATGGAACAAGAAGCATAAAACCTGTTTTTCAGGTCAGGCTTTGTTACTTACTACTTATATAGTTTTGGGCAAATTACTTTATCTTTTTGAATTTCAAATTCTCTACATCTAAAATATAGAACCTGACCTGTGGTGGTGCAGTAGATAAAGCAACGACCTGGAGTGCTGAGGTCGCCGGTTCAAAACTCTGAGCTTGCCTGGTCAAGGCACATATGGGAGTTGATGCTTCCTGCTCCTCCCCCCCTTCTCTCTCTCTCTCTCTCTTCTCTAAAAAATGAATAAATAAAAATAATTAAAATATAGATAATAATTCTAACCCCCTTTCCATATAGCAGCCTTGCAATAAAAATCAAATAAAATTATGAAGGAGTAACTTATCATATCTGGAGTGTTAAATGAATCAAATGACCACTAAAGTATTCATTTTTTGGTAAGCTCTTAAATATGTTCTACATTAGAAATTAGTCTCATGTTCTCCAGTTGTCTAATAGGTCTAAGGATGTTGATATTCAACTAGCACCTGCTATAAATCATCAGGTTCCTAAAACTAAATGAAAATCATCATTACCTCAGGTCAGGAGCCAACTAAGCTAAAAACATGCTGTGCCCATCCCATGGAAGCACGGTACATGTTAATTGGCATTATGTTGGCAGTTAGTTGGTCCAAGGAAGAAAACATAAGAAAGCTATCTCTAGATCCATAATAATCACCTAATAAACAAAACAAAACAAATCTGACTTTGCCTGTCAGATTGTTACCCATATTTTAATATATATATATATATATACATTTTTTTTCTTTTTACCTTGTTGCTATGGTGAGCTGCCTCAGAATGACAAAGTTTTGCCTGAGTACTAAATGTATTCTATGTCACCAAAAACTGCCAAAATCTTCTACTCAGTCACTCATTCTCTTTCTCAACAACCTCACCATGCAATTTATCACCTAAAGAACAGGCTTTATAGATCTTGTGCTTATAAAAAGGGGAAATTTGAACACAAGCCAAGGATTACCAGAGACTACCAGAAGCTACCAGGAGAAAGACATGAAACAGATTCTTCATCACAGAGCTCAGAAGGAATTAATCAGGCCAACACCTAGATTTTAGACTCCTAGTTTCCATACTGTGAGACTATAAATTTTTGTTTTTTAAGCACTTAGTTTGTAGTAATTTGTTATGGTAGCTTCAGGAAAATAATATAATATTCCTTCTGTGAACAGCAGAGATAACTGGGTACAGTAATGAATTCTTGTAATTTCATGGAAGGGATTCTCAGATTACTTAGATATTAATGGTGGGGTAAAAAATTTAGAAACATTCAGAGAAATTAATCTCTATTTATTTTATTCAACAACAAGGAAAGTGTTTCAGCTCTCTTCTTGTATCACAGTAACTGGTTTTGAGACTCAGCTGAAATTAAACTATTTCATGTCATATAATACAATGCAAATTTCTTCTTGGCCAATTTAACTGTCTTCATAATTCCTAACAACCTATTTGCACTTAATATTAAATAGATACATTATGAATTATACTTACTTCAAGGCCTTCTATATTTAAGGTTTCCAAAGATACCTAGTCCCTCTGATTCCAAAAGTGACCAAAGGTGCCTGCCTAAAGAAAACCTAGGCAAGAAAAATAATTTCCTAACAATCTTGGAAGAGTGCTCTTCTGAAAGGGATGAGGTTGTTTTGGGTGCTTAGTGATCTAGAGGTAATATTGAGCACTTCCTTTGAATCCTGCTTTTTCACTTGGCAATATATCATTAACTCTTCTCTATGTCAATAAATATTCCTCTACAACATGATTTTTAATATCTATAGGAATTCCATTGTCAAGGAGTCATTCCATAATTCACTTAACTAACATTTTATTTCTAAAATAAGTCAATGAAAATAATCAGGATGATGAGTTGAGTCCAGAGGTGTGTATGCCCAAAGAACCAGCTTTCTGATCGTCTGTTTCATATTCCTCCATAAATCTTTTTATGGTGCTTTTCTTGCTAAGGGAGTGCCTCATGGAATCCTATTCTCCAGTCTGTGGGCATTTCTAAAGCACTGAACAAAAAAACTGTCATGAAGCTTTCAAATATATTGTCCATTCATTGACTTAGAAAACAAATATTTATTTAGCACTTAACATAAGCCAGACACTGTTCTGGTGCCTGATGCTAGAGCAATAAACAAGATAGATATGGCCCCTGCTCTCTTGGACTTTAAAATATAAAGAGAGTACATAAACAAGCAAGATAAAGTCACATAGCTGCTATGAAGGAAGTTAGGCAGGTGATATAAAAGGAATTGATGGGAAGAGAGTAATTTAGAAGAAGAGAAAGGAAGTACCACATTAACTAAGACTTGAAAAAGAAAAAGAGCCATCCATATCAAGAGCCAGGGAAAGCATCCCATGTAGAGAAAACAGCTGGAATAAAGGCATGATGTGGGGAATAGTATGAGATATTCAAATAATAATAGCTATCCAGAGTGGTTGGACAGAGTAAAATAGTGGGTGACAGAAAAAAGTTCAAAAAGTAGGCAAGCACTGGATCTGGCAGGTCCTCCCAAGACGTGGCAAGGCGGCAGGACTTCACTGCAAGTGCAGCAAGTACAGTGAGCAGCAAGTTTGGAAGGTTTTAATTTGTGAGTGTAATATGTCAGCTCTGTTTGAAGAAGATCCCTCTGGCTGTAGTCAGAAGGAAGCATAGATTATAAAGAAGCATGAGAAGAAGCAGAAAAGACTGGTTAGCAGACTACTCCTATGGTCTAGTAAAGAGAGTTCTTGGTACCACAGAGTGACTTGATGACTATAGACATAAAAAGAACTGAACTGGTTTAAGATATATTTTGATAATAGAACAAGTAGGACATACTGATGAAATGAGTATGGGTGATGGGTATTGTAATCAATAATTACAATATTTAATCATGAAATTTACAAGCTTACAGAAATGTTGAATGAATTATATAATGAATACCTATATACTCACCATGTTGATTATACAATTAACATTTTACTATATATACTTTATCATATAACCATTAAGCTATCTATCCTACTGTCCATGTATTAATCTATGCTATTCTTTTTTGATGTTCTTAGGATGAAAAAAAAATTGGGGAAATCAAAACACTTCACCCCTATACCCTACTATAGTATGCATAATATTAACTAGAATCAATATGTTGCTTGAGTTCTATTTTTATGAGGAAAAAAATACACACAATAAAATACAAGTCTCAACTATACCATTTAATGAGTTTGGAGAAATGCATACACTTATAAGTGAAATCATACTGTCTATGTTCTTTTATGAAAGGCTTTTTTCAATACATATAATGTTTATGAGATTCATCCATGCCACTGTATACAGCAACAATTTGTTCCTTTTTATTGGTAAGGAGTCGGTATTCCATTGTATGAATGTACCTGAGTTTGTTTAGTCATTCAGCTGTAGATGGGAACTGGGCTGTTTATAGTTTTATATATTTTAAATAAACGTGAAATAAACATTCTCATATAATTCATTTTTATGGGCATGTTTTCATTTCTCTAGGTAGAAACAGAACTGTTGAGTTCCAGTATAGGTGTATGTTATTAAGAAATTTCTAAACTTTCTTAAAAGCCAATATAACATTTTACATTCCCATAAACAATATATGAGAGTTCTAGTTGTCCCATGTCCTTGTCAACACTTTGTTTGTCAGCAATTTTAATAGCCATTTTGGTGAGTCTTTAGCAAATTTTATACTGATTAAAATTTTTATTTCTCTGATAACTTTAATGTTGAATGTTTTTTTAAGTGTTTGTTAACCATTCATACAGTTTTCTTTATGAAATATCTTTTAAAACTGTTTACCCATTATAAAAATTAAGTTGCAGTTTTATTACTAAGTAATGGTACTTCTTTATATATTCTGAATATAAGCTCTTTGTTTGATGTATTTTTATGAATATTTTATGCACAATAATTAAATTAATATTAATTTTACTAATAGGCTTTTTCAATGAGGAGTACTTAACTTTAATAAAATCAAATTTACCAGTTATTTCTTTTTATTATTTTCTTTGTCCTGTCTAAGCAACTTTTGCCTATTCTAAAAATCTCAAAGGCTATAGGACCATGTGCTAACCAATCATGCCACTAAAGCCACTATAATAAAAAAATAATAGGGTAGATGAATCAATAAGAAAAAGACACATATATCTGCTGTCTATAGGAGACCCAGTTCAGAACAAAAGATACACGCAAACTAAAAGGAAAGGGATGAAAAAAAGATATTTCTGAAAATGGCAGTGAAAAAATGCTGGGATAGCAATACTTATATCTGACAAAATATCTTTTAAAACAAAGGCTATAGCAAGATACAAAGAAAGATAATACATAATGATAAAGGGAGCAATGCAACAAGAGGATATAACCCTTATAAACATTTATGCACCTAATTTAGGAGCGCCTAAATATTTAAAGCAAATCTTGATGGATATAGAGGGAGAGAGACTGACACTAATATAGTCATAGTAGGGGCTTTTAATACCTCATTGGTGTTAATGATAGATCTTCCAGACAGAAAATCAGCAAGGAAGTGTTAGCCTTAAATGAAAAAAATAGACCAGATGATTTTAACTGATATCCTCAGAGTATTTCAACCCAAAGCAGAAGAATATACACTCTTTTCATGTGCACATGGTACACTTTTTAGGATAAAACACATGTTAGGACATAAAACAAGTCTGAATAAATTTAAGAAAATCAAAATTATCTCAAGTATCTTCTCTGACCATAATGGTATGAAACTAGAAATCAATCACAAAATAAAAAAAAACACACACACACAAAAACTTGGAGGCTAAATGACATATTACTAAACACTGAATGGGTTAAAAATAAGGTCAAGAAAGAAATCAAAACTTACCTTGAAACAAATGAAAATGAGAACACACAAACCAAAATCTATGAGACACAACAAAAGCAGTCCTGATAGGAAAGTTCATAGAATTGCAAGCCTACCTCAAGAAACAGGAAAATCTCAATCAGACAATCTAACTTTACACTAAAAAAAAATACAAAAAGAAGACCCAACTTGAAAAATAATAACAACAACAAAAAAGCCCAAAGTAGAAGGAAGTAAATAAACAAGGATCAGATCAGAAATAAAAAAAATAGTAACTAAGAAAATAAAAAAATAATACAAAAGATCAATGATACCAAGAGCTGGTTCCTTGAAAAATTAAACAAGGTTGATGAACCTTTAACCAGACTCATCAAGAAAAAAGAGAGAGGACCCAAATAAATAAAATTAAAAATGAAAGAAAAGGAACAACCAACATCACAGAAATACAAAGGATTGTAAGAAAATACTAGGAAGATCTATATGCCAAAATATTGAACAAACATGGTGAAATGGATAAATTCCTATAAATATATAATCTTATAAAACTTAATCTAAAGAAATAGAAAACCTTAGCAGATCAATTTTAACAAATGAAATTGAAACAGTTATCAAAAAACTCCCAGCAAACAGAAGTCCTGGAGTAAATGGCTTCATGAACGAATTTTACCAAACATTTAAAGAAGAACTAACACCTATCATTCTCAAGCTATTTCAAAAAACTCAAGAGGGAGAGAAGACTTCCCACCTTATTTTATGAGCATGCATTATCCTAATTCCAAAACCAGGTAAAGACACTACAAAACAAACAAACAAACAAACAAAAAAACTATAGGCCAATATTTCTGATGGACATAGATGCTAAAATCCTCAACAAAATATTGACATACCAAATCCAACAATACATTAAAAAGATCATACACTATAATAAAATAGGATTCATTTTAGGGATACAAGGTTGGTATGATATTTGCAAATCAATAAACATGATATACCACATAAACTGAATAAAGGATACAAGCCACATGATCATGTCAATAGATGCAGAAAAAATAATTTGATAAAATTCAGCACCCATTTATGATCAAAATTCTCAGTAAAGTGGGAATAAGGGAACATGCCTCAACATAATAAAGGTCATATATGATAAACATACAACCAACATCATAATTAATGAGGAAACACTATAAGTATTTTACTAAAGATAAGGAATAAAACAGGAATATTTGCTATCACCACTCTTATTTAACATAAAAATGGAAGTTCTTGTCACAGCAATCAAGCAAGAAGAAAATATAAAAGGCATCTAAGTTGGAAAGAAAGAAGTTAATTTTCTTTTGTAGATGACATGATACTATATATAGAAAATCCTAAATATTCCACCAAAAAAATTACTAAAACTGATAAAATAAATTCAGTAAACTAACAGGAAACAAAATAAATATCCAGAAATCAGTTGCATTTTTATATACCAATAATGAACTATCAGAAGAAAAATAATTACCATCACAATTATTTCAAAAAAATAAAATAAAATACCTAGAAACAAATTTACCCAAAGATGTAAATAAAAGACTTTTACTTTGAAAAAAGAAATTGAACAAGATACAAATAAGTGGAAGCATATACTATGCTCATGGAAAGGAGGAATTAACATCATTAAAATGTCCATACTACCCAAAGCAATCTATAGATGCAGTGTAATTCCGAGACACCAATGGTGTATTTCACAAAACTAAAACAAATATTTCAAAAATGTATATGAAACCCAAAAGATACTGAATTGCCCCAATGATCTTAAGGAAAAAAAAAAAAAAACTGTTGAAGGAATCACAGCACCTGATATCAAACTACACTGGAAGATCATATTAATCAAAACAGCATGGTACTGACATATAAATAGACATATAGATCAATGGAACAGAATAGAGAGCCCAGAAATCAACTCATGCCTTTATAATCAATATTTGACAAGACGACAAAAACATACAATGGGATAAAGACAGTCTATTCAATAAATGGTGCTGGTAATATCAGACAGATATATGCAAAAAAATTAAACTAGACTAACTTTTTACACCATACCAAAGAATAAGTTTAAAATGGAATAAAGACTTAAAAGTTAGACTCAAAACCATAAAAATCCTAGAAAAACACAGGCAGTAAAATCTCAGACAGTTCTCATATCAATATTTGTTTTGATATATCTCCTTGGCCAAGGGAAACAAACAAAAAGAAATAAAACTAAAAAACTTTTTGCACAGCAAAGGAAACCATAAATAAAATGAAAAGATAATCCATTGAATGGAAGAACATATTTACTGATAATCTGATAAGGGGTTAATATTCAAAATTTATAAAGAACTTATAAAACTCAATGTGAAAAAATTCAATTAAAAAATGGGCAAAGGACCTAAAAACACACTTCTCCAAAGAGAACAGACAGATGGTGAAAAAACATACAAAAAGATACTCAACATCACTAATCATCAAAGAAATTCAAATTAAAATCACAATGAGATATCCCCTTACACCTGTCAGAATGATTGTCATCAATAAATCAACAAACAAGTGCTGGCAAGGGTGTAGAGACAGAATATTCATGCACTGTTTGTGAGAATTGCAAATTAGTACAGCCACTGTAGAAAGCAGTGTGGAGTTACCATACCTCAAAAAATTCAAAAATGGAACTGCCTTATAACTCAGGGATTTACTTCTTGGGATTTATCTTAAAAAACCCAAAACACTAATTCACAAGAATATATGTACTGGTATGTTCACTGCAGCATTATTTATAATTGCCAAGATTTATGGGCAGCCCAAGTGTCCATCAAAGAATGTGTATATAAAAAAGCTGTCGTATAATTACACAATGGAATACTCTCAGCCACAAAAAAAAAAAAAAAAAAAAAAAATAGCTTACATTTTTAACAGCATGGATGGACCTGGAGGCCATTATGCTAAGTGAAACATACCAGTCAAAGAAAAACTAGCATCATATGATTTCACTCATATGTGAAATCTAAAAAACAAAATTAACTAACAAGCAAAATAGAGACAGACTCAGAGGTAAAGAGCAGGCTGACAGCTGTTTGAGGAGGAGAGAGGTGCTGGGATTAAGTAAAAAATAGAAGAAAAAGCTCATAGACCTAAATAATAATGGAGTGATTGCCAGGGCAGGGAGAGGATGAGTGGGGAGAGATGATGGAGGAGGGTATAGGAGGAATAAAAGATGATAGATGAAGACTTGACTTGGGTTGGTGAACAAATAATATAGTGTACCAATGATGCTGTAGAATTGTGCACCTGAAACATGCATAATTTTGTTAACCAGTATTACCACAATAAACATAAAAGAATAAAATAAAAATAAAAAATTTAAAGCATTATCTTGTTCTTTAATCTCCTAAAATCTATATTGTCTTTTAGCCTTTCTGTTTAGGTCTAAGATTTATCTCAGTTTTTAAATTTTTTTCAAATAAATTTATATGAAAAATTAAATTTAATGAGGTGACATTGATCAATAAGAGTACCTAGGTTTCAGGTAAATGCTTCTATAGCATTTGAACTGTTGATTATGTTGTATACCCATCACCCAAAGTCAAATCATTTTCCATCACTGTATATTTGTCTCTCATTACTCCTCTCCCCCACAGTGCCATCCCCCTGGTACCACTTTACTTTTATCTATATCAATGTCTCAGATTTATATCCCACCTATGTGTAAAATAATATACTTCTTAGCTGTTCCTAATTTACTTATTTCACTCAGTATAATGTTCTCAAGATTTATCCGTGTTGTTATAAATGGCATTATGTCATCATTGCTTACGGCTAAGTACAATAGTATTCCATTGTATATATGTACCTCTTTATCTTTAGCAATCCTCTATTGAAGGGCAGGCACTTTTGTTGTTTCCATGTCGTGGCCACTGTAAATAATGCTGTTATGAACATGGGGGTGCATGTGTCTTTGCGCACCAATGTTTTTGAGTTTTTGGGGTAGATACTCAGTACAGGGATTGCTGGGTTATATGGTAGTTCTGTTCTTAATTTTTTGAGGAACCACCATATTTTCTTTCAGGATGGCTGTACCAGTTTATATTCCCACCAACAGTGAATGAGAGTTCCTTGTTCTCTCCAGCTTCTCCAACACTTGTTATTACTTGTCTTGTTGATAATAGTCAATCTAACAGGTGTGAGGTGATATCTCATTGCAGTTTTGATTTGCATTTCTTGAGTAGCTAGTAAAGATGAGCATCTTTTCATATACCTGTTGGCCATCTGTATGTCCTTTTGGAAGAAGTGTCTGTTCAGGTCCTCTCCCCATTTTTTATTTGTATTGTTTGCTTGTTTGTTTCTGAGCTTTGTGACAATAAAACAAAAGAGGCAGCCAACCAAATGGGAGATTATATTTACAAACAATAGTTCCAATAAGAGGTTAATATCAATTTTTAAATATTTTTATCATGTCAGGTATGGGTCAAAGTTTATTTTTTTTCTATACAGATATCCACTAGTTCTAGTATATTTTGTCAAAAAGTATAGCCTTTCCCTGTAATACAGCTGTGGTCACTTTGTTGAAAAACAAGTAATTATATCACTATGGATCTAACCCTATACTCACTATTTATCCTATTCACCTATTTGTAAGTCCATTTGCTAGTACTATACCTTCTTGATAACTGTAACTGTATAGTAAATCTTAAAGCCAGGTTATGTCCTCCAAATTTGTTCTTCTTCAAGATTGCTTTGGATACTCTGGTAACTTTGCATTTTAAAAAAATTTTAGATAAAAAAAAAATTAGAATTGGCCTATCAATTTCTTTTTTAAATATCTTGGTGGGATTATTACTGGGATCACATTAGGTCTACAGATTGTTTTAGAGAATATCAGCACTTAACAGTAGTGTGTCATCCAATGAATGTATATATATATAGTTTATCTCTCATTGACTTCTCTAATTTTTCTTAACAGAGTTTGTAACTTTTAATGTAGAGGTTTTGTCAAATGTATTCCCAAGTATTGCTATGCCTTTTAAATTTATTTTAATAGTAATTTTCATCTTCCTTTTTTAATGAAGTTAAATATAGAAAATTTAATTTATTTTTCTATGTTGACCTTATTTCCTAAGATATTGCTAAATTTACGTATCAGTTTTGGAGAGTTTTTTGAAGTTTCATTAGTCTTTCCTACTTTAATATATGTGTCATCTGTAAATAAAAACATATTTACTTTATTTCTCATCTGTGTGCCTTTTATTTCCTTATCTTTTTGTATTACAACATCTAGAATTTCCATTAAAATGTTGATAGAACTGGTGAGAGTGGACATCTTTACCTTGTTGGTGTTCTCAGGAGAAAATATTCAATATTTCATCATTAAAGATGTTAACTATTGATTTATCATAGATGCCTTTATCAGAATCAATCATCTTTGACAAAGGAGTCAAAAATACACAGCAGAAAAAAGAAAGCCTGTTCAATAAATGGTGCCTGCAAAATTGGAAAGCCACATGCAAAAAAATGAAAATTGACTACAGTTTGTCCTCTTGTATAAAAGTTAATTCAAAATTGATCAAAAACCTAAGTATAACATCTTAAACAATAAATTACATAGAAAAAAACATAGGTACTAAGCTTATAGACCTTGCCCATAGAGAACAATTTATAAATTTGACCCCAAAGGCAAGAAAAGTAAAGGCAAAAATAAATGAATGGGACTATATTAAACTAAAAGGCTTCTGCACAGAAAAAGAAACTGACAACAAAACAAATAGGCAGCAAAATAAATGGGAGATAATATTTGCAAATAACAGCTCCAATAAGGGGTTAATATCCAAAATATATCAAGAACTCACAAAGCTCAACTACTAACAAGCAATCAATCAAATTAAAAAATGGGGACAGGACCTGAACAGACACTTCTTCCAAGAGGACATACAAATGGCCAACAGATATATAAAAAGATGTTCATCATCCTAGCTACACAAGAAATGCAAATCAAAACTACAATATACCACCTCACACCTGTTATATTGGCTATTATCAACGAGACCAAGTAATAACAAGTGTTGGAGAGGCTGTGAACAAAAATAAACCCTCATTCACTGCTGGTGGGAATGCAAATTAGTACAACCATTATGAAAGAAAGTATGGTGGTTCCTCAAAAAATTAAGTATAGAACAACCATATGACCTAGCAATCCTTTTTCTGGGTATCTACCCCCAAAACTCAAACACATTGATACATAAAGACACATGCACCCCCATGTTCATCACAGCATTATTCACAGTGGCCAAGAAACAACCAAAGTGTCCCTTTCTTGAGGATTGGATAAAGAAGATGTGGTACATATATACAATGGAATACTACTCAGCCATAGGAAATGATGACATAGTGCCATTTATAACAACATGGATGGACCTTGAGAACATTATACTGAGTGAGATAAGTAAATTAGGAAAAGCTAAAAACTATATGATTTCACACATAGGTGGGATATATACCTGAGTCTCATGGACATAGATAAAGTGAAGTGGTTACCAGGGGAAGAAGATGTGAGGGAGGTGAGTTGGGGGGTAAAGCAAGACAAATATAAGGTGACAGAAAATGATTTATCTTTGGATGATGGGTATACAACATACTCAATAGTTCAAATGCTATAGAAATGTTTACCTGAAAGCTATGTACTCTTATTGATCAATGTCACCCCATTAACATTAATTGTCTAAATCAAATTTTAAAAAAGAAAGAATAAGGAAATTTTCTTGGCCTTGGCCTGTTGGCTCAGTGGTAGAGTTGTTGACCCAGTATGTGAAAGTCCCGGTTTTGATTTCTGGGGAGAGCACACAGGAAAAGCAACCATCTGTTTCTTCCCCCACCACCCTTTCCCCTCTCTCTCTTCCACTCCTGCAGCCATGGCTTCATGGCCTCACCTCAGGCACTGAAATAGCCCTGTTACTGAGCCCTGTTGACCCTAGATGGGCAGAGCATCATCCTGTAGGGGGCTTGCTGGGTGGATTCCCATCAAAGTACATGTGGGAATCTGTCTCTCTGCCTTCCTGCTTCTCACTTAATTAAAATAATTTTTTTCTATTCCTAAGTGCTGAGAGACTTTTTTTTTTTTATCAATGAATAGGTATGAATGTTCTCAAATATTTTTCTACCTATTAATACCATATCATTTTCTTTTTCTTTTTTATTCTATTAGTATGGTCAGTTACATTGATTGACTCTTTACTACTAAACCAAATACTACCAGGGATAATCTCTGCTTGGTATTATTCCTTTTACATGCTGTTGAATTTTATTTTTTAATATTTAAAGAATTTTGCATCTATAGTCATGAGGTACATTGGATAGTAATTTTATTTTTTGTAATTTCTTTGTCAGGTTTTCCAGTCAGGGTTTTTCATAGCTTTTAACTTGGGGAAAATGGCTGAATAGTCTTCTAAGATGGAAAAAAACAGCAAGAACGTGCTTGAGAAAATTGGAAACCAAGAGTTCTAATTTAGACTTGTTTAGTTGAGATCCAAGGGAAAATGTCAAGTAGAGAGTTGTATAAATAAATGTAAAGCTTAATGAGAAGGGCTGGTGAGTTATGTGTGAAAGTTATTGGTATCTAGATGACGTTTAAATCCACTGAAATAGATGATACAACCTACTCTAAGAGTATAAATTGGAATAAGAGCTGAGGAGAAGCTCTGAGACACTTTAACATTTAGAGGTTAGTTAGAGGAGTAGGAGATAATAATAAAAAAAAAAAACTGAGAAAGAACAGCCTGCAAGGGAGAAGGGAAATCAGTTTGTGGTTCACAGACTCCTAAAGTGGAAAGTGTTTCATACTGAATGCTGCTGAGAGTTAACTAAGAGGACGAAGAAGTGACAATGGATTTCACAATATGGATCCATTGGTGACTTGATATTAATCTTTCAATTGGGTTGAAGAGGTTGGAGGTGAGTTAGAATAGAGGTAGTTTGGAGTGAATTAGAGAGCAAATGGCAAATGAGGGAAAAGTAAGGACAAGTATAGCCAACTTGTTATATAATTATTCCTGTGAAGAGTAGCATAAAAATAGGATAGGAGAAAATGAGAAGTTAAAAATCAATGAGGAAACAGTATCCCAGCCTTTAAGGTAAGTTAGGCCACAGAAAAGAAGGAGAATTTCACTTAAAATATGTGTGATAGTGGAGGGAGCTGTGGAATAAGAATCAGACCAGGATACTACTTCTAGCTTTAAGGTTAACCAGTTACATGACCGAGGGCAGGTAACTTCTATGTGTCTGTGTCTGAGTTTCAGTTTTCTCATCTGTAAATTGATGTTTGTTAGACTACATATGAAAAAAAATGACAGTTTAAATATTTCTTAACTTCTGTGACCTCTCTGATCAGTCTCATCAAGAAATTGGTCTCTAATTTGTCATGCTTACATCTTAAAACTTATGGTAATTTTATTTTATCTACGGTATTTGTCTCCTAAATGTTATGTATCATGTTAGTAGTATTAAAATGAGAGCCCACATCTGTTTGATTACTCTACAAAATAAGATATACAGGTAGGGAGAGAGAGAGAGAGAGAATTCAATTTATGTAAGAATAAATTGTAAAGAGGAGAAATAAAGCCAGCATAAGAAAGTTTCAAGAAAAGAGTGGATACAGAGCCAGAGGAATTTCTTAGAAGAAAAACAGCCACAGATCTTTTTTTTTAGATCTCTTATAGTCTCTATAGTCAGTAGAAAGAGAGGTGATAAGGTTCTTGAATGGGAGTCACAATCATCCAATTGCATTATGGTATTTGAAGTACACTTGATAAACTATAACAACTAGTCACTAAAATAACTAGGCCGCATCAAATCACCTTGTGTGTTAAGATAAATATATTGAATCAGTCATTTTACTGAATTTATGCATTGATATTTAATGAATTAAACTCATGTATTCTAAAAGAAGTGTTTGTGTTGATGATGTAGTTCCACATAAACAGGACAAGTTAATTAGGAGAGAAACAAAAAATTAGATTTTTCTGCAAAGAATATGTATATTTAAATAGATTCAGAATTCAAGCCATCATCAGAAATATATTAAGGTCAACATGTTGAGCTTCTACATTTATTAGATACTAAGAGGGAATCAAATAAATAAAAAGAAAATGATTTCTGTCTTTATATAGTTTTTAACTGAATTGAGGACATACAAAATAGAGTATATACTGAATAACATAACTTCATGCTGAATATGGGGAAAGACTAGAAAATTAGTGGTTGTACCAAAAAAAATGGGATATTATAGAGCAAAGGTAGGCAGAGAAGGTTCACAGAAGATGTGGATTTTAACTACATTAAAGGTAGGCTTGAGAATTAGAACATATTTTCTTCAAGTGACAAAAACTACATGAGTTATATTAAGCAGAAGCTGAAATTTATAGAAGTCACATAACCAAAAAGAGAAGATGGCCCTGGCCGGTTGGCTCAGTGGTAGAGCGTCGGCCTGGCGTGCAGGAGTCTAAGGTTCGATTCCCGGCCAGGGCACACAGGAGAAGTGCCCATCTGCTTCTCCACCCCTCCCCCTCTCCTTCCTCTCTCTCTCTTCCCCTCCCGCAGCCAAGGCTCCATTGGAGCAAAGTTGGCCCAGGCACTGAGGATGGCTCTGTGGCCTCTGCCTCAGGCACTAGAATGGCTCTGGTTGCAACAAAGCAACACCCCAGAGGGGCAGAGCATCGCCCCCTGGTGGGCGTACCGGGTGGATCCCGGTCAGGTGCATGCGGGAGTCTGTCTGACTGCCTCCCCGTTTCCAACTTCAGAAAAATACAAAAAACAAACAAACAAACAAATAAAAAAACGAAGATGGACAACTAAATTGGCAGGTACATAAGTACCTTAAGGACGCCTTCCTTTCTCTTTCTCATTTCTACTGATCATTGTTTCTCAGCCTCAAGTCTCAACTCTTCCAATGGAAGGTCAGAGAAAGAGACAAAGAAACAAAGAGTGATTGAGTAATTAGTACAATAATTACTACCATAAACAGTGGCATGCTGGCAAATGTTTAACAACCAGTTCCCTAAAAAAGGAAAAATAACTTGCCTGACCGGGTAGTGGTGCAGTGGATAGAGCATTGGCCTGAGAGGATGGAGACCAAGGGTTTGAAACCCTGAGGTCACCAGCTTGAGTGTGGGATCATTTATATGGTTGCTGGCGTAAGCCCATGGTCACTGGTTTGAGCAAGGGGTTACTTGCTTGGCTGAAGCCCTCAATCAAGGCACATAAGTGAAAGCAATCAATAATCAACTAAAATGCTGCAACTAAAAGTTGATGCTTCTCATCTCTTCCCCTTTCTGTCTCTATCTATCCATCCAAAAAAAAAACAAACCAAAAAAACTTGATTTGTAACATATGCTAGTTTCTTTTTTTTTAGAAAATTAAATTGAAAGGGCTGAC
Organism: Saccopteryx leptura; assembly: GCF_036850995.1. Taxonomy (NCBI): domain Eukaryota; kingdom Metazoa; phylum Chordata; class Mammalia; order Chiroptera; family Emballonuridae; genus Saccopteryx; species Saccopteryx leptura. The sequence continues at coordinate 47,883,588 of NC_089510.1, forward strand.
ATTGATCAGTAACAGTACATAGGTTTCAGGTAAACATTTCTATAGCATTTGAACTGTTGATTATGTTGTGTACCCATCACCCAAAGTCATGCTGCAATAAACATGGAGATGCATGTGTCTTTACATACCAATGTTTTCAAGTTTTTTGGGTAGATACCCAGTAGAGGGATTGCTGGGTCATATGATAGTTATATTTCTTAATTTTTTTTTCTTTAAGTGAGAAGTAAGGAGGCAGAGAAACAGACTCCCATATGCACACTGACCAGTATCCACCCAGCAGTTTCCTACTGGACGATGCTCTGCCCAACTCGGGCCATTGCCCCATTTCTTGGCAACTGAGCTATTTTAGTGTTTGAGGTGAGGCCATGGAGGCATTTTCAGTACCTGGGGCCAACTTGCTCAAACCGAGGCATGACTGCAGGAGGGAAAAAGAGAGGCACAGAGAGAGAAGGGAGAGAGAGAGGGAGAGAGAAGCAGATGGTCGCTTCTCCTGTGTGCCCTGACCAGGAATTAAACCCAGGACATCCATAAGCCAAGTCAGTGCCAGGGTCTATTTTTAATATTTTGAGGAACCACCATACTTTCTTCCATATGGTTGTACTAGTTTACATTCCCACCAGCAGTGAATGAGGGTTTCTTTTTCTCCACAGCCTCTCTAACACTTATTACCTTTCTTGTTGATAATAGCCCATCTAATCAGTGTGAGGTGGTATCTCATTGTAGTTTTGCTTTGCATTTTACAAATAGCTAGTGAATATGAGCCTCTTTTCATGTATCTGTTGGCTATTTGTATGTCTTCTTGGAAGAAGTGTCTGTATAGGTTCTCTCCCCATTTTTTAATTGGATTGTTTGCTAGTTCATTGCTGAGCTTTGTGAGTTCTTTATATATTTTGGATATTAACCTCTTATCAGAGTTGTTTACATATATCATCTGCCATTTGGTTGGCTATTTGTTTTGTTTTTGGTTTCTTTTGCTGTGCAGAAGCTTTTTAGTTTGATATAGTTCCATTCATTTATTTTTTGCCTTTATTTCCCTTGCCTTGGGGTCACATTCATAAATTGTTCTCTACAGACAAGGTCAATGAATTTGTACTTATATTTTCTACTATGTAATTTATTGCTTCAGATCTTGTATTTATTTAGGTCTTTGATTCATTTTGAATTAATTTTTGTGCAAGGGGACAAACTGTAGTCAAGTTTCATTCTTTTGCATGCAGCTTTCCAATTATGCAGGCACCATTTATTGAAAAGTCTTTCTTTTCTTCCTTGTATGTTTATGGCCCCTTTGTTGAAAATTATCTGTCCATATATATGTGGTTTTATCTCTGGGCTCTGGATTCTGTTCCATTGGTCTGTATGTCTGTTTTTCTACCAACACCATGCTGTTTTGATTATCATGGCTCTATAGTATAATTTGTAGTCAGGTAGTTTGATACCACAAGCTTTATTTTTTTTTCCCTCAGAACTGCTTTGGCTATTCATAGTTTTCTATAGTTTCATACAAATCTGGTGATTTCATGTTCTATTTCTTTAAAAAATGACATTGGGAATTTGATGAGAATTTCATTAAATTAATATTTTGCTTTGGGTAATATGGCCATTTTAACTACATTTATTCTTCCAATCCATGAACATGAAATATTTTTTTTATTTCATTGTGTCTTCTTAAATTTTTTTTCTTAATGCTTTGTAGTTTTCAGTATATAGGCCCATCACATCTTTTTTAAGTTTATTCCTAAGTATTTTATTTTGTTGTTGTTGCAATTGTAAAAGCAATTGCTTTTGAGTTCCTTTTCTGAACTTTCATCATTGACAAATAAAAAAGCAATAGACTTTTGTATATTGATTTTTTATCCTGTGACTTTACTGTATTGATTTATTATTTCTAGTAGTTTTTTGGTGTAGTCTTTGGGGTTATTTATATATATATGATTATGTCATCTGCAAAAAAGCAATATCTTTACTTCTTCCTTCCCAATATGGATGCCACATATTTCTTTCTCTTGCCTGATGTGCCCATTTCTATGTCACATCTATTCCTGTTTTGTCTGATTTCAAGCTATCAATGGTTTGACAACTCTATGGCAAAATTTCTAAAAATTTAAAATTTTTCAGTCAAGAGCTGATTTCAACACACCATAAATGCTATAAAATGGGAAAAAATATTAAAGAAAATTATTTTTGGCATTGGGTAACAGGGAAGCTCACAAGGTGACTAGGATATATAAGACCTACCATCGCACTCTGCTTTCCACACAGGGACAATTTCTCACACATGTGGAGCTAGACCTGGAGTTCAGAGTAGAGCATTCCAACTGAGCTAATGAGTCACACATTAGTTTGAAGATATAGAAGGGGCAGGAATCTAAACAGCAACAGTAAATAGGAGGGACCTATATAAAAGTGAGCCCCTGAACTCAGGGTATTCTGGTGGGTTCTTGGTTGAGAGCTGCACCGTTCACGTGTGGGGAACACAAGCTTACAAGAAAGTAATTGATGTGGGGCTGAGAGTAGAACAGAGATACTAAAAGTCAAACAGAGTTATGAGTTACATTAGCATTCTGAACCAGTTAGACCTTCTTAACACTCTATTAACATCTCATTAGCACTCAGCATCCAGCTAAAACTTCAGAAAGGCCTTGCATTAGCAGTAAGAAAAGACATATTTAAAATGCTTTTAAAAAGTTATGAAAAGAACAACAGTCAACCCCAAATTCTATATTCAGCCAGAAAATATTTCTTTATGAAATGAGGATAAACTGAAGACATTTTCTCTTATAAAACATCTGAGAAAATCTGTTGCTTAAGAAATATTAAAGAATATTTTTCAGGTTGAAGAAAATAATACTAAATGGAAATTTATATCTACAGAAAATGAGGAAATTGAAATAATAAAAATATGAGTAAAGATAAGAAAACATTTTTTTATTCTCTTAATTTCCTTTAAAAACAACTTATTGATAAAAGAAACAATTCTGTAAGTATATATTCTAATATATATACAAATAAAAGATATGACAACATTAGGGCAAAAGATGTGAAGGTGGGTAAATGAAATTATATTGCTGTAATATTTTTTATATTAGTGAAATATGAAAAAAGTATACAGGAAGAACTAAGAAATATAAAATAAAAAATGTGATGTGATACAACGTTAACTAAAAATAGACTCTGAAAGGTAAAGATGCACATTGTTGTCTATAAAGCAAAAGTTGAAAGGAGGCACAGTTATAAAGCCAACAGAAGAAATATAATGTAGCACTAAATGTTTTATTAATTCAAAAGTAGTCTGTAAATGAGTAACTGAGAAACAAAAAACAAAAGGGACAAAAGGAAAAAAACACCAAGATATACATTTAAATTAAATCATATTAATATTACATTAAATGTAAATGGGTAAGTAAAAAATAGATTTTTTAGACTGGATTTAAAAAATTTTATAAAATCTATAAGAAATACACTTTAAATATAAAGAGAAAGATGAGATGGATTAAAAGTAAAAGAATATGAAAATATATGCAACACTACTAGAAAGTGTAAGAAAACTGTTGGGTCTGTATTACTATTGAAAAAGTGGACTTTAAGACAAAGATTATTATCAGAATTAAGAAAAAAAATTTTGCCCTGGCTGGTTGGCTAAGTAGTAGAGTATTGGCCTGGTGTATGGAAGTCCCAGGTTCAATTCCCAGTCACGGCACACAAGAGAAGTGACCATCTGCTTCTTCACTCCTTTCCTTTCTTTCTTTCTCTCTCTCTTCCCTTCTCATAGCCATGGCTCAAATGGTTTCAGCAAGTTAGCCCTGGGCACTAAAGGTGGCTCCCTGGCCTTGCCTCAGGCACTGAAATAGCTCATTTACCTAGCAACAGAGCAGCAATTCCAAATGGGCAGAGCATCACCCGTTGGGGGGTTGCCAGGTAGATCCCAGTCAGAGTACATGTGGGAGTCTGTCTCTCTGCCTCTTTGCTTCCCCACCTCTCACTTTTTAAAAAAAAAGAAATTTTATAGTGAAAAAACCATCAATTTATCAGGAAGGCATAACAATTATACTGGCATATGCACCTATTACCTGGCAGAACTAATGGCAGAAACAAATACTAGATAATCATGTATGAAGAGTATAACATAACCTCTCAGTAATTGATAGAACACTTATTCAAGACATTGATATGTCTATGGAAGGTCTAAATGTCACAAACAATATAGACTAAATAATGTTTTATAGACCGCTCCACCAAACAACACCTCAATATAAACATTCCTATGAAGTGCCAATAAAACAGTAATAAAAATAGATCATGTTGAATCATAAAATATCTCAATGTATTTGAAAAAATTAAAATCTCACTGAATATGTTCTCTGGTCATAACAGAATTAAACCAGAAATCAATTTAGAAAATTTTAAAAATCTCTAAATGTTTGGAAATTAATATTATACTATAAGTAACCCAGTAGTCAAAAAAGAATAAACAAGATAAGTCAGAAAATATTTTTAAAAATGACAATGAAGTCACAAATAGAAACATTTGTGGGGTACAGCTAAAGAATAATTTAGAGAAAAAATGTATAACTTTACGTGTCTATATTGGAAAAGAAAAGGGTTTAAGATAAACTAAGTTTATAGCTGAAAACCCTAGACAAAGTAAAACAAGCATGAAGTAACTAGAAATAAAAAAATTAATAGAAGATAAGGGTAGTAATCATAAAAAACAAATAGAGAAAATTAATAAAGTTTGAATCTGGTTCTCTGAAAAGATTAGTAAAATTTATTAAGTACCTAGCAAGACAGATCAAGAAATAATAAAGATACCATAAATTGCCAATATTAGTAATAAAGGAAAGTAATATAATTATAGCTCCTATGGTTATTAAAAATAGAATTATACTAATTCAAAAATGAAAGTGATTACTACTAAACAAAACATCAAAACTGAATCAAAATAATACAAAAAATCTGGATAGCATATTTTTTAATCAAAGAAATTGAACTCATAATGAAAATATATCTTCAAAGAAAGCAGTAGGTTCAAGTGTCTGCTCTGGTAAATTTACCAGACATTTCAGAAAGAAATAATGCCAATTTAAAAATCTCCTTTCAGTCTAAATAGACACTTCTCCCAAGAAAACATACAAATGACCAACAGATAATGAAAAGATGCTTATCTTTGCTAGCTAATAGAAAAATGTAAATCAAAACTACAATGAGATACTACCTCACACATGTTAGATAGGCTATTATCAACAAAACAGGTGATAACAAGTTTTGGAGAGGCTATAAACAAAAAAGAACCCTTACTCATTGCTGGTGGGAATGTAAGCTAGTGCAACCATTAAGGAAGAAAGTATGGTAGGTCCTCAAAAAATTAAGAACAAAACTACCAAGTGACCCAGAAATACTTCTACTTAATACCTACCCCCCAAAATCTCAAAAAACATTGATATGCAAAGACACATGCACTCACATTTTCATTGTGGCATTATTCACAGTGGCCAAGACATGGAAACAACTAAAGTGTCCCTTGATAGAGGATTGGATAAAGAAGATGTGATGCATATATACAATGGAATACTCCTCAGTCATAAGAAATGATGACATATTGCCATTTATGACAACATGAATAGACCTTTAGAACATTAAACTGAGTGAAATAAGTAAATCAGAAAAAGGTGGCCCTGGCTGGTTGGCTCAGTGGTAGAGCATCAGCCTGGTATGTGGATGTCCTGGGTTTGATTCCCAGTCAGGGCACACAGAAGAAGTGCACATATGCTTCACCTCTCCCCCTCTTGCTTCTCTTTCCCTCTCCCGCTCTCTTCCTCTCTCCCCCTCCTGCATACATGGCCTGATTGGAGCAAGTTGGCCCTGGGTTTTGAGAATGGCTTCATGGCCTTCATCTCAGGTGCTAAGAAGAGCTTGGTTGCTGAGAAACAAATGGGTAGAGCATTTAGGGGCTTGCTGCATGGACCATGGTCAGGGTGCATGTAGGACTCTATCTCTCTGCTATCTCTCCTCTCACTGAATAAAAGGAAGGAAGGAAGGGAGGGAGGAAGGGAGGGAGGAAGGGAGGGAGGGAGGGAGGGAGGAAGGAAGGAAGGAAGGAAGGAAGGAAGGAAGGAAGGAAGGAAGGAAGGAAGGAAGGAAGGAAGGAAGGGAGGAAGGAAGGAAGGAAGGAAGGAAGAAAGGAAGGAGGGAGGGAAGAAAGGAAGGAAGCTAAGAACTATGTGATTTTACACATAGGTGGGATATAAAACTGAGATACATAGACAAAGCTAAAAGTGAAGTGGTTACTAAGGGATGGGGTTGTGGGAAGAGGAGAGTCAAGAGGGACAAATATGTGGTGATGGAAAATGATTTGACTTTAGGTGATGTGCACACAACACAATCAACAGTTCAAATTCTATAGAGGTGTTTACCTGAAACCTATTTATTCTTACTGATCAATGTCATACCAATAAATTTAATTTTCTAAACAAAACTTAAAATAAATAAAAATCTCCTTTCAGAAAATAGACCAGGGGGAACTGTATGAGGCCAGCATGACCCTGGTATCAAAACTTGAACAAAACATTATAATAAAATTAAAAACAGCCTTCATAAACATAGATGCAAAAATTCTTGACAAAATATTAGCAAATCAAATCCAGAATTATCTAAAAGAAAATCATATAATGACCAGGTGGGAATTATCCCAGGAATGCAAAATTGTCTTAATAATGAATGTCAAGAAAGTAATTCATCACATTACCAGAATAATGAAAAAAATATGATCAAATATGATCAGCTCCATCGATACAGAGCATTTGACAAAATTTAATATCTATGCATGACTAAAAAAATTTTCAACACACTTAGAAAAGAAGGAAACTTCCTTAATTTAAAAGAAGATCAGCTATAGAAAAACTACATCTAATAGACTTAATGATGAAATGTTGAATTATTTTAAATTTTTTTGGTATTTTTCCGAAGTTAGAAGTGGGAAGGCAGACTCCCACATGCACCCAAAAGGGAAAAGGGATCCACCCAGCATGCCCTCCAGGGGGTGATGCTTTGCCCATCTGGGGCATTGCTCCACTGTGGCCAGAGCCATTCTAGCGCCTGAGGCGGAGGCCATGGAACTGTCCTCAGTGCCCAGGCCAACTTTGCTCCAGTGGAGCCTTGGCTGCAGGAGAGGAAGAGAGAGACAGAGAGGAAGGAGAGGGGGAACGGTGGAGAAGCAGATGGGCACTTCTCCTGTGTGCCCCAACTGGGAATCAAACCCAGGACTTCCACATGCCAGGCTTATGCTCTACCACTGAACCAACTGGCCAAGGCCTGTTGAATTATTTTTAAGACCAGGAACTATACAAGGTTATCTTCTCCAACTGTTTCTATTCTACATTATTCTGCAGTCTTAAGCAGTAAAATACATGAGAAGAAAATAAGTCATAAATATTGGGAAAAATACATTAATCTGTTTTTATTTATAGACAGCATGATTGTTTATATAAAAAAAATCCTAAGGATAAAGGTCAATATACAAAAATTAATTGCATTTTCATATACTAAAAAAATTAAAAATTTAAAAAGATTCTATTTATAATAGCATCACAAAACATTACAGTCTTAGGGATAAATTTCACAAAGCATGTGCAAGACCTTGATTTTGAAAACTATAAAATATTTCTGAGATAATTTTTTTTAAAAATTTAAATAGTAATATAACACATTCATATATTAAAGGACTCAAGGTTAAGATTTCCACTTTTCTCAAATTGATCTATATTTTCAATTCAATTCTAATTAAAATTCTACTAGGCATTTTTGTAGAAATTAACAAGCCGATTTGAAAATCTATATGGAAACAAAAAACCTGAAAAAGCCTAAACAACCTTGTAAAAAAAGAACAAAATTAGAAGATATACACTATCTAATTCAAAAACTTACTATAAAGCTACAGTAATTAAAACAGTATAGTAGCAACATATAAAATATAGACCTATAGAACAGAACAGAACACCCAGAAGCATAGTATCATATGCATACACACAACACACATGTTCAACTGATTTCAACAAAGCTTCCAAGGGAAAAGGCATTCTTTTCAACAAATAATGTTGACATAACCACAAACAAATAGAAAATGGCAGAGAAAATAAAACTGAACTTCAACTTTTTAACAAATGTAAAATGAACTGAAACAGATCATAACACACATAAAATCAAATACTATGAAATTCTTAGAAGAAAATAAATGAATAAATCTTCACATGTTAGGGTAGGTAAAGAATTCTTTGATGCGACACTATTGTAACAACTGTGAATAAAAAATAAAAAAGATAAACTAGGTTTCATCAAAATTAATCATTTCAGTTTTTTAAAAGACATCAGACAATAGGGATGTTTCTAGATCTTGGCTATTGTAAATAATTCTGCAATTAACATAGAGGTGCATATATTTTTTCAAATTAGTGGTTCAGGTTTCTTCACATAAATTCTCAGAAGTGGAATCACTGGGTCATAAGGCAGTTCCATTATTAATTTTTGAGGTAATTCCATACTGCTTTCTACTTGGGTGGAGGGTGGACAGGTGGAGGGATTGAGCATAAAAGAAAAAAAAAGAGCTAAAACTTGTGGACATAGACAAGAATGGGGTAATTTCAGGGGACCAGGGTTGAAGGGGTTGGTAGAAGGTGTAGGGTAGATAAATGGTGACGAACAGAGACTTGACCTGGGGCAGTGAACACATAAACAGTGGACAGATGATGTGTTGTAGCATTGTTCACATGAAACATGTATAATTTAACCAGTGTCACTGCAATAAATTCAGCAAAAAGGGAAAAGAATGAAAATGCAAGGCTCAGATTTGGAGGACATATTTGTAACAAATATATCTAACAAAAGATTTGCACCACAACATATTAAAGAAAACTCTTCTAATTCACTAGTAAAAGTAAGACAAGCAGCCAATTTATGGAAATATTTGCTAGACATTTCACAAAACAAAATATACAAATGACCAGTAAGCACATGAGGAGAGACTGAACATTACTAGTCACCAGGGAAATGCATATTAAGATCACAGTGAGACGCCATGTCATTGGAAGAATTTAAATTAAAACTGATAATACCAAATATAACATGGTTGTAGAACAACTAGAGCATTCATACTTCGCTGTTTGCAGTCTAAATGGCACAGCCACTTCAGAAAACAGTGTAAATGTCACAGCCATTTCAGAAAACAATTTGGCAGCCTCTTTAAAAACTAAACAATATACTAATCATTTCATCCAATAACTATTCTATAGTATTTCTCCAAGAAAAAGATTCCATATATTTGTTCATGAAAACTCTCACAGAGTACTGTTTATAACAGCTTTATTGCCACTAAAAAATAGTTGGACACCCCAAATGTCTATCAAGGGTAAAGAATAAATTGTATATATTCACACAAAATAAACTGTGTATATTCATACAATGAAATACTCAGCAATAGGAAGAATGAACAACTGTTACATTCAACAACATGGAAGAATTTTTTTTTAATTGTGCTGAGCAAAAGAAACCAGACACAAAAAGCACATACGGAATAATGTCAATTATATAAAAGTGTAAAATATGTAAAACAAATAAAAAATGATAAGGATCAGATCAGTATTTACCCAGAGCAGGAGGTAAAGGGAACTGATTGTAAAGGGGCATGAAAGAACTCTCCGGAGTAATGGCAACAATCTATTCTGATTGGAGTAGTAGAAATATGGGTGCATGGACTTACAACACTTCATCAAACTGCACACTTAAAATTTGTATTTTATTTTATGTAAACTGTGCCCCAATAAAGTTGATTTTTAAAAAATTAAAATGGAAGCACCAAGCATGAGAATAGCTACTATTCATCAGTGTTTTACATGTCTGAGACTCTGTATAGCAGGGGTCCCCAAACTACAGCCCGCGGGCCACATGCAGCCCCCTGAGGCCATCTATCCGGCCCCCGCCGCACTTCCGGAAGGGGCACCTCTTTCATTGGTGGTCAGTGAGAGGAGCCTAGTTCCTATTGAAATACTGGTCAGTTTGTTGATTTAAATTTATTTGGTCTTTATTTTAAATATTGTATTTGTTCCCGTTTTGTTTTGTTTGTTTTTTTACTTTAAAATAAGATATGTAAAGTGTGCATAGGGATTTATTCATAGTTTTTTTTTTATAGTCTGGCCCTCCAACGGTCTGAGGGACAGTGAACTGGCCCCCTGTGTAAAAAGTTTGGGGACCCCTGCTGTATAGGATACTTGTACTCAATTCTTAGAGCATCCTTCCAGGACGGAGTCATGAAAACTGAGGCCGAGAGTAGTGAAAAACCTTGCTCAAGGTTACACAGGAGAGAGCTGACCCATAAGAAAGACCAGAGGAATGATTCTATAGAAAAGCAGAAATGGAAACTACTATAAGGGAATGATAGGAACAGGACCAGCATGCCTGAAACTAGAGGGAAGAATTAAAAGATGTTTGTAGAGGCAAATCTGTGTGAAGGAAGAGATATAGGTGGTTATGGGGGCTTTATGTTTGATTAGCCTAGTCCTCTCAATAGAGTAGAAGATGAAATTGTCTTTTAGAGTGGGGATGGAACATGAGGAGAAATTGGAATGGTTATCAACAGAAATAAAAAGGATTGCTGGACAGCCACAAGTACTCTCTCTGAAGTAGGAAAAAAATAGGCATGTTGTAGGCAGGCTCTAGAGCAGTGGTCCCCAATCTTTTTGGGCCACGGACCAGTTTAATGTCAGAAAATATTTTCATGGACCGGCCTTTAGGGTGGGATGGATAAATGTATCACATGACCGAGACAAGCGTCAAGAGTGAGTCTTAGATGGATGTAACAGAGGGAATCTGGTCATTTTTTAAAAATTAAACAATGTTCAGACTTAAATATAAATAAAACAGAAATAATGTAAGTTATTTATTCTTTCTCTGCGGACCAGTACCAAATGGCCCACAGACCAGAACCGGTCCGTGGCCCGGGGGTCGGGGACCACTGCTCTAGAGGACTCTGCCACTTCCTCTGATAGGTTCTGTAAACAGTGAACAGCAGTGATGAGCATGAATGTGAACACAGCCTAAGAGTGAGTGTGTAAATCTGTGTCAGGCAGGAGTGACCCAGGGGCCTCTAAAAGTGGGTAACTAAAGCCTTCTCAGTTCAAGTTAAAAAATATCCAGTATCTCATCCATCTCAGCTGAGGGAAAACTGACAATTCTCTCACTTTTTATTATAGTTATAATATTTGATTTACTATGATTCTGTCAGACTACTAAATTGAAAATGGAATAAAATATGGTAAAAATTTTGGCTGAGCCAATTAAAATATTCCATAGGGAGTCTTTCTGTCCAACTAATATTAGGAATCTCTGAATAAATTGGGTCTGGGACCTGGTTTGGTTTTAATTTGGATTAATGGAGAGAGATAGACTGAAATTTGGAGCTTGTTTAGTTGTTCTTGTTCTTATCAAAACTCCAACATGTCATCATCTTTACCATCTTGATTCCCTCTATTACTGCCAGAATTTGCTTCATTCTCTTCCTTCCCAGACTTTTCAGCATATACATCTTTGGACCTTAGACCTTCTCCTTTTCATCTCTGGCCCTTACCCTTTCTTCTATCCACTGTCAAGAACTAGTGCCATACCTTATTAATAGGTGCAGTGCATAAAGATCATTCTGTAGTCAATTATGTCTGGGAAACATTGCGCTAAACGTAGTTTCACATTTTTGCTGCAGAACTTTTTATGTTCCTCAGAGATTTTAACGTGCTCCTATGCACTGTGAACCTCCAAGGGTGAGATAAAATATTTGATCGTAGAACCCTTGTGGTTGTAGCATTACCTAAAATCCACCTTGGGAAACATTGGCTTAAACTGCAGTAACTGCACCCTAGCCATCTTCCCTGCCTTTGGTCTCTCCTGTTCCAATCCATCTTGAATACTGGGGTGGGGAATTATCTCCGACCATATTTTCCTTAAACTGGTTCTCAGCTGAAGAAGCTTTGGTGACCGCACACAGTAGCTGTTATGCCATATCCAAGCCTCTCCCAGTGTGACCTGCAAAGCTCTCCTGACTCAAAAGTCAGAAGAAACCTGATTCATCTCAGCAGCAGCAGCAGCAGCTGGCTACAGAACTGAAAACGATGTCACATGCTATCAGTAGAAGAAGAAAGTTACTGTTTCCAGAATGCATATGGCTTCAGAGTTTACAATTTAAGACTAGTCAGTATGTATAAATACAGGAACAAGTGGAAAAGGACTGGCTGTCCCAGCTTCTACAGGAAGAGGAGAACAGAGATCAGGTTCACCCATGGTGTTAACCAGATTCTAAACTCTATGAGTTAACAGTTTGGGGATTGAAGGAGCAAAAACTGTGTTGGGGAAGTGGAGGACGGATAGATGATGATGGAAAGAGACTTGACTTGGAGTGGTGAACACACAATGCTATATACAGATAATGTGTTATAGAACTGTACACCTGAAACCTATATAATTTTATTAACCATTCATACCCTAATAAATTCAATAAAAAATTTAATAATATAAAAATAAATCTATGTGTTATATGCCAGCCAGCAGATAAGAAGTGAGTCAGAACTGGGACTGAGGTGAATCACTTGCCAAATTCTTCTGAAGTCTACCAACAGCAGAAAGAAGACTCTCTCATTAACCACCCTTCATTCAAGGGAAACAGCCCTACACCTTAAGTAAATTCAGCTAGACAAGTTTCCACAATCGAGTCTTAGAGGCAGCAACAGCAACCTAAGTTTGCCCCTTCAAAGGAATATTTTGCTATATCACTCACTACATATACCTTATGAATTATCCAGGACCCCTTCACTTTCAAATCCTAAAGTTACTTGAGGTCAAAATGTGGTTTGGGCCCCAATTATCTAAATAATTAAGTGTGTAGACAGGTGCTTAGTTTCAAGAGCATATGACTGGAATAAAAAGAGCCTGCTTCTTTAAGTAGTTTTTACAAAGGCTTTTTAAAGCCCTCTCCTGTTTTGTTGATTTATTTTTTAAAGAGAGAAAGACATGTTGATGAATGAGTTGGACTTCTGCAGGATCCCAGGAGAGCACAGGAGGGGCTTGTGGGAGAGGGAGGAGGGGTGGGTGACTTGCTTCTGCTTTGCACACGCTCCAAGTCCCCCAGCCCTACCTGATCACTCTCCAGGAGGCTGTACTCGCTGTCTGAATTGACTCCATGCCAGGAAAACCCTTCTTTCAAGCCTTGGAGAGTTCCATGCTGTGGGAGAAAAAGTAACAAGAACAGAAAAGGATGAAAGGTAGGGAGTGGAAGAAAAAGAAAGCTGAGGAAATGAGTATATTTGCAAGCTAGGGGATTTCTACATCCCCAGCCATGCTAGGCTCCATTGATCTTTAGCAATAAAAGGGACAGCACTAACATAAAATGGCCCTATCAGAAACTATTTTTGCCTGGGAGGTGTCCAACCAATTTCTCTGCCACTAGTCTGGCAAATAGCAGGCCTTCAATTAGAAAAAGATGAGTGAATTTGTCCAGAAAATCAGCTGAAGACTGCAGCAGCAAAGGCTGCTTTCTAGGGATTTGTGGGTTCTGTAGGAGCCTTTTCTCATGACTGTGTAACCACAGCCATTAAATCTCTCATTTATGGACAATGGTGCTGTCTTGTATTGCCCAACCAGCAGGCTTTAGGGAATAGCAAGGTACTGAGCAAATTGAGAAAATTTTTTTTTGATATAATGTAATATTTGCTATTTCAAAAAAATACAAGTAAACAGCATGGGAAGCTAGAATAATTTCTTAAACTTTTATAACAGTTTAATGTGTTTTGGATCAATTAATTATTGCTATAAAAATACTGTCTAGCTGAGTCTAACCTAGACAAACAAACCATCCCAAAGCTCAGTGACTTAAAACATTAATAATCTATACAACAGGTGAGCATTGCCTCATCTCGGTTAGATTCAGCTAGACAGCTGTAATTCTGGCTGGAGTGTTTGGAGCAGCTCTGCTTTCCAGAGTGATGCTGTGAGATAGCGAGGTGACTGCTACATGTCTCTCCTCTACCTTGCACCATCAGGCTAGCTCGGGCATGTTCTACCCATGGCATGGACAGAAGCTCAAGACAGGGCAAGCCCTAGTGTGCAAGCACATTTCAAGTCCCTGCTAGAATCCTGTCTACTAACATCTCATTGGACAAAGCAGGTCAAAGAGCCAAGTCCAAATTCAAGTGATAGAAAAGTACACTCTGCTTTTGAAGACAAACTATAGGGAGAGGTGAAGAATCACATCAATTGTTCCACTTGTCTTTCTGCACCCTTATCTTCTTCTCTAGATATCACTGGATCTTCACCAGTAAGTAGCTAGGTAGTGTTGGGATGTCTTTGGGACTGTTTTCTTATATGTAAAATAGGGGTAATGTTTTCTTTTCCTGTCTTCTCAGGGTTGATGTAGAGGCAAAAAGAGATAATGAATGTGAAAGTTCTTAGAAACCTCTAGGTATTATACAATGCAAGCTATTACCACAGTTACCAAGGATAATACACTTTGAATGCATTGGGTTTGTGGGTCATACATATTGTCACAACTGCTTATCTTTGCCATTGTAACATGAATGTAGCCATAGACAATATATACATAATGAGCATAGCTGTGTTCCAACAAAATTTTTTAAATTTTATTTAGAAAACTAAATTTAATGAGGAGATATTGATCAATAAGAGCACATAAGTGGTGTCAGGTAAACATTTCTATAGCATTTGAACTGTTGATTATGTTGTATATCCAGCACCTAAAGGCAAATCATTTTCCATCACCTTATATTTGTCCCTCTTTACTCCCTTCTCCCCACTGCTCCCCCTGGTAACCACTTCACCTTTATCTATGTTCATGAGTCTCAGTTTTATATCCCACCTACGTGAGAAATCACATAGGTCCTAGCTTTTTCTGATTTATTTAATTCAGTATATGATCTCAAGGTCCATCCATGTTGTCGTAAATGGCTCAATGTCATTATTTCTTATGGCTGAGTAGTATTCCATTGTATGTATATACCTTATCATCTTTATCCAGTCCTTTATCAAGAGACACTTTGGTTGTTTCCATATCCTGGCCACTGTGAATAATGCTGTGATAAACATGGGGGTACATATGTCTTTTTTTTTAAATAAATTTTTATTGATGTTAATGGGATGACATTAATAATTCAGGGTACATATATTCAAAGAAAACATGTCTAGGTTATTTTGTCATTAAATTATGTTGCATACCCCTCACCCAGAGTCAGATTGTCCTCCGTCATCCTCTGTCTAGTTTTCTCTGTGCCCCTCCCCCTCCCCCTAATTCTCTCCCTCCCTCCCTCCTGCGTCCTCCCTCCCCCCACCCCTGGTAACCACCACTCTTGTCCATGTCTCTTAGTCTCGTTTTTATGTTCCACCAATGTATGGAATCATGTAGTTCTTGTTTTTTTCTGATTTACTTATTTCACTCCGTATAATGTTATCAAGATCCCACCATTTTGCTGTAAATGATCTGATGTCATCATTTCTTATGGCTGAGTAGTATTCCATAGTGTATATGTGCCACATCTTCTTTATCCAGTCTTCTATTGAAGGGCTTTTTGGTTGTTTCCATGTCTTGGCCACTGTGAACAGTGCTGCAATGAACATGGGGCTACATGTGTCTTTACGTATCAATGATTCTGAGATTTTGGGGTATATACCCAGTAGAGGGATTGCTGGGTCATAAGGTAGTTCTATTTGCAGTTTTTTGAGGAACCACCATACTTTCCTCCATAATGGTTGTACTACTTTACATTCCCACCAACAGTGTATGAGGGTTCCTTTTTCTCCACAGCCTCTCCAACATTTGCTATTGCCCGTCTTGTTGATAATAGCTAATCTAACAGGGGTGAGGTGGTATCTCATTGTAGTTTTGATTTGCATTTCTCTAATAACTAATGAAGCTGAGCATCTTTTCATATATCTGTTGGCCATTTGTATTTCTTCCTGGGAGAAGTGTCTGTTCATGTCCTCTTCCCATTTTTTTATTGGATTGTTTGTTTGTTTGTTGTTGAGTTTTATGAGTTCTTTGTAAATTTTGGATATTAGGCCCTTATCTGAGCTATTGTTTGAAAATATCAGTTCCCATTTAGTTGGCTGTCTGTTTATTTTGATATCAGTTTCTCTTGCTGAGCAAAAACTTTTTATTCTGATGTAGTCCCATTCATTTATCTTTGCCTTCACTTCTCTTGCCATTGGAGTCAAGTTCATAAAATGTTCTTTAAAACCCAGGTCCATGAGTTTAGTACCTATGTCTTCTTCTATGTACTTTATTGTTTCAGATCTTATATTTAGGTCTTTGATCCATTTTGAATTAATTTTAGTACACGGGGACAGGCTGTAGTCGAGTTTCATTCTTTTGCATGTGGCTTTCCAGTTTTCCCAACACCATTTGTTGAAGAGGCTTTCTTTTCTCCATTGTATGTTCTTGGCCCCTTTATCAAAGATTATTTGACCATATATATGTGGCTTTATTTCTGGGCTTTCTATTCTGTTCCATTGGTCTGAGTGTCTATTTTTCTGCCAATACCATACAGTTTTGATTATTGTGGCTCTATAATATAGTTTAAAGTCAGGTATTGTAATGCCCCCAGCTTCATTCTTTTTCCTTAGGATTGCTTTAGCTATTCGGGGTTTTTTATAGTTCCATATAAATCTTATGATTTTTTGTTCCATTTCTTTAAAAAATGTCATAGGAATTTTGATGGGAATTGCATTAAATTTATATATTACTTTGGGTAATATGGCCATTTTAATTATATTTATTCTTCCTATCCAAGAACAAGGAATATTTTTCCATCTCATTGTGTCTTTTTCTATTTCTCTTAGCAATGCCTTGTAGTTTTTGTTATATAGGTCCTTTACATTCTTTGTTATGTTTATTCCTAGGTATTTTTTTTTTTTTGTTGCAATCGTGAAGGGGATTATTTTTTTGAGTTCGTTTTCTAATATTTCATTGTTGGCATATAGAAAGGCTATGGACTTTTGTATGTTGATTTTGTATCCTGGGACCTTACTGTATTGGTTTATTGTTTCGAGTAATCTTTTTGTGGAGTCCTTTGGGTTTTCGATGTATAGGATCATATCATCAGCAAAAAGTGATACCTTTACTTCTTCTTTTCCGATGTGGATGCCTTTTATTTCTTTGTCTTGTCTGATTGCTCTGGCCAGAACTTCTAGCACCACGTTAAATAAGAGTGGAGAGAGTGGACAACCCTGTCTTGTTCCTGATTTAAGGTGGAAAGTCCTCAGTTTTACGCCATTTAATATGATGTTGGCTGATGGTTTATCATATATGGCCTTTATCATGTTGAGATATTTTCCTTCTATACCCATTTTGTTGAGAGTCTTAAACATAAAATTGTGTTGTATTTTATCGAAAGCCTTTTCTGCATCTATTGATAAGATCATGTGGTTTTTGTTCTTTGTTTTGTTGATATGGTGTATTACGTTAACCGTTTTACGTATGTTGAACCATCCTTGAGATTCTGGGATGAATCCCACTTGATCATGATGTATTATTTTTTTAATATGTTGTTGTATTCGATTTGCCAGTATTTTGTTTAGTATTTTAGCATCTGTATTCATTAGAGATATTGGTCTGTAGTTTTCTTTTTTTGTGCCATCCTTGCCTGGTTTTGGTATGAGGGTTATGTTGGCCTCATAAAATGTGTTTGGAAGTATTGCTTCTTCTTCAATTTTTTGGAAGACTTTGAGTAGAATAGGAACCAAGTCTTCTTTGAATGTTTGATAGAATTCACTAGTATAACCGTCTGGGCCTGGACTTTTATTTTTGGGGAGGTTTTTAATAGTTTTTTCTATTTCCTCCCTGCTGATTGGTCTGTTTAGGTTTTCTGCTTCTTCATGACTCAGTTTAGGAAGGTTGTATTGTTCTAGGAATTTATCCATTTCTTCTAGATTGTTGTATTTGGTGGCATATAGTTTTTCATAGTATTCTACAATAATTCTTTGTATATCTATGATGTCTGTGGTGATTTCTCCTCTTTCATTTTGGATTTTATTTATTTGAGTCCTGTGTCTTTTTTCCTTAGTGAGTCTTGCCAAGGGTTTGTCAATTTTGTTGATCTTTTCAAAGAACCAGCTCCTTGTTTTATTGATTTTTTCTATAGTTTTTCTGTTCTCTATTTCATTTATTTCTGCTCTGATTTTTATTATCTCCTTTCTTCGGCTGGTTTTGGGTTGTCTTTGTTCTTCTTTTTCTAGCTCCTTAAGGTGTGAAGTTAAGTGGTTTACTTCGGCTCTCTCTTGTTTGTTCATATAGGCCTGAAGTGATATGAACTTTCCTCTTATTACTGCTTTTGCTGCATCCCAGAGATTCTGATATGTCGTATTTTCATTTTCATTTGTCTGTATATATCTTTTGATCTCTGCGCTTATTTCTTCTTTGACCCATTCATTTTTTAGAAGTATGTTGTTTAGTTTCCATAATTTTGTAGGTTTTTCCCCCTCTTTTTTACAGTTGAATTCTAGTTTCAAGGCTTTATGATCAGAGAATATGCTTGGTACAATTTCAATTTTTCTAAATTTGCTGATATTGTCTTTGTGGCCCAACATATGGTCAACTCTTTTAATGTCCCATGTACACTAGAGAAAAATGTATACTCTGTCGCTTTGGGATGAAGTGTCCTGTAGATGTCTATCATATCCAGCTGTTGTAATATTTCGTTTAAGGCCACTATATCTTTATTGATTCTCTGTTTGGATGACCGATCTAGAGCCGTCAGCGGTGTATTGAGGTCTCCAAGTATGATTGTATTTTTGTCAGTTTTTGTTTTAAGGTCAATAAGTAGCTGTCTTATATATTTTGGTGCTCCTTGGTTTGGTGCATATATATTAAGGATTGTTATGTCTTCTTGGTTCAGTGTCCCCTTAATCATTATGAAATGACCATTTTTGTCTCTGAGTACTTTTTCTGTCTTGTAGTCAGCATTATCAGATATGAGTATTGCTACACCTGCTTTTTTTTGGGTGTTGTTTGCTTGGAGTATTGTTTTCCAGCCTTTCACTTTGAATTTGTTTTTATCCTTGTTGCTTAGATGAGTTTCTTGTAGGTAGCATACAGTTGGATTTTCTTTTTTAATCCATTCTGCTACTCTGTGTCTTTTTATTGGTAAGTTTAATCCATTTACATTTAGTGTAATTATTGACACTTGTGGGTTCCCTATTGCCATTTTATAAATTGCTTTCTGTTACTTTTGTATCTTGTTTGATTCTTCTCTTTTGTTTTTCTATCATTTGTTTTTGTTTGTTTGTATTCCATACTTCTTTCCTCTGTTGCTACCTTTTTTAAGTCAAGTGTTTTTGTGGTGGTTTTTTCAAGGGTGGTTACCATTAAGTAATGAAAAGGGTACCTACCATATTCATTGTAGTACCCTTTCTTATGAGTATTTCTGCGCTTCATCGTCCTTTGCTACTGTTAATCTTCATCCTTTCTCCCCTTTTTTTTCTTTTGTTGTCACAGTTTAAGTTTGGTTTTATTGTTTTCTTGGTGGAGCTGTTACTTGGGGTTCTGTTTTCTTTTGTTCTTTGAATCTGGTTGGAAAACCCCCTTTAGTATTTCCTGGAGTGGGGGCTTTCTGATGATAAATTCTCTCATCTTTTCTGTATTTGTGAATATTTTTATATCTCCTTCGTACTTGAAGGATAGCTTTGATGGGTATAGTATTCTTGGCTGAAAGTTTCTCTCTTTCAGGGCTTTGAATATTGGGGTCCACTCTCTTCTAGCTTGTAGAGTTTCTGCTGAGAAGTCTGATGATAATCTAATAGGTCTTCCTTTATATGTTGTATTCTTCTTTTCCCTGGCTGCCTTGAGAATTTTTTCTTTGTCATTGGTTTGTGTCATCTTCATTATGATGTGCCTTGGAGTGGGTTTGTTGGGGTTAAGAAAACTCGGTGTTCTGTTTGCTTCTTGAATTTGAGGCTTTAGTTCTTTCCACAGGCTTGGGAAGTTCTCATCTATTATTTGTTTAAGTATATTCTCCATTCCATTTTCTCTCTCTTCTCCCTCTGATATACCTATTATTCTTATGTTATTCTTTCTGATGGAGTCAGACAATTCCTGTAGGGCTTTCTCGTTTTTTATTATTTTTGAGTCTCTTTCTTCTTCTCTCTGTTGTGCCTCAAGTTGCTTGTCTTCTATTTCACTAATCCTATCTTCTATCTGGGCTGTTCTATTAGCTAAGCTTGTTATCTCGTTTTTCAGTTCGTGAATTGAGTTTTTCATTTCTGTTTGATTTGTTTTTATAGTTTCAATTTCCTTGGTAATATATTCTTTGTGATCGTTGAGTTGTTTTCTGATTTCCCTAAATTGCCTTTCTGTGTTTTCTTGTATATCTCTGAGTATTTTTAAGATTTCTATTTTAAATTCTCTGTCATTTGACTCCAAGGCTTCCAGTATGCTAAATCTTTTCTCCATAGATTTTTCCACATCTATTTGTGTTACCTCTCTATCTTTTGTATCCATAATATTCGATTTCCTTTTTCTTATTTGCATCTGAAGGTGGTCTTGTTGATATTCTTAATTAAAATTAATAAAGAATAAAAAGGGAAAAAAAGAAAAAAAAAAGAAAAAGAAAAAAAAAAACGAAAAAAAAAAAAAAAAAAAAAAACACTCCACACACAAAAAAAGTAATGATTTATTATTTCCCCCTTTTTTCTTTCTTCTCCTTCCCTCCTCTCACCTCTTTAGGTAAATATCGTGATGACCTGTGAATTATATTATGCTAAATGGAACAAAAATTGCCTATAACGGAGGGCCTGATTTGGGGTGAAGAGTTCAAGGGGTAAAAAAGGGAGTAGGGACCTACTAAATGCAAAAAAAAAAAAAAAAGGAGGATATCTTAGACAAGCATCAAATGATTTGCTTGTAAGTGATGGTCGACTAAGAGATATAATGAGAGGGATAAGAGGGAAACAGAAAAAAGGAGAGAAAAAATAATATTTAAAGAAGAAAAAAGTAAAAATAATAAGTAAAAATCTGTTGTATTAAGTGGAGTGAAGACTAAATACAATGGAGACTTTGGGTTGGGAGGAATGCTAGTGAGTTAAAAAGCAATGTAAAAAGTACCCAAAATGCCACAAAAACAAACAAATAAAGGAAAACCAAGAACAAAAGCAGAAAAGAAAAGAAAAAAAAAAAAAGAACAAACAACAAAAACAAAAAAAACTTTAGTCCCAAATTAAATAATTTGTTCGTTATTGAGGATTAAATGAGAGGAAAAGTAAAAGGAGAAAAGAAGGAACGAATAGAAAAAAAAAATAAGAAAAAGAGAGAAACAAAGGAAGAAAAAAAAGGAAAGGGAAAAAAAACAAAAAGAAAACAAAAGGGGAGAGAGTGAGAGTTAAGGATTTTGGAGTGTAACCCTAAGGGAGAGTAAGGATGAAGAAAAGAAATAAAATGTAACACTCATGGGTAGTGTAGTTCAAGAAAAGGGTAGCATAAGATGGGCAGAGAATAAAAGGACCGAGGTGGAGGAAATACAAATAAAGACAATAGGAAAGAAGAGAGAAACAACAACAACAAAGATTTAGTGGAACAAGTTATAAAGTCTGTGGATTTTTCTTGATTTTGAGAGGTTAAATTCTTCCTTTTTCTTTTCTCTCCCTCTTCCTGGTCGGTGACTCTGTACCCCAGGTTCTGCCCCTGTGTCACGCTTAGGTAGGGATTTGCAGTTGATGGGATTCTATGGCAATGTCATATAATTGGCTTTAGTCTCACTGGTAGTCAAGGCTTGTTGGCGTTTGTAGAGTCCAACAATGAGAGAGAGTTTGCTTTCCTGGAGTCTCTCCCCTAGTCTCCCCTTCCTGAATTAGCAGCCTGGTGATCCAGCTATGAGGCTGCCACTGCTTCTGTCTGGGGAGTAAGAGGCTCAAAGAGCTGGGAAATCCCCACTCTATCCTCACTCAGTGCAAGGCTCTGGGTAAGGCTCTGGCAGTCAGAGCCTCCAGCGTAATCAGGTGGGGCTAGGAGTCAATTGTTGTCAAGGTGACTGTTCAGTGCCTACCATTCAGTTGGACCACTCAACCCAGGCTTTCCACACTTTGTAGCCTGTTTTGGCTGGAAAGAAGATGCACTATTCGCTGCTTGCTATATAGATCTTAATATCTGCCAAGTCCCTCTTGTTAGGTATATCCCTGAATATGGAGGCTCTGTCAATCAGAAGTTGCCCCCGCCCCTTTAGCGAAAGGCACTGAAAAATATTATGCCTCTTGTCTTGGATTGCTGAACTGGGAGAGATCTTATCAATTAGAGCCCCGTGGGTGCGTAGATTTTGTGGGTTTAGCTAATTTCAGTGATTGGATCCGCAGCTGTGCTCCAGAGAGTATTTCAGGCTGCCTGCGCGCCCCTCCCCCAACGCTTGATTGTTAGCTCGAATGGCTGGGTGAGGTGTCCCGTCCACGGAGAGAATCTCCTGACTAGTAAAGACAGGTTTGGCGCCCCTCCTGGACTGCGTCACGGGGTGCGCGCGCGCAGGGCTTCTCAGAACACGCCAGTGGTGGCCGGCACTCCCCGGGACGCGGGGCTCGCGCACGTGGCTTCTCAGAGCACGCCGGTGGTGGCCGGCACTCCCCAGGACGCGGCTCGGGGCGTGGGCACGCGGCTTCCCAGAGCATGCCGGTGGTGGCCGGCACTCCCCGGGAGGCGGCTCGGGGCGCAAGCGCGCGGCTTCTCAGAGCACGCCAGTGGTGGCCGGCACTCCCCGGGACGCGAGCGCGTGGCCTCTCAGAGCACACCAGTGGTGGCCGGCACTCCCCGGGATGCGGCTTGGGGCGCGCGGCTTCTCAGAGCACGCCGGTGGTTGCTGGCACTCCTCGGGGCGCGCGGGCGCGCGACTTCTCAGAGCACGCCGTTGGTTGCTGGCACTCCCCGGGACGCGGCTCGGGGCGCAGGCGCGCGGCTTCTTAGAGCACTCTGGTGGCTGCCGGCACTCCCCGGGACGCGGCTCGGGGTGCGGGCGCGCGGCTTCTCAGAGCACAGAGCACGCTGGTGGTTGCCGGCACTCCCTGGGACGTGGATCGGGGCGCGCCCGCGGCTTCTCAGAACACAGAGCACGCCGGTGGTTGCCGGCACTCCCTGGGACGCGGCTGGGGAGCTGGGACGCGGCTCGGGGCGCTGGGACGTGGATCGGGGCGCGCGCGCGGGGCTTTTCAGAGCACGCCGGTGGTTGCCGGCACTCCCCGGGACGCGGCGGGGGCAGCTGCACGTGTGGGTTGACTCACCCCAGGCGTATTCCCTCCTGGGCAACAGTCCCTCTGCTTTCAGTGTGTGTGCGGAACTCCGGGATGCTCCGAGGATAAATTTTTCTGCTTCTAGTTGACAAATTTGTTGAGATTTTGGGGAGATCTGTCGGACGCGCTGCTCACGGCGCCATTTCCGTGACGTCACCCCCATATGTCTTTAAATACCAATGTTTTCTAGTTTTTTGAGTAGATACCCAGAAAAGGGATTGCTGGGTGATATGGTAATTCTATTCTTAATTTTTTGAGAAACCACCATACTTTCTCCCATAATGATTGTATTAATTTGCATTCCCACCAGCAGTGAATGAGGGTTCCTCTTTGTCCACAGCCTCTCCAACACTTGTTATTACCTGTCTTGTTGATAACAGCCAATCTAACAGGTGTGAGGTGGTATCTCATTGTAGTTTTGATTTGCATTTCTCGAATAGCTAGTGAAGATGAGTATCTTTTCATATATCTAATGGACTTTTGTATGTCTTCTCAGGAGAAGTGTCTGTTCAGGTCTTTTCCCTACTTTTTTAATTGGATTGTTTGCTTGTTTGTTGCTGAACTTTGTAAGTTCTTGATATATTTTGGATATTAACCCCTTATTGAAGCAGTTGTTTAGCAAATATTATATACCATTTAGTTGGCTATTTGTTTTGTTGTTGGTTTCTTTTGTGTGCAGAAGTTTTTAGTTTGATATAATCCCATTCATTTATTTTTGCCTTTACTTTCCTTGACTTTGGGGTCAAATTCATAAATTGTTCTCTACAGCTAAGGTCCATGAGTTTAGTACTTATGTTTTCTTCTATGTGATTTATTGTTTCAGATCTTACATTTAAGTCCTTGATCCATTTGGACTTAATTTTTGTGCAGTGGGACAAACTGTAATCAATTTTCATTCTTTTACATGTGGCTTTTTAATTTTGCCAGCACCATTTATCAAAGAGACTTTCTTTTCTCCATTGTGTTTTTTGGCTTCTTTGTCAAAGATTATTTATCCATATATATGTGGTTTTATTTCTGGGCTCTCAATTCTGTTCCATTGGTCTGTGTGTCTGTTTCTCTGCCAATACCATCCTGTTTTAATTATCATGGCTCTTGTATAATTTGAAGTCAGGTAGTATGATTCCTCTGGCTTCATTCTTTTTTCTCAGGATTGGTTTGGCTACTTTCAGTTTTCTATTGTTCCATACAAACCAAGTGATATTTTTGTTCTAGTTCTTTAAAAAATGACATTGGGGTTTTGGTGGGTACTGTATTAAATTTGTATGTTGCTTTGAGTAATGTGGCCATTATAACTATGTTTATTGCTTTTTGGTTTTTTGGCTAAATCAAGTGTAGTATATGTTCTTATCAGTTTCCGCCTTCAAAATGTTACATACAAAAAGGGGCAGCTGTTCTGAGGGTCATAGTTTGCCAGCTCTGGTATATATCCATTTTAGGAAATGTATATTAGAGGATGTTAGGGCAAGCACTCCTTCAAGAGATCCCTATCTCCCTTATCAACTCATCTGAGGGTTTAACAACCTTCACAATTAACAGACATACTATGATATGTCAACTATACCTCAGAAAAAAAATATTTTTTAAATAAAGATGCATCATATTATAGAAATTCCTCACTGTGCACTTTAAATTCCCTTGTTCTGCATGGGGATAGTTTATTTGTTACATATCAGGTACTTTGCATACAAGGGTACTTCTCATAAAGCTAAGTTACTTGGGGATTGATGAAATTTGAAAAGAGAAAGAAAACTCTTTTTTTTTTCTCTGAAACATGAGAAGATCCCTGGCTTTTTTCCTTTCCCACTCCTATGCGACACTATCCTGCAGAGACAATAGGCAGAGTGAATATATGAATTCTAGGACACACTGTGGCATTGGTCCCATAGTATTGTTCTGAGTTCTTCCATTCTTGTCTTATCAGAGGAAGGATTTCCGATGAGAGAAGCAGATAGCAAAATAAGCAGTACCTTATTGGAAAGGAAAACTACACTTGGAAGATTTACAAGTGGATGACTCAGACCAATTTAAGGGCCCCACTTGGTTACATAGTCATATATTTTATGCTTGTCTGGGCACCATTCCTGGCCTCCTGCTCCTCCTCCCCACCTGTTTGTTCCTGCCCAATATACACATCTCTGCCAGTAGTGGGCAGTCAGATGCCTGCACTATTCATGGTTTGAGACCACACGTGTGCTCCTTTTCATCATTTTGCCCTTCTATGCCTGGCATCCCCCAGTGGAAGGTCATATACTGATCAATGTCTTGTTCATCAGTCCCTTGGCACATGGTCCTCATAGGTGTGTAACTGTGCTCAGCCCTATCAGAAGCTTGAAAACCTCAGCCATCTTGTTATCAGCTGATGGTAATGTTTAAGACTACTATTTTCTTTCCCTCTCTATCCCTTCACCCAGCTCATGTCTGATTAGCTACTTACTCTAAAACTTGAAGCCCCTGTTCAAAGGACAGTCCCTTCTTTTCTACTGAAGAAATAGCTGCTGCCACCAACATCTCTCCACAACCATCTTTGTTGTTTTCAGAACTGTCTGCATTTTTATTCCCTGTCATATGCAGAATTTATTCTCCATGACAGTCAAGTATAAGCCTGGCTCCAGCCAGCTCTCTTGGGAGACAAGTGGAGAGGGAAGACTTCTCTCTTCTAAGCCCCAGGAGGTCCGTAGGCCTACCTTGAGGGAGAAAATAAATTGAAAAATAAGCTGGAGGAGATCAATGCTAGTTACACAACCCCATGATTTTTTTTTTATCAGAACTCCTCATTAGGCATTCTGAATGATCCACTTTGGAGATGAAAACAGCTGGTGAGAAGACTACAAAGGCTAGTGCAGGGTCTTGTGTTTATGAAAAGGCAAACAAGTCAGAACTTTCCACAGCATGCAGGCTGAGTCAAGATCCCCAAACAGGCCCACTGTGAAAGACTTCATTGTCCTGGAATGATCTTCTGCACCTCAAATGAGAGTTTAAAAAATAAGCAAATTACCTGAAAATTCCTAGTGAGTCAGCACAGGTAACGAGGACATTTTGGATCACAAAGCTTGTACCTGCCGACTTGGTACATAGTGTAGGAGTAGGCAGGACCCCATATTGATTTTGTGCCACCTAATGGAGCAGAAAAGGCACTCAGGGTACATTAAATTCAATGCAGGCATCATGGAGACAACTTTTGCAGTCACCTAGAGCTTTTTAAGGTCTCAGCTCCATTTACAGTTAGCAGACACTCAGTTTTTTTAGGCTGCTCTGAGAAGCAATCCTTTGTAGCACAGACCAGTCTCACAGAGTTCATGTTGAAAGGGAAAATCCCCTTCTTTGTGCTCATCTGAGAATGGAGGAGATGCCTCCCTAGGAGCTGGTGCTCTGCATGGGGCATTCACTCTGCCAGTTAAAACCAGGCTTTCCTGCCACTCACAGCACATATCTTCGAGATGACTGGACCTATCTGGTGAATTAATGCTCTGGCTCTGCAAGCTATCTCTAGTCATCCCTTTCTGTTCTCTTCTTGTTCATGACTTTCTAACTAAATGCTGCCTCCCCACTGCCAGACTCTCTTTCCCTACAAATTTACCTTACCAGTTGGTCCTTCCCTCCTTAACCTTTTATAGCTTGAATTGTGTTACTCACAGTCTTATAGTTCTATACACATGCCCTTCACCGACCCACTTGTACTGTTCCTCACTGTTCCCCAAACTGAACTTAACATTCCCCTCCACCTTCTTTCTTCATGTCATTTTCTCAGCCTGATGTCTTAGCCCATCTCTATCCACTCAAATTTTTCAAAGCCTAACTTATATACTATTTCTTCTAGAAAGTTAATAAAAAATAATACTCTAAAATCCCTTAAACTCTGGACTTCAGTTGTATTTCCCTTATGATGTTAATCATGTTCTTGCTCATATTATAATGAAATATCTTTTCTGTCATTTTAGATTGGAAGCACCATTATCTCTACATTGCCTTCCTCTTCCCAAAATATAATTTGTAATAGGTGCTTAGTTAATCCTATTACTTACTTTATTGGTCAAGTGTAAAACTCAAGGATTAAAAGAGCCTTTCCAAGCATCAAAAGAATAATCACAGGCTCTGGTAGAATAATCACAGTTGGCTCAGTGGTACAGTATCTGCCTGGTGTGTGGATGTCTCAGGTTTGATTTCCAGTCAGGGCACACAAGGAAAAGTGACCATCGGTTTCTCCACCTTACCCTGCTTTCCCTCCCACAGCCATGGCTCAATTGGTTTGAGCAAGTTGGCCTCCTGCTCTGAGGATGGCTCAGTGTCCTGAAAAAGTGGCTCCATTGCTGAGCAATGGAGCAACAGCCCTAGATGGGCAGGGCACTGCCTCGTAGTGAGCTTGCCAGGTGGATCCCAGACTGAGTGCATGTGGGCGTCTGTCTCTCTGCCACCCCTCCTCTAACTAAAATAGAAATTAAAAAAAAACATAACCACAAAATGTTATGGTGTTATGTATATATCTTACTCAATCCCTTGTAGAAAGTAGGAAATGCATTTAACAACAGTTTTACTATGCTGTTTACCAGCTTTTCTACTGAATCAGATCCTGTAAGCCTATGAGAAGTAAGGTAAATCTTATTTTCTCATAAAAACAATCATATGAAATAGGTTTCTGTTCTTAACCAAGGTCTGGTGTCCAACTTCTTTATATGAATGGTCATAAGCATGATAGTTAATCAATTATAAATGTTACACCTGTTATACTATATGATATACGGCTTTCTAGAGTATATATAAATCAATTAAAGAAGGCAACAGAGCAGCCTATAAAATAAAATTTTATTTAATATGGCCTGTCATAAGGGTCTTTTACAGTTTTCTTCTTTAAAATCCCTGCTAAAAATAAATCAACAGGTAAAGATACTCCTTTGATAGGGTCAGGGTTTCAGAAAGATTTCCTCAAGGCAATTTGGTAAGGCATCTTAGGAAAACTCTATAGGAGATTAAAACTGAAGGGGCTTTTGGGAAACTAATCATGAGTATGGTTTGGTTGCTCCTATTTCTCCCTGACAATTTTCCTATGGTGAACATAGATATTAGCCAGAAAGCTTGGATTTCATTCAATACAGAAACAGAAAGTTTGCTGCCTTTTCAGTAGTCCTTTTATAAACACTAGTTGATTTTCCCTGTTCTATGACAATAACATACTTGGCCAAGAAGATTTTTCATTAAAATGTATCCATCCATTTATATATTTCCACATGTTGGTGTCTTATTTTTCTTATCTGATAAAAAGTTTGGCCTAGGTTCCTTTAAGTTTGACAAACTAAATATCTACAATGCTCACAGCCATCTCCGTGCTACCTCACCAGAATGATAAGCCTCAAAGCTGCCTTTGATAACTAAAGGTAGTATCACTCCTCATTATTGATCTACCTTTGATTTATTAGCACAATGTCCAGGCCTTTCTCCACAGTTACTCTGTTTATGCCAGAAGTGCTTAACCCTGCCTACACATTAAAAATATCACTGCCATTTACCCAATAGATGAAAATTTATCTCCACACAAATACCTGCACATTGATATTTATAGCAGCTTTATTTGTTACTGCCAAAACTTGGACATAATCAAAATGTCCTTCAGTAGGTGAGTGGATAAATAAACTGTGATACATCAGTAAAAAGTAAAAAGATCAATGATTTCCATGGGTTAACAGGAAGGGGAAGCAAATAGGCAGAGCCCAGTGAAAGGTATACAAACACATGAGATGTTCAACATCACTAATTATTAGAGAATTACAAATCAAAACCACAATAAGATAACACTTCTCACTCACTAGGATGACTACTATAAAAAAAAAGGTAAGTGTTGACAGGATGTGGACCCCTTATGCACTGTTGGTGTGAATGTAAATGGTATAGCTGCCATGGCAACCAATATGGTGGTTTCTCAGAAAATTAAATATTGATTTACCATATGACTCAGCAGTTTTATTTCTGGGTATATACCCAAAAGAAATGAAAGCAGGAACTTAAAAAGATATTTGTATATCTTTTGTTCATAGCAGCATTATTCCCAGTAGCCAAAAAGTGGAAGCAATGTAAGTGTCCATTGACAGGTGGATGGAAAAAGAAAATGTGGTATACACATACAAGGAAATATTATTCAGCCTTAAATATTAAAAAAATTTTGACATAAATCTTAAGGACATTATGCTAAGTGAATTAAGCCAGTTACTAAAGAACAAATACTGTATAATACCACTCACATGAGATACCTAGATTGTCAAATTTATAGAGACAGGAAGTAGAAATTTCCAGACTGAGTAAAAAGAAATGAGAATATTTGCTTAATACGTACAGAATTTTAGTTTTGCAAAATGAAAAGTTTTATGGATAAATGGTGATGATGGTAGCACAAAAATATGAGTGTCTTTAAAAGCCACTGAACTGTACACTCAAAAATTATTAAGATGGTAAATTTTAGCCTGACACGGCAGTGGCAAAGTGGGCAGAATGTGGGACTGGGGCACTGAGGACCCAGGTTCGAAACCTCAAAGTCACTGGCTTGAGCATGGAATCATAGACATGACCCCATGGTTGCTGGCTTGAGCCCAAGGTCACTGGCTTGAGCAAGGGGTCACTAGCTCAGCTGGAGCATCCTGGTCAAGGTACATATGAGAAAGCAATCAATGAACAGCTAAGGTCCCACAGTTATGAGTTAATGCTTCTCATCTCTCTCTCTCCCTTCCAGTCTGCCTTTCTCTCACTAAAAAAAGAAAGAGAAAAAAAAGATGGTAAATTTTATGTTATGTGTATTCTTCTATAATTAGAAAAAAAAAGAGTATGATGCATGGGTTCTATTTAAATCAAAACACTCATTCAATAGTGAACACATGAGTACCTATTTGCCATTTAGTGTATTATTAATCATCTTCATCCTGATGAAAAGGAACTAAGATTACATAGTTGGTTGATATTAGAGAAATCAAAAGCTAACTTGATATTGAATTTTGAATCAATTATTTTATCATTGAAATACAAGCATTAGCTGAGATTTCAGTCTGTCATTTATATTTAAATAACAGAAGGAATTCTTGCAGAACACTATATGATCTAAAGTAAAGATGTAAGGGTGACAAGATGGCGATGGAGTAAGCGGAGGTACCAACTTCCACCTCCCAGAACCAAAGTGGATTACAACTTAATTTTAAAAACCATCAGCTCAAAAAACCAACTTTGGACTAAACTAAGAAGACTCTTTAACCAAGGATCACTGAAGAAACCACACTGAGACTGGTAAGAAAAGCAGAAATGTGGAGAGGGTTGTCCAGCTCCCAGGAGCGAACGGCAGCCCAGAGGGACTCCTGTGATTGGAAGGGAGCTTAGCAAAGAGGGGAGGGTCCTGTGCCCAAGGAACAAAACCCCAGCCTGAAATCCCAGAGCCTAGAAGAGGCATACAGACAGTATTTAGCTGCAAAACAAGTCAGGATATGATTTGTGAGAAAGAGACAGATTTCTCAGACCCAGGATTTGTCTTAAAGTGTTTGTGCCCCACTCACCTGGGACTCCAGGGGATGGAGAAAGCTGAAAGGATCAGAGTAGCAGAAAGAGAGTATAATCTAGGAGGCACAGGGAAAAAAAATTTGAGGGACAGTCACCCTAACCCCTAGGCTGAGTCACTCCCCAAATCTAAAGTGAATATTATTTTCTGGAACCAGCAATACCAGCAAAGGGATGCAGATCACCAGCCAAACAGAAGCTCTCCTGCTGTAGTCAGAGCAAAGAGTCGTTTAGAAGCAGGGAGCCATCAGGGATACAGTATTGAGTGCTAAGATCTGAGCTGAATCGCCACCCCCACACTACTGAGTGCTCACCAGAGGTTAGGCCATGGCAGGACGAGGGACTGCAGTCCTGTCAGTGGGGGCAGAAGCCAGGGGCTGGCCACAGCTGTGGCTTTGGCTGCAGGCCCAGCATGAGTACAGTCCCACCCAGCAGGGGCAGAGGCCAGGGGCTGGCCATGGCTGCAGAAGGGGTGCACAAAAGCAGTTCAGTGCCTGGCTGTGGGCCAGGCACATGAAAGTGGTCCCGCCTGCAGTCCCACCAGCAGGGGCAAGGTGAAAGCCAGGGAACCGGCTGAGAGTTGCAGCTGGGTGCAGAAGCACAGCCCCACCCATGAAGGCAAGGCTTGAGACTTCAGTGCACAAGTACAGTCCTGCCCACGGGGGTAGGGTGAAGGCTGGAGGCCAGCCAAGGCTTGCAGCCCAGATGCATGAGTGCAGTCCCACCCGTGGGGGTGAGGTAAAGGCAGGGGTCTGGCCAGGGCTTGCAGCCCAGGCACACAAGTGCAGTCTCACTCTTGGGGATGGTGTGGAGGATGGGCCAGCCAAAGCTTGCCTCCCGGGCATTTGAACACAGTTCCACCCACAGAAGCAATGTGCAAACTGCCCACAACCACTACAGTGGGCCAGCGCCAGTAATGTCCATGGCTGAACACCAGAGGTGGCAGCAGAAGGAGTGGCTGGCCTTCAGACAGACCACACCTAGGGAACACAGAGGTCACAACCATTGGACTCCTGTGGCCACACCCTCCTTATACACAGACAAAATGGGAAGGCAGAGAAATGCAAACCAAATGAATCAACCAGAGAAATCCCCAGAAAAAGATCTGAATGAGACAGAAATAACCAAATTATCAGATGCATAGTTTAAAATAATGATTGTTAGAATGCTCAAAGATCTTAGAGCAACAATGAATGGACATAAAGAGCACCTAAATAAAGAGATAGCAAGTATAAAAAGGGACATTGAAATAATAAAAAAGAATCAGTCAGAAATGACAAATACAATATTAGAAATAAAGACCTCACTAGAAAGAATTAAAAGCAGGATAAAAAAGCTGAGGATTCCATCAGCAAGTTAGAGGACAAGATGAACGAAAGCATGGAAGCAGAGCAGCAAAAAGAAAAGAGGCTCAAAAGTCTGAGGAAACTTTAAGAGAACTCTGTGACAACATGAAGAGAAATAACATATGCATCATAGGGGTTCCTGAAGGAGAAAAGAAAGAACAAGGGATAGAGAATCTGCTTGAAGAAATCATAGCAGAAAACTTCTCTAAAGTGATGAAGAAAAAAATCACACAAGTTCAAGAAACACAGAGTTCCATTAAGGATGAACCCAAAAGGGTCAATACCAAGACACATCATAATTAAAATATAAAAATTAAGAGATAAAGAAAGAATACTAAAAGCTATAAGAGAAAAGCAGTTTATTACCTACAGAGGAGCCCCCATAAGGATGACATCTGACTTCTCAACAAAAACACTTGAGGCAAGAAGGGAATGGCAAGAAATATTCAAAGTAATGCAAAACAAGAGCCTAGAACCAAGACTTCTCTTTCCAGCAAGGCTATCATTTAAAATTGAAGGAAAAATTAAAAGCTTCCCAGCCAAAAAAATACTCAAGGAATTCATTACAACGAAACCATTGCTACAAGAAATGTTAAGGGGCCTGCTGTAAACAGAGTAAAGGGGGGGGGGGAATCTAGTAAAAAAGAAATGCAGATTTAAAGAATACAGTGGCAATAAAAAACTACATATCAATAATAAGCTTAAATGTAAATAGATTAAGCGCTCTAATCAATAGACATAAGGTAGCTGCATAGATAAGAAAATAGGACCCATACATATGCTGTCAACAAGAGACACATCTCAAAACAAAAGATACACATAGACTGAAAGTAAAAAGATGGGAAAAAATATTTCATGCAAATGGAAATGAAAAACAGCTGGGGTAGCAATACTTATATCAGACAAAATAGACTTTAAAACAAAGGCTATAGTAAAGGATAGAGAAGGTCACTATATAATGATAAAGGGAGCAATCCAACAGGAAGATATAACCATTATAAATATCTATGTATCTAATATAGGAGCACCTAAATATATAAAGCAGATTTTTATGGGCATAAAGGGCAAAATCAACAGCAATACTATAATAGTAGGGGATTTTAATACCTCACTAACATCACTAGATAGATTCTCAAGAAAGAAAATTAACAAAGAAACAGCAGACTTAAAGGACACACTAAAACAACTGGATTTAATAGATATTTTCAGAACACTTCACCCTAAAGAAGCAGAATATACATTCTTTTTAAGTGCTCATGGTACATTCTCTAGGATAGACCACATGTTAGGACACAAAACGAGTCTCAACAAATTTAAGAAAATTAAAATCATATCAAGCATCTTCTCGGATCACAATGGCATAAAACTAGAAATCAACTACAATAGAAAAACTAAGAAACACTAAAACACTTGGAAACTAAGTAGCATAATATTAAACAACAAATGGGTTAACAATAAGATCAAGGAAGAAATCAAAAGTTTCCTTGAAACAAATAAAAACAAACATACAACAACTCAAAATTTATGGGACACAGCAAAAGCAGTTGTGAGAGAGAAGTTCATAGCACTACAAGCATACCTTAAGAAGCTAGAAAAAGCTCAAATAAACAATTTAACCTTGCATCTAAAAGAACTAAAAAAAAACCCAGCAAGTAAAATGCAGAGGAAGTACAAAAAAGAAAATAATAAAGATCAGAGTAGAAATAAATGACATACAGGCTATAAAAACAATACAGGGGATCACTGAAACCAAGAGTGGTTCTTTGAAAAGGTATAAAAGATAGATGAACCTTTAACCAGACACACCAAGAAAAAAAGAGATAAGATTCAAATAAATAAAATTAGAAATGAGAGAGAAGTAACAACTGACACAGCAGAAATACAAGGATTGTAAGAAAATATTATGTAGAATTGAATGCCATAAAATTAGACAACCTAGGCAAAATAGAAAAATTCCTTGAAACATATAATCTTTCAAAAATCAATATAGAAGAATCAGAAAACCTAAACAGACTGATTTCATCAAATGAGATTGAAACAGTTATCAAAAAACTCCCAACAAACAAAAGTCCGAGGCCAGATGTCTTG
Source organism: Saccopteryx leptura (assembly GCF_036850995.1). Taxonomy (NCBI): domain Eukaryota; kingdom Metazoa; phylum Chordata; class Mammalia; order Chiroptera; family Emballonuridae; genus Saccopteryx; species Saccopteryx leptura. The sequence goes on from NC_089510.1 coordinate 47,917,847, forward strand.
ACAGGCGAATTTTACCAAATACTTAAAGAAGAACTAACTCCTATCCTTTTCAAGCTATTTCAAAAAATTCAAGAGGAGGGAAGACTTCTAAACTCCTTTTATGAAGTGAGCATAACTCTGATTCCAAAACTAGGCAAAGACAACACAAAGAAAGAAAACTATAAACCAATATTCCTGATAAACTTAGATGCTAAAATTCTCAACAAAATATTAGCAAACTGATTTCAGTAATACATGAAAAAAAGTCATACATCATGATCAGGTGGGATTTATTCTAGGGAGACAAGGCTGGTACAATATCCCCAAATCAATCAATGTGACTCAACACATAAACAAAAGAAGGGATAAAAAATCACATGATAATTTCAATAGATGCAGAAAAAGCATTTGAGAAAATCCAGCACCCATTTATGATCAAAATTTTCAGCAAAGTGGAAATATAGGAACATACCTCAACATGATAAAGGCCATCTATGACAAACCCACAGCCAACATCATAATCAATGGGCAAAAATTAAAAGAAATCCCCTTACGATCAGGAACAAGGCAGGGATACCCCTTTTCAACATAGTTCTGGAAGTCATAACCACAGTAATCAGACAAGAAAAAGAGATAAAAGGCATCCAAATTGGAAAAGAAGTAAAACTATCATTATTTGCTGATGATATGATACTGTACATAGAAAACCCTAAAGTCTCAGTCAAAAAACTACTGGACCTGATAAATGAGTTCAGCAAGGTGGCAGGATATAAAATCAATATTCATAAATCAGTGGCATTTTTATACACCAACAATGAACTGTCTGAAAGAGAAATTAAGAAAACAATCTCCTTCTCTATTGCAACAACAACAAAAAAATAAAGTACCTAGGAGTAAATTTATCCAAAGAGGTTAAAGACTTGTACTCGGAAAACTACAAAACATTGATAAAGGAAATCAAGGAAGATACAAACAATTGGAAGCATATACAGTGTTCATGGATGGGAAGAATAAACATCATTAAAATATCTATATTACCCAAAGCAATCTATATACTCAATGCAGTTCCTATTAAAATACCAATGGCATACTTCAAAGATATAGAATAAGTATTCTAAAAATTTATATAGAACCAAGAAAGAACACGAATAGCCTCAGCAATCATGAAAAAGAAGAATAAAGTGGGGGGGGGTATCACACTTCCTAATATCAAGTTATACTACAAGACCATCATACTTAAAACAGCTTGGTACTGGCATAAGAACAGGTATACAGAGCAGTGGAACAGAATAGAGAACTTAGAAATAAACCGACACTTATATGGACAATTGCATTTGACAAAGGAGGTAAGAGCATACAATGGAGTAAAGGCAGTCTCTTTAACAAATGGTGTTGGGAAAATTGGACTGTGCTTGCAAAAAAATGAAACTGGATCACCAACTTATACCATTCACAAAAATAAACTCAAAATGGATAAAAGATTTAAATGTAAGCCATGAAACCATAAACATCTTGGAAGAGAACATAGGCAGTAAACTCTCCAATATCTCTCATAGCAATATTTTTGCTGATTTATCTCCATGGGCAAGTGAAATAAAAAACAGGATGAACAAGCCCTGGCCAGTTGGCTCAGCGGTAGAGCGTCGGCCTAGCGTGTGGAGGACCCGGGTTCAATTCCCGGCCAGGGCACACAGGAGAGGCGCCCATTTGCTTCTCCACCCCTCCGCCGCGCTTTCCTCTCTGTCTCTCTCTTCCCCTCCCGCAGCCAAGGCTCCATTGGAGCAAAGATGGCCCGGGCGCTGGGGATGGCTCTGTGGCCTCTGCCTCAGGCGCTAAAGTGGCTCTGGTCGCAACATGGCGACGCCCAGGATGGGCAGAGCATCGCCCCCTGGTGGGCAGAGCATCGCCCCTGGTGGGCGTGCCGGGTGGATCCCGGTCGGGCGCATGCGGGAGTCTGTCTGACTGTCTCTCCCTGTTTCCAGCTTCAGAAAAATGAAAGAATAAAAAAAAAACAGGATGAACAAATGGGACTATAGGAAACTAAAAAGCTTTTGCACAAGCCAAAGACACCATTAACAAAATAAAAAGACAACCCACACAGTGGGAGAATATATTCACCAATACGTCTGATAAGGAGTTAATAACCAAAATTTATAAAGAACTTGTAAAATTCAACACCAGGGAGGTAAACAATTCAATCAAAAATGGGCAAAAGAAGTGAATAAACATTTTTCCAAAGAGGACATACAGATGGCCAATAGGCAGATGAAAAAATGTTCAACGTCACTAATCATTAGAGAAATGAAAATTAAAACCACAATGAGATACCACCTTACACCTGTCAGAATGGCTCTCATTAACAAAATAACATATAACAAGGGCTGGTGAGGATGTGGAGATAAGGGAATCCCCCTGCACTGCTAGTAGGAATGCAGACTGATGCAACCACTGTGGAAAACAGTATGGAGATTCCTCAAAAAATTAAAAATGGAAATGCCCTATGACCCAGCTATTCCACTTTTAGGAATATATCTTATGAATACCAAATCATTGATTCAAAAGAAGAAATGCACCATGTTTATTGCAGCATTGTTTACAATAGCCAAGATCTGGAAACAGCCCAAGTGTTCGTCAGTGGACAAGTGGATTAAAAAGCCATGATCCATATACACAATGGAATACTATGCCACAATTAGGAAGAAGGAAATCTTACCTTTTGTGACAACATGGATAAACCTGGAAACTATCATGCTAAGTGAAATAAGCCAGGCAGAGAAAGAAAAATATCATAGGACCTCACTCGTTTGAGGAATCCAATGAACAATGTGAACTGAGCAACGGAACAGAGGCAGAGGTAGGATCAAAGGGACTGGAGGGAAGGCGGTCAGAAGGAAAGTAGAAGAGAGGATGGGATCAGAGAAGGGAAAGAGATTAGTAAAATTATATATACATAACACAACATTATGGAGAACAGGACAATAAATTTTGGAGGGAGGGAAGAGGGGAGGCATGGGGGGAGGGGGCATGGGGGGGCCGAGGGGAATAAGGAGGTGGGGGTAGGCATATTCTGTGGGACCCTTGAATCTATGTAAACACAAATTAAAATAATAAATAAATAAATAATTTAAAAAATTAAAGATGCTAATATATGAGTGGTTTTCATATGATATACAACATAAATGTACATACATGTTCATCCTTCTGTGGGTGGAATAAAACATTATTTTGCTGAATGAGATATATAGAATCTGCAAACTGACAATATCACTCTTAACCAAAAACAAATAGCAACTATTTGTTAGTAATCTTTTTATTTTTAAAAAAGACACTATCACTTCACAAGAGAACAGTTTCCATCTTCTGAATGTGCACAGCTGAGTGACATTTAGACCAATCTGACTCTAAATTAATATAGTCAGCCAGAAAACTGTGTTGCTGTCAAACATACTAGGTAGCTGAACATAGCAAACACAGTAACAAAGTGGTACGTTATAAACAACATAGGACAGTTGCAAAAGTGAATCCCTATGGGAATTAAATACTATATTTTAAGTTGATTATATCCACTGCAAAAAGCACTACAAGTGGGCAGGCACACAATTGCAAAATTCCAAATCTCTCTCTCTCTCTCTCTCTCTCTCTCTCTTTCTCTCTGTCACACATTATACAATGTTGAATATGGTTTCATCTTTACTTCATGAGGGTAGGGAATTTGTTTTGCCCTATGAATGAAATATGAATGAATAAATGTGTGTAGTTTTCACTGAGAGTGTCTGGCCAGACATCCTGAGCTGGGCATGAGTGGGGCACATACAGCCAGGGGATCAGAGGAGCAAGTGGATGGGAACCAGAGCAAGACTACCCCTCTTGCCAGATGGGGCAGACCTGAGGAAAAGACCTCCCATACATCATAATGTTAGGGACTATAGCAATATGCTGTCAGAGCTGAATCATGAACAGTGGTCCCCAGCATGCGGGGTAAAGGACATTCCAACATGAAATGGCAAAAAAGTGCTAAGAAATTTAGGGTAGGCTATGTTCAGAAGTCCAGACAGGAAAGTGGCTACTAATAGGTAGGGGAACCCCAGTCACTAAATTCTTAGAAAGAGGCCTCATGCTAGTCATTCCAAAAATCAAAGCTGAAGCTCTAATTAAGAAAGGTGAGAAGAACAAGGTTAAAAACAACAAATTGGAAATTTACATTTCCAAAAATGGAGGCATATAATTAGGATAAGATTAGCAAGATGGTAAGCACCTCATACCATATCTTCCATGCCCAGACCTGCAGTTAAGTTCAGGTGCCTAATGTGTTCATGTAACCCAGTTATGAAGAATAAAGGAATTCAGAAACCAGAGGACCAAACTTGATAATAACCTGCATAACTTGTGTCCCTGTCTTGACTTTTGTCCTCCCTTAATACCATCAGTTGTCTGTTTGTTCCCACCTCTGGTTTTACAGAATAGCTCTTCGGCTCCATCCCTGATCAAAGAAATGAAGTTGGGAGGAAAGGAGAGGCAGAACTGAGGAGACTGGGCATCTACAGACAGAATGCACGATGGGAAGGTTTTCTGCTACAAAGAGAATTGTACTGACAAGACACTTGGAAGATATGAACTGGATTCAGAGAACCATTCCTGACATGAAAACAATTCTACAGATTCTTTTCTCTGACTACCGCAGCAGTATGATTTCTCTAGTCTGTGTTAACCAGCCTAACTGTTTATTCTTAGTTAGTGGTTTCTCTGGCTCAATCTAATTAATGTGTTCTTAGGTTTTCTACTTCTTGTCAAGTATAAATGGAATAATAGTAACAATATTACATAGTAATAATAATAAATAGGGGTTTTTTAAAGCACTATTTATAAGCCTTTTAAATGTCACCTGACCCTGTTAAGATAGGTATTGGTATTATCCTCATTTTATTGATTATCAAACTAAGGTATGAAGACAAAAAAGTCATTTGTCCGGGGTCACACCCCTAGTAATCTAGAATTCAAATTCAGACAGACTTTCTGATTCTATAACCCTCGCTCTGCACCAATAGATAAACTGAGCTCTCACTGACCTCCTTTGATAAACTTGTACTTGCTGAACATGATTTCTGATCTACTAGGAACTCTTTTCAATAGATACAGATCCTTTCCCAGAGATGTTAATTTTTCAATATACTTTATAGAATATAGCACAGTTATAAAGTAGAACAGTGATTAAATCTGATCTATAGGTCACATAGCCATAGCAGAGGGCAATGATTTCCTATCATTTTATTTAAATTCCCTGTCCATGGGGAGAAAAGCACATTTTAACCATTCTCAGGGAGAAAACTCTATGTGCTGGGCAAAAAAGAAACTCGGCCTGACTGTCTGAAGGAGCTATGAATGCCAAGTTTTCTTGAAAACCTGAAGCACACAAACATGGTGAAACCCATGCTATTCCAGGCAAGAGTTTATTCTAATTACCATGCTGTGTAAAAAAAACTAGAATTAGATTACGCCATGATCTATTATGTATAACATGTACACAGAGATACTATATTGGGTGTAAATATTCGGTTTTCTTTCAATCGTACTCTAAGTACTCTGATTAAAATATTATACCTGTTTTGATAAGTAGTGTGTTTGTTTTTAATTAGTTAGCTAAATCTCTGAGGAGCGTGACAGGGCAAACCAGCAAAAGCATCATACTGTGTGACTGTACCTAGCTCTACTAGTTAGCTAAAAATTAAGAGGGAGAAAAATAGAGCAATCCTAAAGTGCAAAGAAACTACAAGAGCTATAAGTACATTTTATAATGAGTCAAAGGGCAGAAATGAAAAATCGGCCTTCAGAAAGTAGCCTTTCCTATTAAGAAGTTAATCAAGCAGTCAGTATATGTGCAACTGTATTCTCTATACTGCATTAGGAGCTGAGGGTTACAAAGGTGACTACCTGCTCCTAAAGAATTTTATCATCTCTGCAACTGAAATGCCTGATGATAGAATGTGCTATAATGATGATAAAAAAAAAAATGTCCCATGTTGGCTCTGTTTAATATTGAAGGCAAGAATGACATATGGCTATTTCAATTTTAATTAAATTAAATTAAAATTTCAGTCCTTTAGTTACACTAGCCACATGCAAGTGCTAAATAGACAAATGTGGCTATTTAATTATATTTAAATAAAATAAAAAATTCAGTTTCTCAGGCCTGCTAGTCACATTTTGAGTGCTTAGTAGCGTGACATGGCTCATGATTACTGTGTTGGACAACACAAGCTTAGAACATTTCCTCATCACAAAAGTTTCATTGAACAGAGAGCTACTTTAGAAAACGTCAGAAGACAAGGCATAGTGTCCTTCTTTATCTGAAGCACTCATTGTATGGGCTTCTCTGAATGATATCTCCAGTCATAAAAAGAAGAAATAATAAGCAGGACTCTAAAGTGAAATCTTATCAACTGAAGGCCAACTGTATATATCTAACAACATACCTATACCAGAGATTTTTTTTTTATCTTAAATTGGCTTTGAATTTTTATATAATACTGTTAAGCAAAGTTTTTAGCAAATGAGGGTAAACTATTAGGCACAAAATATTTCCATTTAAGAAATTTTCTATAGAAAGAAGTTAAATCCACTAAATTCTTGACTTAGTAGTCAAAGATGAGCAGTATATGTGAGTGTAGCAGACTATCAAGGAAAGAATGAAATTTAGGATAATAAAGATACCACTGAGATGAATTATTTTACTCCAGCTAATCTCATGCTGAGATTTATTTCTTCTTCTTGATAATGCATAGCAAAAAAAGTTGAGTGTAGGCTTATGTCAGTAGGGCCATTTAAGCTGATGCATTAAAAGACTACTAGTGGCTTTCACCTCATTCTAGCTATGGGCCTATTGATGTTCTCATTAAAAACTAATATTCTCAGTGATTTGAAGCTCATCATAAATATTTAAATGGTACTACTTCTAAAATGAGAGCATCTTCCCTTCATTCATAAAAGAGCTTCAACCCATTTGTGACTATGTTTCCAGAGAGGAATATAACAGGTGCCCACAATGATGAACCCTCAATATTCATATAGAATCTAATGTAGACACCATGAAAATGGAACACAGTAATTGCAAAGAGTGGACACATGTGCCTTCCATTATCTTGTTTACATACCTAAATAAAAGATTTATATATTTGGGGTTGACTTTTTGGTATCATCTTCAGAACTCCAGTCTTCAAAACCTTTGGCCTACAAAATACTCAACAAGGCAATTTACATTTCTGAAAATTGACTTCTTCACACATGAAATAATTTAATTTCATGACAATGATAGTAATCATGTTAATTGAAGGGAGAAAATTCACTGAGCAAAGCTATGTTAATGCCCGGCCTTATTTTAATCTGTTCAGGATTTGTGAATTTAGGGGGCTACGTCTTAGCTTTTGAAATGCTTCATTCTAGGTTTGATTAAAGCATCCTGGGTGAGCACTGCCCATGTCAAGGGAAAATATCTCTGCTCTGGTTCAAGAGGTTAGCCAACAGCTTGGCACAATACTTAGTGTCAAATGAGTTACCTTCCCTTTTCCATTTCCTCATTCTAAATTCATCTTTTTCTCTCTTCTTTTTTAAAAAAATGTTTGATACAACCCAAAACAGTCCTTTTTAAAACACGTTCTTGTGCTTTCTGCCATTTGCTGATCTATAGAAATCCTCAGTATAAACCCCAAATCCTAGGTCCAGTAATAATCTAACCATGATCAGTGTTGTTAGTACAACCTTCAGCTATTCATCTACACCTGCTTGCATGCTGACTGGTCTCTGTATACTGGTTAAAAATATCCCGCCAGTACTGCAGCTGCTGGGGTAATTACCACTTCCTCTGGGAAATGACCTTCTCTCAGGTACAGGCTCCTTTTAGCCATGGTTGATTGAATAAAGAGGAGACATCTCAACATACATAAACAAGTCAAATGATTTCTCCCTAAAAATTTAGATCAGACTCAAGAATTAGTCAGTTTGACCTGATTTTTAAATGAAGCAGTGCAAACTTGGAAGACCTGAGTTAACTACCTTCTCACTAACACATGATGGAGGAACAGGAAAAAAAAAAAAAGAAGAAGAAGAAGCCAAATATAAGGAAAAAATTGAACTTCTGGCAGTTTTGCAATTCAAGCTCCACTCTCCCCAGTCCCACCCCCCCCCCAGCCCCCACACATAGCTCTCATGGACATATGCAAATACCCACAATCCTCTTCCAAAGCAGACTTCCTCATCTCTGACATAATCATCTCTTTTTTTCCTCTCCTTCTTACTTTAAAATGACAGCTTTTATATGTTGTCTTCTTCCTTCTTGTATAAAGTAAAAGGGTTTCCTCCTCCTTTTAAAGCTAACTCTTCAACTCAACTTGGGTCCATTCCTTCCCATCTCCTGAGTAATTGTCAAATTCTTCAATTCTGCAGAGGCCCAGAATAGGAACATAGAACAAGGACAGAGCTCAGTGCCCAGAGGCAAAAGCCACAGTGGTGTCAGTGATGAAAGTACTGAACACAGTACCCTGCTGAACACAGCACAACAGGGATAGAATCAGCAATTCTGATTAATCAATAGGTGGGAACATTTGAGTTACTTCCCTTGCCCTTTTGTCTGCTCTACAGAAGTTCCATTTCCTGACCTCGTCATTCTTATCTTTGCTTCTATTTGTGTGTATCAATAAATACACGTAGGAACTGGGGGTCTGGGTTGTCTCATGAAACCTGTTAGGGGATTGTGAGGTGGTCTTATCTAGGTCCCTCAGAGCACTCCATGTGGTCTCCAAGTAATCACTGTCTCCACAACAAATTGCCCCCTCTTTCACACACCCTCCCATGTTCCATTACTGTCTTTTTATCAAGGGTTCCCTTTAGTCTTCAAGCGTGCTTCTGGTTCCTTCATCTTGTCACAAAGCTACTGGAGAGAGAGGTCTGCACTTTGTGAACAAGTACTTAGCACTGGCTACCTCCAAGTCATTATGCTTAGCATTTCATGTTTCTCAGCAACAACCACACAGCTCTGCCTCCTGCAGGATTCTGCTTCCACCTCTTGTCCACTTTCACACCCCATTACATCCAGAGTGCTCTGCCCTCAATACTCCATGGAAGCATTTATTCCAAAGGGTACTTGTGAACTTCCAATCACCAAACCTTAAATTTTTTTCTAATTTATCACTCTATTTGACTTCTGTATCACATTACAATAATGATTTATCTTTTGTGATAGGCAGAATCATGATCCTCCCAAAACACTCAGTTCTTAATTCTTGGACCCTGACATTTTTTTGCTTTTTTAAATTTTTTTATTTTTGTTTCATTTTATTTGTTTTTAATTCAGTGAGAGGAGGGGAGGCAGAGATAGACACCCATATGTGCCCCAACAGAGGTCTACCTGGCAAGCCCCTTAGGGCGGCGATGCTCTGCCCATCTGGGATGTTGCTTCATTGCTCAGCAACCAACCTCTTCTCAGTGCCTGAGGCAGGGACCTTGGAACAATCTTCAGCACCTTGGGGCCAACTCATTCCAATCGAGCCATGGCTGTAAGAGGAGGAGGAGAGAGAGAAGCAAACGGGGCAGGGGTGAAGAAGTAGTGGGCACTTCTTCTGTATGCCCTGACCAGAAATCAAACCCAGGATATCCACACACCAGGCTGATACTTTACCACTGAGCCAACTGGCTAGGTCCAAGAACCCTCTGTTAATGTTATATGATATGGCAAAAGGGACTTGGCATATGTGATTATAGTCCTTGAGCTAGAGAGAGTTTCATAGATCAGTGGTCCCCAACCTTTTTTGGGCCACGGACCGGTTTAATGTCAGAAAATATTTTCACGGACCGGCCTTTAGGGTGGGATGGATAAATGTATCAGGTGACCAAGACAAGTGTCAAGAGTACGTCTTAGATGGATGTAACAGAGGGAATCTGGTCGTTTTTTAAAAATTAAATAATGTTCAGACTTAAATATAAATAAAACGGAAATAATGTAAGTTATTTATTCTTTCTCTGCAGACGGTACCAAATGGCCCATGGACCGGTACCGGTCCGCAGCCCAGGGGTTGGGGACCACTGATCTAAATAACCCACCCATGCAAAATATGCAGAATGTCCAAAACGGAACTCATCATCTTTCTCCAAGGGTTGCTTCCCTTCCTTAATGTTCTATTTTTTTTACTCACACTGCCATTCCCTCAGTTACCCATATTCAAAAACTTCAAACCATCTTCAATATCTATTGATATTCTAAAATACCTACCTACCTCTACAATTTTTTTAAAAAAACTATACTTCAAGAAATATGTATTCATTTTTCTATATATTACTTCTTCTCTATTCACATTGCCTACTGTATCATACAGGACTGAATAATAAAAACCTCTCTAGTTATTTAAAGTAGAAGCTAAATAAGGAATAACCAAGCAATCAAAAAGTAGTACTATAGTAAGTTGCTACTATCCCTACATTGGAGAGGCAGAAATGGAAGATAGGCTTACCAAAGCTGGAGCCACAGGGAAGGCACTATTACTGCAAGAAGTGCCACCTAAAGCAGAGTGGAAGAGAACCACTCTCCCCTCTTCTTTCTCTCCATTCTTCCATCAGTGACTTGTTGAACATACTTGTATATAGTCAGTTGACAGCTGATGTGGAGCCTGGGAAACACAGAATGTAGGAGTCAACTCCCTCAAAATCAGGGGAAGAAAGAGGTATAGATCTGAAATCATAGAAGCAATATGCTGGCATATGTCCTATTGTACTATTCAATACTTCTTACCTTGACTATCTATAACAGTCTTTTTCTATTTAATTGATTATGTTTACATAGATTCTAGTGTTGCCCCAATTGCATATGCCTCTGCTGTATTCCCCTCAACAATATCCTTTGCCCCCTCCCAACCTCCACCCTTCTCTTCAGGTTTAATTTCGTTCCTCATTAGGTTTAATTCACATTATTCCTTGGATTCCTCAAATGAGTGAGGTCATATGATATTTTTCTTTCTCTGCCTGGCTTATTTCACTTAACATAATAGTTTCTAGGTCCATCAATGTTGTTGCAAAAGGTAATATTCCCTTCTTTTTCATGGTGCCATAGTATTTCATTGTATAGATGTACCACTGCTTTTTAATCCACTCGTCCACTGATGGACACTTGGGCTGTTTCCAGATCTTGGCTATTGTGAACAATGCTGCCATAAACATGGGGGTGCATTTCCCTTTTTGAATCAGTGATATGGTGTTCTTGGGATATATTCCTAAAAGTAGGATGGCTGGGTCAAAAGGCAGTTCCATTCTTAAATTTTTTTGGAATCTCCATACTGTTTTCCACAGTGGCTGCACCAGTCTGCATTCCCACCAGCAGTGCAGGAGGGTTCCCTTTTCTCCACATCCTCGCCAGCACTTATTCTGTGTTGTTTTGTTAAAGAGCGTCATTCTGACAGGTATGAGGGAATATCTCATTGTGGTTTTAATTTGCATTTCTCTAATGATTAGTGATGTTGACCATTTTTTCATCTGTCTATTGGACATCTGTATATCCTCTTTGGAGAACAGTCTAATCATTTCTTTTGCCCATTTTTTTATTGGATTGTTTGTCTTCCTGGTGTTGAGTTTTACAAGTTCTTTATAAATTTTGTTTATTAACCCCTTATCAGATGTATTGTCGAATATGTTCTCCCATTGTGTAGTTTGTCTTTTTATTCTGTTCATATTGTCTTTAGCTGTACAAAAGATTTTTGTTCGATATAGTCCCATTTGTTTATCCTGTCTTTTATTTCACTTGCCTGTGGAGATAAATCAGCAAATATATTGCTGTGAGAGATGTTAGAGAGCTTACTGCCTATGTTTTCTTCTAAGATGCTTATGGTTTCATGGCTTACATTTAAGTCTTTTATCCATTTTGAGTTTATTTTTGTGACTGGTGTAAGTTAATGGTCTAGTTTTATTTTCTTTCAAGTAGCTGTCCAATTTTTCCAACACCATTTGTTAAAGAGACTGTCTTTACTCCATTGTATGCTCTTACCTCCTTCATCAAATATCAATTGTCCATAAAGGTGTGGGTTTATTTCTGGGTTCTCTGTTCTGTTCCATTGATCTATATGCCTGTTCTATGCCAGCACCAAACTGTTTTCAGTACAATGGCCTTGCGTATAACTTGATGTCTAGAAGTATGATACCACCCACTTTATTCTTCCTTTTCAAGATTGCTGAGGCAATTTGTGTTCTTTTTTGGTTCTATATAAATTTTTGGAATATGTGTTCTATATTTTTGAAGTATGTCATTGGTACTTTAATTGGTATTGCATTGAATTTATAAATTGCTTTGGGTAGTATAGACATTTTGATGTTTATTCTTCTTAACCATGAGCATGGTATATGCATCCACTTGTTTGTATGTTTCTTGAATTCTTTTATCAATGTTTTGTAAATTTCCGAGTATAAGTCTTTAACCTCCTTGGTTAAATTTACTACCAGGAACTTTATTATTTTAGTTGCAATAGTGAAGGGTATTGTTTCCCTAATTTCTCTTTCTGACAGTTTATTGTTGGTATATAAAAAATGCCTCTGATTTCTGTGTATTAATTTTATACCCTCCCACCTTGCTGAATTCATTTATCAGGTCTAGTAGTTTTTGATTGAAACTTTAGGGTTTTCTATATACAGTATCATATCATCTGCAAATAATGATAGTTTTACTTCTTCTTTTCCAATATGGATGCCTTTTATTTCTTCTTTTTGTCTGATTGCTGTAGCTAGGACTTCCAGTACTATGTTAAATAAGAGTGGTGAAAGGAGGCACCCCTGTCTTGTTCCTGATCATAGTGGGATGGCTTTTAATTTTTGCCCATTAATTATGATGTTGGCTGCGGGTTTGTCATAGATAGCCTTTATCATGTTGAGGTATGTTCCCTGTATTCCTACTTTGCTGAGAGTTTTGATCATGAATGGGTGCTGGATTTTCTCAAATGCTTTTTCTGCATCTATTGAAATTATCATGTGGTTTTTCTCTTTCCTTTTGTTTATGTAATGAATCACATTGATTGACTTGTGGATATTATACCATCCTTGCCTTCCCAGAATAAATCCCACTTGATCTTGATGTATGATTTTTTTCATATATTGCTGGATCAGGTTGGCTAATATTTTGTTGAGGATTTTAGCATAATTTCATCAGGGATATTGGCCTATAATTTTCTTTCTTTGTGTTGTCTTTGTCCGGTTTTGAAATCAGAATTATGCTTGCCTCATAAATGGAGTTTGAAAGTTTTTCTTCCTCTTGAAATTTTGAAATAGTTTGAGAAGAATAAGAGTTAGTTCTTCTTTGAATCTTTGGTAGAATTCACCAGTGAAGCCATCTGGCCTAGGGCTTTTGTTTGTTGGGAGTTTTTTAATAACTATTTCAATCTCATTTGTTAATCAGTCTGTTTAGGTTTTCTGATTCTTCCAGATTGATTTTTGAAAGATTATATGTTTCAAGGAATTTGTCAATTTCACCTAGGTTGTTTAATTTTTTGGCATACAGTTCTTCATAGTATTTTCTTATGATATTTTGTATTTCTGTTGTGTCAGTGGTTATTTCTCCACTGTCATTTCTAATATTACTTATTTGAGTCCTTTCTCTTTTTTTCTTGGTGAGTCTGGTTAAAGGTTCATTGATCTTGTTTACCATTTCAAAGAACCAGCTCTTGGTTCATTGATCCTCTGTATTGTTTCTTTAGCGTCTATGTCATTTATTTCCCCTCTGATCTTTATTATTTCCTTCCTTATACTACCTCTGGGCTTTACTTGCTGTTTTTTTTCTAGTTCTTTTAGATGCAGGGTTAAGTTGTTTATTTGAGCTTTTTCTAGCTTCTTAAGTTATGCTAGTAGTGCTATGAACTTCCCTCTCACAACTGCTTTTCCTGTGTCCCATAAATTTTGAGTTGTTGTATGCTCATTATCATTCGTTTCTAGGATATTTTTATTTGTTCTTTGATCTCATTGTAAATCCATTGGTTATTTAATATCTTGCTCTTTAGTTTCCGTTGTGCTTGAGTATTTTTTAGTTTTTCTGTTGTGGTTGATTTCTAGTTTCACGCCATTGTGATCAGAGAAAATGCTGATATGACTTCAATCTTTTTAAATTTGTTGAGACCGCTTTTGTGCCCTAACATGTGGTCTATCTTAAAGAATGTACCATAAGCACTTGAAAAGAATGTATAATCTGCTGCTTTAGGATGAAAAGTTCTGAAGATATCTATTAAATCCAGTTGATTTAGTGTGTCCTTTAAGTCTGCTGTTTCTTTGTTAATTTTCTTTCTTGACGATCTATCTAGTGATGTTAGTGGGCTATTGAAATTCCCTACTCTTATAGTGTTGTTGTTGATCTCACCCTTTATATCCATCAAAGTTTGCTTTATATATTTAGGTGCTCCTATATTAGGTACATAGATATATAATGGTTATATCTTCCTGTTGGATTGCTCCCTTTATCATTATGTAGTGACCTTTTTTATCTCTTACTATAAGCTTTGTTTTAAAGTCCATTTTGTCTGATATAAGTATTGCTACCCCAGTTTTTTTATTCATTTTCTTTTTTTTATTTTATTTTATTTATTCATTTTAGAGAGGAGAGAGAGACAGAGAGAGAGAGGAGAGAGAGACAGGGGGGAGGAGCTGAAAGCATCAACTCCCATATGTGCCTTGACCAGGAAAGCCCAGGGTTTCGAACCGGCGACCTCAGCATTTCCAGGTTGACGCTTTATCTACTGCACCACCACAGGTCAGGCTTTTTTTTCATTTTCATTTGCATGAAATATTTTTTCCATCCTTTTACCTTTAGCCTATATGTATCTTTTGTTTTGAACTATGTGTCTTGTAGACAGCATATGTATGGGTTCTGTTTTCTTATCCATGCAGCTACCCTATGTCTTTTGATTGGATCATTTAATCCATTACATTTAAGGTTATTATTGATATGTAGTTGTTTATTGCCATTTTATTCTTTAAAGCTATCTTCATCTTTTAGTATATTCTTTTCCTCCTTTGTTCTGTTTACAACAGGCCCCTTAATATTCTTGCAGCATTGGTTTGGTTGTAATGAATTCTTTGAAGGTTTTTATTATTTGTTTGTTCTGTCTGGGAAGCTTTTTATTTCTCCTTCAATTTTAAATGATAGCCTTGCTGGATAAGTTAGTCTTGGTTGTAGGCTCTTGTTCTCCATTACTTTGAATATTTCTTGCCATTCCCTTTTGGCCTCAAGTGTTTCTGTTGAGAATTCGGATGTCATCCTTATGGGGGCTCCTTTGTAGGTCATAGTATTTTTTCCTCTAGCAGTTTTTTATATTTTCTCTTTATCTCTTAGCTTTGGTATTTTAATTATGTGTCTGGTGTGGATTTCTTTGAGTTTCTCTTTAATAAAATTCTCTGTGCTTCCTGAACTTGTGTGACTTTTTCTGGCATCAATTTAGGCAAATTTTCAGCTATCATTTGATTGAACAAGATTTCTATCCCTTGTTCTTTCTTTTCTTCTTTAGGAACCCCTGTGATGAGGATGTTATTTCTCTTCATGTTGTCACAGAGCTCTCTTAGAGTTTCTTCAGACTTTTTGAGTCTCTTTTCTTTTTGCTTCTCTACTTCCATGCCTTCGTTTATCTTGTCCTCTAACTCGCTGATTCAATCCTCAGCTTCAACCATTCTGCTTTTAATTCCTTCCATTGTGGTCTTCATTTCTGATATTGTATTTGTCATTTCTGAGTGATTCTTTTTTACTATTTCCATGTCCTTTTTTATATTTACTATTTCTTTATTTAGGTGCTTGTTATGTCCATCTATAGCTGTTCTAAGATCTTGAGCATCCTAACAATCATTATTTTAAATCTGCATCTGGTAATTTGTTTATATCTGACTCATTCAAGTCTTTTGCTGGGGATTTCTCTTGTTTCATTTGGGTTGCATTTCTCTGCCTTCCTATTCTGTCTGTGTATAAGAAGGATGTGGCCTTGGGTGTGGCATAGGAGTCCAATGGGTGTGGCCTCTGTGTTCCCTAGGTGTGGTCTGTCAGCAGTCCCACCACCCCCTCTGCCATTGCCTCAGTTGTTGGGGTTGGGCATTGCTGGCACCGGCCCTGCTGTGGCAGTCACTGCAGTTTCCATGTTTCCTCCATCGGTGGGGCTGTGTTCACATGCCCAGGCTACAAGCCCTGGCAGGCCTCAGCCTTTGCCCCGCCCCCTCAGGTGGGGCTGTGCTCCATGCTGGGGCCATGAGCCTTGGCACCGCAGGTATGGCTGCATACGTATGCTCAGCCATGGGTCTCTGCCCATTTCTGTCTTTTGCCCCACCCTCATACGCAGGGCTGTGCTCCTGAAGGCCACAAGACCCGGCTCCAGGGGTGGGGTTGTGCACCCTCGTTCAGCCACGGGTCACCACCTGTTCTCCAGCTTTCACCATGCCCCCAATGGTAGGGCAGCGCTGGTGTGTCTGGCCACACGCCCACATACCCTGTCTCCTGGTAGGGGTTGCACGCCCTTGCTCAGCCATGGCTTCCACTGGTTCTCCAGCTTTTGCCTTGCCCCTACGGGTGGGATTGCAGGTGGGACTGCTCTTGATCATCCGGCCCGCAGCAGAGTCTTACCACTTTCGTGTGGCCCTTCCACCACTGCTGGGTGGGACTGAGCTCACACTGGGCCTCAGTCATGGCCAGCCTGGTTTCCACCCCCACTGACAGGACCGCGCTTCTGCATCCCACTGCAGGCCTGCCCTCTAGTGAGCCCTCAGCAGTGTGGGTGGGGGCACTGCAGCTCAGACCCTAGCACTCAATACTGTATTCCTGAAGGCTCCCTCCTTCTAAGTGACTCTGATATGAGTGCCTTGGGAGAGCTGTTTGGCTTGTGACCTGCTTCCCTTTGCTGGTATTGCTGGTTCTGGGGAAATATTGACTTTAGATTTGGGGAGTGACTCAACCCAGGGGTTAGGGTGGTTGTCCCTCAAAATGTTTCTCCCTGTGCCTCATAGATTACTCTCTCTTTCTGCTACTCCGGTCCTATCCTCTCTCCCCATCCCCCAGAGTCTCAGGTGTGTGGTTGTGAAAAAGGTTTTCTGTGTAGTCCCTTTAAGAAGAAGCCTGGGTCTGAAAAATCTCTCTCTTTCTCACAAACAATATCCTGGCTTGTTTTGCAGCTAAATACTTTGGGCTGCAGGCTGTGGCTTTGGTTCTGGGGCCCAGGACCCTCCCCTCTCTGCTAAACTCACTTCCCACTATGCGAGTCCCTCTGGGCTGCCACTCACTCCCAGGAGCTGGGCAGCCCTCTCCACGTTTCTGCTTTTCCTACCAGTCTCAGTGTGGCTTCTTCAGTGTTCTTTGGTTAAAGAGTCCTCTTAGTTTAGTCCAAAGTTGGTTTTTCAAGATGATAGTTCTTAAAATTAAGTTGTAATCCACTTTGGTTCTGAGAGGTGGGAGATGGTATGTCTGCCTACTCCAGCACCATCTTGGGGACTCCATAATAGTCTTTTAATAGTCTCTCTGCCTCATGGGTCTCCACACCATCCCATAACACTACAGCCAGATGAATCTTCATAAAGCAATAATTTAATTATGTCACTTTCCTCTCTAAAAAATTGTAATTACTCCCTATAACCCATTTAAAAAGTTTATAATTCCTGTTTCTGGTGCGATAGGTGGTTACTCTGTTGGCCTCTAATGAAGCTCATCTCTTAGTATTCATGCCCTATGTAGTGCCCTCCTACACTGATTCTGGGCTTGACCTAGAGTGGGATATTAGCAAGCATAATATAAGCAGAGGCCTGATTTGAACATTGAGGCTTATCCTAATGGAATGCTTGTTCTTGGGATCCATCAACAATGTAAAGCATAAAAATAGGCACAGGGTAAGTTCTATGTCAATAGAAGAGAGGCCATAGCTTCTCAGTCATCACTGCTAAGCCCCAGATATTTGAGTAAAACCCTCTTGGACATTGCCACATAGCCACATGAGAAATCATAAGTGAAACCAGCAGAAGAGCCACTCAGCTGAGCCCTAGCCAACCCATAGAAGCATTAGTAGGTAAAATGTTTGTCTTTTTTTTAAGTGACAGGAGGGGAGATTAAGACAGACTCCCACATGCCCCCCAACCAGGATCCACCCAGAAACCCCAGTCTGGGGCCAATGCTCAAATCAACCAAGCTATCCTCAGTGCCTGGGGCTGACACTAGAATCAATCAAGCATTGGCTATGAGAGGGGAAGAGAGAGAGAAAGGGGAGAGGGAGGGAAAGAAAAGCATATGGTCACTTCTTATATGTGTCCTGACCAGGGTCAAACCTGGGATGTCCACTTGCTGGGCTGACATGCTATCCAGTGAGCCAACCAGCCAGGGTCAATGATTGTCTTTTTAAGCCACAAAGTTTTGGGATAGCTCATTATAGAGCAATAGAAAGTCAAAATACTTCTGTTCCTTTCATAATCATGTAAGGTTGAATTTATAGAATAAATTATTCCACAATATTTTTAATGATTTTTCTTCTCAGCAAACCCTGATTGCTACACCTGGCATCAAAAACTCTGCAAGCTGGCCCCAGCCAGCCTTTCCCTGTTCACTTCTGGCTACTGTTCTCAGTCATCTTTTACGCCAGTCAGCCAAATCATAGGTTCTCACAAATGCCCTTCACCTTCTAGATCCTCATCCTTCTTACTCAGAATGTAGCCTCCTACTGACATAAGTAAACACTGGTTCGATATCACCTCTTGTTGGAAATATTACATCACCACAAATAACTGCTTTCCTCTTTAATACTTTCATATTTTATTTTTGAATGGTATCTACTTTGTATTATTGTTAATTAGTTTCTTTTCAGAAGTGGTAGCTCCAAGGGGATGAGTTTGAGATTTTTAATGCATTTTTTTTTCATCAGCATTCTGGTCAGTACCGTATATTCATGTAGTATGCTCCTTAAATGTTCGTGGGCATACTAACTCAGCATCAGTGAATATTGGGTGACCAGGAGGAAGAAGAAATGATGTATGTCCATCCCTAAAATGAAACCTTCTCTGGGCACTGAAAAAAGGTCCAGAAAATACTTGTAAATTGGATGACATTCCTGTGATATGTTATATAAACCTTATATTCCGGGGACATCTTCCTTAAACACTATGTAGTTCCCAAAATGTTTAAAACATTTAAAGTTACAATTACAATCTTCTCTTTTCTGACAATTCATTTTCTCCTTCTTCCTCCTGTATTACTTTCTTTCCCCAGGCCTTGCTTTTTGCTTTTACACGGGGCAAGGAGCCTTCTTTAGGCAGGCCACATGCCGCCCAGACCCCCATGTCCAGGTCCACGGAGAAGTAGGGGTCATCACAAATATCTTTATTTGACCCCATTCTTTCTGTGTGGGTTCATTTCCTGGCATGGAACCAACAAAACAGTGTGTTTTCAGAGTCCTAACCCTTTGAGAGTAAATTTTAATTTCATAATTTTTAAAATGATAAGAACAACCAAGTTTTTAGTTAGCACACAACATCTAGGGGTTGTTGCAAATATTTGTCAATGTTCACTCAGGAGGGAGGAAAGCATGTTAGGCCAAACTGGTGAACTGGTATCTCATAATATCATAATTTCTAAGCATGTCATTTAAAAGATTCCACCTACCAGTATGCCTTATTTTTCTCTTTTCTTTTTTTAAAGAAAAATAATGGAGCTTGTGCAAAATTCTAAATTGTACACCAGGTTCATACTCCATACAAAACAATGGGAATAGCCAGAGTTTTGCACTGAGACACCAGTTTGAATGCTCGTTCTAAGACATTTGCTGAGTTCAACTCTTTCAGCCTCTAAGTTTCCTCAAATGCCAAACATGTATTACAAACCTGACCACACAGGGTTGTTGTGAGAGAGAGCTACTTGTGTGGACAGTGGAAAAGCCACACTATACAGAGCTGCAGGCATTCGACTGCTCAAGAAATGGCAGGGTTGGGAATCTGTCTCTCACCAGCACTCAAACAGCACCTTATACATATTATGTGCCCTGTACACGACCCTCCCCCAGAGGAGTAGAGCCATTTCCATATAAACTTCCTTTTACTAAACCAGTTTTGCAGTTTTCTTACTTACATCATGACAAGACACAGTCCTTGAAACTTGAGGGTCATTAGTCCTTTTCGCACTCAGCAAGGCCCTCACAGAAATATACGTTCGGGTTGGCAGGCAGGTAAGTGGCAAGGCCCTGCCACCCTCTTCTCTGTCCTTGGAAATCTGAGGGATACGTGAGATCCGGGGTTCCTGACCACTTGGAGTTTATAACCTGTGGACACAGCACATACTCCTAAGAAGCAATGACAACAAATCCACTACACATTTTACAGCATTTTTATAATATATTGTGTACTTTCATAGGAAACACCCCATTCAATCTCCTTTAAAGCTCCCAGTGCCTCTGAGACAGGCAGGACAGGTATTGGTATGCCAATCACAAAGCTGAGGAAATTGATACCGAGAAAGTCTAAGCAATGAGTGGGGCCACAGAGATAGTGGCAGAAACCAGACTATGCTCGGGATCCCCAGACACCCTGCCTCGTGCCCGTCCCAGTAGACACTTGACTTTCTGTCCTCCCTTCCCCTACGCTCTAATTTCTTTCTTTGTGATTTTAATATACCTGAAAGAAAGAGATCTTCAGATCATTAATCCATTCAAATTCACTTCCCGAACTCCTACTTTGTGCAAGACTTTGTGCTGGGTGTTTTGTGGGGCACAGAGATGGCTACAGAAGACACAGTACTTCAGAGAGAGGCAGTGTTGTGGGGGAGGAGGTGGGGAGGGCTTCCATTCATGAGAATCCAGACAGGCTTATAGAAGGACATGATTGTCAATTGTGCCTGTGAAGACTGGGTATAAAACAGGTGAGTCAACACAGGACATAGAACCAGATCTGCAAGAAATGCAGCTTCATTTTTTTTTTTAATACATCAATTCAGTTTCTATTTTGAGCACCTTCTGCACATAGAGAGTAACCTGTTTTCTGTCAGTTTGTATCATCTCTATCCATTCATGGTGTGATGGTTAATTTTATATGTCAACTTGACTGGGCTATGAAGTGTCCAGGTATTTGGTTAAACATTATTCTGAGTAAATCTGTAAGGATGTTTCTGGATGAGATTAACATTTGAATCCATAGACTGAATAAAGCAGACTGCCCTCTCCAGTGTGGGTGGGCCTCATTCGTTCTGTTTAAGGCCTAAATAGAAGAACAGGCTAAATAAGAAAGAATTCTTTCTCTCTGGCTATCTTTGAGCTGGAACATAAGTCTTCTCCTGCTTCAGATTTGGACTTGAACTTACATCATTAGCTTCCTTGGTACTAAGACCTGTGGACTCAGATCAGAACTATGCCGTCTACTCTCCTGAGTCTCTAGCTTGCCTACTACAGATCTTGTACTTCTCAGTTCCTGTAACCACGTGATACAATTCCTTATATACTGCTCACAAAAATTAGGGGATATTTCAAAATGAATATGAAGCTATAAAAAAAGAAGCATTTGATTTTTTTAAATTAAACATCAGAAAAGCAAACAAGTCAAAGAAAGTTGTTTGATTATGCAAATGAAATGCAAAACCAACTTTTATTTCATTGGTAAAAATGCACTATATAAAAGTCTGAAAGCACTGGAGTATCTACACATTCCCTGATCCCCTAATTTTTGTGAATAGTAAATCTCTTTCTTTAGATACATAAATATACTATTGGTTCTGTTTCTCTGGAGAACCCAGATGAATGCACAGGGTCTCTCTTACCACTCACTGATGGGGCATCTGTGTCCCTGAGCATAGTAGCAGAAGGACTTACTTAGGGCCAAGAGACAGGAAGGCAGGAACAACTGGTCATTCCTCACCACCTTTATTACCACTAGCACAACTAGGACCTCACATTCTTTGCAAATGGCTGTTACATTCTTAATTGTTCAAGTCATTACAGCTCCCAGATCCAGCTCTCCCAGCCTCTCCCACAGCCATACAAGTTATTTGGGCATTTGACTCTTCCCTTGCCCATGGACATCTAAGCAATGTGGCTAGGCTGCCGCAGCCCCATCAGTATAATGCTCCGTGACTGGGGGACTGGAAAGCTCTGCACAACTTTCATATTCTCAGAATCTGCCCGTAACATGAAGCAGAGATCACATCCATGTCAGATCCCGACAGAAATTTAGGGTTTCCCTAATGGCACATTTGCAGTATTTCCACAATGTCTACTTCTTCCTGGTTCCCTTTAAACATTTTGCCTTCTTCAGCCTGTGAAAGCTTCATCTGAACAGGTAAAAGTGGGAGTTGGAGAGCAGGAAAAATCTGAATGATCACATATCCTTATTTGCACATGAAGCTTAGCTTTTGATCATTCAAAAGTCATTTTTTTTTCTTTTTTTATTAAGTGAGAGGCAGGGAGGCAGAGAAATAGACTCCCACATGCATCCTGATTGGAATCCACCCAGCAAGCCCCCTAGGATGTGATGCTCTGCTCATCTGTAGCTGCTCCTCCGTTGCTCAGCAACTGAGCTATTTCAGCACCTGAGGCGAGGCCATGGAATCATCCTCAGCACCCAGCCAACTTTGCTTGAACCATTTGAGTCATAGTTACAGCATGGCAAGGGAGAGAAAAAGAGAGAAGAGGCAGATGGTCACTTCTCCTGTGTACCCTGACTGGGAATTGAACCTGGGATTTCCACATGCCAAGCCAATGCTTTAATGTTGAGCCAACAAGCCAGGGCCTCAAAAGCCAATAATCTGACTCATGTTCTCTGCAGATTTGTTTATTTGACTCTTGTTTTCCGTAATACCATCTCCCCCTCAGATATTAAACACTGCTGACTGTATGGGACAAAATTTGAGGGGACAAGAAATGAAACCAGTTTGAGAAACTATCTGGATAATATTTAACACTCTTACCTTGCACAGTACGGTTTGGATATACTTTTATATGGCATTAGAGAAGGACGGATGTTCAAGGGAGTAATGTGAGAGATCCTGCAAAGTACAATTAATGGGATTTGTTATTTTTATTTATACAAAACCTTTCTGCTCCTGAGCTTTTATGAGAATTAAATAAATCATTAAGCAACTTATCAAAACTAGTCAATTTTAAATAATGAAGAAATAGAACTGAATTCTACCCCAGACTTCACATTTTAATTTTTTTCTCTTCATTTTTAACCATGCTTTGTATAATCTAAACAAACTTGCTTTCTTAGCATCCTTCACTCAATTCCAGATCCATGCCTTTGAATATCCATTCCCCTTGAACACCTCCGTCAGAATGAGAATATGCCTGGGGAGGGCTCGGTAGTCCCTGAGGCCTGTCTGAGGAAAATTGGAGCTGTTCTATCAAAGGCTAAGCCAGGACCTCTGCCTACCTTGTTCTCAATGAGTGCTCAGACTCAGAGCTGGTGGCAGGCATGAGTCAGGGGAGCAACAGAGACAAGCCTAATCCGGCCCATCTGACAGAGGAGAGATGTCAGAGATACCCCTGCTGGAGGTGATGTAGCAGAGTGCACAGAGCAGAGCATGATTCTGAGGGACAGCAACTCACAGCAGCAGCAGTCCTAGATGATACCTGGGAGGGAGAAGGCAGGAACTGAGGGAAAGGTCCAATCTCCTGGAGAAGTGCCAACAGGAGCCAGAGAGGACAGCACCTCTTCGAGAAGTCTGGCACCCCAGAAGGATGGGGTGTGTGGAAGCCATTAGGTTGGGTTAGATCCACCTTGGCATAGGATATAGATATAACTGGCAGCCTACCAGAGTGGCCAGGGTTGGTGCCTCACACAGAAAGCTGGTCTTATTAGTATTCTCTTTGAGTCTCAGGCACTGCTGGATCAGGAAGAGGAGCAGTCCTGAGCTTGGGGCTATGAGGAGCTGGGAAACTCCATGAGAAGAGCTACAAAGCATGGAGGCAGAAAAACATCATAGGCAGGAGTCAAATAAATTCTATGGGAATATAAACCCTATGAAGGCTGAATGTTTTTGTCTATTTAGTTCTCTGCTGCATCTTCCTTATTTACAACAATTCCTGGTACATAGTGTGCACTCATTAATATTTGTGGAGAGAATAGATAAAATCGTGGTTCTGTCTTTTACCAGCTATATAATTAACTATTGTATATGCAAGATACCGAACCTCAGTTGTGTTTTTGTTTTTTGTTTTTGGGGTTTTTTTTTTGTCTTTTGGTTTTTGTTTTTGTTTTTATTTTGAGAGAGGCAGGGAGAGAGAGAGAAAAGAACACTGAGCTGCTCCTGTATGTGCCCTGACCAGGAAATCAAACCAGCAGCCTCTGTGCTCCAGGTCAATACTCCAACCAACAAAGCTATCTGGCCAGGGCTTAATTTTTATTCATTCTTAAAGAGACAGAGAGAGAAAGAGAGAGAGAGGAGAGAGAAGGGAAGCCTTTGTTATTCTACTCAGTCATGCATTTTTTGGTTGCTTCTTGTGTGTGCCCTGACCAGGGATCAAACCCACAACCTTGCTGTTTAGGGACAATGGTTTTAATGTCCGAGCTAACCAGACAGGGCCTGAGCCTCAGTTTTTCTTAG
This sequence comes from Saccopteryx leptura, assembly GCF_036850995.1. Lineage (NCBI taxonomy): Eukaryota > Metazoa > Chordata > Mammalia > Chiroptera > Emballonuridae > Saccopteryx > Saccopteryx leptura. Next base: position 47,942,370 of record NC_089510.1, read on the forward strand.
ATTCCATTGTGTTAGATACTATTTGTTTTCACTGGTAGAATTTTGGCCCCCCCATGACTTTCACTCTCAGGTGTTACTGCCATAAATATATGACATTGAATGCAAAAAGGAATGTTGCAATAGTTAAGTACTAATTAGTTCACCTTAAAATAGAGAGCTACTGGATTATTTTAGTATCCTAATATAATCAAACAAGTCTTTAAAAGCAAGATCTTTCTTCAGTTGGAGAAAAACAGGAAGTCATGGGTGGGGGAGGTAGAAGAGAGTGTAGGGGAGATAAATGGTAATGGAAGAAGACTTGACTTGGGGTGGTGAACACACAGTGTAATACACAGATGATATATTGTAGAAATGTGTCTGAAATCTGTATAATTTTATTAACCAGTGTCACCCCCAATAAATTTATTTTTTAAAAAAAGGAAGTCAGAAGTTTAAATCATAAGAAAAATCTAATGAAATATTTGATTGGCTTGAATATTAAGGAGGCTATGTGTCAAGAAAATGGTAACCCAAGCTCTACAATCACAAGGAACTGAGTTCTCTCAGCAACCTAAGTGAGCTTGGAAATGTCACCTTTCCCAGAGCCCAGCCAACCCTTAATCTTTGCTTTAAGCAGAGAAGCCAGTTGAGCCAGGCAATACTCAGACTTGTAAGCCACCAAGTGTGTGGCAATTTGCTATTGCAGAAAAAGAAAACTACTAAAGTATTTACATATTTATATTTATTTATTATATATAAATAACTGTATATGCTAAGTACTATCAGTAGGTAACTACAGCTAGCAATCTCCATGGTTATGTCTGGGTCCCCAGGTGACTCTTTAACCTTTTTTTGATGACCACCTCCTAGCTCTAATCACTTCATTACTTTTGTAATGAAATGTTCCCATGGACCTAATTTTGAATTAATTTTTAGGTGAGTTGCTCTTGCTGAGAATAAAATCAACATTGAAGGACTGTTTGTATGTGAAATACTTTAGTCTGCTAAAGCACATTCTCTCCATTGTATATGAGGACGGTTGAGAAGAAAGGGCGAAGGAAAGCAATGAGTCAGCCTAAATAAATGGTTCTGTGGGCTCCCACAAAGAGAAGGGGGGTTGCTGCTCTCTCCATGCACCAGTGGATCATCATAGATGACTTTACTTAAGTGAAGCCCTCCTTCAATGAAGTTTTCTGAATTGTTGCTGGTGCCTGAGCCTGGCAGTTGTCAATCACAACACAGGTCAAATATCTCACTATTAAGAGAGTTCTTCAATGTCAGAGATGGCTGAGGGCCTCACAGATCATCCAAATCATTGGGGCTCAGCCTCAGAGAACAGAATTTACTCTAGCTAGTTTGAGCAACCTGGGATTATTATGTTGTATACTGAGTTGTATAGAGTCCTTCCAAAATTCATGTCCACCTGGAACCTAGGAATGTGACTTTGTTTAGAAATAGAGTCTTTAGCCTGACCTGGCAGTGACGCAGTGAATAGAGAGTCAGACTGGGATGTGGAGTACCCAGGTTCAAGACCCCAGGTCGCCAGTTTGAGCATGGGCTCATCTGGTTTGAGCAAAGCTCACCAGCTTGGACCCAAGGTCACTGGCTCGAGCAAGGGGTTACTCGGTCTGCTGCAGCCCCACGGTCAAGGCACATATGAGAAAGCAATCAATGAACAACTAAGGTGTTGCAATAAAAAACTACTGATTGATGCTTCTCATCTCTCTCTCTGTTCCTGTCTGTCTGTCCCTATCAATCCCTCTCCCTGACTCTCTCTGTCCTTGTAAAAAAAAAAAGAAAGAAAGAAAGAGAGAAGAAGAAATAGAATCTTTAGAGTTATAGTTATTTAAGTTAAAAAGAAGTTATACTGTATTAGAGTTGACCCTAAATCTAGTGACTGTTGTCCTTATAAGATGACCATGTGAAGACACAGAGACACACATAAGGAAGAAGGCCATGGGACAACAGAGGCAAAGATTCAAATGAAGCAGCTACCAGCCAAGGAATGCCAGAGATTGCTGGAAACTACCAAAAGCTAGGAAGAGGCAAGGAGGGGTTCTTATCAGAGCTTTCTGAGGGAGCATGCGCTTGATAATATCTTTTTGTTGTTGTTTTGTTTTGTTTGTTTTTTGTATTTATCCAAAGTGAGAAGCAGGAGGCAGTCAGACAGACTCCCACATGTGCCCCACCGGGATTCACCCAGCATGCCCACTAGAGGGTGATGCTCTGCCCATCTGGGGTGTTGCTCTGTTGCAATCAGAGCTATTCTAGTGCCTGAGGTGGAGGCTATGGAGCCGTCCTCAGCGCCTCAGCCAACTTTTTCTCCAATGGAGCCTTGGTTATGGGAGGGAGAAAGAGAGAAAGGAGAGGGGGAAGGGTGGAGAAGCAGATGGGTGCTTCTCCTGTGTGCGCTCGCTAGGAATCGAACCCAGGACTTCCACACACCAGGCCTACACTCTACCACTGAGCCAACCAGCCAGGGCCTGATAATATCTTGACTTTGAACTTTTAGCACTAAACCCATGAGAACATGACTTTTTTGTTGTTTATAGCTATCCAGTTAGTGGTGATATTTTATGGCAGCCCTAAAAAATAAAACCATCCTACATTAAATGACTCAGAGGATTATTGTGGGGAAAAGCTGTTGAAGACATATACCATAGGCTTAGTGTCTGGGCAGAATCCCAGAGTAACACTATGGAAGCAGTTAGCTAAAAGAGCTGCTTCTCCTGACTCACACAGGAGGCCACCATGTCTTCCAGCTCTAGAAGTACACTGTCTCTGCTACAATGGGACATTAATAAAAAAGGATACCTGATGTCATGCTTCTTTCCCTTACTAATTCAGTTCCTAATTTAAGTCTCTAACAAGGGTATCAGATTGGAAGAACTGTATCACTAAATCTAGCTGCAAGGGATGTGGAAATGTCAGTTTCATCTCTCTAGCCTCTGCAGCCAGGGAGGCACAGTCAGAGAGTTAGAATCCACAGGGACCACTCTGCACACCAAACTGTCCACTCCCAGTTCCTCACATAGATCCATATCCAGCTAACCTTCACTGCAATCTTTACATGGGGCAGGTATTAAATTATAGGACCCCTTCTATATTATTTTATTCACATTTTAACAAACTGTTAAGGCACCTATCTATTAATGTCTTCATTCCATACAAACAAACTGAAGTTCCATTAGGCTTTTGAATCTCATTGATTGCCTCACAACCATTTATTTAACATTCAAGAGGCACTTATTGAATATCTACCATGTGCCAGGCTTACTGGAAATAAACAGGAAATAGGAAAAATAAAATCCCTAACTCCAGTTGCTTAAAGTCTAATGCAATGGCTTGAAACTCTGTTATATAGGAAAGTAGCCCGAGGCTCTAAGTTTTCAGGTAGATTGCTGGGCCCCCGTTACCAAAGTTGGGAAGAGAAACACAGTTTTCATCTGTGATTATATGAATCCTAGCCTCTTGACTCCAGGCCCAGTTGCTCCATCAATACCCTAAAAATTTCTCCAGGTGCCAGGCAGGTAAAATAGGTATGTGGAGAAGGCAGATATAAGTCATTAGGTATTAAGTCCGTCACTTGTAACTGAACCTGGTGTGACAGCTGCCTCATGAATATGCCAAATAATCGTAGGAACATACACGTTCCTGGGTTACTTAGGGGCTTTGAGTCTCCAGGCTGTGAGCCACACAAGGCTCCTCACCCTCTCCTGTAGCTGGCACACATCCCAGCGAGGAGGAGAATCCACTTCTGAGGCAGTCTCCTCTCAGAGCACCTCTCACACTGAATGCTAACTGCCTCTTGTCTTGGCTGTCAGCCCTGCTCGTCTGTAAGTAACAGGGGGGCTGGGGATTGAGTCTGCCTTGTTCACAGTCATGTTATCTATGGGCCAGGGACTACGCTAAGTTCTAACACACAATGTATATTTGTGGAAGAGAGAAAGAAAGGTAAAGTGTGGACAAATCATGTCCCTTCACAACAAGGGAATATATGTCCTCCAGCCTCACCTTTCATCGAGAGGGACACACCCCCTGGATTCAGGATGGTCTTCGCAATGCTCTGCTTCCTACCATTGGCAAAAGTGCCAGGTGTCTGCTCTATGGACTGAAGGTGCACTCACTCTCCACTGCCCGCACAGGAGGCATCGCCAAGTCCTGGGGTGGCCGGAGCTGCACTCTCACGCCCCACAAGTTGCTAAGGCAGCAGAGAGACATTTTCCCATTCTTCATTTCATCAAAGAATATTTTTCTGGGCTCTGTTCTAGGTGTCTGAAGTACAGTGGTGAACAAGCTGTTTTTGTTCCCGTGAAATTTATATTCTAGCCAGATGGTAAACAAGAGTGGGTAGACAATAATCACAGATTATGAAAAGTATTAGGCAAGAAGAAAAAGATAATGTAATAGAATAATTGTGTGATTATTTTAGATTGCTGGTCAGAAAATGCCTCCTATATAAGGGAAATTTAAGCAGCAACCTGAAGGGTAAGACAGAACCATGAGAAGACCTAGGGGAAGAGTGTTTTCTCCAAAAAGCAATACCAAGTACAAAAGCTTTGGGGGGGGGGGGGGGGAAGCTCACTGCTGAAGACAGAATGTTGGCATGAGCCGGAATCGCTCAGGACTTTGTAAGCTAAGGAGAAAATGCAGTCAAGTGACAACCCCCAAGGACCTTAGAACCCTATTCTTAGAACTTCTGAGAGGGGTTCAGGCACATGGCGTGGCTGTTAGCCAGATACAGTAGCAACAGCCCACATGTAGATGGCTTGGAGCTACACTCTTGAATGGAAATCTTGTGAAGTCTCTTTTGCCCTCTGCTGTTAGTAGATGCATTCTCGAGTTCACTAAAGAGAACTGTCATATTAAAATAAAAACCTACTTTAATGTAACAACTGGGAAAGTGTCTGAAAATTACTAAATTCTTTAGATTATATTTATATTCATATTCTCAATCCAAATGCACTGAAATCATAACTCAATATATAATTATTCTTACTGCCCTGCTACCAATTCTACTTGGAATTTTATAACATTTTTTACATTTATTCATTCCTATCCCCCCCCAACTATGAGTATCTCAGTTTGGATCGACATAAATTAGCATAAAAGTGCCAGTCTAGGCCCTGGCCGGTTGGCTCAGCGATAGAGCGTCGGCCTAGCGTGCGGAGGACCCGGGTTCGATTCCGGCCAGGGCACACAGGAGAAGCGCCCATTTGCTTCTCCACCCCTCCGCCGCACTTTCCTCTCTGTCTCTCTCTTCCCCTCCCGCAGCCAAGGCTCCATTGGAGCAAAAATGGCCCGGGCGCTGGGGATGGCTCTGTGGCCTCTGCCTCAGGTGCTAGAGTGGCTCTGGTCGCAACATGGCGACGCCCAGGATGGGCAGAGCACCCCCCCTGGTGGGCAGAGCGTCGCCCCTGGTGGGCGTGCCGGGTGGATCCCGGTCGGGCGCATGAGGGAGTCTGTCAGACTGTCTCTCCCTGTTTCCAGCTTCAGAAAAATGAAAAAAAAAAAAAAAAGTGCCAGTCTATACACAGGTAGTGGGGAGTTGCCTCCTACCAACTCGCACAGGGTGCTACTCAAAGAACTGAGGCCTGAATTGGGAGAGAATTTTGGAATACACATGTAAATTTACTTCCCAGATATTGATTTTTAATTTTTTTTTATTTTAAAATAACTTTTAACTTGCAACAGAATTGCAGTGACAGCAAAGACAGTTCTCTATATTTTTTACCCAGTTTCCCCAGATATTGGCATCTTACATAACCATGGTACAATGATCAAAACTATAAAATTAATACCGTGTAAACCCAGCTATAGACATTGTTCTGATTTCCTCAGTTTCCCCCTAGTCTCTAAATGCAACTGTTTTAAAATCAACCTTCACCTCACTCCCCACCACAGCCAATGAAGAGGGATTGAGGATGGGCAGAAACCAGCTGGGAAGAGGGAGAGCCCAAGAGAGGTGAACTGCTGTGGAAACAGAGGAGGAAAAGGGAGGAAGCACACCCTTGATTAGATTGTGTATGATGAGGGAGAGAGGCGGCTGTCCCCTCATTGCCCTGAGGGGAAGTTGATGCCATGAGCTTCCAGAGGGTAGGGACAGTGAAGAAACCTGGCCCCAGTGCTTACTGTCACTTGAGAATTGCAGCCCTTAGCACCTTCACTGGACCTGCCTAGCTCCTGGAGATCAAGTCCAGCTTCTCTGGATGGTGGTGACTTGGCTGCAGAGAGAACGGCTGCCCACTCTGGGTGGCACCGGGTACTCAGTGCAGTCTATGTCAGAGTCTACATACACGATGCCCCCTAGGCTCCCCAGTGCCTAAACCACACAATCATACAGGCCAGGACCCAGCACTGGAACCAGCACGGCATTTGCCATGTTTAATAGTATTTGAGAAGCCATAGGATGTGTTTGGAGCAGAAGTGATTGAGTGAGATGTAGAGAAAAAGAGGACAGCTAAAATGGCAACAAATTATCCTGGCTGAGACTCTTTTAAGAAAAATATGTGATTTTTATTGCCGTTGGGGAGTTAACTATCCTTCTTCATACCTGCAACCAGGCTTGTGGGTGGATAAGCAATTGTCACTAATACTTTCCTGCCTTCCATGAAATCTGGAGAGACGCAATAAAAGAACATCAGAGCATATGCTGGAAATACATTGACAGTAGCTATTCCCACCACCACCTCCACCCCGCCCTCACAGGGGTAGAAGCTACTTAACTAATTGGATCTTCCAACTTATGAACCAGAGAAAAAATATACTTTAGATAATAGTTAATATTCCTTGTGTTTGCTTGAACATGCAGGGAGGAAAGGCTGGAGGAATGAGAGGAAAGAGAAAATGGAATCTCTTGCTTTCAAGGAATGAGTTTTCTGCCTACATAGTGGAGGAGACTCAAGCTGAACACAATATGCTGCATAAATATGTCTGTTTCTTCATTGATAAGTGGATCCATTGAAATGGAACTGAAATCTGAATGATTAATTCTGTAAGCCACAATTCCTTTCATTGTAGTATTTTGTATTCTTTTTATGTTCTGTGTCTTATGGGGCAGACCTTGGGGTTCTCAAACAAGCAGTTCCACAAGTAGTTAAAGACCCAAAACTCTTTTCTGAAAAATAACATTCACTGTAGAAGCGGGTACCCCAGCAGCTACTGAATGTGAAGGAGAGGGCTGAGCTTCCCTCAGGGTGAGATGACAAGTCCCATATTTAAACTTGGACAACATAAAAGCAATGCTGGCTTCCAGGGGAGTTTACAAGAAGCATTTGTCCAGCAGATGCCGGTTTCTTACCCTTAGTCAGCTAATGTTATTAATCATTTATCATTCTAAATATATTCTATACATTTAAAAACAATGGACTGAATTGTATCTCCCTAAAACTTAAACATCAAAGCCCTGACCCCCAACTTGATGGTATTTGAAGATGAGGCTTTTAGGGGAGTAATTAAGGTTAAATGAGGTTATAATGATGAGGTCCTAATCCAATAGGATTGATGTCCTTATAAGAAAGAGACACCAGAGAACTCTCTCTCTCTCTCTTTCTCTCTCTCTCTCTCTCTCTCTCTTTCTCTCTCTCTCTCTCTCTCTCTCTCTCTCTCCCTCTCTCTCTCTCTGTGCACAAGCAGGAGAAAGGCCATGTGAGGACATAGAAAGAGGCAGCTGTCTACAAGCCAGGAAAAGAGTTCTCACCAGAAACCAAATTTGCTGGCACATTGATCATGGACTTCTACCCTCCAGAACAGCGAGAAAATAAATTTCCATTGTTTAAACAACCCAGTCTGTGGTATTTTATTACGGCAGCCTTAGTAAACTAATGCAAACACACATACACACATCCATTCCCTTCTCCCTATTTTTTTCACACAATGACGCATACTATGCGCCTTGATTTTTCTGATTAACAATGTCTTTGAGATTTACATATCAGGACATAGAGACTTTTTACATCTTTCTGTTAGTGTGTTTTTAACAGTAGCATAATATTCCACTGAATGGCTGTGCCATGATGACATTTCACTTATTAATGAGCATTTAAGGTGTTTGAAACTTGTCAGCATACACAGTGCTATAATTTAAAACCCTCATACATGTGTGATTTTGCACGTGTCACAGAGAATATTTTTTTAAAAAATTGTTGCCAATATTTAAAAATAGGGAGATTTCATGTATAATCTGCATTTGTTACTTCTCTTGAAAGATCAGAGGATACAGTACTCTGGCCCACATTCTCTCACGGCCCTGTTCACACGGGCACAGCACTGCCCCTGCACGGCCATCACTCATCAGGCCCCCACAGACACCGGAGCCCGGACCCCGATCTATTAATTGATTCCCACTGTAGCTTAAGGTAAATGATCAGAAAGCATACTATATACTAGCATAGCTCATTCTCATCACTTTCTCAAAAAAAAAAGTCTTTATTTACTAAGAATTTAATGTGATGCCTTCTGCCTCTATAGAAATCGGAAATATGAGTTGTCTTTTAAGAAGGATCTGAGTGTCTTTTACAGAGCAATCACTGAAGATACTGCCCACTGTGTTTCTCAAAGTTCTTTAAAGAAATTTTCATTGCATAAATGTCTGCTTAGGACTGATCCTAGAATAATAAAAAGGTCTCTTCGGGTGAATGCATATACATTCCCTTGTCAAAAAATAAAAATAAAATAATGCACAAACTTCTAGTCTCACATTAGGGGGAAAAAAGTTTTAGCCGGATGCAGTGTCCCTGAGAGCCCCCAGCTGGTCCCTGCTGCCCTGAGAGGTCCTGCGTCTGTGTCCACTCCACTTACATCAGCAATGAGGGGCCCTGTCCCTCTATCATGCAGCCCTTCTGGGTTCAAGCTCCCACCTTTCAGTCAGTTTGGGGATGAACATAGATATGTCCAAAATTAACATTTTAATACCTAAAACTCAGTGCAATTTATTTTATTGACATTCTCATATTCAGTAACAGAGGTAATCTAAGCTATATAAATATACATTTCCCCTGAGGGACCTAGTAATCCTATTTTCACTTTGAATGAAATAAAAATTACATATAAATATGTATATTTGTAACGGATTAGCTCTCACAGAAAAAAATGGAGGCTGTTTAGCACTGAGTTAGGTGAACTTCTCTCTTTTTTTAATCTCTAAATGTCTCCTTGAATCCTGTGTTTCTTTTTGTTTGTTTGTTTTTTGTTTGTTTGTTTTGTATTTTTCTGAAGTTGGAAATGGGGAGGCAGTCAGACAGACTCCCGCATGCACCTGACCGGGATCCACCTGGCATGCCCACCAAGGGGGCAATGCTCTGCCCATCTGGGGAGTCGCTCTGTTGCAACCAGAGCCATTCTAGTGCCTGAGGCAGAGGCCACAGAGCCATCCTCAGTGCCCAGGGCCAACTTTGCTCCAATAGAGCCTTGGCTGTGGGAGGGGAAGAGAGAGACAGAGAGGAAGGAGAGGAGGAGGGGTGGAGAAGCAGATGGGCGCTTCTCCTGTGTGTCCTGGCCGGGAATCGAACCCGGGACTCCTGCACGCCGAATTCTGTGTTTCAATGGGAATCTGCATTATGGAAGAAAGTAGGGGACAAATTTTTACTAGGAAAAAGAAAAACTAATTTTATTTTAAAATTTGACATTATTGCTATATAATGCTGAAAATACAACCTAGCTTAAATGTTAATTGCAGATATTTAATGACTTCATGAAATTCTAAGTTCACTTAAAAATTCTGACAACAAATCCAGTCTCAATTCTTAGCTAAGCAATGAGTCCGTCATGAGTACTTATTAAGGTGGCTGTCAATTGAGTCTTCAGCCCTTCATCCAGTCTCAGGATCTGAGGGAACAAGAGCGAAAACATATTGTAGAGAGCCCTGGACATTCGCTGCAGTGCAATCAGTCATTAGCTGTGTGAGCTTGACCAAGCGACTGACTGCAGCAATCAGTTTCCTTATCTAGAAAGTGCGGCTGTTACTGCTCAAGGTTGCCATGATGACAAGCAAATAAAATATAATATGTAAACATCCTTGGAAAAGGTTCTAGTCAATAATAGTAATAATAACAAAAGCAAACATGTACTGGCTGCCTTCTAAGTGATTTACGTACATTAACTCAATCCTTACAACAACTCTAGGCGGGGAGGGAGTATTAGTATGGCAATACTTATATGTTATAAAGAAACCGAGGAATGAGCAGTCCTAAAACTTGCCAATGATCACACAAGAGCCAGGATTTGAAATTAGAATGTCTGTATCCAAGGCCTATATTCTTAACTACTTTGCTGCCTCTCAAATGTAAGGAACTTTTTTTATTAATGAACTCCCACTGAGCCCCAAAGATAGACAAATTTCTTCCAAATATACCTTTTTCTATTTTCTTTCCACAAAGTAGCTCATGCTCAGGAATAAACAAAACAAACAAAAATCTTCCTTAGTGTCCTTTCTATAATGCAAGACCAGTTCCCACTAAATGGAAATAGATAGAAGCTGATTATCTTCTGATTTTCTATACTGAATTTGTTTAATGTGTTAGAATTTGAAACTTGCTTTCCCTCACATAACCTACCTCTATCTTCATCGCGACAAAACAAAAACAACCAAAAAATATTACTATTTTCACATGACAGAGGACAAAGTTAAGGGGATACGAAATGATGCGAAAGACTGAGGTCTCAGCTAGTAAAAGGCACAGGGGGTACTGGAACTCGTGTTTTCCTGCATCTAAATCTAGGCCTCCACCTACAAACCCAGCCAGGTTTTCCTCAAGCTCTCACTAAGATGCGGCACAGTAAGGGGCAACATCATTGAATCATTTGATCCCACGTTTATGTTTTTTGTTTGTTTGTTGTGAGAAAGAAGAGGTCACAAGTGGGACAGCAAGACTGCTGTGTTGCTGAGTAAAGGGCACTGGTTCCCAGAGAACACTGAGTAAGGATATGGTGCTGCCAGGCCCCATGTGGGTATGTTGGGGCGAGTATATGCGCTCATTGAGGACTAGGGGCCACGGTGCTACCCGACTGTAGATAAAGTCCCTTTTTACCTGTCCCCCTCAAACCTGAAATGGAAGGTAGAAGAGAAAGGCCTGCTGTGCTCCTTCTAGTGCTTTTTCCATCTTGCCCTGTGGATGGTGGAGTCATTCCCTGGATGGGGTGTCAGGGGCAGCCCTTATCCATGTGCTCACTTTCCAATTGTGGCAGAAGGTGGCCAAGAAGTGGTCAAGGACTAGAGGGGATAACAGAGAATGTTAAAGAAAGACAGAGGCAGGAAGCAGTGATGAAAAAAGGCACCAAATATTTACTGAGAAGGAAATTGAGGCTCAGGGGAAATAAGTGGTTATCTGGCAAACCCTTCACACACCCACGATGCTCTTCCAAAATGTGTGTTTTAAATTGAGCTGAAATCTCCTCACATCACTCATCTCTGCTGCCTCACAGGAAACCCAATCCCACTGTTTTAGCCTCAGAGATAGAATTAAATCAGTAGGTTATGAGACAACTGAGAGAGCAGAGTTATCCTGAGCTGAGAGAACTGGGGCTATGATGGCATTGGTCAGCACAGACACATTGGTGGCATGTGACTTTGTCCCTGATACTACCTCAATTCACCACACACAGTCCTTCTGAAGACCTCACAAATTCTTTCTAAGTTCACTAAATCTAAGTTCCCAGGTTTCTTAAAATAGCCATTCCCCCTATTTTCAATGAGTTTACTTCAGTTTTAACCATCTGATTTTCACAACACATTTCTAGTGAGTGTGCCTCCCTCCATGGGGGTGTGGTATGAGGGCTATCCACTTTCAGATGAGCTACTTGTTTCATGCAAATGGATGGGATCCTCTAGCAGAAACACCAGTTAGCAGAGCTCATAGTTGGAGGCCTAGAGGTTGGAAGGTGGTATGTAATATGGTGACATGAACTGGGCATAGACATCAGAGATGGGGTCCAAGACCCACTATACCCCTTCCTAGCCGGATGACCTTGAGAAATTACCTAACTGTTCTAAGTCCTAGTTGCTCGTCCATAAAATAGAAGTGAAATTTTCTTCAAGGGGTTGTCATGTAGGCTAAATGAGATGATGTTTATTTAGTGCTAGGAAAGTGCCAAGCACATAGTACATGCTCAAGAAATGATAGTAAAAATCACTATTATTGCCATTATTGTTATTAATCCCAAAATAATCATCAAAACATTAGAAAAGCAGATAACAGAGAAGACTTCTCATAGCAAAAAATACTTTATAAGCATGTACTTTCCAGAATATCCAAACAATTCCTCCTTCTCTCTCCAAAAACAACATCTAACTATCTCTACTAATGGAACTCATGTCAGTGTGATTATTTGTTAATGAATCAGCCTCTGAACTGAAGTGTGAGCTCTGCAGAGTCAGGAAAATTTTATTTATCTTTACATGAATCAAACTTTTCTAGATACCTATCCAGAAGAGGAATTAAAAAAATTGTGAATGAAGGAAAAGCTGTCAAAAAAAAAAGTGCTTCCCAGAAGAAATTTATCCCACAAGTTGATTTGGAGACATACTACCAAACGAGTTTATAATGCCTTCCTAAATATCACGAGCAGGTAGCCAACCTAAACTGCAATTAATTACAAGTAATCTGTAAACTTGTCAAGTACACACTGTTACAAAAGGATGCTAAGTGAAAAAGGGAAGGACTGACACAACAAGAAAGGCCGGTGACAAGGGTCACCAGGGAGGAGAGCTCAGGAGAGGGGGTTTGTCGCTTCTGCTCCGCTCAGCTTGAGGGTGCCCAGACTGGAAGTGTTCTGGCTCTTCACACAGAAATATCTCTTGGGACTAGAGAGACAATTCATCAAGTCTCCAGGTTTTGACAGGACTGATTCTATATTCACCATGAAAACTTCTGAACTGTCATGTGTTTTTCTGAGTGAACTCGCAGTCTCAGGCCAGGTTTTCCTCCATCTGTAAGTTAATAAACCTGCATTCTAACTTTCATATCACAATGGGGGTGGGTGGGAGTGTTATGAACCAATTATTCACTACCTATTCATGCCAAGAGAATAAATAAATACAACAAAATTGATAGTGCTATAAAACTGCGAACTGGATGTTAAAAAGAGGTAAAAGAAGGTCTAGACCTGATAGCCTTACCTGTCCTATTACCTCAATGAGTAGAGCAAAGATTACAAGAAAAGCTAAGCACTAGAAGGAAGCCCCAACTTTTAATGTCATTATTCCCTATTGTATCCTTCAGAGTGCAAAGAAGCACTAAATGGACTACAACAACAACAAAAACAATTTCTTTTGTCTCCATAGAGACCTAACAAATGATCAAAATGCAATGGGAGTATATTACGGCAAAAGAACTACTGGTTCCCTAAAAGAAAGAACTTTTGGCAGGACTATTGCTATTATGATTATTATAAAGTATAGCTATAAAATTCAAATTCCTAAAATTTTTCATTATAATTTTGCAATTATTAGTCAAACATAATTAATGTTCAAACCTATCCTCTTAGTCATTTCTAGCCCCATGACTCTTCAAATGCCCGTATATGGCACCAAAATAATTTGTTGATTCAATGCAAATAAATCAAACTAATTATTTTTTTCTTATAGATACAAAGTAACTTTTTTTAAACCTTCCAACAAATTGGGTTGGCATTATATAGATTAGATATAGATAATATGTGGTCTATGAGCCAAGAGAAATTCTCAATTTATTTTCATCTGGACAGCATGGAAAGTACCAAGAAATATGATCACCCAGACATACTTTTGCTTACAGTTGCAGAAATAAAACATGGTTTTTGCCTGACCAACAGTGGCACAGTGAATAGAGCATTGGACTGTGATGCAGAGGACCCAGGTTCGAAACCCCGAGGTTACCAGCTTCAGCACGAGCTCACCAGCTTGAGCACAGGATCGCTGGCTTGAGCGTGGGATTATAGACATGACCCCATGGTTGCTGGCTTGAGCCCAAGGTCACTGGCTTGAGCAAGGGGTCACTTGGTCTGCTGTAGCCCCCCTTGATCAAGGCACATATGAAAAAGCAATCAATGAACAACTAAGGTGCTACAATGAAGAATTGATGCTTCTCATCTCTCTCCCTTCCTTTCTGTCTCCATCTGTCCCTCTGTCTCTCTCTCTCTCTCTGTCATAAAAAAAAGAAAAAAAGAAATAAAACATCGTCTTAAAAACTACTATTCCACTATCCATGGAATCCTAGATTTCTGTAAAGTTAGATTGTCTTTCTGAAATTCTCTTACTCTGTATCTAAATACAGCAATCTCTAGATATGATTTCATTCTTTATGTGAAAGCCCATCTGACTCTATAATTCTCTCATTCTTCCCCTCTCAGATGACCTACCCCATTATCTGATTCTTCCCCTTCTGTGTTCAATTTTCTCTCCTCTTCTTCTCATTCCCTATTTATCTTCCTCATTACTTATCCTAGTGCTGCCCAGTACGACTGTCTGCAGTGATGAAAACGGCTTGTGTATGTACTTCCCAATACAGTAGCTACTGGCCACAGGTTGCTATTGAGCATTTAAAATGTGAGTAACGCCTGACCAGGCGGTGGCGCAGTGGATAGAGCGACGGACTGGGATGCGGAAGGACCCAGGTTCGAGACCCCGAGGTTACCAGCTTGAGCACGGGCTCATCTAGTTTGAGCAAAAGCTCACCAGCTTGGACCCAAGGTCACTGGCTCCAGTAAAGGGTTACTAGCTCTCCTGAAGGCCCACGGTCAAGGCACATATGAGAAAAGCAATCAATGAACAACTAAGGTGTCGCAACGCGCAACGAAAAACTGATGATTGATGCTTCTCATCTCTCTCCTTTCCTGTCTGTCCCTGTCTATCCCTCTCTCTGACTCTCCCTGTCTCTGTAAAAAAATAATAATAATAAATAAAATTAAAATGTGAGTAACACAACTGAGGAAGTAAAATCTTAATTTAATTTTAAATCGTTATAATACAGCTAGCAGTTAGAATATTGGACAGTGCAGAATTCTGTTCCATAGAATTTTTAATTATTACACTATACGTGTCTATGTGATTATATATATATATATATAAATTTCATTTATATAAGAAATGAAATTTATGTAGCTCTCCAATAATTTGTCCTTTTCATCCCTCCACAAACCTGTGTCCCTCAAATACTTTTTTTAATTCTCTAAACTTGAACTCTCTAAGGGCTTCAAGGAAGAGAAAATTTTAAAAATGAAGCAATGAAACAAGAAAGAGGAAAACACTTTTTTAGGCTATAAGCTTGAGCAGCAATGTAAATCCATGAACCTATTCTTGCGAGTCGACTTGGCCCCTGCTTATCAATAGAACATTAATGGCTGATTAGCAAATACTCAGGATTTGTTGATTTGGTATGAGGAGTTCTGTGCCTGGCCTCTTCGATTAGGCATCCCTGTGCACGGAGATTTCACAGGACTGCGCACTGCCCTGGCCAGAGCAGGCACCAGCAAGGAAAGCAGCACTTGCCCTGAACCTGAGGCTGATTCAATCTAGAGCGAAAGCTCCGCCTACAGGCCACAGAAATTAATGCAGTCTCGCTAACACAGGGTCTTCATTCATCCTGACAAGAATCCTATACAGTAGAAAATCTCATCTCCAAATCCTGCCACAGAATCACACGTCCATGGGGGTGTGAGGAGGTGGATAAAGTGAAGCATTTGTCAATTCCATCTCACCGAAACACTACCTCCCTGATCTCACCACAGTGAAGCACTTCATTTCAGAACAAATAGTAGTTCATCACCAACCCCCTTCCTGGGTTCATTAACTGGGCACCAGGGTCGGAAGTCACCTCCCAGCTCCAAGTTCTCTGCTGAATGTACATGCCACTGTACATCCTTTTTTTTTTTTTTTGAGATTGAACAATCTAAATGATTTTACTGACAATGAAGTACTTATTAAGGAATCCAGAGATAGAATTAGATCCTCCTACTTTCCCTTCATTTAATGACAATAGAATAATCAATTGTTACATTAAATGCATTAGAGATGAGCATAATAACCCTGCTATTTTTATCACTTCACCACCACCTTTACTGGATTTATACTTTATTATAGACAATGCAGACTGTGATTGTTAAGTTTCCTTTTTGACACTGTCTCCTTCTGGCGTTTTTATTCATCCAGATTGCCCTAGACAGAAAGCCAGCCCTGAGTCTGTGGGAGGTGAGTTTGCCTGAAAAGTCTTGTGCAGCTGCAGCCCACAAGGAATCTAAGCTCTATGAAAGAAAATGGCCTCAGCGTTCAGAAATTGGGACAGTTTGGGGTTTAATGGCACTGTCACCAGAACTCAGGCTTTTTGCTCCTCAGAGGTCAGAATATAGAGGCATGGTCAGCCACGTTGCTATGATTGTAAACCCTGCCTGATCCTTCATATTATGAATTCCAGTTCCTATTTACCTCGGTAGGAACTAGATAAGGCAGGGTAAAGCCATGGCATTGGATCAGAAAACCATTCATCAGAACCAATATTCATTCATTCATTCATTCATTCATTCATTCATTATTCCATTCAATATTTATTCAGATATAATAGGCAGACAGGATACCAAAACTAGACAGAAACACAGTTGCTGCCTTCACAGAGCTCATATCCTCTGGTGGTCAGCTGACAAAATGTGTTCGACCAAAGTTCATATTTCTGCTAATAGTCTAAGATTAATGCCAGGGGAGTTCAGCTGGGTAATGTCTATATTAGTAATATAAGAACAAAATTGCAGTTGTAGCTTAGTTGTTTCTTTCATTTGAATAAGTATCCAATGCTATTTCAGCAAATTAACCTTCATTCATCCATCAATCAGATATTTAAGGAGTCTTTATTTTGGGGGGAGGCATTTTATGGGTTCTGTGAGCAATGAAAAGGCCATCCAGGATTTCAAAGGCCAAAAAAGAAAATAAAACATGTACATATAAATAACTAAACTGAAAAATACACAAAATGGCCTAAGACAAACAGATCAACTGTGAGGGGAGATGTAGAGGTGGTGGAATTGCTGGAAGGATTGAGAAGCTGGAGTACATACACTGAGACTTGAAGAGAAAATAGGATAATGACAAGAGGATTCTTCAAAACAAAGTCAACAGAGCACTAAGGTTTTCAAAATACAGTTGCATTTATTAACCAACCTGAGTTTAATGACAGCCCTGTGGGATCATGTTAGTGGTACTGTTATTATCTCTTTTTTTTCTGAATGAAGAAACTGAGCCCCAGATAATTTAAATGACACACCCCAAATCACCAGACTGCCACAATGCCAGACAGGTTTCATTAATCACTCAATAAGGCAAGATCTTTAGTCTAACATTCCTTTTTCTTTCTTTTTTTTTTTTCTTTGTAGTGTTATCTAATACAATTCTAATACTGAGCTTTTAAAAAACAGACATTTTCTCACTAATGAAGTATCTACATAACAAACAAAGATGCTTCTTCTTAACCTATATCTAAAGGCAGCCAGTATTCTGAATAAAAAAATAGTAATAATCCCTTGCATAGGTTATTTCTTAAAAAGGAATATTGTAAGACAGAGACTTCAAAATAATTGTGATGTATTTGTTCCAATTCTGTTGGCTCTGGCTAGTGGCCTTATCCTCTGGACCCGATGAGATAGCCCTGCCTTTGGTAACTAGGAGGACCCAGCCCCTGACCCATTTTTGAGGACATTCTCCTCTTTTCTTGGAGGATAACACATGTTCACAGATGAACAGCCCTATGGTCCCATTTTATGGCCTTAGAATCCCGGAAGTCCGACAGCCTTCCTTCACTTTATCCTGCTTCTGTCCCTTTATTCCAAGCTGGCAGTGTTTCTGCTGAGATAGCTGACTAGGTCCACGTGTCAAATCACTAATCTCTTAAGCAAATAATTGTTTAGCTACATCCATGGTATTCTCTCCAGAGCATGCTTTGTCAGTTTTTTGCAATATTGATAGGTTGAGAATTCTCCAAATCTTTAAGTTCTAATTCCTCTGTGCTTAACAATTCCTTCTTTGATTTATTTCTTTTCTCTTGTATTTTACCATAAGCAGTAAGGAGAAATGAGTTCATCACTTAGAAGTCCTACTTTTCATAAAGCAGTAGAACGCAATGCAGCCAAGCTCTCTTCATAACAAGGTTACCTTTCCTTCAGTTTCCAAAAACACGTTTCTCATTTCTGCCTGAGACTTCACCAGATGCACCTCTGACATTTATGAGTCTAGGAACAATCTCCAGAATTCTAAAATGACTCCCATGATTTACTACCCCTCTCCCAAGAATATTCCTCAGGATGGTGAACTTGATGGATTTCACTCCATGATTAGGTTCTGTTAAATGGAAATGGCAGCGTTGACTTTTAAAAAGGGATGTTACCTGAGTGGGCCTGACCTCCTACTCGCACGAGCCTTTAAAAACTGCTCATTGCAGGAGAAGGCAGAGAGATTCAGTTTGAAACAAATTCCCCATTGCCAAGACAGAGCAATGCGTGGTAAGTTCCGGAGACCTACCAACTGACCTCCCAGAGCCAAGAAGAGTCTCCAGCCTACAGCCAGCAAGACAATGGGAAATGTAGTCTCACAAGCACAGAGAAATGAATTCTGCCAACAGTTTCAGGAGCTTGAAAACTTATCACAGAATTGAGATAATGACCTCAATTTCATCCTTGTGAGAGCTTAAACAGAGGACCAAGCTAAAACAGGCTAGACCTCAGGCTACAGAAACTATAAGAAATAGTTTAAAATAAAAATAAAGCTGTTTATTAATATGCTGTTTTAAGCCACTCAGTTTATGATAACTTATTACACTGCAATAAGAAAATAATACAGAGGCCACCTAGAATTTTGCCATAATCTATCTACCTAACTTCAGAACTCTATACTTACCAAGGCAAACTTACTACTCCAAACCAGGCAATCTTTTCTCTGTTTGCTTAACACATTTTGTCCTTTGCCATCTCCTCAACTTTGTTCATACTAGTCATCCCAATTTTTATGATCTCAAGCTCTTTGTTCACTTATAACAACTAGCTTTATAATTTATAAGGTATGTTGAACACAAGGATTAATGCCTAATAGATTGGATGTAATGGTGTGGTAGATTGCATTTCCCCAAGATGGTTACAACAATATTTCTGGTTCCACAGTTTCATCCATCAAGAGGTTGGAGCTCCTGTCCCCTCACCTTGAAACCAGGAAGGTCTCTCACTACTTGGACTAACAGAGTACACAGGAAGTGATGCTACATGACTTCTGAGGTTAAGCCATAAAAGATAATACAGCTTCCATTTAGTGCTCTCTCTTTCTGTTGGATGCTCATATCTGAAACACAGACACAATACTGTGAAGAAGCCCAGGCTATGTTGAGAGGCCTAGAAAAGAGATTATGAGATCCTAGCCCTCATCCCTAGCTGAGAACCCAGCTAGGGATATCCTG
This sequence comes from Saccopteryx leptura, assembly GCF_036850995.1. Taxonomy (NCBI): domain Eukaryota; kingdom Metazoa; phylum Chordata; class Mammalia; order Chiroptera; family Emballonuridae; genus Saccopteryx; species Saccopteryx leptura. The sequence goes on from NC_089510.1 coordinate 47,961,749, forward strand.
TTAAATGTTGAAACAGCAACTATTTGGAAGTTGGTAGGAGCTCTGATTTTTAATATTTGCCAATTTCCATGGTGTAAATACTCCCACTATGGCTGATTTCAAACTACAAACATGATGGTGCTGAAAACAGATTTGAGAAATAGATAGGCACAATTGGCTTTGCAAATCAATACAAGCTGGCTTCAGTGCATCACTGCTCCCAGCCAACAGCCTGCAGTGACTACAAGCCATATGAGTGAACCATGCCAGAAGCAAAATACTCCAGCCCTCAGTTCAGCTGCCCCAGACAACTCTACATGAAGCAGAGAATGCCCTTCCAACATCTTGCCCAAATTTCAGGTTTCTGAGTAAAATAAACAATTGTGGGTTTTTTTAAGCAACCAAGTGTTGGAATAGTTTGTTATAAAACATAAAATAAACAAAACATGTGGATAAAGGTGAAAAAGAGGAGGACTCCAAGATGACTCTGAAGTTTTGAGCCCAAAATATTGGAAAAGCAATTATGTAGTTGAAGCTAAGGACTCTGCAGCTAAACTTGATAAGTTTGAAAATCGTGATTACAGATTAAATAAAGCAAAGCAAATAGATCACAGAGCAGCTGATATTGGCTAGACATTAGGTGATTATTTGATTAAAGTAATTCACACTAAGATGTTACTGGAGCCCAGCTTAACCTCTAAGGGAATGTTTGCATTTTAAAAGAAGAAGCTAATAGAACAAATTAGTGGTCTTCAAAGTAATGCTACTATAAAGTGTTCTGCTGCTAAAATCAAACAATGGTAGTTGTTTATATCTGAATTTGCAATGAAAAGACATTTCGATGAACACAATTTTCTCAACTAAATTTTTTTAACCAGAGTTTCTTAACTCTTTCATAACTGTCACAGTTTTGCTGTTGGTGAGTCTTAGCAAATGACAACACAAAATTTTAATACTATGTTAATGTTACCAGAACAGTTTAGAATCATCCTTAGTTTCATGTCATATGTGATGATGAAAGTAATTTCATATTGAAACATACAATACAGTCGTTTTTCTGTCGGTTAAGTGTTCCTCGTTTGTAAATGGAATTAAGTATATCAGTATTTCATGGAGTTCTCAGAATACTACTTCCTCCAGGTGTTTTGCCAACTGAGCAAGATTGAGAACCACTAACTTAAATAATCCTGTCATCAGTGGAATGAGAGGATATTTTTTAATAGGTGGAGAAGTATCGCTGTACTATCCCTGCTCTGAACAGCTGCCGTGCCTTCACCACAGGACAGAAAGAACAGTAACCAGCAACTTGGCATCTTACTTCTGAGTGGCTTACTACTCTGGCCTTAAGGCATCAGAAAGAAGCCAGAGGCTTTCTGAAGGGAAATTTAGCCTGAAAACACAAAACCATATGACGGTCCATAGAGACATGTGATTATAAGATCAGACTGCATAAATATAAAATAAAATTAAAATCAAAGTCTAAAGATGAAACCAAGGTGATTGAGAACAATTAAGAAAAGTGACAAGGGACCCACATTACTAATTTTAGTTCTAACTAGCTTATTTAGTTGCTTTGAGAAAGTGCCTGTGTGTTTATATGTGTGTGTGATTATAGAATAAAAACCAAAGGCATACCACTGAATAGTACAAACCTAAATATAATTGCACTGATGCTCAAAATTGTGACGCTGAATTTTCCAATATTAGGGCATCCTAATAAAAATGTTAGTTGGCCAGAGGTTTCTGAGTGTACATGAAATATAAGGTTACTTACTTACTGATGCAATTTGTGGTTTATATCTCACTCATTTCCAAACTGGATTTGGGGCAGCATCCATTTTTTAGATCAATGTTGATTCTCAGTTTCTCTTTCTCTCTCCCCATTTCTCTTTCTCCTCCCTTTCTTTCTCTTGCTCATAAAAATAAAAGGATTAATAGGTCTTGATTGTTCCTTTTCTTTGTTGTCAGTTGATACCTTTTAATAATTTAAAGTAAGGAAGAAAGCAATCAATCTCTCCTGAGTTTCTTAGTCAACTTTTCAGTCCTATTCCAATACATGTTCTTGCCATAGTTATCTGCTTTCTAATATTGACTTGTTCTGGAGACTCCTTTTTATTTTATTCCTTTTTTTTTCTTTAAAAAATGGACCTCAGCATCAAGGCTAAGGTAGAGAAGTAGAGGGTGGGGAAGGAATTGGTACCCATTGCCTTTGAAGAAAGCCATTGTCAAAGATTGAAAACCAAAACAAAATCTTTTGCTGGCAAGAGTATGATAAGATCTGTGTGCTCGTACAATTATTGTTATAAATGTGACAAAGCTTTAAACTTGTACTTATTCTTTGACCTAATAATTTCAAGTCAAGAAATATGGTCTGGAAAAATTTTTCAAAAATACTTTTAAAAATTAATATAAAAGCATATTTATCTTATTGCTAGATATAATAGAATTTTAAAGTAACAGAAATGCCAATAATATAACAAGTTAAATACATTCTATTATAACTATATGGTATAATAAATCTACAGAACTCTGATCTGTAGTGTGATTCCATTTATGTATGTTTGTGTGTGAGTGTACGCACTATGCGTGCATGAATCAAGAAAGAAAGAAATTGAAATCCTAACAGTTACTTTCAGTACGCAAATAGTGATTTTCTGTTTTCTCCCTTATGTTTTTCTGTACTTTCTAAATGTTCTGCAGAATGGATTTTTTTTTTTTTTTTCTGAAGCTGGAAACCGGGAGAGATAGTCAGACAGACTCCCGCATGCGCCCGACCGGGATCCACCCGGCACGCCCACCAGGGGCGACGCTCTGTCCACCAGGGGGCGATGCTCTGCCCCTCCGGGGCGTCGCTCTGCTGCGAGCAGAGCCACTCTAGTGCCTGGGGCAGAGGCCAAGGAGCCATCCCCAGCGCCCGGGCCATCTTTGCTCCAATGGAGCCTCGCTGCGGGAGGGGAGGAGAAAGACAGAGAGGAAGGAGAGGGGGAGGGGTGGAGAAGCAAATGGGCGCTTCTCCTATGTGCCCTGGCCGGGAATCGAACCAGGGTCCCCCGCACGCCAGGCCGACGCTCTACCGCTGAGCCAACCGGCCAGGGCCAGAATGTTTTTTTTATAATCATAAAAAAGAATGAGACTATAACTAAATTGCCTAATCATTAAAAATCAACCAGAAGATCCAATTCTGACTTATTCTAGCATTGATGTCAGGTTAATTTCACTGCCCTCTGGATTGGGTATGCCCTTCTAGGTGCCCTCAGCTCGGTTTTCCCATCCCCACTCCCGCTGCCATGCTGCCTGCTCCAGGGCAGAGTGTGCCGCTTTCTCTCTCCCACCCCACTCCCGCCGCCATGCTGCCTGCTCCAGAGCAGAGTGTGCCGCTTTCTCTCTCCCATCCCACTCCCGCCGCCATGCTGCCTGCTCCAGAGCAGAGTGTGCCGCTTTCTCTCTCCCGTCCCCACTCCCGCCGCCATGCTGCCTGCTCCAGGGCAGAGTGTGCCGCTTTCTCTCTCCCGTCCCCACTCCCGCCGCCATGCTGCCTGCTCCAGAGCCGAGTGTGCCGCTTTCTCTCTCCCATCCCACTCCCGCCGCCATGCTGCCTGCTCCAGAGCAGAGTGTGCCGCTTTCTCTCTCCCGTCCCCACTCCCGCCGCCATGCTGCCTGCTCCAGGGCAGAGTGTGCCGCTTTCTCTCTCCCATCCCACTCCCGCCGCCATGCTGCCTGCTCCAGAGCAGAGTGTGCCACTTTCTCTCTCCTGTCCCCACTCCCGCTGCCATGCTGCCTGCTCCAGAGCCGAGTGTGCCGCTTTCTCTCTCCCGTCCCCACTCCCGCCGCCATGCTGCCTGCTCCAGGGCAGAGTGTGCCGCTTTCTCTCTCCCGTCCCCACTCCCGCCGCCATGCTGCCTGCTCCAGAGCAGAGTGTGCCGCTTTCTCTCTCCCGTCCCCACTCCCGCCGCCATGCTGCCTGCTCCAGGGCAGAGTGTGCAGCTTTCTCTCTCCCGTCCCCACTCCCGCTGCCATGCTGCCTGCTCCAGAGCCGAGTGTGCCGCTTTCTCTCTCCCGTCCTCACTGCTGCTTCCCACGCTCTCCTTTGGCTCAGGCCTCATGAGCAGGAGGCACATTCTCTTTCTTTTTCTCTTCCTTTGTCCAGGCTTTGGCCTAGCAAGCAACTGGTTTTAATAATGTCTTTTTTTTCTTGCCACCATGAAACTTCCAAAAGCCCATTTTCGTCCTGGGTTCACATGCAAATAGAAAATGTGGGCTATCTCAGTTACTATTTTTTTTTTTATTTAGAAAATTAAATTTAATGAGGTGACACTGATCAATAAGAGTACATAGGTTTCAGGTAAGCATTCCTACAGCATTTGAACTATTGATTATGTTGTGTGCCCATCACTTAAAGTCAAATACTTTTCTGTCACCATATATTTGTCCCTCTTTTCTCCCCTCCTTCCACTCACTTCCTCCTCAGCCTCCTCCCCCTGGTAACCACTTCACTTTTATCTATGTCCATGAGTCCCAGTTTTATATTCCACCTATGTGTGAAATCACATAGTTCCTAGCTTCTTCTGATTTACTTCACTCAGTATATGATCTCAAGGTCCATCCATGTTGTCATAAATGGCACTATGTCATCATCTCTTGACGGCTGAGTAGTATTCCATTGTGTATATGTACCACATCTTCTTTATGCAATTCTCTATCGAGGGACACATTGGTTGTTTCCATAACCTGACCACTGTGAATAATGCTGTGATAAAAATGGGGGTACATATGTCTTTAAATATCAACGCTTTCAAGTTTTTTGAGTAGATACCCAGAAAAGGGATTGCTGGGTGATATGGTAATTCTATTCTTGATTTTTTGAGAAACCACCATACTTTCTTCCATAATGGTTGTACTAGTTTACATTACCACCAACAGTGAATGAGGGTTCCATTTTCTCCACAGCCTCTCCAACACTTGTTATTACCTGTCTTGTTGATAATAGCCAATCTAACAGGTGTGAGGTGGTATCTCATTGTAGATTTGATTTGCATTTCTCTAATAACTAGTGAAATGAGTATCTTTTCATATATCTGTTGGCCATTTGTATGTCTTCTTGGAAGAAGTGTTTGTTCAGGTCCTCTCCCCATCTTTTAACTGGATTGTTTGCTTATTAGTTGCTAAGCTTTGTGAGTTACATATATATATATATATATATATATATATATATATATATATATATATATATATATATATACATATTATGTTTGGATATTAACCCCTTATAGGAGCTGTTGTTTGTAAATATCATATCCCATTTGGTTAATTAAGAAAAAACTTAGTCAGAAATATGAAGCTTGATCCTGCTTATACCTTTTGGTTTATCTTCTTTAGCGCCTTTAATGCAAAGATCCTTAGCAAAACATTCAAAATCTTAGTTCTTTGAGTTTTCTTTTTTAGCCCCTTCATCTCATATATATCAAGAGGTCAACAATATTTATACCCTTTGATCTGATATTCCACTTCTGGGAATACAGCCCAAAGAAAAAAAATCCAAAGCTTGGGGGGAAGGCAGAGAATACACTATGATATATTCACTATAGCATAACTTACAAGAGTAAAAATTATAAGAAACGCAAGTGACTTACAATTAGAAAACAATTAAATAAAATAAGGCTCATCTATAAAATATTATTTAATTATAGCCATTACAATTAAAGATTAAGAATAGGTAGCAGTGGGCAGATCAACAAATACAATTTTTATTAAAAAAAAAAGAAAGCAAAGCTTAAATAACTTTTAACCTAAGTAAAAGGGTATTAGAAAATCTGGAAAAACAAGCAGAAATCATACAGAAAAGCATCACTTTTCCCTCCGGTTAGTTTCTTTTATTAGTTTAGTATATATTACCCAACAAAAAGGTAAATATTGACAGTTCTAAAAGGTCCAGTATTGAAGGACCTCACTACCCAACTGTGGACTGAAGTGAAATTTCCTTCCCTTTCACTTCCCCACCCCATCAGGGCAGTGGTGACCTCCTTTTATGTCACAAACATAGTGAAGCATCTCACTTTCCTCCCATACAAATATATATCTCTGCTTTGAACAAAGCAAGATGAAGACCAAAATTAACCACCATCCCACTATTTGTGACTCAGTGTCTCTCCCTGGATCTACCTGCACGTTGAACCCTATTCCTACCCACCAACCATGGCTATCTATGTCCTGTACAGTGGTGTTAACAAGTCTGCAGGGACCCACAAGGGTCAATTGAGCAGACCTGCAGGTGGGGATTTCCCACTATGTCTTGAAGTTCATACTTCTTTTCTAGAAATGCCAGAGGCCACCACCTAGAGAGGTTTGGGTAAAGCCACACTCACTTTGATCACTGAAAAAAGGACCCTTTTATTCCTCCTGTCACCTTATAACACTAATGGCAGAGCTACCGTCTCTTCTGTTTTTCACTTGCTCCCTACCTTTGCTGTTCTCTCCTGCCTTCCACTAGCAAGTTCTTAATACTTCTCATGAAGGCAGCCAACCCTTCTACTATTTCTCACGTTGCTTGTAACTAGGAAAACAGTACTCCTCTTTCCCGTTGAGGCTCCTCCTAGTGGAGAAAAGCAGTTCATTCATCCCAGAAAAAAAATAAAAATAAAAATAACTCAAAACCTGTGCAGGTTCTGGCAGTGTAACCGAAAAACAAAGCCAGATTCGGGGTTACCCATAACCTTTAATGCCAATAAAGAAAGACAGGAGCAGAGTAGATATAAGGAGTGTTGTCAGATCGCAGCAACTTGATAAGGCAGTTGACTCCTGTCCAAAAATATTGCCTTAACATTCTTGTGGTGCTGGTGGTTTTATAGGGTTCAGGAGCAAAAGAAAAAAAAAGGGGGGGGGATCTGGTGCAGTTAATCATATAACAATATGCAAGAGATGGGGATTTAGTTTCAGAAACATCTCCTCCGCAAGTATATATTTTTGATGTAACAGAGGCCCGATCATTGTGGTCCTATCTGGTGCCCTTGGTAAATCTTCAAGACAGCCAAGGTCAGGTGTTTTCCAGGAACAGCCCGGACCTGGCGCCCCTGGGACCACCTGCCTCTCGGAATTATCTGTAAAAAAAAACCTCCCTGTTTCCTTAGGATAAAGATTAAAGATTGGTGAGCTAAATTTCTAATTAATTTATAGGTCTTGACTCTTCACAGTAAATCCTGTGGCTAGGCTTTTATAAACAACTATTGTGATTTAAACTACCCTAATTGTCAGGTACCTCCTCAACGTAAGCTTTTCCTCACATTCCTACCAAGGTTAGCTTTTTGCTACATTTCAAAGTAAAGGCCACGGAGCCATTAAGAAAGAAAAGCAAGCAGATGAACTGTTTCCTAACCCTTACATATCTCCTACTCCTTACAACTGAAAAGCTACTAATACTGAAGCCAGATCTCTAACTTTGGGGCTCCCCTACCAGCAGGACTAGCTGAGCCCTTTCTCATTCTATTCTTTCCATGTGTCTAGGGAACACAAAGGTCCCCTACAGGAGGTGTGCTTCTGGACCAGCAAATCCATCAGCATCTTCACAAGGTCATTTGTCAATGTTTCACAAATTCTCCAGCCTTCCAGCAAGAGAAAAATCCCACAATAATGAGCTGGTCCTAAAATGCTCTGAAGGCATTCATTCATGATCTTGCTTGCCTTTTTCCCAGGCAGCCTTCCTTGTGCCCAAGCTAAGATTCTCCCAAGGTCCTGAGTTGTTGTGAAGTTCCAGGTTTCTTACATGCACATTTTATTTTGAACTTTAGAAAACTATTCATACATAAATAAAAAAAAAGAGTTGTAAAAAAAAAAAAAACAAACATCTAAATCATCAGTGCAACTGTTAGAGTGGTGGAATTATAAATGACTTATTTTTTAAATTCTTATTTTTCAGATTTTGATATTTCTTTTTTTCAACCTAAAAGATAGATGGCAAATAACACAAAAATATCTCAAGGTCTTCACCATTGCTCAAAAATCCCTACAAAACCAGAATATTTCTGCTATTTGATCTTTGTTTTATTTTCCCCAACTTCTGTCCTTCTTAACTGGTGGAGATACCTTATTCTAGTCTCATTCATCCACTTATCTGTCTGTCCATCCATCCATCCATCCATTCCTTTTTGATTCCGGCCTTAGAGGAACTAAGCAGGGAAGCCATGAGCTGCCTTAAAATAAATAAATAAATAAATAAATAAATAGTAAGAAACATTCAGCAGCAGCCACGGGCACTAATGTGAGAAGCTGGAGAAGGTGTCATTTTTCACTCAAACTGACATTTAAGCTGTTTCATAAATATGAAATCAAACTGGAGGGTCCAGATGGACTGCCGCCCCCTCTGCCTTTTGCTGGAATGACATGCTATTTACCAGCCTCAGGAAGGGGGGCTGAGAAATAAAACTTTCAGATGAGTCACCAAGGGAAATGATTGATGAGTGATGAATGAACCGGTGATGATGAGTTTTTTCATGCAGGAATCAAGAGAGAACCAATGCACAATGGACAGTGATCCCCAGCATGTACTGCTGCCACAGTTGGATTGAGACAAGGAGCAAAGTGGTCACATTTTTCTAGGCGCTGCGTAGAGAACAAGTCACAGCGTATCACCGAGGTACATGGAGGTATTTCCAAGAGGGAAGGGTCAATTTCATTGTGGGTGAGCCCATCATAGCAGTTGTTTCATATCATACATGCTTCATAAGTAGAGTGTCACATGAAGCCAAATATAAAATTTGAGTTTTGAGTACACAGGCATCTATCTGCTAAGATCTTCTAACCATGAAGAGGAGTATTTGTAATAGCAGTACCTTGCTAAGTGCTCCTTAGAGCACTATTTTGGGGGTGAGTCTTGCAGAGCCTTGTCTCCATCTCCAAAGCCCTGTGGTGCAGGAACAGGTCAAGATGGCAGCAGGTTTAGGAGGCCCCACTGCTGTTCCAGCAACATTATGCCCGAGGCAGGTGAGTCCTATTGCTATGCTGCAAAGCCACAATATACTCCCAAGTTAGGGAGATGGAACGTGGTTCTCCATCATCTGAGGACTCTCAAGAGTGCTCAGACATTTATCTCTGATTCTTCCTTACAACTCTGAGGAGTCTCAGCTTCCTGAAATATAGACAGCCCTAGTTTATATTATAACTGTTGATGAGGAAATTTATGGAAATCTTTTTTAAAATTCATATTTCAATTACAGACGGCAGATTTTAAGAAAATCCATAAGCTTGAATTTTCATCATTTGAGGTTGTGCAAAACACTTTCTTCCATGGAACTGTGGTAGTGATTTGTAGACAGCAGCTGTGATTGAGACACACGTTCCTTTGAATGGGCAGAACAGACTTCCTACAACTGGACAGCTTCCAGCTTGTTTAGTCAAATTCTTTGGAGAAACCAGCTTTGTATGTACCTGAGAACCCGAGGAAAAGAGTTTTGTTATGTTTCAATGCACCAGCAATATCAGAGAGCTTATTCTACCTGCTCTTCCAAGCCTTCTTCTGCAAAATATACTCTTCCAGAAGGGGCCTTAGAGTAAGAAATGTTAGAGCAGGATAAAGTTTCTTCCCTCTGCTCCTCCCTCAACAAATGACATCTGTAATCCTTGCACCAATATCTCCACCCTACTCCAACACTGCATTGCCTTACCCCATATGCTACCTTTGGGGATCTGATCAGACACACCTCGGAAGCTTCGCATTTATTTGAGCGAATGTCTCTTTGCAAACAAGGAGAAAGTATCTGCTGGATTGCCTGAAGAAGGTCTAAGAAAACTGCAATGAGAACTGCAGTGGAATAAGGAAACTGTTAGGAGAGAGGAAGTCAAGAGGTAAGACAGGAATATCTGGCCAAGCCTATAGCAGACTTCTTTTCCCTCTTTTAATGTCTTCAGTTACCAGTGGGTCAGTGGTTTACTTGCAGATACATGTCTCAAGTCTAGTGAAGAAATAAATTTTTCATATAATATAATATAATATAATATAATATAATATAATATAATATAATATAAAATATAATATAATATAATATAAATGATGTATATACATATGTATGAAGTATATATATTGAACATACAGGTATGGAAATGTATTCATGGACTCAGAAGATCTTTATTATTTAGTTTGATTTGACTATGGTTTCTACAACTATCAAATTCTTCTTAGTGAAAATTTCCCCGTGAATGGGCCAATGGGTTTCCAGCCTGCCAGGATTACTAATTCTATATACACTATCTTCTCCTTAGATGCAGATTTCTGTGGCAGGGGCCCCATTAGGGCTATATGCAAGAATCACTGAGGCACGTTTGAACTAGACTTTCAGCAGTTTCCATTATAATGATGGGAAGGTGGGCACAATTTAGGGCATATTGAATGAAAATGTAAAACTGGTATAATAAAAGTATCACTTAAAGAGAACTAGTCTCTTCTCTGCTATTTAGGATCCTAATCATTTCATTGAGATACCATGCCATATGCTGGTTACTTCCACACTGGAAGAAATTCAAAGGCTTAGCAAAAGAAAGTTCTATCTTACTGGTAAATATGAAAACCTACATTCAAATTTGTTTTTGCATAGTGACTGTATGAGCTCCTGTGAAGGACAATGGAAGCAAAGTGTGTGAAAGTGGGCAGGCATTAGGGCTGAAGTGTCTGTCATTACATAAAAAAAGATTGCTAGAGCCTGACCAGGTGGTGACGCAGTGGATAGATCATCGGACTGGGATGCAGAGGACCCAGGTTCAAAACCCCAAGGTCACTGGCTTGAGCGCAGGGTCACTGGTTTGAGCGCAGGGTTGCTGGCTTGAGCATGGGATCATAGACATGACCCCAAGGTCGCTGGCTTGAGCCCAAGGTCACTGGCCAGAGCAAGGGCTCACTTGCTCCGCTGTAGCCCCTCCCCCTATCAAGGCACATATGAGAAAATAATCAATGAACAATTAAGGAGCCGCAATAAAGAATTGATGCTCTTCATCTCTCTCCCTTCCTGTCTGTCTGTCCCTATCTGTCCCTCTCTGTCACAAAAAAGAAAAAAAATAATAAAAAAGAAGATGGCTTGAAATGATTCTGCTCCCACCAGATACACCCATTAGCTGCAGTAGAGATATACAATGAAGTAGTCCCCAGGTGAGGATCAAGCACCCACAGAAAATGCAGTTTGAGACAACAGGTTGGAGCCAGGACAAGCAAATGCCTCAAAAAGTCCCATGGTTACAGATATACATGAGACAGTGGAACAAAATGGTGGTGGTCCTAGGAAAAAGAAAAATGCAGAAAAGCCAATAGGCAATGTTAGGAAAATCTGAGAGTGGAGGCAAAATCTCAGCCATAGGGCTGGTTTCCAAGGTCTCTAGGGAAGACAGGAAAGGCTAAGGTCTTAACCATAAAAAAAATGGGCATAATAGGGCAAAAGATTTGAGAGAATAAGATAGGGACCTAGTCACCAATAAGGGACCCAAAAGCAGGAGGTGGTCTCAGGAACCAAAGGACACAGGATTAGAGTCAGGCATGCAGGAACATAATTTATATTTACACACTGCACAGTATAGTTTCAAAGTATTTTCACTTTCAGTATTATCTACCATGTGCCAGGACCCATGGCAGGGATAAAGTAACCAGAGACAAAAACCTTAGAGATGTAGACTTGTCCCCAACACTGAGGGGAGTACGGTCAAGTGTGAAGTACTGGTGGGTAAACAGACAGGACAAAATGCAATCATTCCTGAACAGTGCGGAGTTCAACAGGGGAAGGGAAGCCATCCTGTCTCTCTTCTTATTCTCACTCTTTATAACTGATCTATAAGTTAACAAGTGACAGCAGTAGGTCTAACGATAACGACTTAGCAACATTTCACATACCAAACAACTAGAATTTAAATTTCCATACAAGTGAACATTTCATTTCTGTCCTACAGGGCTGCAATTAAAAGCAAAGGATCATTTTTAAATTCTGTATAGTAGGGCCTGCCATGTGGAGCACCAGAGGACTTGGAGGTGGATGGGCTCTAATGAGCTGCCATGTGACTTTGGTAATGTAGAGCTCTGAGAAAGAAACTCATACAAATGTTGGGTGATGAACTAAAGAAAAAACATGGAAACCTCTGCTTCAGTGACTGTGGAAAGATTAAAATAATGAACCCATTGGGTTCAGACTTAGGGGGACCCTAGGGTCCCTGGAACTTTGAATAATTTAACCCCAGGTTCCCTCCCTCCACCCAAATGTTCTGTTACTAAGACAACAGGATGCTAGCAGGCATATGCATTGTCTGCTCCTGGCATGCTGTTGCCTAGCAACAGGATTCAGTAAAGCCTGAGCTCTCACTCTTTACACCTACCCTGCTCCATCCATTGCCTTGACTTGCCAGTTGCTTCCCCAACCCCCAAGGCAAAGAAACAAGAAGCAGAAGAGTGCTAGAGGCTCAAGATCTGATCTTCCTCGTCAACAGCCTATTATCAACACCAGGAGATAACCCAAGCCTGGCTTCACTCAGCTTAACCCCTACACCATGAAGTGATCAAATGTAAACTTAGAATTCCAGCTGAATGAAATCAAAGGATTTGACAGTCTTAGTATTTGAAAGCCAGTTATGAAATCCTCATCTGTAATAACCAAAGGAATGTTGTGATAAGGAAAATACAGAGCCACCCATGCAAAGTTAACAGAAGTATTTTACACCTGGAATAAGACAGCAGAAGATGGGAGATTAAAAAAGAAAAAAAAAAAGAAAGGGGTGGAAGATAATAAAGGAGGAAGAAATAAAGGGTGGAAAGGAGGAGCAAGAGAGGGGAGAGGCTTTTAATTCAAAATTAATTATATCCCTTTGGAATACAACGGTGTATAAACCGAAAAAATCTGCAACATTATGTAGAGCAGGAGCTCTTGCCTGAAAGAGTAACAACTGAGCTTATTGAGCTTCTTTTTAATACCAGGCATTACTTTAAGTGCTTCACAGAGATTATTTCCATCTTCACAACAACCCAGCAAGATGGGTGTCAGAAAAATTATTTCACAGCTAGGATTCAGAACAGTTCAGTGACCTGACCAAGGCCACACAGCTAGTAAAAGCAGCAAAGCTGGTAAAAAATAGAGAATATGCAAACCAATATTAGTCAAAATTTCACATAATTTCTCAATATATACCTTGATAAATATCTGGGAAAATGTGTGTGAAGCTTGTGAAATCACACAGATTTGTTAAATTGGGGACCTTTTAAAGGAGCTATAAATATGCTTTATATAAATTAAAGGAATGGCTTTTTATCCAAACCTTTAATGTAATACTTTATGAAAAGAAAATCATCTTGCCAAGTGGGAAAGGAAAAGCTGATCCCTTAACAAACTGCTCAGGAAAAAGAGGTTAAAGTTCTTTTTAAAAAGCTGGAGAAAGGAAACTTCAGGGTGTACTCCCACTGAAAAAAATCTTACAAATTTTGGAAATGTGTATGGAATTATGGGAAACTTTGTATCCAACAACCAGCACTGTATTTCCCCACATATAAGACACTCCCATGTATAAGACTATTGGGCAGATAAAATATATTATGCTCACTTTGTTAAAGATGGCACTGCCCACGTGTAAGCCCATTGCCCACGTGATATTAATGTGTGTTGAGGGCGGGCTGTGGGCAGGCAAGACCCTTGTAGCCTGGGGCTTGGTTTTAGGTCTAAGCCTTTCCCACGTTTTTGATGCGAGGTGGTGCACTCTCATGAGGAAATCCCATTATGCCTCAGATAAGTGGCTTTGTATCAGAGACTTCCTTGTTTGTACATTGGATTGAGGGTTTTGATTTCTGCACTATAAAGTGGGGCAGATTGGGAGCTTGCTCTCTCTCGGTTCCTGAGATTAGCATTAGAGCAGAGAGCAGGTTGGAGAGCACAGTAAGGCCACATAGAGGAGAGGCAGCCAAGATGGTGGAGTGCTGGCCTGACCTGTGGTGGCGTAGTGGATAAAGCGTCAACCTGGAAATGCTGAGGTTGCTGGTTCAAAACCCTGGGCTTGCCTGGTCAAGGCATATATAGGAGTTGATGCTTCTTGCTCCTCCCCCCTTCTCTCTCTCTCTCTCTCTCCTCTCTATAATGAATAAATAAAATCTTAAAACATATATATATATTTAAAAAAAAAAGATGGCAGAGTGCTGAAAGAGAAACCAGTTAGTGCAGAGTTTGTGTAGAGAGAAGGAGATGGGAAACAAAGAAGAATGAGGCTAGTGAGCTAGAAACCTTTGATTCTAGGAAACTCGGATAAGTCAGTAGCTTTGTAAGCACTAAATGAGTGGGTTTTGGAGCCCAATATGTGTTTTTACTTGCCTGCTGGGTGCAAGCTGGGATTAAAGATAATGGACCACCAGTTTATGGCTCCATTATTTCATTACCATCTGTCCGAATCCAATGCGAACCTGCATGGGCCAGGTGCTGTGATGGTGGCCATGTATACTGGCTTTACAAAGACACAACTTAATTTTGGGGCCCAGAATTTGAAAAAAAAATGTATTACATAAAGTTATTGAATTCAAGTTTTATTCATCATAAAATTCATATAACTCCTCATCACTGTCAAAACTCCCATCCATTAACTTGTCCTCATCTGTGTCTGATGACGAAGCACTATCTTCAACCATGAATACAAAAACAAGCACAAAAAAGCAGAAAATGCAAGTGAAAAAAAACTACAACCACTGTATGAGACACACCCAGTTTTTAGACCCCAAATTTTTCCAAAAAGTGTGTGTCTTATACATGGGGAAATATGGTTTCTATGGGAAAGCTATTGCTCCAGGAAAATCAGACATAAGCAGAAAACAAGATCCTGCTTGTTGGGCAAACAAGTGTGTTTAGGCTTGCTCACTTGTATTTTGCCTGATTGGTGCATGAGCACGGTGCTGTGTTATGTGTATATGTATAGTCCATATAAGGTTGCAGGTGCTTGCTCTCAGGGCAGCAGACTGCAAATTGTGGACTGTCTGCCAGCTTGGGAGGGGCTATTGTTTGCTATTATTTGCCAGAGAAGTGGTTTAATCCCTCAGCCAGTTTTGCTTGTGAGTCCAGGAGAGTCCTGAGAGAGAGAAAGAAGTGGTTTTCCCTGCCTGCTTGCTCATCCGCTGTAGCAAGACTCATAAATGGAATGGCCCACCATTTTCTGGCTCTTCAGTTCCTTTACTGTCTGCCCAAATCCAATGTAAACCTGTAAACCTGCATGTCCATGGCCACTGGCATGGACAAAGCACTGTCTTCAACCTTCATCTGGAGGAGTCAGCAGGATTTGGATCAGATTGGTATGGAGCTGCAGCCACCCTTGAATGGTTGGGGTAGAGGAGTGGTCATTGTTCTCCAGTGTATGGTTCCCCATGGCTCTCCTTTTGGGGACTATCAGCTGGCTGTTTTTTGCAACCCTGCAAAAGGAATCCAGGAGTTCTGTGCTAGAAGCTGCCCAAGTTCAAAAGCTCCAGCGTGAGCTACAGACTAAGTGGCAACAATGGCGTGAACTGGAGTGTGCACTGGAGAAGGAGGCCAACCGGGTTCGGGAGCTGCAGTGTGAGATGCAGGCTGAGCCCCAACCATGCCTGGAACTGAAATGGTCTCTGGAGAAGGAATTATGGGTTCACGAGTTGTAGTTTGCTCTGGAAGCTGAACATTGGCACCAGCAGTTGTTGGAGAAACAACTACAGGTTCAAAAGCTCGAGTTTCAGCTTCAGGCCAGCAGCCACAGGAGCTGAAATGGTCGCTGAAGAAGGAACATCCATGCCGGTGGAGTGGCTCTGTGCCAGCGGGAGCAGGCATTTCCAACTCCTCTTCTGAGGATGAGAAGGCTCAGGCTAAAGCCACTGTCCACAGACTCAGAGCAGGGCTGGTGGTCGGCTAGGAGGTAAAAACCCAGGCAGACCTGATGGAGTTGGGGGCACAATTCAGGCAGAAACCCACTGAGCCCCTGGTAGGATTGCTGCAGCTGTAGGACATAGATAGGCGTGGATGGCATCATGCCCTCCAGAACAGAGATTTCTCTAATTGACTGCCACTACCATACACTCCTCCTTAAGGCAGCATCTTCAGAACTGCCATGACAACAGAGATGAGAGGGGAGGCCTGAGGTCCCATGTGAAATTGATCACCTTCTAATTGATAGATACATGAATTTGCCAGAACTTCCAATTGCCCTTTTGCTGTTCCATTTGTCTATCTGACCCCACTCTTACTTACTGGACTATCACCCCTGAAGCAGAAAAGTTCTAGGAAGCTGGTCAACTGCCCCAAGGAGAAGTGTTCCAAGAAGCCGAAATCGTAAAACTGAAGAAGGGAGCATACCAGAACTGCTGACTCAATGCACCTTTGCTCAAGGCTCTCCCCTACCCTATAAAATTTTGCCTCAGAGTCTGTTTCAGTGCCCTTATCCCCAAAGAAGTGCCTGGCAGGGTTCCTTTCTTCCTTTCAATAAAGCCTGTTACTCTGGTCTTTTCAGATTCCCATGGATTCCAACATTTGGTGACAAAACCCAGGACAGGGTACTAACTGCCTGGATGAACCCTCTTTGCCGTCCAAACTTACAGCCAGGGAAGCAATGGTAGCAGTAGCTCATCCCAGGCTTACTCCCTGATTCTGTTTGGATGTGTAATTGTAGGTTGATTGGCCAGTGATCTGTCCCTGTGCTGAACCTCTGCTGGACCAGAAAGGTAAGGATTTTCTCCCTTCCCTCTCCTGGTTGGCTTTAATTCGACCCATAAGTCCCTATTCCATCGTCAGATGGCTTTCTCTAGTCAGCCTCACATTTTGAGGGGTTTGCCATTTTTCTGTCTAGGAGACAGCACATTCCAAAAGTCTAAGTGCTTAGCCGAATCCCTCCACATTCTCTTTGAGCTCCTTCTTGGGTGGTGACGACCCCTAAGTAGGACGACTCCACATTCCCAGGAGAGCTTTGAGATTGTGATTGGAGGTGGGGACGCCCTCTCTGGATCACTAATCTCCACAAGCCATCTGACCAAACCCCGTTGGAATGTCTTTTAAAAAATCTTACTAAATTAGGTCTCTCTAACCTCAAGTCAAAGAAACTCATTTTCCTTTGCAACACAGCCTGGCCTCAATATAGGCTTGACAATGACTCCCATTGGCCTGAAAATGGGACCTTTGATTTCAGCATACTGAGAGATATAGATAATCTTTGCCACCAGATGGGAAAGACTTCTGAAATTCCTTACATGCAGGCTTCCTTTTACTTTCACTCCAGTCCTTAATTTTTGTGCTGCTCGTTCTATACACAGGCTGTTTTTGGCCAGAGAAACCTCACCTAAAACCTTTGCTCCTAATCTTTCCTTCTCTGTGGACTCCCAACTCTCTTTCCCTCCTGCCTGACCCCTTGTAGCACCCCTCTCTCGGGAACCCTTTCTGGTCCCTCTGCAAATCTCTTCCACTTGAGTCTCTTCTCTCCAGAAAGCCCCCTCTCCTCCCTTCACAGGATCCTCTTTTTCATTCACCTGCAAATACCATTCTCTCTTTCTCCTCCCCTGCTGGCCAGGGACCCCTCCCTTCTCCATGGTGTTCTTAAACCCCTCCTCCCCCCTCACAGGCTGAAGTAATTTGTCTCTTTGTCAGAAAATATCTCTAGTATAATTTTAATTGAAACAAGTAAAGCGCACTCATTTAAATTTCTTAATTTATATGTGAAGAAGTCAGGAAATACCAGCTTTTGGCATATGCTCTTAAAGGTTCCAGAACCCTAAAGGGCTTCATAGGATTCCATCAGGGCCCTGCTCCAGAAAGGTCATTGAACTGAAGCCTATCAGGTTTCCTGGCCCTGCCAAGGGACACATCTCTGCTGTGGAAAGAGGGACACAAGAAGGTAAGCTGCCCCCTTGCTCCATGGAGGGAGGGTTCAGTCTCTTCTAGCCCTGCTCCAGCTACCTGTGACCTGACCTTGCTCAACATGCGGGGAATTGCCACTGAAGGTCCAAGGACATCATTCATGAGCCTAAGGTATTTCTTCCAAGTAGCAGATAAGCTGATCTCATTTCTTGTAAACACAAGGGTCATCTACTATGCCTTGCCTGAATATTTGAGTTTTATTTATCCCTCAAAGATCTCTACTGTGGGTATTGACAGTCTGGTTTTTCTGCTTTATTTAATGTATAATATCTCCTTTATTCTTCTTGTCTCAATGCCCCATGCCTATTGTAGGCTGGGACCTTCTGCTAATTCCAGCTAGAAGCAGTGGTCACTAGGACTTAAACTCTAACTGCAAAGTGTAGAAATGTAACCACCCTTTCCCTAAGTACTTGCAGGATTTACAGGTTATTCAGAAAACTGTTCAAAGACTGTCTAAGAGGTGCTTCCAGCATTACATCACCCAAGGACTGACTTTCACATGAACAGGTTCACACACCATGATTCTGACAACTCCCACTGCTGCTTATGTAGAAAAACGGCATAACACCTATATGTGTCTCCCTACTAATTGGAAAGAAACCTATACCCTAATATATCTCACCCCAAATATCAACTTAATACCACCCCATGAACCTCTTTCAATTCCTAGTACACTACCCATCAATCTAAGGACCAAACGAGATGTACAGGTAATCCCTCTTCTTGTTGCTTTAGGAGTCTCTACAGAAGTAGGTCTAGGGACAGGAAGACTGGCCACTTCCCTGTCTTATTCCTACTCTCTCTCTCTCTCTCTCTCTCTCTCTCTCTCTCTCTCTCTCTGAAGCCCAGCAAATTTGTAAATATGGAATCAGTGATTTCACACAAACTGGGTGTCTTGATTATTGTCTTTCATTGGTCCATTCACTCTCCTATTTATTTTTCTAAACTTTTGGACCCTGCCTCTTATGTTTGTTCACTAGTTTCTTACAAAACTGCATGCAGACCTTTGCCAATCAGAAAATTGGAAAAATCTACCTAACCCTACACACCAACACTGAAACCTGCTCTCATAAAACAGAAAAATCTGGAACCCTATAAATACACCCCTACTCCAAACAATGGTGGGAAAACCCCTTGTTCTCAATGCTAACACCAATATACGACCAATCCTAATTTTGTGCCTAATCTTAATGCTTGCCCCTTTCTTTATCAAGTTTCTGCAGGCTCAAATGAGAGAAGTCTCCAGAATTACCTACAATCAAATGCTTTTACAACCCTTACTCCAACTGCCCCAGGGAGAGGTTCACAAAGGAGCCCCCAATAGGGATAACAGCAGGAAGTAGCTCCAGAAGATGGCCGGTCTGAGACAAACCTCCTTCCTGAACCTCATACCCTTTCTTCCCCCCCCCCCACCTCTTTTCCTTTTTATCATACCACAGAGTTGAGAAATGATAGATACATGAATTTACCAGAACTTTCAACTGCCCTTTAGCTGTTCCGCTTGTTTATCTGACCCCACCCTTACTTACTGGACTATTGCCCCTGATGCAGAAAAGTTCTAGGAATCTGGTCGACTGTCCCAAGGAGAAGAAAGAGTTCCAGGAAGCCGAAATCATAAAACTGCAGAAGGGAGCATACCAGAACTGCTGACTCAACACACACTTGCTCAAGGCTCTCCCCCAACCTATAAATTTTTGCCTCAGAGTCTATTTTGGTGCCCTTCTCCCTGGAGAAGTGCCTGGCAGGGTTCCTTCCTTCCTTTCAAATAAGCCTGTTACTCTGGTCTTTTCGGACTCCCATGGATTCCAACACTAATGTGCAGCTAGTATTGGCATTACAAGATAATAGGTGCTTTTTTTTTTGTTTTTCCGCAGCAGCAGCAGCAACAGATAAGAGAACTGTAAAGGCAACATAGGCCTTGAATGTGTTTTACCCTGCCAGTCCCTATAAGCTTGCTGAGGGGATTGGATGGGGCTTGTGGTAATGGACAGAGATCTTATGGAAAGGTGCTGAGGTCGGTTAATAAAGAGTTATATGCCTAGTTGCCTGTAAGGGACCTTTACATTGGAGATTTGCAGATGGCTGGGCTGTCTATCATCGACTGATCACTGAGCAGTGTAATGGACTCTTGTACTATGATCAGAGTGAGGCACCAGCTCCCTTGTTGGATGAACATGCCGCTTTTAGACTACATGAGAGACCCTGGTGGGAGGAGCCTGGCTCTGGTGGAGGCCCTACTTCTCTGGGAAGCTGCTCTCATCAAGTTGGAGAGACACGCCAAGGACACTTTACAGTTCCCAGGGGTCAGGTAGGGTGCTAGAGAAGGGCTTCCAGGTAACGCTGTGGGCAGAGTACTCAGGGAAACAATGTGAAGGGCATCTTTGTAATGATAGCAAATGTATAACTCGTGCTGCTGCTGTAGTCTGTTTGCTTATGTAATGCACCTCATTTCTTGCACAGGGATCATCGAGGAAGGTACTTGTGGTGTAGATTGTGAAGCGAGCAATCTTAAAGGGATGGAATGTTGGGCAAACAAGTGTGTGACAAGTGTGTTTAGGCTTGCTTGCTTGTATTTTGCCTGATTGGTGAATGAGCATGGGGCAGTGCCCTGTGTGTATAGTCTGTATAAGGCTGTGGGAGCTTTCCCTCAGGGCGGCAGATTGCAAGTTGCAGATTGCCTGCCTGCCTACTTGGGAGGGGCCATTGTTTGCTTTCCCCCCAGCTGGTTTTGCTTGTGAGTCTGGTAGAGTCCTAAGAGAGAGAGGGAAGAGGTTTCCCCTGCCTGCTTGTTTTTTTGCCATTGCGAGACTCTAATAAACAGAAATGGCCTACCATTTTCTGGCTCCACAGTTCCTTTACCATCTGCCCAAATCCAATGTGAACCTGCATGTCCATGGCCACTGGCCTTACACTGCTGAAACCCTGGTGACCTCTAATATGGATCTCCATCCTAGGAGCCACATAATGACCTCGGTCAATGAACATGGAACTATGCACTGACAGCAGGGATGGACATACACATATTCAGTGCTCTTTTCTCAAAACCCCAAACCTTCATGCAAATAGAAGATATATTCTGGTTATATCAGTACGAGAAATGTGTCCAAACTTGCCTGGCCTAGGTTTAAGCCAATAACCTTACTAAGTACATTTATTTCTTATTCTAAAGGTAAGTCCAGGCATGCTCAGCAAATGTTTTTATCATATTTATTAATTGCCATGGTAAAGGACTCCCTTCTTTTTTTTTATTAAATATATTGGAACTACTTAATAGGATTATATAGGTTTCAAGTATACAATCTGTGATATGTGATCTGTATATTGCATTGTGTGCCCATCACCGAAAGTCAAATTATCATCTGTCACCATATATTTGACTCCCTTTACCCTTTACTACCTTCCCACACTCTTCCCTCTGGTAACCACCATACTGTTGTCTGTGTCTGAGTTTCAATTTTACATCTCATATGTGACTGAAATCTTTGGTTCCTAGCTTTATTATTATTATTATTATTATTATTATTATTATTATTATTTAAGTGAGAGGTGGGGAGAAAGAGAGACAGACTATAGCATGCACCCCAACTGGGATCTACCCGGCAAGTCTCCTATTGGACAATGCTCTACCCGTCTAAGGCCACTGTTCTGTTGCTCAGAAACCAAGCTATTTTAGTGCCTGAGGTAAGGCCATGAAGCCATCCTCAGCACCCAGGATAAACACACTTGAATTAATCAAGCCATGGCTTCAGGCAGGGAAGAGAGAGAGAGAAAAGAGAAGAGGAGTGGTGGAGAAGCAGATGGTTGCTTCTCCTGTGTGCCCTGACTGAGAATCAAACCTGAAACATCCACACATCAGGCTGACACTCTACCACTGAGCCAACTGGCCAGAGCCACCTAGCTTTTTTTGACTAATTTATTTTGCTTAGCATAATATTCTAAAAGTATATCTATGTTGTTGCCAATGGCAGTATTCCATTTTTTCCTATGGCTGAGTAGTACACATGTAGCACATCTTCTTTATCTAATCTGCCATCAAAGGACATTTTGGTACTCTTTATGTCTTGGCCACTGTGAATAATGCTGCAATGAACATAGGGGTGCACATATCTTTGCAAATAAATGTTTTCAAGTTTTTCAGATAGATACCCACAAAAAGGATTGCTAGGTCATATAGTAATTCTATTTTTAATTCTTTAAGGAACTGCCATACTGTTTTCCATATTGACTGTACTAGTTTATGTTCCCATGAACAGTGAATGAGGGTTCTACAGGACCCCCTCTACAAACTAATAGGGGCCAGATGGACCCTATCTGTTATCAGTTAAAGATTCTGGTATCCTAAGTACAAAAAAATTAGGTGCAGAGATGAATAGATCTACCCCTCCCTAAATGTAAAATATTATTATTTTTATACTATCACATAGGACAGCTATTCTCCAGAAGTAACTTTGCTTTTCTTAAGAATCAGGGCCAAACATGAAACAGGTTTTACAAGCTATATGAAGTAACTATGTTACAGAGGTTTAAAGAAATATAATTTATAATATATAATCAAGTAATGGCTATAATGCATCACAACACAATCTGCAAAGACTACTAATTATCCCACAATATTCATTCTTTCTTTCAGTCACAGAAAAGTTAGCTCAGCATACGGCCACTCAGACTAAAACTCTTAAGAAACAGCTCTTGCACAAAATGTGCCATCTTCTCTTTTGCTCCTTCCCTACTTGCTGCAATATGGTGTATGTCATCTAGGAACATGAGAGAGAAAGCCACCCTGGAGATGGAGCTGGAGTAGAGCTTCAAAGGAGCCTAGGTCCTTGAGAACACAGTGGAACAAAGCTGCACCAGCTCAGGAACCTCTACTACTGCATTTTCTATAGGAGAAAAGTAAGCTACTATCCCTTTAAAGCCCCTATCTGCTGGATTTTTATTATTACTTACAGCCAAATCCAATCTTAAGTAATACAGAGATTAGAGCATAGCTCTTGTGGCCTAATGGACTAACTAGGCAGGTAATCATTTGAATGACCTGTAGCAGAGAAGAAAGCCTGAACAGAAATGAGGATCGGAATTGTCTCAAGGTTAGACTCTCTCATCCTTCTCCGATAATCTAAGGAACTCTTGTCATTCTCATTAAAGATACAATTTTTCTTTTAGTATGCAAAGTAAGATGCTCTCTTCCAATAATATTGATAATAATAATAATTCATCCACAAGCAAAATCCTGTCTTTTAAAGTTTCCATGTCACTCCCTAGAGTAGAGAGAGCCCCATTGAATCCTCCTGAGCACACATCCAAAATGAACACCCAAGAGGTACTGTGTCTCAAAACATTTCCAAGAAGTGACATCCAAAAGGCCGATTACCAGAGCCCTTGGACTGATAACAAAGCAAATTTCAGGGTAATGATAAAACTCATCCAGCAAAATGGATAAATATAAAATATGACTTAATGTCTTTTCAATGTTTAAAGAAAATCTGTACATTGAAAATGTGTGTGATCTATATCAGTATTGTCCAATTGAACTATACAGTAGCCACATATATAACTCATATGTATAATTTTAAATGGTCTAGTAGCTCCATTTAAAAAATTGAAAATACTTAAAACAATATATTTTATCTAATCCAATATGTCAAAAATATTATAAACATTATATATTATAATCTATATTAAGAAACAATATACTTGAATTTTTTGTTTTTTTAATAAAGCCTTCACCCCTGGTCAGTTGCCTCAATGGTAGAGCGTTGGCCTGGCATGTGGAAGTCCTGAGTTTGATTCCTGGTCAGGGCACAGAGGAGAAGTAACTATCTGCTTCTCCATCCCTTCCCCTTCTATATTTCTCTCTTCCCCTCCCACAGTCATGCTGCAATGGTTCAAGCCAGTTGGCTCTGGGCACTGAGGATAGCTACATGGCCTCGCCTGAGGTACTAAAAAGTAACTTGGTTGCTAAGTAACGGAGCAGCAATATGGGCATCACCTGGTATGAGGCTTGCTGGGTGGATCCCAGTCAGGGCACATGCAGGATTCTGTCTCTGCCTCCCCGCCTTTCACTTAATTAAAAAAAAAAAGCCTTCCATACTCACTGTGTATTTTATACTTATAGTACATTTCCGCTCGGGCTAGCCACATTTCAGATACTCTGCAACCACCATGGCTAGTGTCTCCTATACTGAACAGTATAGATCAGGAGTATTTCATCCACTGCTTAGTAGAATAATAACATCATTGCAATGTCTTGAGCCTCTTAAGATTTCCAGGTCCAACCAAGGGCCCTGTCTTCTAGTCATAATCTTATCTAACCATGGATAGTGAAGGTGCCTCTTTGTAAAGAGCTACTAAAATGGTTATGCTATTACTACCACTCATACCCATTTATTCAAATCTTACCTATCAAAAGGTTTTCCTGTTGTTTACTGCTGCATTTAACTCTTTCCTTCTCATTCTGTCTTCCACAGAGGAGGAACACAGTGACCCAAATACTCTACATAATAATCCTCCGTGTTAGGAAGCATAAAAGTGTAAGCATGTTCTCAGCTCACCAAGGTGAAGAGATGGTAGTGATTTACAAGTGTCAGATTGAAATCCCAAAGCATGGAGTCTCAGCGTTTCCTCCTGCCTACTCAGAGCAACTTCCATTTCCCTATATAATTTGAGGCCAAGGACACAGTGGAAACTTTCCTTTAACCACAAAACAATGGTAAGTGCACCTTCTGACTCTGGGGTCTATTTAGACCTTTAAAGAGAAGAATTTGAAGAAAAGAGAAATAGGAAGAGGAAGACAAGAAGGAAGTGGAAGAAGAAAAGGATAGAGAAGAAGTAGCAGAAGAGGGAAAGGGAAAGCAAAGAAACATGCTATGTCCACTCACACAATCTGAGATCTGACATTGGAACATAAACCTGAGAAAAATATCTGCTTCACCCACCAGTCTAAATGGGAATTCATGCATCAGTAATATATTCTTTGAGGTAAACCAAAAGTCCATGCATATCCAGTTAAAATGCAAATGATTTTAGAAAGTAAAATACCAAACCTTCAGATCTTACTACAATTTAATTCACTGAATACAAGTTATTTGGTCAACCATGCAGGCCCTGGGAAGGTAGCAGAAGCCTAGTGAGTTCTGACATGCAGGGGAGAAGATCCAGGCAATGGGAGCCCCAAGCCCTCTGGGCATTAGTTACCTGGGAGACCTGAGGTAATGAGCACCAGCAACAGCAGAATATTCTGACAGGGGGACAGAGATTGTCAAACCCTGACCCTTCCTACTGTTCCAGAGACAGCCCTGCACAGGACTCCCATTGTGTCCTAATCAGAAAAAATACTAGTTCCTTCCCTCTACTTTTCCCAAACTTTTATTTGAGCTTGCCTCACATTACTATGAATTTGCTGCATTGGGTTATCTGTACTTACTTCTTAAATATCTAAAGAATATGACATGTCACCGTCATTTCAATTCTCATGTTGTGTTAAGATCTACTTCTCCTGCTGGGATCAGTAAACCCCTGACCTTCCTGTTTACTTTACCCAATAATAATGAAATATACCACTAGATCTTTGGACTTTTACAAATCAACTGGACAGTCAGTTGAAAGCCAGTGCTTGACAACAGAGACCATAAATTTATGAATACCAGTAAAGGTCCAGCAGTTAAAAATTTAAAAAGAAAATGAATGCACATCCCTTCATACCTCATAACAGGTTATTCATTCAGTTATGCAACAGCAATGACGGAGTAGCAATTACAGGCCTGGCACTGTACTCAGAGAATAGCAGTAAGTAATGGGCATGATAACACATACCTGTGTGGGGTACCATCACAGAGATGTCCTCAAGTAGAGAGGGGAAACAGAGGGGAAACTGATCCTGTTGGTTCAGGCAAATGGTCAGCCAGAAGCTTGTTCCCTTTCTTTCTTACATATCCTTGTGTCTCTTTCTCCCCAAGTTGCCTTCTCAGACAGAGGAACAATATTCACCAGCCATGAATATAAAACTAGCTGTGCTTTCCTGTTAGAAAGGAAAGAATGAGGGCAGACAGTGTAGAGGAGGAACAGGAAGGAAAAACCAGAATAACAGCTCATTCTAAGTTCCCCTTTCCAGTTATTATCAAACTGAACATCCTGGAAGTAAAATTAGGTCAATTAAGCTTTTGGTACCATGTCTTTGCCACTACTTTTCAAGTAAGTATGATGAAATAAATAGATCACTTTTTTAATTATTTTAGATTTTATTTATTGATTTTTAGAAAGAGGGGAGATGGGAGGGGGAAAGGGGAGAAGTGGGAACCATCAGTTCATAATAGTTGCTTCCTATATGTGCCTCGACTGGGCAAGCCCAGGGTTTTGAACCAGAGACCTCAGCATTCCAGGTCAACACTTTATCCACTGCGCCACAGCAGGTCAGATGATAGAACAGTTTTAAGTACAGGCACCCCACCCAGTGTCAGTACAAACAGTGTCATCAAGTGTCCCTGGAGGCTCTGGCAGTGACCTCTTAACTAACAGGAAGATACTGGGATGGTCTCAAATGTACCTATTAGAGAAATAGGTTCTCTGTACACTAGTCCTGTATCTAATATTTTTAGGTGATTTCTCCATTCATTTCCAACGCATGTTAACAGAAATAAGGAAAGGGGAGAAAAGCTTCAATGCATTACAAAAATCACATTCGAGAATCCTAATACCCACTTCAAGGTGCATTCCTCTTTGGTAAACATGCAGTCTGTTTGCATTTAATTCTGCTGCACAAGCCTTGCAAGAAAGTTAGCCAAATTGATAATCGATTCACATGATCTTTGCTCACTCATTAAAACACACCAAACAGTTAATTCCCTTTTCTGTTGGGAGCTCTCACTGGCTCTATGCAGCTTGAATGTTAAACAGCTGCTCAGGGCTCCAGGAATATAGCAGAGCCATTAAGCAGTAACTGTTTCAAACCATTCAAAGCAAGTCTCTGCAATGATTGGCCTCACTGTCCCTTCAATTAAATCTTTGGTGAATCATTACCGATCTCATGACCATCAGATGATAAAGAAGATTTAAAGATGTCGAAAGGACCTGATTTACTTGATCAATCCACTTTCTCTCGTCCACTTCTTCTACTTAAATAAAGGGAGGGAGAAGAGTTTTTTTGAATACGTTTCACTCCTGCAGCTGCAATATGAGGCTATTAGACACAATAGCCAATACAGTACTAATACCCTGCCAATCTCAATCTTTATCTTCTTCTCTCCCTCCCTCTCTCATCCCCCTCTCCTCTCTCTGTCTCTCTCACAGATGTATCCACTCACCCCCCCCCCCATTCATTGAACAAATCCTCCCCCTCTTTACACTGGTCCAAAAGTTGATCTCAGAGGTTCTAAATAAATTGTGCTGCCACTAGGAAGGCAATCTCTTCTCTTCACAAAGGAAAACCTTGGGCCTCTGCCGTTAATTTGGTGGCTAAACTGTGACTATTAGGCCAGTTTCCCAACACTTAGGGTAATGCTATTTCCTCTAACTCTCTGTCCTAGATGCAGTTATGGAAACATAACCTACAGCATTTATAAAAATCTTGCTCTAATTTTCATACCTTGCCTGACCTGTGGTGGCACAGTGAATAATGCATCGACCTGGAATGTTGAGGTCGCCGGTTTGAAACCCTGGGCTTACCTGGTCAAGGCACATATGGGAGTTGATGCTTTCTTCCTTCTCCTGTCCCCCTTCTCTCTCTCTCCTCTCTACAATGAATAAATAAAGTCTTAAAAAATATTTCCACCTCAAAATAGGTACAAATGTTAATACTAAGCCTTTTTTTTTCCTGACATTTCTCTCATTCATTCATTGAACATTGGGTACTGTGGTCAACCCTTGGAAATACAAAAAAAAAAAAAAAAATGAATTAAAACTTTTTAGTATGATGGGGAATATAGATAATGAGAGAATTAATTTGCAATTCAAAAGGTGATCATGGAGATATTTAAAGAACAATAAAAACATATAAATATGGTAACTAAAGAAGGAAACACCAAAGCACACAGTAAAGTGCTCCATAAATGCATGTTCATCTCCTCTGCACAGTAGTTAACAAATGCTAGCTTATGAACCAACTGCCTCAGGATTTCCTGGGGAGCTTTATTAATATGCTAGAGTGTAGTTCTAGAATCTATATTCTTAATTGTTCCCTGGGATGTTCTAATACACAGTAAGTTTTAGGACCCCATGCCTGGGGTAATAAAGGCAAAGAAACAACTGCTGGGGAGCCTCACGGAGGAGCTGATGTTCAAATTAAGTTTTTAAAGATAAGCAGGGATTTTAGACAATTATGTGCAGGATTATAATGCGGAAAGAAATTATCATTTTTTCTCTAGATTTTCACATGGTAGAATTAGGTCCAGTGTATTAAACTAAATATTTAATAAGATTTTAGGGAGCTGTTTTAAAATGTTGACCCACTCCGGGAGGCAAGGAGCAGGCTATCACTGGAAACATCCAAGCTGGATTCTACTTGGGCAGGTCTTTGCCATCATCTCCTATGCAAGTTGTCTCATATGCTCAATTTACATTGTCAGTGAGTGAATCATATGATTGAGTACCTAAATAAATGATGAAGAAGTAGAATTAATTTTTCCTTTGAAACACTGAAGCCATATTTTAGATCTAACTTTCAACATAAGAAACTTTCAAACCTGTAAGAATTTTTTGTGAGTTATTTAAGCCAAATTGTCGACAGTTGCCGGGAGCAAAATCTCAATGGATTGAGAAAATGCTCCAGAAAGTGGCGGCTTTACCACTTATTTTATACATTAGAATCAAAGGGGAAGATGTAAGGGGGTTACATGAAATTGATTGGTGATAGATTAGGGAAGTGGAAGAAAAAAAATGGGAAAATCTTGCCTGACCAGGCGGTGGTGCAGTAGATAGAGCTTCGGACTGGGATGTGGAGGATCCAGGTTCAAGACCTCGAGGTCACCAGCTTGAGCATGGACTCATCTGGTTTGAGCAAAGCTCACCAGCTTGGACCCAAGGTTGCTGGCTTGAGCAAGGGGTTACTCAGTCTGCTGAAGGCCCACGGTCAAGGCACATATGAGAGAGCAATCAATGAACAACTAAGATGTCTGTAAAGCCAGAAGCCAAGGCTACCATCAGAGCAGCCCAGCTCATGCAGGTTCACATTGGATTCGGACAGTTGGTAAAGAAACAACGGAGCCACAAACTGGTGGGCCATAGTCTTTAATTCTAGCTTGCACCTGGCGGGCAAGTAAAAACACACACTGGGCTCCAAAACCACTCACATTCAGTGCTCACAAAGTCACTGAATTATCCGAGTTTCCTAGAATCAAAGGTTTCTAGCTCACCAGTCTTATTCTCCTCAGTTCCCCATCTCCTTCCTTCTCCAGCGTCAAACTGCACAAACTGGCCTCTCACTCAATACTCTGCCATCTTGGCTGTTTCTCCTGGCCACATGGCCTCTTTCTGCTCTCTGCTCTGCTCCCTCTGCCCTCTCATGCTAATCATCCCAGGAACCAAGAGGCTCCTATTCTGCCCCTATTTTATAGTGTAGATTCAAAACCTTTAATCCAATATACAAAATAGGGAAGTCTCTAATATAAAGTCACTTCTCTGAGGCATGATTGGATTGTACCACCCCACATCAAAAAGGGTGGGAAAGGCTTAATCCCAAAACGAAGCCCCAGGCTACAACGATCCTGCCTGCCCCCCAACACACATTAATATCACCTGGGCGACGGCCTCACATGGGCAGCACCATCTTTAACAAAGTGAGCATAATATATTTTATCTGCCCAACAATGTCACAACAAAAAACTGATGATTGATGCTTCTCTGTTCCTGTCTGTCTGTCCCTATCTATCTCTTTCTCTGACTCTCTGTCTCTGAAAAAAAAGAAAGAAAAATCTTTGGGACTGGATAAAAAGTAAAAAATGTACATACTGATAATATAGTTAAGAAGTAATTAATATGATAGCAATAAGGGGTTTGTTGGTTTCTGCTCTGGTGGGATGCCTGACCTGAGAGGGGCAAGAAAGGAAGATTACTCCTACATTTCAAAGCCATGTTATCAGGTACATTATTGTAGATGCAAAAGGCAACAGACAGGCTAATTAAGATAAGTTTGTTTAGAGAAAAATAACACCCTAGGGCAGTGATGGGCAATCTTCTGAGTTTGGTGTGTCAAAATTTGCCAAAGAACCGAGCATAACTCGGGTGGTGTGTCTCTTCGAGAAAGAAACCATAATTTCGCGATATTTATAGTTTAAATAACAAAAATGTATAATTTTAATATATAACTGTATTTAATAAACCAAAAACTAATTATTTAACTTACCTGCTTAGTGACTTCTTTGTTCATCTGTCAGTCGGTTTCTTTTGTTGGTCTTGATATTATTTAACTTGTGTGGGGTGCCATGAGCTAAGATAAGTGAGGGGGAGGGGGAATTCTTTAACTAACCTGCCTATTAGTGACTTTTTTGTTGCTGAATTTCATTGGCTAAATCTTCAATTGAAGGTTGGTATTTTGTACACTTCAAGCCCAAGCAAACGTTACTAACTTCATCTGTCAATCTGTTTCTTTTGTTGGTTTTGGTATTATTTAATGCTGAGACTAAGGTCTCACAAAAGTACATAAAGGGAAAAATTGTGAGTAAAGCCATTGCTATATTTTTGAGGGTGTTAAAAGTGTCTGATAATTGGTTCCAGGCACTCCAAATTTCCTGTTCATAGTGGCACTCCTCTTGATTCTCCAAGCAGTACCTTTTCAGATTCTCAAGCTTTGACCTTGTTGGGCAGATAAAATGTATTATGCTCACTTTCTTAAAGATTACGCTGCCCACGTGAGGCCGTCACCCAGGTGATATTAATGTGTGTTGAGAATCCTTGTAGCCTGGGGCTTGGTTTTGGGATTAAGCCTTTCCCACCCTTTTTGATGTGGAGTGGTACAATCCAATCATGCCTCAGAGAAGTGACTTTGTATTAGAGACTTCCCTATTTTGTATATTGGATTAAGAGTTTGGATTTCTACACTATAAAATGGGGACGGAGTGGGAGCTTGCGCTCTTGGTTCCTGAGATTATCATTAGAGGAGAGAGCAGAGCAGAGAGCAGAAGAAGGCCACATGGAGGAGGCCAGGAAAAGCAGCCAAGATGACAGAGTGCTGAGTGAGATGCCAGTTTGTGTAGAGTTTGTATCTGGGAGAAGGAAGGAGATGGGGAACTGAGGAGAATAAGGCTGGTGAGCTAGAAACCTTTGATTCTAGGAAACTTGGATAATTCAGTGGCTTTGTGAGCACTGAATGTGAGTGGGTTTTGGAGCCCAGTGTGTGTTTTTACTTGCTCGCCGGGTGCAAGCTAGGATTAAAGATGAAGGCCCATCAGTTCTTGGCTCCGTTGTTTCTTTACCGACTGTCCGAATCCAATGCGAACCTGCATGGGCCGGGCTGCTGTGATAGTGGCCCTGGCCGTGGCTACTGGCTTTACAGGCTCCGTTGTTTCTTTACCGACTGTCCGAATCCAATGCGAACCTGCAAGGGCTGGGCTGCTCTGATAGTAGCCCTGGCTGCTGGCTTTACAGACCTCAAGTCAACAAACATCTGAGCCCAGATGCTGTCTTGAAATTCTGCAAGTTGCATCTTATGTAAATTAAGATGGCTGCTGCTATTTCTAATGGCGGGAAATGGCACCCATAGCACAGGCCTTCACCTCTCCCAGCCTCCCCTTCACTTATCTCAGTAATCATGGTCAATTAGAAATCCACAACACCCAGAACAGTAGATTGGATGATGGTTGCTGTGGTTATGTGGTTGCTGGTAATGGCGATCACAGGGCCCCCAGAGATGCATCCCCCCTGCAGCACTCCACTGCTCCCTGCTCCTCTGGCTGGAAGTGAGGTCAAAGATCGCCTAACGGCCTAACCAGAAGTCCCAGAACTAGACGCTCTGTGCCGGAGTTCTGTTGTTTTGGCCTACAGACCTCGGCACAGAGTGTCTACACTACAGCAAATGTTTTATCCTCGACTACTGCACCTGGCCTTGCAGGAGCCGAGGATGAAATGTCCTTCTCAGCATGCAGCCCCATACTTCTCTGGTATGCGGCTGCATGTGGCCACATGTCATCAAAAATGGCTACACGTGTCAGTACTGACACGTGTGTCATAGGTTCGCCATCACGGCCCTAGGGCATGACTACCCACCTTAGTTAGAAAGTTTGAATTTCAGACCCATCCTGTGAGGTTACTTTAGGTCTCTGAGTTTGTAAGGCCATCATGCAGGGCTCATCTGAGTTTATCACCTTTAGTCTGTGGCTCCATCTTTCTTTCTTTCTTTTTTTTTTTTTGTCCACACTACCCCTATATTTCTTTTTTCCTTTTTTCTTTTTTACTTTCTCTTTCTTTCTTTCTTTCTTTCTTTCTTTCTTTCTTTCTTTCTTTCTTTCTCTCTTTCTTTTGTGAGCGAGAAAGACATACAGACAGATGGGGCAGATAGACAGGAAGGGAGAGAGATGAGAATCATCAACTCATAGTTGCAGCATTTTAGTTGTTCATTGATTGCTTCTCACACGTGCTTTAATGCGGGGGCAGGGGCCTCCAGTTTAGCCAGTGACCCCTTGCTTAAGACAATCACCTTGGGCTTAAAGCAGTGACTGTGGGGTCATATCTAATCGTGTGCTCAAACTGGTGACCCTATACTCAAGCTGGTGAGCCCGCAATCAAGCTGAATGAGCCCACACTCAAGCTTGTGACCTCGAGGTTTCAAACCTGGGTCCTTAGCATTTCAGGTCAATACTCTATCCACTGCACTACCACCTGGTCAGATCTATTATTTCTTAATAACAAACAGACATCAAGCACTGAGTCTTAAGCATTTTTGCAATCTCATTCTCAACTAGCTTTTCACTCAGGACTTACTAAAAAAAACCATTGAAAGAATGTTATATGAATCCCCATTTTGTTAGTTGTACTCATTGTTTCTAGATTTTAAAACTTTTTTTAAGCTCAGTTCTGTCCATCATAGCAAGTAGGTTTAGAAGAGTTGAATTCAAGTTGGGTCTATAGAATGCATTAATAGCCATCCCCTTGTCTTCAGAGGAAAGCTTCAGGGAATAAAAAAGAGAAGCTGCCCTTCCTGGTACTTACTTCAGCTCAGTAACCAGGTATTGGTTGTCTACTCTGTGCCAAGAACATAGAATCACAAATAGGGAAAGCATGACCTGTCTCAGAGAGTTCTCCGTCTAGTATCTACTACCACTCTCCTTCATTAGATATCTATATATCTTTAGCTAACCAAAATTAGATATTAACCTTTGAAACTAAAGGAATAATGTTTCCATTTTTTTTAGCTCCTCAGTTACTATGTCTAAAAAAAATATGCATAGAATAAATGAAACACTAAACAAGAATATTATTTACATAAAAAAGAGGATTTTTTTTTTCAGTGCTTGCCAGATTCCTCAGTCAATTCAAGACTTACACACCCAAAGCAAAAAAGATAAATGAAATAGACAATTTAGTGGCTCTTTCTATGTCTTTATGCTGGATATGTGAGAAAGTGTTGAGGAAGGAAAATATAAATATTAAGAAACTCAGGCTCTGAACTCTTGACACAGAAGAAGGTGGATGGAAACACACATGCCCCTCGAGTGCTGATGCAACAGGCATTTAGTATCCTCACTCCACCTTCCAATTCGAGGACAGCTACCTCCTGGGCCCCCAACACTTTCACCAATGAGCGGTTTGATATCCCTGGTATTATTTATGTAAGTGAAAAATGAAAAGGCTTTAGTCCTTTCCTCTGCAGGTGTCTATCCTCTACCTGAGTCCAAAAATGTATAACCTAAAATAAAACGTTTTGTTTTTGTCACTAAAAAAAAAAAAAAGACTGAGAAAAAAAATTTACAGAGCAGCATTTACTACCCACTGGGGAAGATAAAAAGTGATTTCTTTATTAAACAAAATTAAATATTTTCCAAGCTTTATCCTTTTCTCTTTAACCCCCTTCAGGTACAAATCTAATTTTTTTTTCCTGAAGAACCACCAAATTGACTTGAAGAGAATAATTGCAAAGGCGTGAAAGTATCACGCGTATCCTGGAAACAGGCTGTGCCATGGGTCGTTTCTTAATTTTCACCCTATTAGGGTAATTTCTTGCTACTGTGGGTTTTCTCCTGCAGCAGTTCCCTCACACCAGCATCCTGGCTCCTTCACAGCTGCTTTGTCAAAGCAAAGAGAAAGGAGATCATTAACATTTTTCTGAAAATAGATGCAACAAATACCACTGTTCTGTCATCCTGCACAGGATGAGGACTAGGGAAGGAACTGCATTTATTACATGGGAGGGTGTGTCACCTACAGGAACTTAGCTGCTGTAGTTACTTAAACTGTGATAACACAATTTATAAATCCACTGTTCTAAAAGGAAACAACTCATAAACAAACTAGAAAACACATTTGTAAAAATATTGACTCTTTTCAAGTTATGCCAACAAAATGCAAGTTAAAAGAAAATCTTTTTGCCTCTTAGCAATTTTCTAAACAACAACAACAAGGGCCTTGGCTAGTTGGTTCAGTGGTAGAGTGTTGGCCTGGCATGTTTATGTCCTTGGTTTGATTCCCAGTCAGGGCAAACAGGCAAAGCGCCCATCTGCTTTTCCACCCTTCCCCTTCTCCTTTCTCTCTCTCTCTCTCTCTCTCTCTCTCTCTCTCTCTCTCTCTCTCTCTCCTCTCTGTCTCTCTCTTCCTCTCTTGCAGCCATGGCTCAATTGGAATGAGTTGGCCCCGGGTGCTGAGAATAGCTTCATGGCCTCAGCCTCAGGTGCTAGGAAGAGCTCGGTTGCTGAGCAACAGAGCAATATCCCAGATGAGCAGAGCATTGCCCCCTAGTGAGACTGCCAGGTGGATCCTGGTTGGGGTGCATGCAGGAGTCTGTCTCTCTGCCTCCCCTCCTCTCATTGAATAAAAACTAACTAACTAACTAAATAAATAAATAAAATAAAAAGGAACAAAAAAAAAATAACCAAAAAATATCATATGCCAAAGAGGGTCCAGTGAAATTGATATTTTTCTACAACATTGGTAGCATTTTGAAGTTGAGCAGCTTTTCTAAAAATCAGTTTAGTGGTAAGTACTAATGACCATCAAAACATTCATGCTCTTTGACCCAGTAATTCTACTTATTGAAATCTTTCCTAACAAAATGTAGGGAAAACTGCATACCCAAATATCTTCATTAGAATTCTATTTACAACCATGAAAAACATGTATATCTATACATAAATGGTTGCGTAAATCATAGTCCATTGACTGAATAGACCATTAAAATTCGCCTGATGAGCACTTAGCACATGTTAGGTACTCAATGCTGGTAGACATGTATAAAATGCTTATAAAATAAAATGAAATTAAAGCATCTCATACAAACATGCCTGCATGTTTATTAAAACTTGAACAAATATATATATATAAGGAAAAATAAAGTCAATTTTATAAATTTTCAGTATTCTATCAATATATTTTTAATACTTGTACATGATAGTAAAAATTTTTTAAATAAATGAATCAACTTATCTCCCTGGATAGCAGTAAGTGGGGCATATCATCAGACCATAGGTGTAAGAATGCACTGCCAAATATTTCTGTCATTGAAATGGGCCCCAGATGATAAAATGAGTAGGCCTAAAAGGTCTTAAAAGAATCTCCTTCTTTGAAAGAGTGCACAGGGTTTATGAACAGACCTGGAAGATGACCAGAGCAAAGGCTTGGAATTGCAGGTAGACATAATGGAGGGGCAGTGAGTCGCCTTCTTTTGGGTCAGGCAGAACCTCCAAGTAAAACTTTCTGCTGCTCCAATTCCAGTTTGGCAATTGAGACCCAGTATAGATCCACAGACAACTAAATGTGATGTTGTAGAACTGCAGAGTGAATGCCAACAAGGCCCTCCATTTACAAGCTTAGAATCAAATCTAGAAATAAGACAATTGCATTTGATGCTGTGGGAAATCTGCTAGGCTAGGAGTCAAGAAACCTGAGCTGGATCCAGTTCTGCACACTTTTAACTGTGGTGTTTCAACAAATCGTGCAACTTCCACCTGAATCTCGGTTTATTTATTGATAAAATGAACAGTAGACTCCCTGTCCCCAGCTACCTGACAAGGCTGTTACAAGGATCAAAGAAGCCAGTGTAGTGGTAAACGTCTGTAGTATAAACAATGATGTGCCATGTGCACATGGAGGATGACGCTCATCAAGAAAAGAGAACTTAGAGTTCTCCACTTTATGGCTCTTCAGGGGTTGACAATCATGGGGCTCACACAGTCA
Organism: Saccopteryx leptura; assembly: GCF_036850995.1. Classification (NCBI taxonomy): domain Eukaryota; kingdom Metazoa; phylum Chordata; class Mammalia; order Chiroptera; family Emballonuridae; genus Saccopteryx; species Saccopteryx leptura. The sequence continues at coordinate 47,997,892 of NC_089510.1, forward strand.
GAAACCAAAGAAATCTTCATGAATTTCTAGCCTATTGATGAAAATCCTAGGCTTCCTCCAAAACACATTTGTTGCCCTAGAAGTGCTACATGGATGAAACTTATATAAAATAATAAGATGGACAGATAAAAATAAATGTATTTATAAATAGTGATGTTTACCAACAACAGGTTCAAGAGTCAAGATCCCATTTTTTCCCTGTCCTCAAGTCTAGAAAACCATCATTGCCACTTCAAAGCTCTTTTTTCCATATCATAAGCAAGTTAAAATAGGAAACCCCAGAGGAGTTACAAGAAAAAGGAGCATTTTATTATGTCTGAGATACAAGAAAGAACAGAGAGTCACTGACTTCCACACAGAGTGAGCACCTCTCAAATGTACCTTTCTTAAGTGTGTTCTTTCTGCCAGAGATCACCTTCCAGCATGGCTGAAGACAGAGAATACCATGGCAGCAGCATTTCTGGGGAACAAGAAAGTGCACCAAATGAGAGGACGCCTCTATTTTGTCAATAAATATTTGTTTTGTAGCCACTAGATACTGGCAACACACAGAGAAGCAGATAGAAAAGGTCTCTGCCCCATACAGCTCCCTCAGGTCTGACATTCTGAAATCCATACAGCAGCAAATAAGAACACAGAAACATAGTTTATAAAGTTTTGCAGTTAAGGTCTAAATTCTGAGTGGTCATGAGAGACTGAAAATTTTCTACAGTTAGAGTAAAATCACTCATACATAGAATTTTCCATTTGAAGGAAGAATGTAAATATGTAATAAAGAAGTAAATCAATGGTAGTTGGACACATTTCTGCCAGCATCTATTACCCTAAAGTGATAATTGAGAAGTCCTTTCATTTGAGGATCTACCCTCCCCCACCTCAATCTTTGTATTCTCAGTGAAGCCGCTCCAACCCCAGATGTGGTAGTAGAGCATGTGACTTAGGTTTACCCAATGAACACGCTCCATCCTCTGGCTACAGTGATTGATTCAGGGATGGATACTAGACCTATATCAAGTCAATTAAGACCATAAAGACTCTATGGTCTAAGCCATTCTCTTAGGGACATTAGAGGAATTTTCCTGGTTTGTTTTTATTCTTCTTCTTGAGATCACAAAGAGAGAGCTGCTGTAGTGAGTCTAAGAACAGGTGGGGTCTTATTACCCAGTCAGGCTTGAGGAAGGAAAGCCAAGAATGGAGAAGAGAATCTAAACTGGGATGACATCATGTGAGTCCTGGGTAAAGCCACACCTTAAGCCTTTCCTTTGTAAGTGTTTGATTACAGGAAACAGATACATTTAAACAGGGTATTTTGTTATTTGTACTGAAAAGTACCCTAATTGAAATAATGAACCAAAGCATAAGAACGAGGTGACGTGTACAGGGCCTGGGGAGAAGATAATATACTGCTCACAAAAATTAGGGGATACTTTATAGCTTCATAGTTATTTTGAAATATTCCCTAATTTTTGTGAGTGGTATATTTCACTTAGGCTCTCTGGTCAAGTGTTTCTCTACTTCCTTAAAGAAGAGGAATTAGACTTAACACCAGAACAACCATGCATATTATTGGAGTTATACTTTTGACCACTTTTCCAAAATATATAAGGATTAGGTTGAGTTGCACATAAGATAAAAACAAATAAATAATAAGAGTGGTTCTAAAAGCAGTAAAATAAAGCCTAAGGCATGTTTCCGGGCTGGATAGCATCCCTATGGGCTGTGGCAAGGTTCAGGATACCCCTGAGTTGGGCCACTGAAAATCACAGTGCTCAACGAGGGGAGTGCTGAAGTGTTTAGGGGCTCAAACCAGTGACTAGTAATCAACAACTACAAATGTATTTCAGTGTGTTTTAACAACTTGCACATTCATGCTAGTGTGCACGGAGCAAAAATCAGACCGTATATGGCCCCACTGATCTCCACCACACAATTCTTCTTGATCCCCATTGATTTCTGGGTAAATGCAACACCATAGCTGGGAAAAAAGAAAAGTACCTACCAGATTAAAGGGGCCATTAATTCTTCTCTACTGTGTGGCCTCCTGTCTCACACCTGGCGAGGGAAAGGGAACAAGAAGAAGAGAAAGGGAAAGAAAAATTAGAAACATGAGAGTACTTGATTGTTTCATTATATAGCAAAATACGTCAACCATAATGTACTCCTACACTTCCTCCCAGGCTGTAATTCCATGTAAGAATAAACTTACTGAGATGGTGATAATGTCACGAGAGGAGTTGCTTAAGCAGAAAAAGTTACATTACACAGAAGTTAAAAGCAAGATGTGCTGTGAGTAAATCTCAATGTGGATAATCAGTTCTCCTGAAATAAACAGTTGATAATGTTATATTTATAGCATTTTGAAGATAAAGAATTAATTCATGCAGATACTGAAAAGGATAAAATAAATTCAAATCCTCAGACTAAACCATCATTCTCCCTGAAATCTTGGAAAATTTAGATTGACTTTTGTCCAATTATTTTTAATCTTAACAATACTTTCCACGCCTAGTAAAGGCTTTAGGCAGCAACATTCTAACAATACAAATAAAATCTTCTCTTAGGAGATTTTAAGTCCAGTATGGAGGATAAGAAGTTTTTCCAATTACAGTGATCATTTAAACTCTTGAGCTCCTGGTCTGGAGGGCACATATTTTGCTCTTCATTAACCATAAAAAAGTAGGGATGGTATAGCACTTATTTTAAAAGCCATTTCCTAAAAATTGACTATGAAAACATGGTCATTTTCCTCAATTTGAGTATGATTTCTTCTATTTGCATGCAATTTTACGAAGTGATTATTTTTAGGCCAGATCTTCTTTTAGTCATAACCTTGTATGGGGGTAAAACAAGTGGAAGAGAACTTGAAAATAGTAAAATTTTATGTTAAGCCGGACTCCCAAAGGAAGGCCCTACCTTAACTTTGGAAATGACATGAGAAGCCCTTTGATGCTCAACGTGGATCCACGCAGTTCTCTCTGGTAACAATCTGTATTGTCCACCAGAATGATTTTGTTTATAGACTATTTCTCAGACTTCCATTTTTCTTACTGAAAGACTTTTTTATATAGTTTGGGAAAATGTGTTCTTGTTCACAGGTTCACTTCTTTCCTTTCAGCTCTTATTTTCTATTGCATGCCAACTATAGAGAAATGTTCCAGATACTTAGACATTAGTAAAACCAAGATTCTCACCTCAGATTGCTTACAATCGAGTCTTTCTCTCGATTTTATACCCTCCCCTGACCAAGTCATTGTACTAAAGATGAAGAAACGTTCCTTCCCACTCCTGTCTTCTCTTCCTAGAGTAACCTCTTTCCATAGCCTTTCTTATAAGATGTTCCGTTTCTACCTGCCTGTGCTGACTGAACAACTGACTCATCTTGGGCTGGGAGTGTTACTCTCTTGGCAAATGGAAAAAAATGAGAGTCAAAAGCATGGAGTCTAGTTTTCCCCACTAGCAATGAGAACCCGGATGAACCAGGGTATTGGCTGTGATACACCAAAGCAGGAAAGGCTGGTCTACAGACACGGACATGGAGAGAGAAGCAATGACACGTAACCACAATGCCTAAGAGTAAAGATGTTCAGGTGCTCAGGATTACCTTTCCAGTCCGTGTTCCACACCCTTGGGAGTCTGCACTTCTGCTGAGGAACTCTGTAGGATGGATGTCCCCAGCTCCTGTATCCTCCCCATATATTTTCTCTTATCAACTTACCTTGTATTAAATAAGTTTCTGTCCCTCCAACAAAATGCTCCTTGTCTAACATAGAGATAGTAAATTTAAGATTATAACAAAATAGCCTGATCAGCTTGTGGTAGAGTGTATAGATTGTCGGACTGGGATGCAGAGGACCCAGGTTTGAAACCCCGAGGTCAGTGGCTTGAGTGCAAGCTCACCAGCTTGTGCACAGGGTTGCTGTCTTGAGCATGGGAACATAGACATGACCCCATGGTTGCTGGCCTGAGCCCAAGGTCACTGGCTTGAGCAAGGGGTCACTCGCTCTGCTGCAGCCCCCCAGTCAAGACACATATGAGAAAGCATTCAATGAACAACTAAGGTGCCGCAATGAAGAATTGATGCTTCTCATCTCTCTCCTTCCTGTCTCTCTGTTCCTATCTGTCCCTCTTTCTGACTCTGTCTCTGTCACACACACACAAAAAAAGATTATAACAAAATAAATTCTATCAAGTGGCAAAAAGAAAACAAAGTTAGTAGTATGTAGACAGCTAAATTTTAATTTAGGTTTTTCTGCCAACATGATAGTCAGTGATCAGATGATCCAGATTTTCTAGGAGAGTCATGATGTATAAAACTCTCATTTCATTGTCAAAAGAGCTATATTATTAAAAAAAAAAACATGCAGGCAATAATGTGTTGGTAAACATGTAACAATTCTCAGCTCTCCAGCAAATAACATCATGCCCTGGTCTCTAGCCTTTGCCAATTTCCATGGTGTATATGCTTTTACCATGGTTGATATCAAGCTCCTAATACCATGTCTGAACACTGAGAGTTGAGAGGAGATGCTAACAGTCAGCTCTCATGCGCCAGTATAAGATGACTCTAGTACACCACTGTGTAGGGCAAATGTTTTAAATAAGAGACATGGGTCTACAAACTAACTTTGTCCTAGTATTATTAAAAAATGAGTTGTTTCTGAGCCTCCATTATCTATAAAATTTGGATAAAAAATAATACCTGCCACACAGAGCGTTGCTAGAAGGATCAAATAAAATGTAATGTACCTTGTATAATGCCTGGCAATATGGATATTCAATTAAGAGCAGTGATTGTTGTTGTTATTGTTATCTTTGTTGCTCTTTTATGATTGTTATTGTCAGATGATGACATTCAGTTTTGAATTGGAAAATATAGTGCCCATCATTATTATCAATTTCCTGAATGATCTTTAGTAAATTATCTCACATTTACATAAATCAATCTCCTCATCTCTACAATAGAGTTCTAATTATCTCTATTTTTGTCTTCTAAAGCTCTTAACTATGAACATAGAGTGAAACTATATGTATGTAAAAAAGAGAGAGATAAGGGTGAAGGGGAAATAGACAAGAAGTAATGAGTCCTGTAGGGTTGGCCTGCCCTCCAAAAGCAGAAACCACCTCATCCAAGGAGGACACTTACCCAACTCTCTTACCTCTAGCACCTTCCAAATATACAAAACAAAGACTGGGAATTTGGTGATGGTTTTAGGGGAGGATTCCAATAGAATCTTCATATTAGTAGCTCCAGTGCAGAGGTGTCATTAGCCACCTGGCATTGGCCAACCTGGAGCTAAAATACCTCTGAGGCCAAGATGTTCTCTCTAAGGAGGTGACATTCTGCATCTTGCTGAAAATTGTTTGGCCGGTGTGTTCAGCTATTGGTCTCAGTTTCCTTATTCTACTTGCCAAGAAATTTCCTTAGCTTCTTACTTTCCTGCCTCATTTCCCCCTCAGAGACTTTCATTTCTGAAATCTTTTAGGGGTGATGAAGGAGGAAGGTTTGTCTTCTGTAACTGCTTTTTGCTGCCAAGAGTATGGCCCCTACCTTCATAAAAACACTCAAAACAAAGGGCAGAGGACTCTCCCTCCTGGGACTATACCTGTGCCTTTCCCTCTGCCCTCTCCTTCTTCTTCCCCCTCCCCCCCACCACGGGGTGTATTTCTGAAACTTTAACGGTTCCCATGAGACCTGCAACCAGGGGAGCAGTGGGCAGCAGCAGCTCATTCTAGGCTAACCCCCTGAACCTGTCTCCAAGGCCCCCTTTCACTTCTCAGTGAGCTAACTAACAGCAGCTCCGCTGAGGCCCATTTCTTGCCTATAATATTTTGAGAGAGACAAAGGAGCCCCACCTAAGCTCTCCTGTTGTTTCTCCTATCCTAAGCCCTTCCTTGTCCCCAACTTTAATAAACATACTCTCAAAATCAAACATGCATACACACACACAGAGTATATAAATCAAGGTATTACATAAAGTCTCATATATTTTTAATTTTTTTTTCATTTATTGACTAAATTTTAGAGAGAAACTGAGAACAAGAGAGACATAGATGTGATGTTCCACTTATGCATTTATTGATTGATTCTTGTATGTGCCCTGACCAGGGATTGAACCCACAACATTGGCATATCAGGATGACACTCTATCCAAATGAGCTATATGGCTAGGCCCCTACCTATGCTTTTAAGTGAAGCATCATGATGGCCTAATTAGGAGCAAGAAGACAGGGGGAAAGCAAGAAGAAGAAAGAAAGAAAGAAAGAAAGAAAGAAAGAAAGAAAGAAAGAAAGAAAGAAAGAAAGAAAGAAAGAAAGGAGGGAGGGAGGGAGGGAGGGAGGGAGGGAGGGAGGGAGGGAGGGAAGGAAGGAAGGAAGGAAGGAAGGAAGGAAGGAAGGAAGGAAGGAAGGAAGGAAGGAAGGAAGGAAGGAAGGAAGAAGGAGGTAGGGAGGGAGGGAGGGAGGGAGGGAGGGAGGGAGGAAGGAAGGAAGGAAGGAAGGAAGGAAGGAAGGAAGGAAGGAAGGAAGGAAGGAAGGAAAGAAAACAGAGAAGAGGTTATAGTATCTTCCTCTTGCCATTTACCACAAAAGCAAAAAAAACATGTCAGACTAGGGCCAGTAACTACCCCAGCGTTTCACCCCTTTACTTAGTCGACCTCATGCACCTTTCCTTTCATGCTTCCTATTTTCCCAACACATGTACGTGCACACACACATACCCCTTAGTGTATATGTGTGCACAAACAAAAGAAACAGATTGCTCAAATGGCAGTGGGTTCATCTGTTTGTTGGAGGGGAGAGGGCCATGGGAGCTGATTTTAAGTGAAGTCTTAAAATCAATCCAGTTCACTCCAGACCACATAGCAACAGCATCTCTGCTTCTTTTTAAGAGAAGAGGGGGATCAGAATTAGGGCCCAAAGATAAGAAACAGTAACCTTATTAAAGAAAGAAAAGGATACAGAAAACAAAAATTTTAAGGAAAAGCAGAGGGGGAACAATTAAGAAAAGAATGAGAGGATAAAAGAGCTTGCAAGCTGAGAGAAGGAAAGACATGGGGAGATCAAGAAAAATGGACAAGAGGAGGAATTAGCCATGGGTGAATTTTTTATTGACTTTTTTTTCTCAGTGCATCAGAATCCCCTAAACCCCAACAGGGCAGTAGTGGGTTTATTGGCAGATGTGCATCAATTCCGCATACTGTAGTTCTCTCTGACTTTAGTAAGGGCTGAGGCAGTGCAAGGAGACTCTCTTTTGTTACAGAATTCACATTCAAATAAACCTAGAAGTCAGGAGAGAGGCCAGCTGCTTGCTGCATCCCATTTACAATCCTAAAACAAGAGCCAAGTACCCAGAATATTCTGGACAGAATAATCTTTGCCAAGGTCTACATAAAGATGAAAAAAAATGCAAAATTAAAGTGATGCTGTCACTTTAAAATAAAGAGTAATTACTTACAAAAAGAAGGAAACCAAATAAAGTAGCAAGGAAATTCTCTGATTTAGTGAAATACAGGAAAATGAAAAGAATTTCTGTAAGATCTGTTATGTGAGCTATAATTTTCCCAAAACTGCAGACATGGGATTTGATTGGGACCTTTGATCAACTCTTGTGAAAGCTGCTATTCCCTCTTATCATTGCTAGCACAGGATAAAACTTCCTCATTCTAGCAACGTCATATTGCGCCTTAAAGAAACACAGTCAGGCCATTTGAAATTGGGTTCCAGATTTAGCACCAGAGATGTGAGCTTTGCCTAAACTTATTTTGGGGGTTTGGAAAGTAATATTTGTTTACTACTTAAAATACATCATTTGCGAATGAAATGATCATCCCTGAATCACAATGCAATAAAAATGTTCTCTCTGGGTAAAATCAAATGAAGAATTAAGTACTTTTGCAGTGAACCTGGGACTATCCTTACAGTCAATTTAACTACTTTGATGGAGTGGGAAGGCACACAGTCAAATACAGTTAAAATTAAAGATTTTTTTTCTTTGCCTGAGTTCTCCTCAAACGCTCTGCAACCGGGTTTAGCTTTCACTCCCTATCTTATTTTGACTACAGGAACCTGTAGGGTCTTCTGGCCTAAGCTTGCACCAGAACATAGATAAGTTATAATCAAGTTACAAAATAAGGATAACAGACACAGAAGTCAGAAAATTAGAGGCAGATGAAAAACTAAAGGATATCTCTCTCAATATAGCCAATAAATCTGTTGGTTCAACACCTCTAGCCTGTGAACTAAGCTTTCAGAAAAGATGAAAATGATCCGTTTCAAATCAGATTACAATGTGCACACAGAAGGATTTGCAAATAGTAATAAGGGGGTTCCATTAACATGATAACGATATCCTGAATGACCTGGACAAACAAAGGAGATTGGAACTCTGGGTGTAATTTGTCAGTTGTTTCCTTTTCCAGGTTTTGTGAGCTCCCGACTTGAAGGATTTCAGAAAAGGCTTCTGCTAGCCCAGGTTTGTTCCATATCACAGAGAATCCCAACAGGAAAAATTAATTCAATACAACATCATTTAAATCACGACGTTAGATTGTTTCCACTTTCTATTAATTAAAAATATACATTAAGAGTCGGTCTCAGAAACGCCTTCTGCAGGTTTGAATAGGTGTAAATGAAAGGGCACTGGAAACGTGTCTCTAACTTGAATTTCCTTGAGCTTGTTTTCTGCCTGAAATAAACAAATGAAGCATGGGGAAGCCACTATTAAAAATGCTCATATAAGAAGGCAGGAAGGAGTTGAGAGGTTAAATTGTTAACAACTTTGAGTGAGACTCCATTTCTATCTCAAGTCCCCTCCTCTGAGTGGGATCACAGTAAGCCAGAACTGGGTCCTGTGTGGATATTTCCCTGAAGTGGCTCAGAAGGACAAGTTTCAGGAGGTAAATCTAAACAACGTCTTCACCAAGGACCAAGACGCTGATAAGGGGAGCTGATTTTTACCTTCAAGTCCTAGAGGCCAGAGTGAGGGTGGAAACGGGTATAAGACCTAGAAAGAGAAGCAGGGAGACAGAAGATGATGGAGCGGGGAAGAGCAAGGGTGAGAGTCAAGGGAGAAGGCTCGAGAAGTCTCAGAGACAGGCAGGAGATATGGCTCCATTTTTATTTGCCCTGAAACTCAGAGGGCAGGAAGCGTGGTTCACACACAGATTTGAGGGGAACAGTTTGTCAAGAAAAGTTGGAAGAAAGTCCCAAGGCAAAAGGAGAAGTCAGTTAAATAAAATAATGTGGTGAGTGTAGTACAAATGTTAGGGACTGTTGGTTGGTGGGAGCATAATGGGAAAGATGTGATGTGTGGGCCCAGGCCAGTAGGAGGGGGTTCTGTATGAGGTTCCCTGGTTTCCTGGACATAAAAGATCTACCTGCACAAGTAACAGAGAGAGTCAACACTGCAAACCAGAGCAGAAATTATTCCGCTACAAGAGCTGATACAGCACAAGGGTTCAGAACGTGGTCTCTAAAAAAGACCCCCTGAATTTGAACCTTGGCTCTGTCACTTCACTGTTCTCTGACCTTGGACAAAAAACTGAATCTTCCTTCTTTCAACAATAAGACTAGTACTACATCAAAGAGTCATTGTGAAGATTAAATGAATTAGTGAATGGAAAGTGCTTAGAACAGTGCCTGGTAGTACACAGTAAACAATCAATGTTAGCTATTATAACTGCTCATTAGTATACCTGACACTATACTGTGAAAGATAGGAAAGGGACAACAGATAGAACCCTAGTCACAGGAGCTTACATTTTTATATTGCAACTCCTAATAACCCTACCTGCTTTCTCTCTTGGAGCAGAGAACTATAGTTCTCTGCTTTTTCCTTGGTGACATAATTTCAATAAATTAGGATCTCCCAATTCAAATTAATATTTTAAATTTTAAGTTATAATTTATAAGTCAGGTTTTAGAAATTATTATATTATACAGTCTTGTCAATTGATGTCTTGAAACAATTTCATATACATTTTGAAGATGCAAACCTTTTGCACTGCAGTAGTGCTGGAAAGGTAGCTGCCTGTATGTAGGTTTAGTCACAGAACATTGAAGGACAAAGTGTTACAGTATCACCGGTGTTTGTTCAGAAGGAAAGCACAGTCTCTCCCTTGACAATAGGGGTTTTCTTATTTAGTGACTCCTTAATTAATCCAATTTATCCTCTTGCCACATTCCTAGAGAAGGATCTGGACCACAGAAACCAGCTCTTCTTTCCAGCCCAACCTAAAATTAGACTACCAGCTGCTGTAGTAACACCAACAAAAGGCTATTTCTACAGTCCCCATTCCCAGACAGTCAGTGTTTTAACCAGCTTGCCAAGTGATTTTGAATGCACTCCCAAGTCTGAGAAACTCTAGCCTGGAGAAGCTGGACCACAGCACAGCCATCTCAAGAAGGAAGGAACTTGTCCAAGGGCACAAAGCTAGTAAGTGGGAGAGCCAGGAGAGCTGCTCACATTCTGACCACTACACCATGGTACTTGACTCTTCTTTGCACCATCTTCAGGGGTAAAGGGGGATAAAAAGCTTTGGAAATTAAACTACAGAAAAAGTATCAGATTCCATTTTTAAAGTATTTACAGTAAACATGGCAATTTTCTCCATTTTCCACAACCTAGCACATTTTGACTCCCATATCAACTAATCAAATATTTCTTCAGAAGCATTTCCAATGCATAAAACTACCAGATACAATCTGCTTTCTCCTAGGAAAATTCAATACAAAAAAATCTGCTTACACAACAGATAAATCAGAGTGTTGACTTTACAAAAGAATTTGCCACCTAATTTTTTTTTCTTTAAAAAACTAGTTTCCTGATACATTTACACAGTGATTCATTTTACAAAATGTTAATATACATGAAAAGCTTAGAAGGCGTTTCAACCAAGACTGAGTTCAGTATCTTCTAGAATCGGAGCATTCATTATCTTTCTCATTAAGTCGCTGTAGTTTTGTTCATTATTTTGCAAAAATGAAAATTCCACTTAAAAATTCCAGGAGATGCTAGGAGTCACCCCATAATTTTGGAGAGTGGTCCTCAAGTCTGAGATGCATCACAAAGAGGCCTTGTTAAAATACAGGTTGCTGGGTCCTACTTCCAAGAATTCTAATTCAGTAGGTCTAAATGTGACATTTTCACATTCTAAGGACTACACTTTGAGGAACTCTGCTTAGAAAGTTTTCAGGATAGAGATGAACAAAAATTCCCCTGCAATATTCTCCCTCAGTTTTGAAACTCTACATCACCTATTGACACTGGCTGATTATAAATCAAGAAATAGTTCTTTCCTAAAATACACATTTAATAAGCCTATAACCACCCATCAGAGACTGAGACCTAAATTCAGAAAGTGAAACAATAGCAAATCTTGACTACCAAACAACTGGTAAATACCGAGATTAATAAATTGGTTACAAGAAGTATCCTCAGTAAAGAGGAAATGAACAACCTTTTCTGTTTTTGGAGTAGGGGGAGAGAATTTTCAAGAGTTAACCCTTGGCCACTGTGGGGCAGCTGTGTTAGGCTTGCTCGCCGTTTACCGGCTGCAAGCCCTTTGCTTGATCAGTGTGTGAGCATGTGGCAGAGGTACATGTGCATAGCCTATATAAGGTTATGGATGCTTGTGCTTAAGAGAGATTAGAGATGGGGGATTGTGGATGACCAGTGGCCTGCCTGCCGGCCACTGTGAGGGGCCATTTTGCTCTTTGTTTGCCTAAGAAGAGGTTTTCCCCTGCCTGTGTGCTTGTTTGCCATTGTGAGACTTTATTAAACAAAATGGCCCAATGCTTTCCAGCTCCACAGTGTCTATACCATCTTCCCATATTTAATGTGGACCTGCCTGGCCTTGGCCACCAGCATTACAGCCACCTGATCCCATTAATTCTCAGAAGGTTAAGATATTGAGGTCTCTATTTTAATTTTAGCTCCCTGATGAGAAGCTTCTCCACAAAGTTTTATAATTCAAAAAGAGATACTGAAAATCAGTCACTAAACCCAATAGTCCTTGAGAATAATTACTAAAAAAAAAGATAGCCCTTATTGAGAACTTACTATATTTTATATCATATTCATTTCACTTGCATGATATCCCTGCTCAATAAAGAAGACTAAGTCTATTCTGCAGTGGTGGCCAATAGGACTAAAAGAGGTGCCCCAGTTGCACAGCTGATAAATGTCAGAAGGACTTTAATCGAGGTTATGAGACCCCAAAGTTTGGGATCTTTCTTTTACACCATGTTAACTGTCACATAACACTTCAATCCTCCCCTTTCTTCAGAGAATAAATAGTCCCTGAGTGCAAAGGCTCTGAGGTCTCCTCGGCTTGGAGTTATTTGACAGAGAGCCTCCATGGGTAAATGGTGTATCAGTTTTCCACTGCTGTGTAACAAATTGGCATGAACTTAGCTGTTTAAGGCAACAATTTCAACTACTGTGCCACAAGAATTTTTAAAACAGGCAATAACTGTCTATTTAGTCAGGGGCACTGACCTCTTTTCCCTTAGATTGTCAAACAAAAAAATGACAATAGCCAACACAACAATAGCCATCTGGTGTGAATAAATCAAAATTATATCTTTCTTTTGTCAGATCAGCAAAAAATATACATTTTGGTGTGCCACTGAATTTTAGTAATTACTTTGTGTGTGCTATGAGATGAAAAAGGTTGAAAATTGCTGGTTTAAAGCAATATCCATTTATTACCTCACAACTCTGCACACCAAAAACCCAGGCAATCTCCACTGCTTTCTTTGCTCAGGATGTAACGAGCCCGAAGTCAAGGTAACAATCAGACTGGGCTCTTATACAGACACTTGGGAAAGCGTTAGTTCCGATTTCATGCATGTTGTTGGTAGAATTCAATTCTTTGTGACTCCTTTACTGAGATCCTTATTTCCTTGCTGGCAGTCAGCTGGGGGTCACTTACAGCTTCTAAAGGTCATCTCTATTCCTTGCCATGTGGCTGCCTACATCTTCAAACCAGCAACAGTGCATCAAATTTCTTTTGTAGCTCTCTGACTTCCTCTTCCACCAGTAGCCAGAGAAAACCTTCTGCTTTTTAATGGTTTCATCTGATGAAGGCCCATGCAGATAATCTCTGTATTTTAAGATCAACTAACTTAGGTATTTATTTAATTACTTATTTTTGTATTTTTCTGAAGCTGGAAATGGGGAGAGACAGTCAGACAGACTCCCGCATGCGCCCAATCGGGATCCACCCGGCACGCCCACCAGGGGGTGATGCTCTGCCCATTCAGGGCATCGCTCTGTCGCGACCAGAGCCACTCCAGCGCCTGGGGCAGAGGCCAAGGAGCCATCCCCAGTGCCTGGGCCATCTTTGCTCCAATGGAGCCTCAGCTGCGGGAGGGGAAGAGAGAGACAGAGAGGAAGGAGAAGGGGAGGGGTGGAGAAACAGATGGGCGCCTCTCCTGTGTGCCCTGGCCGGAAATCGAACCCGGGACTTCTGCATGCCAGGCCGACGCTCTACCACTGAGCCAACCGGCCAGGGCCTAACTTAGGTATTTAATTACATCTGCAAAGTCCCTTGCAGCAGCATCTAGATTACTCTTTGTTTGAATAACCAGAGGATAGAAATCTTGGAGTGGGGGGTGGGCAGTTCAGGGTACATCTTCAGAATTTTGCCTGTTACTGAGAGTTAGAATTGCACTTGACTCCTGCAGGTCGATGAGTCCCAAACAGTCCATGTTACCACACTCCTCTGTCTATACAGGTAACTCAGGGACGGTTCTTCTATCTCCAGAGAAAACCACTGGGATTTGCTTTGCTTCCTTGCTACATTACATACATTGTTGGCTATTGGCAAGCATTGTTCCTGAGGAGAAATCTTACCTGGGGGGGGGGGGCGGCAGGATTCACTATCTCATGAAAATTCATCCAAATTCTAACTTGAGAAACAGCTAGTAAGACAAATGTCCACATTATTAAATAAAATTATTTTCATATAGATCATGTCCTTGCATGGTAAGTTTACACATTTGTTTGGTGTGCAGTATAATTTTATTCTCCTACTAGACTGGGAGAGCTTTCAGGGGGGAAAAGAACTATCCTAAAAATCTTTGTGTTCATAAAAGTGCCTGGCACATTCCTAATATTCAGAAGATACTCTTCACAAATTAGGTTGTAGGGAATATTGCTTTCTACTTACTAGGTGTTCAATAAATTCTTTTTCCCTCTGGATAAAAATTAGAGAAGAGTTCTCTTCCTCTTTAAAAATTAAAACCCACAGATACTGTCAGTACAGACATTCAAGGTAGATGGTAAGTGTTTATGACTGTAAAGAAGAGAGTGACTATATAATAGTGTTGCATTTACATTTCATCTAGAAGCATCTTTGGAATTTCTAAATTTAAAGCTTTGCAAGGATACCCCAGTTCTTCATTTTAAATGTAGAAAATATAGGACTTGGTGATTTTCTTGTCAAGGAACTTAAAATACTTAAATGAAAAGCAAGAAATTTGACCCATTAAGACAGTGGTTCTCAACCTTTCTAACGCCGTGACCCCGCAATACAGTTCCTCATATTGCGGTGACCCCAAACCAAAAAATAATCTTGGTGGCTACTTCATAACTGTAATTTTGCTACAGTTATGATTCGGAATGTAAATACCTGATATGAATTATGTATTCTCATTGCCTCTCCGCCTCCTAGGCTTCTGTCCTCCGGCGCTTGCTGCACCCGCCCACTGATGATGTCAGCAAGCACCGGACACACGTAATGCACTGCTATGGACTGTGGAGCGTTCCCCCCCCCACTTCCCCCGCCCCTTAGGCCCCGGACGGATGATGCAATCACGTGTGCGCATGACCGCAGGCATTCAGTTTGGAATGTACGTCCATAACCGCATACGTTCAAGCTGAATATCGCTGCTGCAGATGGTAGCGCGGCTTCTCAGCAGCTAAAGCCATCAGAAATATGTATTTTCTGATGGCTTTAGGCGACCCCTGTGTTTTGGTCGTTCGACCCCACCGGGGTCGCGACCCACAGGTTGAGAACCGCTTTAAGACTATTTTAAGTGGCCCTGGTCGGATGGCTCAGCAGTAGAGCATCACCTGGTGTGTGGATGTCCCAGGTTTGATTCCTGGGAGATATATATACACACACACACACACACACACACACACACACACACATACACACACACACAGAGAGAGAGAAAATTCTTCCCTTCCCACAGCCATGATTTGGTTGGAGCAAGTTGGCCCTGAGTGCCGAGGATGGCTCCATTGCTTTGCCTCAGGTGCCAAAATAGCTCAGTTGCCAAACAACGGAGCAACAGCCCCAGATGGGCAAAGCATCACCTCATAGGGGGCTTGCCAGATGAATCCAGGTCGGGGCACATATGGGAGTCTGTCTCTCTGCCCCTCTGTTTCTCACTTAATAAAAATAAAATTAAAGGAAAGAAATAAAAAGACTATTAAGTAATTTGGGGCCCAAAGTCCACAAAGAAACCCTGGATGACGGGGGAGGGACACTGATTTGGAGATGTGGCATATCCCATGGAAGCAACAAATTCTGTTAAACAGAGAACTTAAGTTTGACCAGCCTATAATAAATCAAATATTTTATTGGCTCTCAAAACTTCCCTATGGTATTGCTATGGTCTGAATGTTTGTGTACCCCCAAATGCATATGTTGAAATACTACCCTTCAAAAATGATGGTATTAGGAGGTGTAGTCTTTGGGATGTGCTTAGGTCATGAGGCAGAGCCCTCATGGATGGGATTAGTACCCTCATAAAAGAGACCCCAGAGAAAAATCTAACCATGTCTGTTATGTGAAGACACAAGGAAAAGTCTCACAGTGAAAGGGCCCCCAGAAGAGGGTCCTCACCAGACTGTGCTGGTATCATGCTCCTGGACTTAGAGCCTCCAGAACTGTGCGAGATAAATATCAGTTGTTTATAAGCTACCAGGTCTTCGGTATTATGTTATAGTAGCCTGAACACACTAAGCAGAAAATGTACATAGAGGTGTTTGCTGCTCCACAGGGAGGTGGAAGGCGGTATGGTGCAGTGGCCTTTGGAACCAAGTAAAGTAGCTTTGGCCATGGAACTTAACACTTTAGGGCATCAGTTTCTTCATCTGTAAAATGGACACAGTGATACTTAACCTTTTAAAATTACAGTAAAGTTTGGGAGATAATGTAAGTAAGTTATGTGACACAATAATACACTCAATGGTAGCTACAATTATTATTATTGTAAATACCTTTCATTAACTGATGAAAGACACCTTTAAATGTGATATGAGATATATACAAAAGTATATATCTTACATGTAATATATACATGAGTTTTTTCTTTTTCCAGTCTTGGGATTGGATACTATTTTTATTCATATTGACTAAGAATTTCTCAAGCTTCCAAATTCACAGAAAAAAATATAAAACAAACTTTTGAGTCATTACAACTGTGCCTATAAAAGATTTGTACAATAACATGTTCTTTGTGCCATATGCTATGCTGTATTGGAATGGAAACAGCTAGAGGACATTTGTTGCAGTGTCTTTCTGCCTCATTTTGGTATTCAACACATGTGAAAGAATAATAATGGTCATCAGGATTACTGCATACATATTCCGTATAAAAGAAAAATCCAATTGGTGTTTCAGAGCTCCTGGTTTTAGAATCTCTTTCTGCTTCAGCTGATATATAGTGTAAATCTAAAACTTATTTAAAAACCTGTCTGGGTAAGACAGCTTTTAATTAATCTTCTCTTGGTTTTTATACTATATGCTACCTGGAAGATGCAAGATCAATCACTACCGTATTGTAATGTCGAGTTGTGAGACAGAAAGATAAATGAGCTATCAAGTTTAGCATTTTGATAGCTAAGTTAATTTAACTAGCTCCAGAACATACTCTAGATTGGTAGATAAAGTCGTAAGCCGGGGCATTGAATGTTGTAACTGTGAATAGGGTATGTTATTAGAAAAACAGGAATGTGCTAGTTCCTATCTGTCCTTTATGGAAATTAAACCCAGGATTAGAGAAGTGTAGCTGGGTGATGAGGTCATATTGCTAGTTCTGTCGAACCAATTAAGACAGCTTTATTAATTCAGACGTTTAATTGAGCACTGTGACAAGGTCTGAGCTGATCTGAAGTTTCCTTCTGCAGTATGCAGGAAGAAAAGCTTGGCCAAGCAAATTACACTCAATTTATGCTTAAGGATAGACCTTGAGGAGAATTTGTTTCCTTATGAGACCTACAAGGATTTTATTAAAGCATAAATTGTATTTCAAATTGTGTTTTTGCAATTATAGAAATTTTAAACTGATTCTTGTCCTTGGGGTATAGGACACCCCTTTCTGGTTACACAATGATGTTTCAATCAGCAAAAGGAATAAAAATAAAACTTTTAGCCTGGCTCCTCAAAATTACCAATCTAAATTATAATAAAACTTCAAACAAAGGAAAAATGCTTTAAAAGTCATTGGAGAAGTATTTAGATATGCTAATCACAGCTATTAAGGAATATCAACTTTGGAATGTCACATCAATTCAAATAAGCAACAGTAATTGGAGCAGTTTTGAAAGGTTCTCCTTTCCTTAAAAGATAATACCAAATTGCTATAAAAAAGAAACCTTTACCCAGCTCCCACACTTACCCATTCCCAGTATAAACTATACTAGACAGTTTTCAATTTCTTTTCATTGATTTGTTGATCATTGTTGGGCAAATGAGTTGTAAAATCTGTATTTTGGGGTTTTTTTTTTCTCACTCTTATTGTTAAAGATGGCCGCTTCTCTCCTGCGGTGATGCTCTCACATGATACAGCTAGTTGCCTTTCATGCTTGGGAAGGGGTTTGGTTATGCTAATATGTGTTGGGAGGGCTTTCCGCAATGAGAAGTTTTAAAAGGAGGAGCTAGGAGGCCATCTTGCAGAGGAGACCAGGGCTATGGTAGGGAGGAGGAACCCATGTTGTAGAAGGGCAGGGAGACAACGTGGAGGAGGCAGCCAAAATGGTGGAATGCTGAAGTAGAAGCCAGTTTGTGCAGGAGAAGGAGATGGGGAACAGAGGTGAATAAGGCCGGTGGGGCCTTTGGTTCTAGGAAAACCGGAAAGATTCTCCTGGTTGTGGAACTGGAGGAACATGTGAGTGGGTTTTGGCACCCCGTGTGTTTGTTTTTTACTCGTTGGCTGGTATGAGTCTAGAATAAAGGGAAATGGCCCACTAGTTTCTGGCTCCACTGTTTCTTTATGATCTATCCGAATTAAATGCGAACTTAAACCTGCATGGGCCAGGTGGCTTTGATGGTGGCCATGGCTACTGGCCTTACAATTACTCAGTCTTAAACATGTATTAAGAACCTATGACATTTATACTGCTCACAAAAATTAAGGGATATTTTATAGCTTCAAAGTCATTTTGAAATATTCTTAATTTTTGTGAGCAGTAATTCATGCCACCAGGAAGTCACAGAGATACGTGCAGTTCATTACAAGATGGTATGTGGATGCTTAATTTCATGTGTTAACTTGACTGGACCATAGGGATTTGATTAAATATTCTGGGCATGTCCATGAAAGTGTGTCTAAGTGAGATTAAGATTTGGATTGGTAGACTGAGTAAAGCAGATTGCCCTCCCCAGTGAGGGTGGGCCCACTCCAGTCTGCCAGGGCCTGAATAGAACAAAAAAGAAAAATAGAGAGAATTTTCTCTGTGTGTCTGCCTTTGACTGGGGACACACATCTTCTGCCTTCATACTCAAGACAAGGACTGAAATTTACACCATCGGCTATCCTGGGTCTCCAGCTTGTCAGGTACAGATCTTAGGACTTCTCAGCCAATGTAATCACATGAGCCAAATACTATGAATGAATAAATATTAATAAATCCATCATATGTAATATGCAATAATAAATGTATACTATAGATGATGAACATATATAAATTAGATATTTAAATTAGTTCTGTTTCTCTGGAGAACTGTAGGAATTCAGAGCCAGTGTCCCAAAAATGTGTCACTGTGTCATGTAAATAATTTTGAACTGAAGGCAATCAAGACCCTGCAGGCTCACAAGAAATTTTAACCTTTCAAGGAATTTAATTAGGGACCTTGCCCATAATAATAGTTACCAACAAAAACAACATCATATGACCTATCTATAGAGCAGGGCAAACTTTTCATTAATGAACATCTGCTGTTCTTATCATCTCGCAATGACCCTGTAAAGCTCTAAGGCATTTTACTTAATCCTTAGCTTAGAATGTCATGTATGCCTCATTTTAACTTTCTGTCCCTGAACCTCTCTTGTGAGATCTCTCTCTCATGTATGTGGGGGCAAGCTTGGCTATTTTCTCTTGTTAATCTGTCTCATGTAGATTTAATTATTAGATCAGCTAAAAGAGTCTTGAGGGTGGATGAAAGTTTTATCCTCCCCACAGATCCCAGACTCACATAGTATGATAGGTGAAAATTGAAACAACTGTACACATTAGTTATATAATGACAAGCACAGAACATCTTGTAATTCACATAACATTTCCCTGTTCATATACTGACACTGACCCCAGCTTTCAGAACTCAATCAGTTCAGAGACTCATCTACTTCTAATATTCTACCCTAAGAACTTCTGACCCCAACTCATAAGCAATAAAAAACAGTGCTTCTCTAATGTGCTACCATTTCAAAGTTGCCTGTATGGTGTTCTTCTTTATTGCAGGAAGTCAATAAATTTCATTTTGCTGATATCTTTAGGTGTCTCTAAAGAGAGGAGTTCTTTATACGTTTCAGGGTAGAAATAATTATTTTCACAAATGTATGTATGTTTAGAGCTCCAAGTCACCTTAGAAGCTTCTAATCCAACTCACAAAATTTACTCTCCCATATAAAGAAGGTAGAATGATTCTGTTAGAGTCAACCAGCCAGGTGGGGCTTAGCTACGCGAGCATACCAATCTTGAGATTCCAACAAAAACAGGCTTTCTTGCTTTCATATCAAGTATACTTAAGGGAAAAATAAAATCTAAAAACATGTTCGGCTTTAAGTCAATTCCTGATCCATTAAACTTTTACAAGGAAAATTTAATTATTTTTCAAAGTGCTGTCAGGTAGAGTTAACTAATTCAAACACGGATATACACACATACTATCTTAGCAGAGGGTGGAGGAGAGAACCTCTGCTGTGACAGATGCGTGTATGTGTGCGCACCAATAGGATCATAAACTTACATAAAGAGTTTTTTTGGGGTTGTTTTTTTTTTTTTTGTATTTTTCTGAAGCTGGAAACGGGGAGGCAGTCAGACAGACTCCCGCATGTGCCCGACCGGGATCCACCCGGCATGCCCACCAGGGGCGATGCTCTGCCCATCCGGGGTGTCACTCTGTTGCAACCAGAGCCACTCTAGCACCTGGGGCAGAGGCCATGAAGCCATCCCCAGCGCCTGGGCCATCTTTGCTCCAATGGAGCCTCAGCTGCGGGAGGGGAAAGAGAGATGCAGAGAGTAAGGAGAGGGGGACAGGTGGAGAAGCAGATGGGCACTTCTCCTGTGTGCCCTGGCCGGGAATCAAACTCGGGACTTCCGCACGCCAGGCCGACACTCTACCACTGAGCCAACCGGCCAGGGCCTACATAAAGAGTTTCCTAAGTATCCCTATTCATGTAAAGTTGTTCAGTTTTATTTTTACTTCTACTCAGTGAATAAAAGCCTCAACTCCTACCTCTCAAGTCCAAAATCTAAAGAGCTTAAGGAATGGACATCTCACTGGGAGGTAGAAAAGGATAATGGCTAAGAACAGAGACTTCAACATTAGCTATACCCAAGTTAAAGCTACAGCTCTGCTACTTAAAAGAAAATCCTTAAAGCACTCTGTAATCATAAACTCTTAAGGGTAGAATGACAAAAAATAAAAATAAATGCAGATGGCCTCTTGTATTTGGAAAAATTTGTTAGGATCATCTGTCCAGTTTAAGGCCAGAGAGTGAGTGAGCAAATATTGCAAAAAGTAAAATTATAGCGACTGTATTTAGAGTTAATGTTTAGAGCTGATATATGTAAACTAAAAGCTAATATATTTAGAGCTGATATATTTTAAACAGTATAAAATAAACAGTTAATGAAAGGTAACTCTGTATTATTCAGCTACTTAAAAGAATACTTTGATTCTTCATGGCTTCCAAACCCTTAAGAATCAAAATCTTTTCTCTAGTAAAAATATACATCACAATTGTTGCCCCTACACCTTCTACCACATCATGAAAGGAAATAACTATTCCAGCATGTAGCTCTTGCTTTCTCATAATAGTCTTGCAGGAGATGGACCAGTCGGGGTTTGCTCTAGGATGATGGACAGGAGTTGGTGAGGTTGGTTATGGCAATGCAGCATGTTAACAACTACAACTGGTCTGAAGCTATTCACAGGCACAGGCTGCGAAGATTATACTTACACATTTCCACAGTTCAGACCACTCCTGAGACCAAACAGTAAGCCTCTGACTCTCGGAAAATGTGGAATCAGAACAGCCAAACCATACTCTGAAAATAGTGGTAAATATCACATCTGCCATAAACTATCTCTGTCCTCAGGAAAAAAGTTCCCAGATAGTAAAAGTATACAGTACTCAGAAGAATGGAAAAGAATGATAGTTGTTCACAATATTCCAAGAAAACGCCTCTTTTATTTTTTTTTTCTTTAATTGATAGGGTAGACTAGCTGTAGGATGCATTTAACATTAGCCATTTTCTAACAGTAGAACTTTTTTATAGAACCTCTCTAGTTTCCTAATCCCTAAATTTAGAAAATAAAAATTAAGTTAGGAAATAAATAAAACATGCTTACATAGGATCCAGCACATAAGTGTTTACTGCATTATAATTATTATTACTTACTGTATTTCCCCAAAGACTTGTTTTATGAAAATCATTCACATCTTACTTCTTCTTCTTCTTTTTTTTTTTTTTTTCTGAAGTTGGAAACGGGGAGGCAGTCAGACAGACTCCCGCATGTGCCCGACTGGGATCCACCCAGCATGCCCACCAGGGGGCGATGCTCTGCCGCAATCAGAGCCATTCTAGCGCCTGAGGCAGAGGCTACAGAGCCATCCTCAGCGCCCGGGCAAACTTTGCTCCAATGGAGCCTTGGCTGCGGGAGGGGAGAGAGAGACAGAGAAGAAGGAGAGGGAGAGGGGTGGAGAAGCAGATGGGTGCTTCTCCTGTGTGCTCTGGCCGGGAATCAAACCTGGGACTCCTGCACACCAGGCCGATGCTCTACCACTGAGCCAGCCGGCCAGGGCCAAAATTATTCACATTTTATAGAATATATAATATTGTTTCTAAGGATGATTTACCAGATATTATAATCAGAAATATAAATTTAATTGAAAGCATTAAAAAACTAAGATGAAATGAAGAAAGCAGTGTTTTCCCTTCTTTTGCCCTGCTATAGAGTACAAACTGCTAACAAATCCTTGGCAGTTTATTTCTATGTAATTGGATATATTTAATATAATTACAAGTCACTTTTACTTATTCATTAAGGTAGTTTGTTATCCTGTCTGACTTTGTTACTGATTAATTAATTTCAACTACATTGGGGGAAAACAAAAGTTCGCCTGATAAGTATGTCAAGATCATCCTGACTTCCAACCTACTTTCTGTACATCTGATTCTCCAACACAATGCTTTCTGCTCCTTTGGACAGAGGATAACAGAAGTAGTGAGTCTTCAACCTCTAACATCCTATTCCCCCATCCTCACACTCTGGACCCCGCTTTCAAAAGTCAATAAACTGGGCCCTGGCTGAATGGTTCAGTGTATAAAACCTCACCCCAGCACGCCGAGGTCATGGGTTCAGTCCCTGAGATTGAACGTACTAGAAGCAATCGATGAGTGTACAACTAAATGGAAAAACTAAGTGAAACAGAGAGTTGATGCTTCTCTCTCTCTCTTTCTCCCTCCCTCACCCTCTCTCAAACCAATCGAAAAATTCGAAAGAAAAAAAAAAGTTTTAAATCAATAAACTGGGTGAAGTGATGGGTATGTCACAGGCCTGCTGGTGCCCTCCATCTCTATTGCTTATTATCTTAATGACACTTTGATAATTATAGGTGTTCACAGTTCAAACTGGCCTGCCCCACTCTTACAAAACAGAACTTCAGTATCAACATTGTACTCCCCGTTTTATTCAGGGCTGAACTCTCCCACCCTCGATGACTGGATTCATCAGTAACTCAGTGAGGCTAGGCCTCCCTCCGATCCAGGCAACCCCCAAGGAGAAAATGTTCCCCATCACCTTGTCTAGACTGTTGAGGAAAATGTCAATCAAATGCCTGATTGCACAATGAACACCAAGCCATATTATAACTTTCATGATCTCATAGAAAAAAGTCAGATTAGTTTGACAAGATTAGTTCTTTTAAGAGTCATTTTGATTTTTTTCCCACTATTCTGTAATCCCCCTCAGACTTTGAAAATTAATCCTCCTATTATTCTTTTATTCCTAGATATGAACATCATGCTGCCTGGCTTATGGCATCTTGTATCGTGGGCCCCTCAGCAAGCCTCTCAGAGTCTTCAGAAGGTTTTGTTTCAGTTCATTCCTCAAGCATCCCAGGATTCAAGTCATTGTATCTTGTAATTTATTTTATTAATCTTAAGTGTCTCTTTAAAAAAAAAGATAGAAAGTAATGAAAAAAATTAGCATTTTTGATTATAAAAGATACCTTCAAGGGCATTCTCATTTCTTGAAATCTCGAGATCTTGCATTGTGTAGTAATAATACTGGAGCAGAATGGTCCAGATTCCCTTATAAATGGCTGATGTCTTTTTTTAGATGGGACCACATTAAACCAGAAATTCAGGGGTCTGAGCCAGAGATACAGTCAGATGTTAGAAACTGGTGTGGCCCTTAAGTAAGTGCTGGCAACCAACCACGCAACAAGCCAGACCATTGCTAAAGTCCAAACACCTCTCTCTAACTTCAGTGTGCTCACTTTAGCCCTAATCATAATCAACTTTTACCTGGACTATTACACTGTCTCCTAACTAAGCTCTCTACTTAGGAGAGAGCTCTTACCATAAACCATACCACAACACAAATCACATCACACTACTTCCCTGCTTAAAGTCTTTAGAGAGTTCCCATTACAACCAGGAAAAAAATACAAGTTCTTTTACACAGTGTGTATGACCATGTATAAGGATCTGGCCTCTGCCTACTCCAACCTTCTCTGGTTCAGTGAGTTCTGCTATAATGCAACATATGCATTCTTGAAAATTGTTGTACTTTGCAAAATAGTGCAATAAAAACCAGAGTTCATGGGGGAAATGCAAATAAGGGAGCAATACTCAAAAACTTCATCAGTGGCACATATTTTAAAAGGTAGAAACCTGCCCTGGCTGGTTGACTCAGCAGTATAGAGTGTTGGCCCGGTGTGTGGATGTCCTGGGTTCGATTCCCAGTCGGGGCACACAGGAGAAGCACCCATCTGCTTCTCCACCCTTCTCCCTCTCACTTTTCTCTCTCTCTATCTCATTCTTCTTCCTTTCCTGCAGCCATGGCTTGATTGAAGAGAGTTGGCTCCGGGCATGGAGGATGGTTCCATGGCCTCACCTCAGGTGCTAAAAAAAAAAAAAAATGGGTCCGGTTATCACAGAGCAAGGGCCCCAGATAGGCAGAGCTTCGCCCCCTAGTGGGCTTATCAGGTGGATCCCAGTTGGAGCGCATGCTGGAGTCTGTCTCTGCTCCCCTCCTCACATTGAAAATAAAATTAAAAAATTAAAAAGGTAGAAACCTAATGAAAATGGTAGTAGAGCCTTACACATTTTAAATATATATGAAATACAATCAATATTTCAATTTACCTCGGAAAGACTTGAAGTTTGCTTGTGGAAGTGGTGCCAGAATAGTTTCAGCTTATGAATTATTGTTAAATGATGGGAGAGGGTTATCTGAAATTGTTAGGAAAGGTTGTAACACCAGATGGTTGTATGGGTGTGACTCATATGCACACAGCAAACTGAGGCAGCTGGTAGCTGTCTGAGATGTATTTAGTACTTTCCTACATCACTTGGTTCAGCTGGTCAAGGTTTTCTCCATTTACCTAGTGTTCCTCTCAGAAAAATCGCACGTAAGAAAATGCAAAATCCATGTTATGCTCAAATTATTCCCTATCAATCGTGTTGAAACAAATTTGTGTTTTGAAAGCGAGTGTTATAGCAGAAGCTACTAAACCTTCTGGCATACATCCCATCCACACTGTCCTGTGTTCAGCATCTCCATCAGGCGAAGTTTCTTCCCTCTGCATTCGCTGATCCCTTTGCTCAGATTGCTTTTCCCACTTTCTTCACATGATTGGTTTCATTTCACCCTTTAAGCCTCAGTTTCAATGCCACCTCTTCCAAAAGCCTTCTCCTGAGATTATCCTCCTTAATGGAGACCTCCACTCTCATTATTCTCTATTCCAGAATCCCATTTTTTTTTCAATTCTCTAGAGTTTCTCTTATGAGAGGCAAATGACTGCTTTATTTGTCTTTGTTATTCTCTCTCTTCCACTAGAATGTATGCGCCATAAGGTCAGGAGCCATGTCTCTGGATGCTTTTTAATGCCCTGGCCCTGGCAGGTACTGTGCTCAGTATAAACACCAGAGGTAGGCACTTAGGATACATCACTTAAATGAATACAAGGATGAAGGAATAATTATAGCTAGGCAAATACCAAATATATCCAAGAGGCTTTCACAGAATGGCCTTATTAATGCTGTTGTGATACTTACTCTGTTAAACCCCTTTACAATTTAGCTCTTATTCAGATTTAATGCTCTCATTAAAAAGCGCTTGAAGGGAAACAGTACAAAATTAAATTTTAAAACGAGAATATATGAAAGAGACTTCAAAGAAAAGATTATTAGACTCACGCAAGACAAATACAACAACAGAAGAAAAAATGAGACTGACAAAACAGATGACTCACTGATGCTCTATGAAAAACTGGACTTTAATCTTAATTACGGTAACAAAAAGTCTCAGATTTGACAGTGATTAAACAGAGATTAAGGATTTGGTGAGGCCCTTATTACAACTCCATGTCTAGTTTTAATATCTATCTTTTAAGAGGAATCTGGAGAAACTGTGCAGGATATACAAAGAATCATGCGAATAAGATTAACTAGTCACTATAAAGACAAGCTAAAAGCTACTTAGAACCTTCGGTTTTTACCTTCTGCATTACAGAAAGAAATTGCCACTAAAATGTTGAAATGTCCCTTAATATCCAATTTTTCCTTCTTCTGTGGCAACAAAGCCTCAAGTTTTTGCACAGGATGGGACCAGAATAAAGGTTCTACTCCCCATTCTCTTTTGTGTGATGTGTGAGTATGAGGCAAAATTCTGGCTAATGGCATGTAAATAGCTATTTCAAGTTAATTGCATAGTAGCTTCCATAAACCTTCCCTAAGATAGAGCTGTGTCTTACCCATTGCCTCATCTTCATTCACTTTTCATCTTGGAATACAAATGTAACATCTTGACCTCAGGTGCCATTCTGGATCATGGGATGACCTAAAGAATGAATATAGGTCATGGCAATAAAACAGAAACAGAAGCAATAAAACAGAAACAGCCTGGGTCTCTGCAGATTTTGTGGAACAAGGCCACCAGAGCAGGGTGAACTATCTCACTGTGACACTTTAATATGACAGAAACTTTCTATCTGGTTTAAGTAAATTTTGTTTTAGATTTTAAGTTTAACTAATAAGTCACAGAAGTAAATGGGCCCACTGATCAGTTAAAGAAAACACGCAAGTCTTTTTTTTTTTTTTCTGTATTTTTCTGAAGCCGGAAACGGGGAGAGACAGTCAGACAGACTCCCGCATGCGCCCGACTGGGATCCACCTGGCACGCCCACCAGGGGGCGATGCTCTGCCCACCAGGGGGCGATGCTCTGCCCCACCGGGGCATCGCTCTGTTGCGACCAGAGCCACTCTAGCGCCTGGGGCAGAGGCCAAGGAGCCATCCCCAGTTCCCGGGCCATCTTTGCTCCAATGGAGCCTCGGCTGCGGGAGGGGAAGAGAGAGACAGAGAGGAAGGAGAGGGGGTGGGGTGGAGAAGCAGATGGGCTCTTCTCCTGTGTGCCCTGGCCGGGAATCGAACCCGGGACTTCTGCACGCCAGGCCGACGCTCTACCACTGAGCCAACCGGCCAGGGCTAAAAACACCAAGTCTTAATGGCTGCCTTTACTAAAAAATATCAAGCCATGTGGGCATACCGGACAGTAAGAATGAAAGGTTGAACTGCTTTGCCTGATCCAGCCTTAGGAATCTGGGGATTCCTAAGGGACTTCCTGAGAGAAAGTGGTGGAGACATGAAGAAGGATGAGAGAAGCTCCATAATTGAAAGCAAGGGTCAGTGATAATTCCGATATAGTAGTTATTTCTACAACATTTTCTCTAAAGTTGCACTTCTCCACTATTAACTGCTTTCCACTTTCCCAAATCTCCAGTAAAAGATGTCTATAACTAATAACTTTGCATTCATAGTGTTTGGACACATGAAAATAGAGGCAAGGGGGAGCTTGGTGGGCAAGGATGACAGCTTCAGGTGCTGAGAGCCAAGATCACTGCTGGCAAAAATTTCAAAGCATCTCTGTGTGGAACATCTTAGAAGAGAAAAAATGTTGTCTGCCTAATAAACATACACACACTCACACACAGATTTCTGTTAAGGGCTTGATGGACATCTGCAGAGGATATAGAGTTAGAGTCTCAATATTGTAGAAAAGAGGACATCAGACCCTAGAAGACTTGGAAACATGCAGGATGAAGACCTTTGAGCTGCATAATATCAAAAATACTTTTTTTCTGGCCTCTGGCAATGTTGCTCAGTGGATAAAGCACCAACCCAGTGCACCAGAGATCTTGTGTTTGACTCCCAGTTAGGGCATGTATAGGAAGTAATCGATGAGTGCCCAACTAAAGGGAATAACTAAGTGAAACAATGAGCTGATGCTCTTTCTCTCTCCCCGTCTCCCCCTACTTCACCTCTCTCTCTCTCTCTCTTCTCAAATCAATAGGGAAAAAAGTTTTAAATCCTCTTTCTGGTTTGCTTAGTGACTCTTACTTCTCCTCCAAAATTGTACTTCAATGTCACCTTTATTAAGACATCAATCCTAATCCTTCTGCATAGGATTAATTAGCCCCTCTTCTGTAGTAACAAAGTATCTGAGACATTTCTCTCCTGTTGCACTTTTCCCATGGTAAGCTATTTTAGACCATTTTATCTTATATATTTTTTTATCTTTAGTGCTTAGTATATAGTTAATACCTCAAAAGAGCTTTAGAGAATTGAATTTAATGAAGGGTTTTGTAATAAAAACCACTGCATGGTAGAAATCTTAAAGGTAATCGTAATATTTTGCAAGTAAGGATAATAAGAACTGGCAAGACTAACTGAATTTCCTGAAGTCATCCAGCTAGGAACAGACAAAATGAGGACTAGAACCCAGGGCTTTAGATCTCAAATCATCCTCTTTTGTCATATCAGTCTGTTCACTGATATGAGGGCAAAACACCTCAGGAAAACCTGGAAAAATATGTAGACATTTGAATTCTCTCCCAAATCAGGTGTTATTTTGCTGTATGTCAAATGAAGCTGCATCTATTTGCTTCAGGTTTGGGAAAGGAAAGCATGAGATTTGTGTTTCCTGTTTTCAAGATTCTGTGTAAATAAGTATTGAATATGAACAATGAGATAGATTTAGCAATGTACAGATAAGTGCATAGGTGCATCAGCTCTCCTGGGGATCAAAAATTGCAGAGAAATGTACATTTTTAAGCTAAATATTGTTATATGGCCCTGACCAAAAAAAAAGGGAGGGGGTAGAGAATGTAAATAAAAAATCAGGCCATGTAGCACACCTATTTGTATTATTTTAAACCCTATGCATAGAAGCATACTTGAGCTGTTCTTCCAGCTCTTCATATTCAACATCTTATTTTATCGTCCTTATATTTTCCCCTTTCCTCAATCCACTCAATCATTTATTGGCTTGTTGGTTCTCTAGATTGCTTCTTCTGTGCTTTATTATTTCCCTCTTTTCAAAGATAAACACTTTACACCTGGAAAACAGATGCCTCTAATTGGTATTAAAAGCCAAAGTTTATGCCTGCCTTTGATGTTTTCTAGGATGCATTTTGGTGAATAATAATATTTTCAATTCAGCACCATTCAACACTTAATTACAAGTCAGTTTAGTAAAGATATTCTTGCAGTTACCCCTCAGATCTTAGTCCTCAGCATGCTTGTTAAGCGAAGTGAAAGAACTGGATTCTGAAATTAGAAAATCTTTCTTCCACAAAACACACTTCTCTGAGCTAATGTTTTGGAGAAATGTGGACCTCAATTTTACATTATCTTAATGAAATTTTAAATTTTGAAGAAAAATCAAAGCTGAAGATAGAGAGCGGGTGACATCAGCAAGATGATGGAATAAAAGTTTTCTACCATCATCCCCCCACAAAACATAGATTTTGATAACCACCTACAGCCAATAATACCTGTGTGGGAGTCCAAGTATATGGAGACAATCAACACAGTTAAAAGTTTGGGAGATGCTGGGAGCATAACAACCCATCAAAGGGCTGCAGATCTTATTAACTGCTTCTCAGATTCCATTAGGAAATCTACCCATGAGTCACTTGAGATGCTTTGTCTGTGTATCCTGCAAACTGGCCCATAGGAACACCCAATGCTCAACACACCCCATTTACCCATCCCACTCCCCCAAGGCTAGTTCTCTATGTGCACCTCTGCAGATAAGAATTTGCAGACAGCTCACAAGCACATGCAGAAAACTAGCCCAGCTGTGGGATGGGGTGAAAGCACACAAACTTGAGAGATTCAGGGACTTTACCTAGAGAAAATAAATGAGAAGTTCTGAACACCAGACTGGCTTTGCAGAATAAAGAGAAACCACATAATCTTAAGAATTCCTTCACCAAGACGGAACAAAGAATGTGAAGTGGCTACAACTATAAAAACGTTCCGAGAAAGCCTCAGAATCCCTAGCTAGGCTTTCTGATGAAGGTATTTCCGTCCTAAAGTAGGTCAGTAAAGATAGGAGGAAGTGATTGCTTCTTCAAATGCAAAGATAGCAATGCAGGATTTAAAGGAACATGAAAAATCAAGGAAACATGACAATAACAGAAAAACAAAGTAAGCTTCTATTAACCAACCCCAAAGAAATGGATCAATTAATTATGTAACAAATAATTAAAATAATTTAAGGAAACTCAAAGAGCTATAAGAGAAGACAGACAACTCAATGAAATTGGGAAATTAATACATGAACAAAATGAGAAATTCAACAAAGAGGTAAAAATTATTTTTAAATAAAACAGAAGTTCTGGAGCTGAATAATACAATAACTAAAATAAAAATTCAATAGAGTAGTGGTTTTCAATATTTTTTATACTTGGGGACTAGAAAAATAGAAGAATTATTTTGGGAACCACTAAGTCATAAATCACCCTGAGTATAAGCAAATTTGACTAAGATCATTGGGTTTATAATCTTCATACAACATCAGGATGGTTAACTCTTTTGTGGACCAGTAAGAAATTTCTGGTACACAGATCCATGGAGTGGCAGTTGAAAAACACTGCAGTAAGGCATCAACAGAAAACTTGATGAAAAGGAATAAAGAATCTCTTCACTATATGATAAGTCATTTGAAATTATCATGGGAGAGAAAAAAATGAGAAAGTAAAGGAAGCCTACGGAATTTATAATACACCATTAAATATCTACTCTATGCATTATGGGAATCCTATAGGAGAAAAGAGAGAATAAAAGGCAGAAAACTTATTTGAATCAAAAATAGCTAAAAACTTCCCAAATCTGGGGAGACATATGAACATTTAAGTATATGAAGCTCAAAAATATGCATACAGCTTCAACTCAAAGAAGGCTTCACTGAAATACATTATAATCAAATTGCCATACATTAATGACAAAGAGAAAATTTTGAAAGCAGCGAAAGAGAATTATCACATAGAAGAGAATCTCCATAAGGCTTTAGGCAAATTTCTTGGCAAAAACTTTGCAAGCCAAGAGAGAGTGGGATGTTACATTCAAAGTATTATAAGAAAAATAACTGCCAACCAAGAATACTTAACCTCACAATGTTATCTTCACAAGTGAGAGATAAAGAACTTTCCAGGCAAAATGTGAGAGAATCCATTATCACTAGACCTACCTTACAGGAAATGCTAAAAGGAGTTCTTCAAGATGAAGCAAAAGGATGCCAGCTAGTAACATGAAAATTTATGAGAGTATAAAACTCATTGTTAAAGGTAAATATATACTTAAATTTAGAATACTATAATACAATGCTATAAGGGTGGTGTGTAAATCATATGGTAGTTAAAACACAAAAGTATTAAAAATAAATATATCTATCATAATTTATTCATGGACATAAAAAATGTGCTGGGGGAGGCTTGACCTATGGTGGCACAGTGGATAAATCATCAACCTGGAACCCTTGAGGTCACTGGTTCAAAACCCCAGGCTTGCCTGGTCAAGGCACATATGGGAGTTGATGCCTCCTGCTCCTACCCCCTTCTCTCTCTCTCTCTCTCTCTCTCAAAGTGAATAAATAAAATCTAAAAAATAAATTTAAAAAAATGTGGGGGGAGGAAATTAAAAGGATACAATTTTTGCATGTCATCAAAGTTAAGTTGTTATTACCTAAAAATAGAGTGCTACAACTATGAGATAGTTTATGTAAGCTTCATTTTATGTAACCACAAAGAAAAAACCTATAGTAAATACATAAGAAATTAAAAAAAAAAAGAAGCAAAGCATAACACTATAGATAACTACCAAATCACAAAGGAAGACAGTAGGCAAGAAAGAACAGAGAAACTACAAAACAGTCATAAAATATTAACAAATGACAACAGTAAGTTCTTATCTATCAATCATTGCTTTAAATGTAAACAGATTAAATTCTCCAATCAAAAGACAAAAAAGGCTGAATGAATTTAAAAATAAACAATAATCAATGATATGCTGTCTACAGGAGACACACTTCAGCTATAAGGACACACAGAGGCTGCAAGTAAAAGCATCTAAAAGATACTCCATTATAATAGAAATCAAACAAGAGCAGGAGTAGCTATAAATATACCAGACAAAATTGTTCAACCAAAAACCGTTACAAAAGATCATTATATAATGATAAAGGGGTCAATTCACCAAGAAGACAATAATTATAAATACTTACGCATCCAACCTGGAGCAGCTAAATAGATAAAGTAAATATTAACATATCTGATAGGAGAAATAGATTGTAATACAATAATAGTAGGGTCTTCAATACCCAACTTTCAATAAAGGATAGCCTGTCCAGACAGAACATTAATATAAACATTGGACTTGGACTACACTTTAGAACAAATGGACCTAACGGATTGTTAGGTTTAGGTTCAGGGCTTCTTTAAATCCAGAGCCCCTTTAAAACTCAAATTCCCCTCACCTAACTTCCCACTAGGGCTCAAAACGGATCATTATTATCTCACACTGTGAGGTTATAGTTAATTTGCTTGCTACTCCCTCTCTTAATGGCTTCTCAGCTTTCATTTTGAAATGTAGCAAAAAGTTTATCTTTGCAGAAATGTCAGGGGAAGTTTACATTGGGAAGGGACCTGATAATTAGGGGAGTTTAACTCACAATAGCTGTTTGTAAAAGCCTAGTTCCAGGCCCAGAGGTGCTATCTCCTGAAAGATCAGCCACCAGTGCAAACCTGTGGGAAGAGGGGGGACTGGCTCACCTGAAGCATTGACCTGGACCTTTCGAACTAACCCAGGACTTTTTTAGACAGTTGAGTCAGGAGATAAACAATTTGGAGCTGTGGGGCCGCTTCAGTCCACATAAAAAATATATATATTACCTTGTACCTACAGAGGCAGTGACATCAGCTGCTTTTCCCCAAACCCTTAACTTATATATACCCTGCTTCATCCCTCCCTGGGGTCAACACAGCTTGGTCTGTCTTGGCTGTCTGCACCCAGGCATTTTAAATAAATTTGCTTTTGGAACATGCCAGCCTTATGTTTTCAGTTTGGCTCTCCCAGTACCCACTTATAGACCCAGGATGGTCTATAAGACCCTGTCAACTATCTCATATGGGATAAGGCAGCCCAGCTGGAGTTCTCTCCAGGTCTGACCTAGTCAGGGGTTTATACTGACCTGCCAGTTGCCAAGAGAAGCTGCAAGGAGGCTTTCCCTCTTCTCCACAGCCACCTTCCCATTTAGGTACAAGGGGCTTAGCCTGTCAGCTCTCCTGTATGGGATGAAGCAGTTCAGCTGGAGTCCCTCCTCCAGGTCTGACTTAGTTGGGGGGTTATACTAACCTGCCAGTTGCCAACGGGGACTGACAATAGTCTTTCTCTCCTCCTCAGTGGACTGGCCCCCAGTTTCAAACTTTCACAGACATATGCAGATCATTTCATTAAACAGTAACAAAATACACATTCATTCAAGTGCACGTGGAAAATTCTCTATAAAAGATCATATGTGACCCTGGCCGGTTGGCTCAGTGGTAGAGCGTCGGCGTGGTGTGCAGAAGTCCCAGGTTCGATTCACCTCCAGGGCACACAGGAGAAGCGCCCATCTGCTTCTCCACCCCTCCCCCTCTCCTTCCTCTCTGTCTCTCTCTTCCCCTCCCGCAGCCGAGGCTCCATTGGAGCAAAGATGGCCCAGGCGCTGGGGATGGCTCCTTGGCCTCTGCCCCAGGCGCTAGAGTGGCTCTGGTCGCAACAGAGCGACGCCCCGGTGGGGCAGAGCATCGCCCCCTGGTGGGCAGAGCGTCGCCCCTGGTGGGCGTGCCGGGTGGATCCCGGTCGGGTGCATGCGGGAGTCTGTCTGACTGTCTCTCCCCGTTTCCAGCTTCAGAAAAATCCAAAAAAAAAAAAAAAAAAAAAAAAAAAAAGATCATATGTTAGGCCATGAAACAAGTCTTAACAAATTAAGAAGATTGAAATGATATCAAGCATCTTTTTCTGACTACAGTTTTATGAAATGAGACATTAATAGCAAGAAAAAAATAGAAAATTCTCAAATATGTAGATATTACACTACATGCTACTGAACAACCAATGAGTCAAAAAAGAAATAAAAAGGGAAATTAAAATATATCTTGAGACAAATGAAAATGGAAACACAACAAATCAAAATTTATGGGACATAGCAAAACAGTTCTAAGAGGGAAATTTGTAGTGATAAATTTCTACACTAAGAGAAAAAAAAGAAAGTTCTTAAATAAGCAACCTAACTTTACAACTCGAGGAACTAGGAAAAAAAAGAACAAACTAAGCCCAAATTTATAACAAGGAAAAAATAAAAGAAAACAAATATCAGAGCAGAAATATAAGAGTAGAGAAATGATAGAAAATATCAACAAAACTAAGAGTTAGTTTTTTCAAAAGGTAAAATTGATAACATTATAGCTAGACTAAAAAAAATCAGAGGACACAGATGAAATCAGAAATAAAAGCAGGAATATTAGCACTAATACCACACAAATACAAAGATCATAGGAAACTACTATGAAAAATTATATGTCAGCACAGTGAGTAACTTAGACTAAATGGATAAACTCTAAGAAATATACAGCCTACCAAGACTGAATCATGAAGAAATAAAAAAAATCTGAACAGAACAATAATGAGTAAGGAGATTAAATCAGTAATCAAAAACCTCCCCAAAAAGAAAAGCCTATAACCCAATGGTTCCACTGGTGAATTCTACTAAATATTTAAAGAATTATTTCTAATTCTTTTTAAACTTTTCCAAAATATTAAGAAAATAAAATGTTCCATATTCATTTTACAAGGACAACAGTACCAAAGCCAGACAAGGGCACTACAAGAAAGAAAAATCACAGGCCAATATTCTTAATGAACAATGATGCAAAATTCCTCAAGAAAAACTAGCAAACCACATTCAATAGTACATTAAAAATATCATACAGCATAATCAAGTAAAATTTATCCCTGAGATATAAGAATGGTTCAACAGCCATAAATAAAACAATGTGATACACTACATTAATAGAATAAAGAATATAATAATGATTATCTTTATAGATGCAGTAAAAGCATTTGACAAAACTCAATATGCTTTCATAATTAAAAAAAAAAACAACCTCTCAATAAATTAGGTATTGTAAGAATATCCCTCAACACAATAAAGGCTATATATGACATGCCCATAGTTAACATCATACTCAATAGTGAAAAGCTAGAAGCTTTTCTTTTAAGATCAGGAATAAGACAAGTATGCCTACTCTCACCACTTCTATTCAACATTGTACTGGAAGTCCTAGATAGAAAAATTATAAAATAAAATAAATAAAAGATATCTTATTTGGAAAAGAAGTAGTAAAATTATCTGTTTGTAGACAGCAAGATTTTAAACCTAGAAAACCCTAAAAGCTCTTTCAAAAATACTGTTAAAACTAATGTAAAAATTTAGTAATGTTACAGAAAATCAGTTTTATTTTTATACCCTAACAAAGAACTCTTCAAAGGAGAAAATAAAAACAAAAAAAATATCATTTACAATAGCATCAGAAAGAATAAAATACTTAGAAATAAACTTAACCAAAGAGGTGAAAGATCTGTACACTGAAAATTATGACATTCATAAGAGAAACAAAAGAAGATACAAACAAATGGAAAAATATCCCATGTTTATGGATTAGAAGAATTAATATTGTTAAAATGCCCATACTACCCAAAGAAATCCACAGATTTAATGCAATCTGTATCAACATTCCAATGGCATTTTTCAGATATAGAAAAAAACACCCTAAAATTCATATGAATACACAATAAACAAAAACAACTAAAGAAACCTTGAGCAAAAAGAACAAAGTTGAAGGCATCACACTTTCTAATTTCAAATTATATCAAAGCTATAGTAATCAAAACAGTATAATACTATTATAAAAATAGGTACACAGACCAATGGAACAGAATAGGGAGCCCAGAAATAAATCCATGCATATATACTCAACTAATCTTCCACAAAGTCACCAAGAATGCACAAGGGAAAAAGGATACTCTCTTTAATAAATAGCACTGGGGAAACTGCATATCCACATGCAAAATAAAGAAATTGGACCTTATATAACACCATACAGAAAAATCAACTTAAAATGGATTAAAGCTTTAATTGTAAAACCTGAAACCAAAGAACTCCTAGAAGAAAACATAAGGGAAAAGCTCCTTGATATTAGTCTTGGCAATAATTTTTTTTAGATCTGACACAGAAAGGACAAGCTACAATAGCAAAAATAAACAACTGGGACTACAGTATTGAAGTAAAAAATTTCTTCCCAGCAAAAATAAAACAACAGAATGAAAAGGCCATCTCCAGAAGGGAGCAAATATTTGCAAATCATATATAGGATAAGGGGCTAATATCTAAAATATATGAAGAATGCATATAACTCAACTTAAAAATCCAATTTTAAAATGGGCAAAGAATCTGAATGGACATTTTTCCAATGAATATATGAAAATGGCCAAGAGGTATATGAAAATATGTTCAACATCAATAATCATCAAGTATATGCAAATGAGAACCTCAGTAAGATATCACCTCACACTTGTTAAGATGGCTATTATAAAATATATTCTGTGTTGTCAAGGATGCGGAGAAAAGGGATCACTTTGCACTGTTGGTGGAAATGTAAATTAGTATAGGTATATAGAAAAATATAAAGGGTACTCAAAAAAATTAAAAATAGAACTACCATATGTTCCGCAATTTTACTTCTGGGAATATATTCAAAAGAAACTATCTTGAAGAGATTTAACTGTCCATCAATGGATGAATGGATAAAGAAAAAGTGGTATATAGAGAGCTATAGATATAGATAGATACAAAACAATACACTAAAGTCTTATTTAGCCTCAAAAAAGGAGGAAATCTTTCCATTTTTGACAACATAGTAGAACCTGGAGAACATTATGTTAAGAGAAATAGAGAAAGACAAATACTGCATAATCTTATATATGGAATCTAAAATCATCAAGCTCATGGTAACAGAATAGAAAGGCTGTTACCAGGAGCTGGTGAGTGGGGGTAAGGGAAAGAGAGAGATCTTTTAGTCAAAGGGTACAAACTTTGTTATAACATGTG
Source organism: Saccopteryx leptura (assembly GCF_036850995.1). Taxonomy (NCBI): domain Eukaryota; kingdom Metazoa; phylum Chordata; class Mammalia; order Chiroptera; family Emballonuridae; genus Saccopteryx; species Saccopteryx leptura. The sequence continues at coordinate 48,035,074 of NC_089510.1, forward strand.
TAAACCCTGGAGATCTAATTACTATACAGATGGTGACTGTGTTAATAATAATGTATTGTATACTTGAAACTTGCAAATAGGTCTAAATTATTCTCACCACACAGGCATAAAATATAGGCAAGGTGATGAACATTTGAACTAGCTTGACTTTCAGTAGATGTATACATTTCCACAATGTATACGTCTACTGAAACATCCTATTGATATACACCATTTTTATTTGTCAAACAGACCATAAAGCAGAGAAAGCTAAAAATAGAAAAATCTGAGATATAGCAGCTGTTTAATATATGTTTGCTAAGTGACCATGCTTCCTTTGAGTTTTGAATTCATTTAAGAACTATTTCTATTGAACATACTATTTGATGCTCTAAGTATAACTTAGCGTGAGAATGAAAAGGTTAAATGGTAAGAGCACTGAGAAACTAAAGCTGGGAGAAAGTTTTATAAGAAGCAATATGTTTGACTTGATCATTGATGAAATCCTTCATTGGGTTAGATTCAACCTAGAAATCTTTCTTCTAGTCAAAAAGAGAGGAATGATTCCCTACCTCAACACTATGGCTGTGTGTGGCTGTAATGCCAGTAGCCATGGCCACCATCACAGCCGTCCCCATGCAGGTTCACATTTGATTTGGACAGATGGTAATGAAACAACGGAGCCAAGAACTGGTGGGCTGTTACATTTAATCCTAGCTTGCACCCAGCAGGCAAGAAATACACACGGTGGGAAAACACTTCCCTTCCCATTCAGGGCTCCCAAAGCTCCTGACTTAGATCTGAGTTTCCTAGAATCAAAGGTTTCTACCTCACCAGCCTTATTCACTTCTGTTCTCCATCTCCTTCTCTCTGCACAAACTCTGCACAAACTGGCTTCTCCTTCAGCACTCCGCCATCGTGGCTGCTTCTCCTCTCCTCCACATGGCCTTTCTCTGCTCTCCTCTGCCCCATTTATAGTGTAGAAATCAAAAACTTTAATCCAATATACAAACAAGGAAGTCTCTGATACAAAATCACTTATCTGAGGCATAATGGGATTCCTCATGAGAGTGCACCACCCCACATCATGCAACAGTCAAGGGTGTGGGGAAAAACTTAGTTTTAAAAGGTCTTAGTATTAAAAGGGTGGGAAAGGCTTAGTCTTAAAACTAAGCCTTAGGCTATAATGGCCTTGCCTGCTTACAGCCTGTCCCCCACACCCAATGCAAACTATAAGCGAGCAAACATATATATCCATATTTACAAACTTATTTGACCAACAGTGGCAAAATACAAAAAGCCTTCAGATAAAGAAGAAAGATATTTCTGGGAAATAATAACATTGAGGCCAACCATTTTGTACAATCTTTGGAGGCAAGAAGAAAAAACGGATGCAAAGAAACTCTATTTAAATAAGAACAGAGCTAAGCAGGGATATGAGAAGAATTGGGAAATGCTCTACAGTACTCAAAAAATGAGCTTGGAGTTATAGCAATGAAAATGTTAGTGGTCTATGCAATTAATATTAAGTCTCCTGCATGAATATTTAAATGGTCAGACCACTACTGAACAAAAACAGCAGAGGATATAAATTAAGGGGATTAATAAGTCATAAGCAAACAAAAATATATTAAGCCTAGGACAGAAAAAATTCTTAGCACAAGGGGTCCTCTATTTCCTTAGTGTAGAACAGGGGTCCCCAAACTTTTTACACAGGGGGCCAGTTCACTGTCCCTTAGACTGTTGGAGGGCTGGACTATAAAACAAAAAAAACAAAAAAAAAAACTATGAACAAATCCCTATGCACACTGCACATATCTTATTTTAAAGTAAAAAACCAAAATGGAAGTAATACTGTACGTGAGTGACATCGCGCTTTGCGGCGCTGCCACATACAGTGCTCCTCTCACTGACCACCAATGAAAGAGGTGCCCCTTCCCGAAGTGCAGCGGGGAGCCAGATAAATGGCCTCAGGGGGCCGCATGCAGTCCGCAGGCCGTAGTTTGGGGACCCCTGGTGTAGAAGCTTTGGAAAATTCATACTGTCCTATGATGTACATGTAATTATACTTTGTCTCATGTGTACATTAGTCAAGATAGGCTACTATATCAAAACAAATTATCCTGAAATCTGTCAACAAGGATTGATTTCTTTTTCACCCTATCTGTCCATTGTAGAGTGGCTATACTACTGCTCCCAGACTCAGGCTGACAGAGTAACCTCCATCTGGGACATTGCTGGCAGTCATATCAGATAGGGAAAGAGTGTGGTAAGCCTCCTACCATGTCATAAAGCTTCTGCTCAGAAGTGACATGCATCACTCATGGTGATGGCCCAGGCAAGTCAAATGTCCCTACCTGAGTTCAACAAAGTAGGAGTATATATCTTCCCCTGGCAGGGTCCTTGATTATAAGCTATAGAGTCTTCCACAGTATGGTCAAGATATCTGTGTAGAGTCAACTGTATAATTCTGATTCTATAACGCTAAAGTTTTTCAGAAATAAAATTATCTTCACAAAATTCAAGTCAAAGAGCTCTGTGCATTACTGCAAATAGCTATCCAGATAGAGAGTGTCCTATTAGTAGTAATAATGGTCAGTATTTTGGTATTCACAGTCAACAGCTTCCCTTATAAAAGAATGTCTTAAACTTTAACTCTGGGTATATTTGTGATTTTTAAGACTTTAGGTTGTTTGCTAAGGTTCTTAAGAGGCAGGAGCAAAAATCAAATTAGTTGTGTTTTTGTTTTTCCTGTCTATTCCAAAAACTAACATCATACTTAAGTAAAAGTTTGAATAAGGTTGAGTTGTAAATCTGCCTGTGAAAAATTAATATATTCTTCATTTCTGCCTAAGAAGCCAGATCTTTAAAAACTACTCTGAAACAAAACCTTTTATTAAAACAAAGGTCTCCTTAACCCCAATACCTAATTTTAGAACAGAAAGCATAGATTTGATGGCAAAAACATCAGTCCGGAATTTACTAATTATTTTTTCATGATGTGAGATTTACTTCGTTTGGCAAAGGAAATGGAATGTATACCACTTAAGTAGTTATAAATCTAACTGAACATACTCGTGTCTATGTATCCTCTCCCACTACAAGTAATACAGTGTATTGTATATCCGTTCACCTACAACCGAAAGGAGGAAGCAACCATCAGACAAGGTCTCCAGTAAATGACTTCAAGTTAAAATTCTCAGAAACATTTATCATGTCATTTCAGTATGATACTGCCTGGAGGCAACAGAAAGAATGAAAATTTTTCTTAATATTACTTTTACTCTTGCATTTGTTTTTATTCTCTACCTTTTCTACTACTCAGCCACTTACTGTAGATCTCCACATATAAGACGCACCTATTTTCGAAATATTTGGTGTCTAAAAACTGGAACCATTGGCCCTGGCCGGTTGGCTCAGCGGTAGAGCGTCGGCCTGGCGTGCGGGGGACCCAGGTTCGATTCCCGGCCAGGGCACACAGGAGAAGCGCCCATTTGCTTCTCCACCCTCCCCCTCCTTCCTTTCTGTCTCTCTCTTCCCCTCCTGCAGCCAAGGCTCCATTGGAGCAAAGATGGCCCGGGCGCTGGGGATGGCTCCTTGGCCTCTGCCCCAGGCGCTAGAGTGGCTCTGGTCTCGGCAGAGCGACGCCCGGAGGGGCAGAGCATCACCCCCTGGTGGGCAGAGCATCGCCCATGGTGGGTGTGCCGGGTGGATCCCCGGTCGGGCGCATGCAGGAGTCTGTCTGACTGTCTCTCCCTGTTTCCAGCTTCAGAAAAATACAAAAAAATAAAAATAAAAATAAATAAATAAAAACTGGGAGCATTTTATACAGTGGTTATAGTTTTTTTACTTGCATTTCCTGCTTTTTAGCACTTGTTTTTGCATTCATTGCTGAAGATGATGATTTGTCATCAGACACAGATGAGGACAAGCTAATGGATGGGAGTTTTGACAGTGATGAGCAGTTGTATGAATTTTATGAATAAAACTTGAGTTCGATAACTTTATGTAATACATTTTTTTTCAAATTTCGGGCCCCAGAATTAAGGTGTGTCTTGTACATGGGGAAATACGGTATTTTTTATACATTTATAATAAGTGGTCCTTATTATACTAAGGACACCTAGGAATTCCAGAGCTGAGATGTTTCCCATTCCCAGAATCCCAGGAATCAGCCTTGAACACTGTCAAGTTCTGATAAATTATAAACTATATCAGATATATTTCTCTCCCATAGGTATTTACTGAAAAAGGGGTAAGTAAGAGGGTTGGCTGATTGACCAAGTGATTAAAAGAAGAGATAAGCTTGTGTATGTGACCTGAGGGACCTGCCAATGGCAATGTCAAACCCAGGTCTTGCCATGGGAAAAAGTGGGGTCAGAATGGCTCTTTACTACCCTTTCCTCTTTCTTGACCACTTCCTTTACCCACTCTGTGGGCAATACCAACCCCACTTACTACTTAGCTTCCAGCACCGCTATTATACTTGGCCTTGGCCATGACTTTAGCCCTAATCAGTTTAATCATCTATTCACTTCTGTCAGACCTTGTCTGCAGCACTCCCAGAAGTTCTCATTCGAAAGCTCACCATTATGAATGGGAATAAACAGATAAGCCTTTGACTGGAGGTGAAAAGAACTCTTTGCAGAGCGTCTGCTGAAGATTAAGGTAAGACAAGTTTGAGAGGGGCCAGAGCCATATTTTAAATAGTTTGGAACATGTATAAAAGTGATTAATCATCCAAAGTTGAACTGGCCCATTCATGTCCCTGTCTAAATTGCTTCCTGGCAAATCCTGGGAGGTATAATTTGATTTGCATTATTATTATTATTATTATTATTATTATTATTATTATTATTGAGAGAGAGGCAAGAGGAGAGAAAGAGACAGGAACATCAAGCTGCTCCTATACATGCCCTGACCAGGGAATCAAACTCAACCTCTCTGCTCCTGGTTGACACTCCAACCAACTGAGCATCCAGCTAGGGCTTGCTTAAATTCTTATCACATGTAAAAGCTTATCCCAAATGACAGTTCCTCCTGGAAGCCTCCCTTTTGCTCTGTATTTGCCCCTGAGCAATATTAATAGTTCCTTCTCCCATGATGTTCAATATGTAGTTCATAAACTTACCGTGGCCCTTCCACATGTTCTGTTACTTAGCTCTCTGCAACTATACATCATCCCTGCAGTGACGCACTCTCTCAAGGGCACAATTAAATCTTGTTTATCTTTACATTCGCAATGCCAAACGGAGCATTGGACACATGGTAGGTGCTAGAGATCTTGCTCATTGAACTGAAATTTAGTTGAGGGTCAGCAGTGGTGAGTAGCAGAAGTTAGTTACAGAGAGGTAACATGGTATACAGTGAGGAAGGGCATAAGCTTTGGCTTCAGAGAATCCCAAGGTCAAATTCCAACTCTGCCACCTACTAGTTATGTAATCTTAGGCAATGTTACTTAACATCTCCAAAACAATTTTTGCCCCTGTAAGATGAAAATAATAATCCCAACCTTGCTAGGTTGTAGTGGAAATTCACTGTAAGTCATGCATATTATGTGGTACAGGATGACTTTCAGTGACCATGGTAGCTACTCCGCCCAGATACCTCTGGATGCCTCTCATTTGTTCTATGCGCCCATCTCCCAGTTTCTGTCTGCTTCAGTCCTCAGGGCTGGTACCCACAGTTTCTCTCAGAGGACCACCTCTGGGCTACTAGAGAGGCTGTGGCCTAAATACAAAGAGCCCAAATATTTAATTCTCAGGTAGTTATGTCCAGTGATTGAGTAGTATAAGAGTGTAAGAGCCCAGTTCCCTCGTTTGGGTGAGTCACACTCTGAACTATAACTTATGGTCCTGCGCTTCTGCTGGGACCAGGCTAAGGCAGCAGTGTGACCTGTAATCACAGTCTTGCTTGGCTTCTTCCCCGTGCCTGACATGCTTCTGCTGCTCCTCTGTCATCTCCGGGAATCACTGACCTAATAAATTACTTGCCATGAATCCTCGTCTCAGCATCTGCTTCTGGGAACCTGACCTAAGACATGAGTGCTCCAAAAAACAGTAATTATTGTTATAACCCAGCGTGGTTTAAAAAGAAATACACAAAATTGTCACCCTAAAAATATCTCCCTGTTGTCATCTTCCACCTACTTTTCCAATCTTGTCACATTACATTTTACCTCGTCAACATGTTCATCTTAGGGAAAAGGAGAACCAGCAAAACTTATTTTTTTTTTTTGATAAAACATATGCGCATTCATGTTCTTAACTGGGTAGCTGCCTCATTATAGCTGGTTTTCTCAACATGCAGCATTTTGAGGGTGATTAACAAAATGTGAAAAATAAAATTCTGTTCAGCAATGTCTCAATGATGAAAAGGCTGCCTTCCCTGAAAAACTTATCTCGAAGACCCAAAATAACAGATGAGTCTATTTTGAGGCTGGCAGATTCTATCACATCTTGAGGACATTTCCCCAAGGGATGGGGTGATTCTGATTTCTGAGACCACTTTCCAGTGGCATGTCACAGAATTTCAAAAAGTACTACTTGATTGTTTGAAGATTATTTTTCTTTCACCAAAGTAGTCTTGAACAATGCTAACCATAAACTATAAAATGATATTGTTTACATTCAAATGCAAGCTGCGCTACTTACTAGCTGAGAACTTTGGGTAAATTAATCTTCTTAAGCCTCAATTTCCTTAACAGCAAATTTGGAAAAATAACAGTCCTTATATCATAAGGTTCTCGTGAGTATTCAGTGAACTAATATATTTAAAGCATATATCCTGTGCCTGGGCCAAAACAAATGTACTGCCAATGTTAGATTTGTTGTTGTTATTGTTTTTCTTGTTTTAACACTTTCTTTCCCCTGCTTTTCTAGGTGAACAAAGAAAAAAATCTAATTTGATGAGACTGTAATATCTCTTCTGGATAAAAAAGACTAAGAAGGAATAGTCATTATCAAGACTGAGGGGATATCAAGTAGAAGACAAATAGACTCATTCTGTTTGCGTTGGTATAAAAAACTAGTAACCACTTGTAGAGTTCACATAAAACTATTTCATCTTAACATGAAGAGAATTATCAAATAGTCATCATTTCCCAATACTGGAATGGAGTCCATGGGAGATAGCATGTCTCTTATCCCTGGAGACATTCAAGCAGGTACTGAATGGCCACTCTCTGAGAATACTCTATAAATTGGGCCTCTTTTGGTTCCAACTGGTTATAATTACAAGTCACTTAAACCAAGAGAGAATGTATCATTAGGTTGCTGATTTCTTATGAAAGCCATGGACAGTGATGCAGACAGGACTCCAGGGTCATCACATGTGTGTATTTCTTCCATCACCACATTTGTTCTTCTCTCATCTCTCTGAACAGAAAACCTTCCTCTGCTCAGTTTCCATGGCAGAATGTGAGACCCAAAACCACAAATTTTATACTTTACTGGCCAGACACCAAAAATGATAAATGGACTATTGCTCTCTAGTTTTTACAAACCCAAATTCCTCTGGAAGGAACTATGTTTGGTTCAACTGCAATCTGGACCAATCAAATCAATCAATGTGGCCAGGGATCAGGATCCCACTGTGTCAACAGTGTCCTTCTCACAGTAACCATAGTAACCAGTAAAGAGAATGAAAGGAGGAGAGTTAGTGCCCCAGAAATAAGGAAGAAGTTCCTAGAAGTGGGGGGAAGGCCATGAAGTGCTTCAGGACAGACAAAATGTCTTCACTACACTGAAGAATGAATGAAGCCTGACCAAGCAGTGGCACAGTGAACAGAGCATTAACCTGGGGCACCAAAGACCCAGGTTAGCTAGATACCCTGAGATTGCTGGGTTGAGTGTGGGATCATAGACATGACCCCATGGTCACTGGCTTTAGCTCAAAGGTTGCTGGCTTGAACCCAAGGTCACTGGCTTGAATAAGGGGACACTGGCTCAGCTGGAGCTCCCTGGTCAAGGCACATATGAAAAAGCAATCAATGAACAACTAACATGCCTCAACCACAAACTGATGCTTCTCATCTCTCTCCCTTCCTGTCTGTCTATCCCTGTCTGTCTGTCCATCTCTCTCTTTTACTAAAAAAAAAAAAAAAAAAGAAAATGAATGAAAAATGGAATCAATATCCTTTAACTTTCTTCCACCCCTGTAGTTCTATTAGTCCAGTGTAATACTGTCCACCAGTGAATTCAAATTAGTTATTAATTTTAAAAAATCAGTCTAAAACATAAATGATGAAAGTTATTCACTTATTTCTTCAAATTAACAATGAAGGATTTAGCCATATGAAGACATCTACCACAAGTCATTGAATAGAACACACCATTGATTATAAAACACATCATTGTTTTATGTACTACTATGAAAGAAAAACATGCAAATGTAGTTATCAACTGTAAAAAGTATCCCAATTTCAGAGATGTTAAATTGTGAAGATATGTGCATCTCAGAATTGATGAGATATGAAAATTTAGTTTGAATATTCTGTGCGATCTGACATAGGTTCTCTGCTTTCCTTCATTTAACAAATGAGGTTTGAGTCAGGCAAACATTTAATGAGCATGTGATAGGCAGGGGGTTATGCAGAAATGCTTAAGAAATCATTTCTGTCTTCTTGAAATTTATAGGGTGAGAGGAGAAATAAATAATTGCAGTAGAGATGCTCATGATCTAATAAGCAATCTCCAAGGTTTGAAATGCAACAAGGTCCTTCCTAGCTGATGGCCCTTTCACATGTGACTCCTTCCACCAGGAATGCTTTCTCTCCTTTCTCTGGCTGACTGCTACTCACCTTTTGATCTCACATCTCTCTCATAGGGACACATGCAAGAATAACACGGCCCTTTTTCTTCAAAGCTCCTATCCCCACTGTAACTGAAATTAATGTTCAAAACTTGAAAAGTAAATGCTTGTATGTTTGGTTTGGGCTCCTTTACTGAGAAAATTTTCTGCTCGTTTTCCATAAATGCATTAACATTATGCGGTCCTGGCTGGTTGGCTCAGTGGTCAAGTGTTAGTGCAGTTAGTGTTAATGTGGATGTCCTGGGTTCAATTCCCAGTCAGGGCACACTGGAGAAGCGCCCATCTGCTTCTCCACTCCTCCTCCTCTCTCTTCTCTCTCTCTCTTTCTTTCCTTCCTGCAGCCATGGCTTGAATGAAGCAAACTGGCCCCAAGTAGGGAGGATGGTGTCATGGTCTTCACCTCAGGCACTAAGAGCTCAGTTGTTGAGCAATGAAGCAACACCCCAGATGGGCAGAGCATTGCCCCCTAGTGGGTTTGCTAGGTAGATCCCTTTCGGGGCACATGTGGGAGTCTCTCCCTCTGCCTGCCCTTCTCTCACTGAATTTAAAAAAATTAACATTAGGCAAAGCCACTTAAAAAAAGTTCCTGTGAAAACTGACGACAGTAAACACTAAAGGGGTTCAGGCACAGGCATGATCTCACGTGGTCAGGGGAATTAGGAAAGGTTTCAAGGGGAAGTAGCATTTGAAATAGGCTTTAGGGCTCTTATAAGTAAATGTCAGAGAAAGGTATATCAGGTAGAGATGCTGAAATGATTCAAAAAAATTAGAGGTATCTTTGGGGGACAACATTTGACAAGTTTGCATATTGGAAAGTTAGACTGAGATAAATTAAGTGGTGGATTTAATACTAACTAATGAAGTTTAAGCTTTGGCCCTTTCACTTGTCCGGCTCCTTCTAAGTAATGATGGCGAGGTTCTGTTCCAGGGACTCAATCAAGAAGGGAGCAGCCCCTGGAGGCCCGGTGTGCTGTCCCAGCCTGGAGGCCACTTTCTATGGTTTGCTAGGACTCTACTTCTAGTCCTCCGCATCCACACCTTGCCTGTGTTAGACCTTAACAAGAATCCGGGCCACACTTCTGACTCCAAGAAGAGGAGTCTAAAATAGATGCTGCTCTGAAATCCAGAACGAAGGTGTTGGCAAAAGGGTGGGCGTGCAGTACATGAAGAGGAAGACTAGCTGCTGTGGCTCTGGAAGCCCTGCTGAGTTCAGTGAAAAACGGTCTTCTCCCCGGCTCCCAGGAGGAGGAGCACCTTCTGAGCAAGACCTCGCCCGGGCAGTGACAGGCACAGCAGTCCCGAGACAAAGTTCTGAAGAAGAAAACTTATTTTTAAACAATTCAAAACAAATTTTGTTTCGAATTGAATTTGCTCTATAGAAAATTGTAAAATCATTTAGTTTTATAATTCAAGGAGAATTTGACAAATGAATGGAGAAAAATTGAATGTCTTTATAGAAAATTATAAAATCACTGTCATATGAAAAGATGATTAAAAGGTATGCAACTACATATGCAGGAAAAGAGTGTTCCAGAAGTGCATTAGAGAGGAAATTGATAAGCCATTTTTCTGAATTTTTTGATGATTATGATGTTACCATTTTTAAAAACTTAGTAATGGGTATGATTTCTTTTCTCATTTAGGATGAATGTAAGTATTCATATTTTCTACCTAATTTGAAATTTATTATTTTATCTTTTCTCTTAAAGAGTATCCCCAAAATTATCTCAACTTCAGGCTTCCCCAAAACCTTCATGTGATCTCAGTTGAGGGTGGGTTGTCAATCTCAAGAGCTAAGACTGTATTTGGCCAGGAAAGGAGGAGCAGAAAATATGTCTATTAATCCATTTTCATGCTAATTCTATGACAACGAACACAAATCTTTATATGTCAGTGTTGCAACTTTATCTTTCATGGGTAATAATTACTTGGAAATTAAATGCCTTCTTCATTTTTCTTAAAGTTTTTCTTCCGCTCTGCGATTTTGCTGCAGGAATTTATCTGCCGACTCTCCATTTTGAAACAGAAGGATTTGCCTGTAAAGTATAACTATTTTGCTAAGACTGAAGTTCCTTCCCTAACATCATGATGTTATTAATACATTACATCCATTTTATCCATATCGCTTTTCCTGAGTTTGGCTACCGGCACAGATTAATAGTTGTCTTTATATTATGCAGTGGAACTTAATTTCTATTTGAATGTTTAACAGTATTGTAATGATTTTATTGCAATTAAGAATGATAAATGTTTCTCTTCCAGTCTCAAAATCAATATTCACAAAGTGTAAGAGATAGACGGGAATGTGTGAGTTAGTATAACTGGGGGCTTTCAATTAACTGAGAGAAGATGAAGAAAAACTGAATGGCACTAGCACTGATTGAGCATCTACTATGTGCTGGGCATTTGACTAGGTATTTTACCCAATGGTTGTAGAAAAAGTGAGGCCCTGGTCAAGTGGTTCAGTGAATAGAGCATCTGCTCGATGTATGGATGTCCCAGGTTCAATTCCCAGTCAAGGCACACAGAAGAAGCTACCATCTACTTCTCCCTCCCTCCCTCTTCCCCTTTTCTCTCTCTTTCCCTCTTGCAACCAGTGGCTCAACTGGTCCAAGCATCAGTGCTGAACACTGAGGATAGCTCAGTTAATTCAAGCATCTGTCCCAGATGGGGGTTGCCAAGTGGATCCTAGCTGGGGCAAGTGTTGGAGTCTGTCTCACTCTCTCCCCTCATCTCACTTAAAAAAAAGAAGAAGAAAAAGAAAATAAAAGAAAGAAAGAAAAAAGAAAAAGCAATAGTAAAATCTGCTAACATTTACTCTGATTTAAGCACTTATCATCTTCTCAGTTGCTCTTTATACTAATATCTAAAGAAAATAATAGTATTTCTATTTCTGTTTCTCTTTATAGGTGATGAATCTGAGGCTCAAAAAGGTTAGGTAACTTGCCCATAATCCATAATCATAGAAAGGTAAGTGGAAGATTCAAAACTTGAATTCAGATCTGTCCAGGTCCAACACTCCATAAAGGTAATAACCATTGTATTAGTTTTCTATTGCTGTGTAACAAATTACCACAAACTTATACCCATTTATTATCTCACAGTTCTGTAGGTCAGATGTCTGGGTATGCTCAACTGGGTTATCTGCTTAGATTTTCCCTGGAGAAAATCAAGGTGTCAGCTGGACTGGCTTACCTTCTAGACACCACCCTCATTCCCTGATACATGGGAACCTCTGTCTTCAAGCCAGCAAGGGTGCATTGAAGCCTTCACACACTTGTGATCTTTTTTACTTTTTCTCCTACTAGTTGCTAAAAACTCTTCACTTTTAAATGGCTGATCATTAGACATAATCACAGCTACAATATTCACTTGAGGTATAATGTGACATAATCATGGGTGTGATATCTCAATATATCTATGGTACTGGAGGACAGGGAAGAAAATCTTTAGGGGGACTCTTGGAATTCTCCCTACAAAATCCATACTATCCTCTGTATCACATATGTGCTCTATCATCCAGTCTTGACCAAAACTTTGTCATGAAGATATTAGTTGACTCTAGAACAATGACAAAACCAGGACTCCTAGCCAGAATGATCCTTGGGGAAGAGACCATAAGATCTACATTTCACATGATGACAGTCTTATGCATATTGTAGTCCTTTGCAGTTGCTTCTCACTGGGTCATGCTCAAGCCACCCCAAAGGTGCCAAGATGTACCATGAAATCATCTGCAGCCCTTTATAGGTAAACACAGCTTCCTCTGTCTAGAACTCTGGTCTGTTTCTGCTTGACTAACCCTTACTTCCCCTTCAGGTCTCATTTAAACCTCTCTTCTTTGAAAACTTCATCCCGTCCCAGGATGGAGTAGAGGTACCCATTATAATATCACTAATTGACCTATATTATAACTCCTATCCACTATTCAATCCCCATGCATTGATTGTAGTCTGCTATACTGCTGGTTTAGACAGATTTTGCATGGCTTTAGATTATTTCTTTGAGGTTTAGAATTTTTGAACAAGTTAATTCCCATTGGTTAAAAAATAAATAAATAAAATGTCAGCCCTCAAATTAAAGATGCTAAAGGAGCACAGAGTGGTAACAAAGAACCCTGCTCATCTTTACAACACTTCGAAATCTGCATTAATGTCAGGACGTTCATGGTAGGCATACCCGCACAGCTAATTATGTGTGCCTCTTCCTTCCCTCCTACCCTTTTGATATAATTTTGACTAAAAACGTATCTCTAAAGAAAGATATTTGGAATACCAAGTCTTCACACATCATTTGTCTTTGGACTTTATGGCCCGAGTTTCTTGACAAACCACACTATAAATGGAAATGAACAAGAGAAATGATGAGAACCTATTTGCAAATGTGTGTCAGCTTAATTAAAACAAAATGCTGGTGAAAAGTATTCAAATGGGAAAATGTATTTAAATCCTAATTAAAAGGCTTGGTTTCTTTTTAAAGTAATCCTATTTCAAAAAGGTTATTATAAGCTTGACAGATAAAAAGTAAGAAAAAAGAAAAGAATACTTGAGAGACCCAAGGAAAGAAAAGCAAAGACATCTAGAAGTAGAAAGATTGAAGTAACAAATTCTTCACAATTAAGTAAAGTCCTAGACTTTTCAGCCATAGCAAATAGAAAACTATACTGGCACCATCTGTATGCATTTTTACAAAAAAAAATAAAATAAAGAAGATATAAAACAATTAAAAAATCACTAGAAAGCAGCCATCAATGTTTGAATCCTGAGACCTAGAAAAGAAATAAGGCCTAGATGTGAGTTGTGTAGACACAAGTAGACAGAAAGAGAAAGTCAGATATCTCAAGATGTTTCTTCTCTTCTCTGGACACTTCAAAATTCCTTCCAGACAGGGTTCTCTTAATTCCCTCACATACCTAATATAGGAGTTCTATTATATTAGGCAAGGCATGTTTGGGGGAGTAGACCAAAATTTCACATGAGATAACTTAGACCAACCCAGCACAGAAAGAAGTAAAAATCGAGCAATTTCCTAGCTAAAAAAGCAGCTAAAATTGGAACTTTAAGTTTAATCAATTCTTGATCTAGTTTTTCCCAATTTTTCTTACCAAAATACCATGGAAGCTTCAAAAGACAAAATCATTCAACACCAGAAAACATTACTATTGGATACGCTGTAGCAAGACTCTGGGACATGTCACCAAATTCCAGGGTCACAGAGTAAAATAGAAAAATCTACATGTCTTGCCTCCTGAGCCTGCGTAAAAAAGAGAAACGTAGTAAGAATCTCCTTGTCTCAGTTTGCGTTCCTTGGTTGCAACTAAACCTTGTTAACTTAATACAAAAGAGGTTTTTCAGAAGTGATTTTGAGGTTCACAAAATCGTTGGAAGATTAGAGAACCAGACTTGAAAATGTGCAGGACCCAAGGTAATGCCAGATGCTGAGACACCTGCTGATAGCAGGAACTGCCATAGCCTCATGGAAGGAGAAGTGGGGGTCCAGATAGTTTCTTTCACTTTCTCTTTCTTCCACTCCAGGAAGAAGACATCTCTTTACCTAGTCTGGAAGTTGTGGATCCTCTGTCTGTAATACCATCAGATGATATCCCACTAAATAACAGAGTAAAACTGAAAACTCCCTTTCATATCCTACGGGATATTAATGACCCAGTCCCAGCCACTCTCCATCCTCATATCTTTCTCTCTTCCTCCCTTACTAGGCTCCAGCCTTACATCCATCCTGCAATCCCTGCCACAGAACTCTTACATTTACTGCTCCCTCTGACCAGAAAGCTGTTCCCCCAAGATGTCACCTAAGTCCATCTCATGCCCACCTCCCTCCCTCTTATCACTTAAGTCTGAACTACAATGACACCTTCAGAGAGAACTTCTCTCTACCCCACCCATGCCCCCTTTCCCACTTTCAGACATTCTCAAGCACATTGTCCCACTTCATTTTCATGGCAATAATTAAGACCTAAAATTATTTATTTTCCGACTTTATTATTGTGTCTGGCACTCTTTACCCTTCAGCAATGAGGGCAGAGATCTTATCTGTTCTCCCCCAATTAAAACTGTATTTCTTGTCTAGCGTTTATATAGTATAAATTAGCAAAACTTTAAATGAATACGTGAACCAACATTGCACATTCACTATATTTCTCAGAATTAACAACGGAGCTGTTTCTCATGATGAACTGTTAGATTTTCCAAAGTAAGAACTGAGTCTTCCACATCGCTTTGTCCTAGTGCCTGCCCGGCACAATGCCTGGCACAGAGCCAGGTCCTCAACAAATTTTTAATGATGTGGATTTTATTTAGCTTTGAGCTTTTTTTCTTTTTCTTTTTCTTTTTCTTTTTTTTTAATGAGCTGTTAGGCAGGCAGGCTGTATCTAGAGAAAGCTATTTTCTACAAAGATTCCAAATCATATTTTTTAAGATGATAATAGTTACAATAAAAAGTCCTTCTCATGAAGGCTCTGAAGACAGTGCGAACATTCTCAAACATTTATAGCCCTGAGATTTCTTTTGCCCAGTGTCTTTCTCCAACAGTATAAATACATGCGGTTGGGAAGTTCATCCCAGCTGTCCACAGACTAGCCAGGGGCTCAGAGTGAGCAGCTCCTCTTGGAGTGTCCACCCTGATGAAGGGCAAGACGAGAGGCACCAAAAACAAAAAAAACTCCTCCAAGGAAACTGAACAAATATCTCTCCTGGTAATAAATAAATAGTTCAACTGGGAATTATAATTGTGTGTATAATGCGACTCAGATACAGGACATAATTACACTCTAGAATCCATACAGTAATAAAAAGCTCCAGTCAGAGAAAAGAATGCTTGTTTGCCATGGTTTGACAGCCAAGCAACAAACAAGAACCACTCTTTCCCCGTTTATTCAATAAAAGCAGCATATTAAATATTCAGACTGAGTGTCTCCATTAAGCAACTCACTTATACCCCCCTCCCTCCTCCCTCTCCACCTCTTCTTGTTTTGTTTTCATCAAGTCAGGGAGAAAAATAATAAAACCAAATCTGTGATGTGATTTTTAATGAGGCCACTTCTCAGAGGTTCTGCTGCATTCAGGAGTCACCTCTCGGTTGTCAGGGTGCAGGGATCAGGACAGGGGTGGGGCCAGTTTGGGAAGGACCCCAGCCAGTGGGCAGAGCACCATCTTCAATCAAGGATAATGAGTTGGCGGTGGAGGGGGGATGAATAGAAGGGAAAGGAAGGAATGAGCCTTCCCTACACCACGGACCAATACGGAAAGGCACCTGGCCTGCAAATATTTCACTGGATGCTAGTTGTGAATTGTGTCTAATAAACCAGCTGGCAACACCACACAGAGTAAGAGAGCCAGGGCAAAGGAGAGAAAGGTTAAAAGGCTGGGGAACTAGATTAGAATAATTAAGAGAAACTGGCATGCATGCTGATCACAATTGACTAATCTCTCTCTGATAGACCCGGAGAGGGGATTTACATATTTGTTTTAGACAACCAAATTACTGTCTGTCCCTTTCCTTATCTCCCATTTGGAAAAAGGTTTGAACCGCTCCATTCTAATCTGCCTTAGAAGGAAGAGGTTACACGTAGACAGAAGGAGGAAGGGAATTTGGAAATGTAACTTTCTCAAGAATGAAGGGGGAACGATTTTTCATGCTTCCTCCTCAGCTCTTGCAGCAACAACAAGCTGACACTAACTCTGTCTCTGCTGGTGCCGGGCAGAGGTGAAGGACACCTAGCAGCCAGGACCTGGGAGGCGGATCTGCTCCAGTATAGGAGGGAGTGAGGTCAATGGTAATGAGCAACGATGAGGTGGAATGCAAATGACCGAAATTTGTGAAGTTGTTTCTGCTCGGTGAGCAGATTTCAGATAAGTTGAGTGTTAAAAAGGCAGATAGGTTTTCAGCTGTGCCAGCTGTTGGGAAGATGTTGGCATGCTCTTAACCTGGTATTTATTGGATGCTACTCATTGCTGTGACAGCACACATGCGTGCATAAGTATGTTTATTCACAACATACATAATCACCCTGTCACAACACGGATGCAAATCAGCAGCCTGTCTCCCGAGCAGGGGAGCATAACTAAAACCCAGGGCCTGTAAGGAAAGCTTTCGGAAAGCACTCCCTTTCACTGAAAGGAATTGATCCCTTCAGGCTGCCCTGACATGGACTATGACTTCTGTGAGGAGGAAGAGGCAGAGTCTGGGTTCCGTTTTCCACAGAGCAGAGCCACGTAAGGAATTCATCTAAACAAGCTGAGTAATTTGATTGTAGCGTCCTGTAAATTTGGGAGGGTGAAACCGAATGGCCATTACATGCGACTGCAGGATTTAAGGGGCCACAGTGGTCTCTGAGCACCCTGTACAAATTAATCTTGTAGAATTAGTGGTAATGGGGAAATCAAGAAGATCTGAGACACACGGATCTCCTCAGAGTGCACTTGAATGTGAATGTAGGTACTGAAGATTCTGTCATATGAAATGAAATGGCTCTTCACAAACATGTAAAAAAAAAATAGGAAAATTGGCTGTAAAGCCAGTAGCCAGGGCCACCATCACAGCAGCCTGGCCCATGCAGGTTCACATTGGATTCGGAGAGTCGGTAAAGAAACAAAAGAGCCAAAAACTGATGAGCCATCATCTTTAATCCTAACTTGCACCCGGCGGGCAAGTAAAAACACACACTTGGCTCAAAACCCACTCACATTCAGTGCTCACAAAGCTACTGACTTATCTGAGTTTTCTAGAATCAAAGGTTTCTAGCTCACCAGACTTATTCACCTCTGTTCCCCATCTCCTTCCTTCTCCCTGCACAAACTCTGCACTAACTGGCTTCTCACTCAACACTCCACCATCTTGGGTGCTTCTTTTGGCCTCCTCCACGTGGCCTTTCTCTGCTCTCTGCTCTCTGCTGTCTCCTCTAATGTTAATCTCAGGAACCAAGAGCAAGCTCCTGTTCTGTCCCCATTTTATAGTGTAGAAATCAAAACCTTTAACCCAATATACAAAATAGGGAAGTCTCTAATACAAAGTCACTTATCAGAGACATGATGGGATTGTACCACCCTACGTCAAAAATGGTGGGAAAGGCTTAATCCCAAAACCAAGCCCCATGCTACAAGGATTCTGCCTGCCCACAACCAGCCCCCAACACACATTAGTATTACCTGGGCAACGGCCTCCACGTGGGCAGCGTCATCTTTAACAAAGTGAGCATAATACATTTTATCTGCCCAACACTGGCCAAGGAGGAGACTGGCAAAGCCACCAAGATTCGAAATGGAAAAGGGATTTTATTCAAGATCACTTATGATTAGGCCAGAGAGGAGCAGACACCAACATTTGGTACAGACTAGATGACAATGATATTATGCACACTCCCCCTTGTAACCCAATTGGCCACACCACTTAACTTTGGAGAGGTTAAGAGGCCCCCGAAGTCCTGGCGACTCAGGAAGGGACAGCACTGAGAATCGACCACAGCTCTGGCTGACTGCCAAGCCTGTGCTCCTAGGAGTGCTGGCTCCAAACTGCCTCGGGTCAAGAAGGGATTTATTGAAGAGTCAAACTGGAATCCCGCACCTAAAGTGGGCTCAGTTTGAGAAGCCAGAAATAAATTCAGACTAAACAAGAGTCCTAAAGAAAGCTGCCACAAAGATGGATTCACGATATAAATTCTCTGAGGGTGACTATAAACCGAAGTCAAAAGACGGACTCCACAAGGCCCACTGGTAGCCAGTCTCAGTGTTTTATCGCCACAATCCAACTAGCCGTGGTCACATTTTTTATAAAAACGAGGTATACCTGGGGATGACCCAACCCCAGCACCAACGGAGAGGCCGTGCGTTCTCTGGTTTTCTTCCTGAGCAGCACCCCTTGCCCTCAATTTCTCTTTTGTTTTTTCCATACCTTCCATTCCTTTCAACATTTTTTGACCTGATATGTTTAAGTTTCCAAAATAACTCAAGAGTTATTAACTAAGTCACATTTCCTTGTACTAAACTAAGTCACACTTCCTTGTACTATTTAACATGTGTGGGGACTACTGGAAATGCAAAACCTGATCCCAAAGGAATGAGTCCCCATTAGGGAACTGAGGTGGGCGGGGTGCAGCTCCATGCTATGAAGGACAGAAGTGGACATAAGGTCTAGGTTTGGCTCTGCTGCTTTACAGTGTGGCTTTGGGCAAGTCACCTAACCTCTTTGGGCTTCCATTTCCTCATCCATAAAATAAAGAGTTTGAGCTAGAACTGTGTGGTTTTTAACCACATGCACTACTCTCCCAGGGGGCATTATAGAAATGTGAACAATGGGCGTTTTTGACTGACACAATGACTAGGGGGCACCCATCTTGCTTCAAATACCAGAGCCCCTGGTTGAGGAACACAGGTCTGGATGCTCTGTAGGGTCCTTCTCTGTTACGACATTCTGTTGAGCCACTGAGGGAAGTAATGTTGGATAACAATGCTTTTCTCAGATTCCTCTCAAGTTTTATCATATGGCATACAAACGGCGAGGCTTTTTATTGTCTGATATAGTCTAAAACCAAGATAGACTGTTTTACATCAGACACTAGTCCAGTAAACACTCAGGATACAACCTGCTCGAAATCCAGAAGGCAATCAATCCGTTTGCAAATCACTATGGCTGTTTATAGGGGATTAGCATTTTTCTCTATACATAATTACCTCTCTAACTCCCCAGTTTTCTGGTCTCTTTTCTATGCATCCATTTGAGTTCATAAACTGCTTTTTTTAAATGCCTGGAATCATTATAAATGGCAAAATGGTCTGTTGGGCTTTTCCGGAGAAAACAAAGCCGATGCTCAAATGTCGGTGCCCTGCACATTTCAGGTCTGAGTTCACAGTTCCTGCCACGCCAAGTGCACCCTACAGGGAAGAGAATGCGTGTGCTACAGAACAAGGCTGAGCACATTCCAGTAAACCTCAGGCACATTTATTCAGCAAACTTCTTCTCTGCTTCCTCACTTACTGCTACCAGTGACTCCAAATTAATAATCTAGCCAAAATCTATACCAGCGGTAGGCAACCTTTTCATACCTACCCTCCACTTTTGTATCTCTGTTAGTAGTAAAATTTCCTAACTGCCCACTGGTTCCACAGTAATGGTGATTTATAAAGTAGTGAAGTAACTTTACTTTATAAAATTGATAAAGCAGAGTTACAGCAAGTTAAAGCATATAATAGTAATTACTTACCAAGTACTTTATGTTGGATTTTTGCTAAGTTTGGCAGAATAAATCTTTATAAAACAACTTACTATAGTTAGATCTATCCTTTTATTTATACTTTGGTTGCTCCGCTACTGCCCACCATGAAAGCTGGAATGCCAACTATTGGGCAGTAGGGACCAGGTTGACTACCACTGCTCTACATTCTCAGAATCATAATTATGTTAATCTCTTTCTCAAAGCCTCCTTTTGAGTCTTTGTATTTACATAAATTTTCGACTTTTATTTCCCCTTTACTCATTCCCTTTAATTTCCCCGACCTCTTGGCTCTGGCATTCTTTCTCTCGTCTGTTTCTTCCCAGTTGGTTCCCACTTCTTTTTTCCTCTGTGGGATTTTTTCTTCAAATAGTATGTATCCTAAGCCCGGAATAATATTTCTGTAAAACTCATATTATTTACCCATTTCAGGAGCCCCCAGGGAGTAAGCGCCCACCTCAGAAGCCCACACTGAACTCATACCAGCATCCTGATTTATCTGGGCCTTTCTGGAAGGCTGGGGATATAAACCTTCCAGGCAGCAGTCTACAGGAAAGTTTTTCTGAAGGAATAGAGAATGAAAGTCACAACTGAAGAGGGTAGCAATCTGCCCACACTGTCTCCTGGCCTGCTTTGCCTGCAAATGCTTCCTGCCAGAGGGGAAAAACAAATATCAGTGGCTATAAAATCTGTCTGAAACAAGTGCACCAGGCATCACCGCCAATTCCCAGTGCATCAGAGAAACCCAGCAGACCAAACACCACGCTGAGCCAGCCTCCATCTGGCCCAGAAGAGAAAATAATAGAAGACACAACCCAACAGCACAGCAGGGCTTTTGGGAGCGTGTGGGATTCCGTGGGCAACTTTGTGAACAATATCAAAGGAACAGAGTCAGTGGAGGGTAAGTAGCCTGAGGTCCTTTAGTTAAAACCCCACATGGGGTGGTCTAGAGGTGATACACTTGTGATCCTCAGAACAGAACAACCTTCAAGTGTTGGAGGCCACCCACAGTCGGTCAGGAGTCATCCCAGCAAAGAGTAAGTTTCTGAGAAGACAGCATCTAAACCTGAACCCAAATCAGTCTCTTTCTCTCTAAATAGTTTCAGAAAGCACTACTCAACTTCCACAAAACACTCAAAGTGTTTTGAAAATCTATGAGAAAATTTTCCCTCTAACTAAATCCTCTTGTTGCACTCCAAGTCCATGTATCAAAGGGCCCTTTTGTTGCTCAAAAACAACCCCTTTACATTCTGCCTAATGTTGTAATTTTCTCCTTTCCCTAAAGAGTCATTCATTTCTCATTTATCTCTTACGGTTTCACATCCTCAGAATGAAAGATAAAACGGCACCACTGGGTTTATATATTTCCCATATCTTACCCATCTACAGGAAGGAATCACAGGACCCAAAAGGCAGAGTACCACCTGGAGCAGAAGCAGGAATGGGGTGAAGTTGAAGTGCCATTCTGAAAATCAAGTTTGAATTTGGAGTTGATGCTGCACTTCGGGTTAGCCAATTTAGGCTTATTTGTGTAGCTGAGGAATTTTAGAAAAATTAGACTGATTCATCATTACCTCAAGCAATGTTTTAACTGAGCAACCATAATTATGCACTCTAAAAATGACTCATTTGTGGATTTCCTGGAACTTCATTCTAGGAATTGTTTAATATATAGAAGCATTGATTTGTGAGTTAGATTAGAATGATTCATTCAAGGTCCTTGCCTACAGAGGAACATCTCTAATTACATTCACAAGGGCCCACAAACAGCTTAAACATGCTCAGGGATCAGACAACCAATTCCATTTCAGAATTAATCTAATTGTTAAAAAAAAAAAAGAAAAGAAAAGAAAAGTTGGCCCTGGCTGATTGGCTAAGTGGTAGAGCATCGGCCCAGTGTGTGGATGTCCCAAGTTCGATTCCCAATCAGGGCACACAGGAGAAGTGCCCATCTGCTTCTCCACCCCTCCTTCTCTCACTTCTTTCTCTCACTTCTCTCTCTCTCTCTCTCTCTCTCTCTCTCTCTCTCTCTCTCTCTCTCTCTGTCTCACTTCTGCAGCCATGGCTTGATTACAGTGAGGTAACCCCAGACACTGAAGATGACTCCATAGCCTTCACCTCAGGCTGCTAAAATAACTTGGTTGCTGAGCAACAGAGCAATGCCCCTGATGAGCAGGACATCACCCTATAGGGGGCTTGCTGGGTGGATCCTGATGGGGGTATATACGGGAGTCTGTCTCTGCCTTTCCTCCTCTCACTGAATAAAAAAAAAGTCACTCTTCTCCTACCACTGGCTTTAGCTTACCTGAAACAATATCAATACACACAGTAGTTCCTCCTTATCTGTAGGCAATAGATTCCAAGACCTGCAGTGGATGCCTGAAACCACGGATAGTACCAAACACTGTATATACTGTTTTATCCTATAAGTGCATACATTTTCACTTAAAGGAAGCACTTTAAGGCTCCTCTTTGGCAATCCAAACTGCCAGCAACACAACTCTTGTGTTTTGGTGCCATTATTAAGCAAAATAAGGGTTATTTGAACACAAATACTGTGATATCTGATAACCAAGATGGCCACTGGGTTACGAGAGGACAGGAAACATATACAGGGACGATCCACGTCCCGGTGGGACAGCACAAGATTTCCTCATGCTAGTTAGAACAGTATGCAATTTAAAACCATAACTTGTTTATTTCTGGGACTTTCCAGTGACAACTGAAACCATGAAAAGCAAGCACAGATAAAAGACGACTACTGGATAGACCCTCTGACTCCCACTGTCACATTCCTCCTAAAATACTACTTCAGAAGAAACGTTCCTTATTGCTGCAGTCATTTTTTGTATTTTATAATTTCCATTCTTAACCATATTCAAAACCATTCTCCGGACAGGTATCTGGACCAAAGCACAGCACTCCAAGACTGTGGATACTATACCCCAGCCAGTGCAATCAAACACTGCATCATTTGTGATGCCATTCTTTGTTACCAGTACCTATGAAGTTATCATAAAAACTTAGATATAAAAAGTAATTTTCAGAAAAGAAAACACAGATGACCACCAATCACATGGAAAGATGTCCAACCTCATTACTAAGCAAGAAAATGTAAATTAAACAAAAATGAAATATCATTTTACATTGATCAGGTTGGCAAATTTTAAAGTCTGATGATAGAAGTGTTGGCAAGGATGTGAAGAAATGGGGACTTGCACAGTGCAAGTGGGAGGGCAGATGGGTTTAGCCACTTCAGAGAAATATTTAGTCATGTACAAGATGCTTATATTATACAACCCAGAATTTCCACTTCTATGAGGTTTATTACAGAAACTTGTATCCAGGCTCACAAAACATTTTGTTCACAATGTAATCAAAATGTTATGTGCAGTAGCAATGGGAAGGAGGAGAGAAAGCAAGTTCTTTCCATAGAAAAATGATTAAATGCATACAGTTTTGCAAGGGAATACTGTATAGCATTTAATTTTTTAAAACTTATTTATTGATTGACTTTAAAGAGAGGAAAGGAGAGAGAGATGAAGGGAGAGAGAGAGAGAAAGAGAGATTGAGAGAAAATAACTGATTTGTTGTTCCACTTATTTATGCATTCATTGGTTGATTCTTCTATGTGCCCTGACCACAACTTTGGCTTATTGGGATGATGCTAACTAACCAGCGGAGGTACTGGTCAGGGCCACTATGTAGCATTTAAAATGAATAGAACATAGCCCTGGCCGGTTAGCTCAGTGGGAGAGCGTCGGCCTGGCGTGCAGAAGTCCCGGGTTCGATTCCCGGCCAGGGCACACAGGAGAAGCGCCCATCTGCTTCTCCACCCCTCCCCCTCTCCTTCCTCTCTGTCTCTCTCTTCCCCTCCCACAGCCAAGGCTCCATTGGAGCAAAGATGGCCCGGGCACTGGGGATGCTTCCTTGGCCTCTGCCCCAGGTGCTAGAGTGGCTCTGGTTGCGGCAGAGCGACGCCCCGGAGGGGCAGAGCATTGCCCCCTGGTGGGCAGAGCGTCGCCCCCTGATGGGCGTGCCGGGTGGATCCCGGTCACGCACATGGGGGAGTCTGTCTGACTGTTTCTCCCCGTTTCTAGCTTCAGAAAAATACAAAAAAAAAAAAAAGAAAGAAAGAAAAGAAACCCTTCTGCACACCATCAAAAATAAATAAATAAATAAAATAAAATGAATAGAACATAAATAAATTTTTAAAACAATGTTAAATGAAAATATTGTAGAAGGACTTGTACAGTGCTTACACAGTGTGTCCTAAAGTCATGGTGCACTTTTGAGCGGTCACAATAAAGCAACAAAAGACGATAGAAATGTGAAATCTGCACTAAATAAAAGAAAAACTCTCCCAGTTTCATACCTATTCAGTGCAGTTCAATGTGGGCTCACGCACAGATTTTTTAGGGCTCCTTAGGTAGCTATCCCATATAGCCTCTACAGACTCGTCACTGACTGATGGCCTACCAGGACAGGGTTTCTCCACCAAACTGCCAGTTTCCTTCAACTGCTAATCCCACCGAGTAATGTTATTCCTTTGTGGTGGCACTTCATTATAAATGCGCCAATATTCACGTTGCACTTTGGTCATGGATTCGAAGTTAGCGAGCCGCAGAACACACTGAACTTTCCTCTGTACTGTCCACATCTCGACTGGCATGGCCCTGGGCTGCTCCGCTGTATACATGGTGTTACATCATCATCTGCACATGTGCACATGCTGCCACATCATCCTACAGAAACTGGGAAGGTTTTCCTTTTATTTGGTGCAGATTTCACATTTCTATCATCTTTTGTTGCTTTCCTGTGGCTGGTCAAAAGTGCACCATGACTTTACGGACACACTATATATTATTATTCATATATATATATATATCATATATATATATTAAAATATACCCAGTAATGTTAAGCATTCTTTGTAGACATATATATATGTATATAATGTGGGTTAAAAATGAGAAAGATGGTCTTCAAATGCCTCTGCAGCATTTTATATCCTTTAAAAAATACTAAAATAAATATGGCAAAATATTTCCATCATTAAATTTCAATGGTATGTAGTTATCTCATATATATTCTTTCTACTCTCAGTACATTTGAAATATTTCATATTTTCAAATAATACATAAGTTTGGAAAATACAAAAATGAGTAGTCAATAAATAAATCTATAATAGCACTACCCAAAAGATAACTGTTAGTATTTTATTTTATTTTCTTCTGAAATTTTTTACACTTTATTTTGAAACAATTTTAGGCTTTCAGAAGAGATGCAAAAATAGTGTAAGTATTGGATGCTCTAATGTTAACAATTTACCTCATTTCAACACAATTATCAAATCAGGAAATTAACATGATACAATACCACCATATCACCAATGAAATTATAGATCTTATTTGAATTTCACCAAGTAATTCTCTATCACCCTTATTCTACTCCAGGGAATTCAACATTGCACTTAGTTATTTCCTTAGTCTCCTCCAATCTCACAGTTTCTCAATCTTTACCTGTCTTATGTGGCCTTAGAAGTTTTGATCAGAATGTGTCTCAATTTGGGTTTGTCTAGTGCTTTTGATGATTAGATTGAGGTTTTGCATATTTTATAATAATATTACAGAAGTGATGCTGTGTCCTGAATACTTCATCTCAGAGGGTACATGATAGGTCTAATGACAGGTTTATCTTGAACATTTAGTTAACATGGTATCTGTTGAATTTCTTCACTGTAAAATCACTATTTTTCCCTTTGTAATCGATATATTGGGTAGGATACTTTGGGACTGTTAATATTTTGCTTTCTCTCAAACTTTTTTTTTTATAATAATTTTATTTTTTTAATGGGGTGACATCAATAAATCAGGATACATATATTCAAAGATAACAAGTCCAGGTTATCTTGTCGTTCAATTATGTTACATACCCACCACCCAAAGTCAGATTGTCCTCTGTCACCTTCTATCTTGTTTTCTTTGTGCCCCTCCCCCCCCCCTATCCCTCTCCCATTCCCCCCTCCCCCCCGTAACCACCACACTCTTATCAATGTCTCTTAGTTTCACTATTATGTCCCACCTACGTATGGAATAATACAGTTCCTGTTTTTTTCTGATTTACTTATTTCGCTTCGTATCATGTTATCAAGATCCCACCATTTTGCTGTAAATGTTCCAATGTCATCATTTCTTATGGCTGAGTAGTATTCCATAGTGTATATGTGCCACATCTTCTTTATCCAGTCATCTATTGATGGGCTTTTTGGTTGTTTCCATGTCCTGGCCACTGTGAACAATGCTGCAATAAACATGGGGCTGCATGTGTCTTTACGTATCAATGTTTCTGAGTTTTTGGGATATATACCCAGTAGAGGGATTGCTGGGTCATAAGGTAGTTCTATTTTCAGTTTTTTGAGGAACCACCATACTTTCTTCCATAATGGTTGTACTACTTTACATTCCCACCAACAGTGTATGAGGGTTCCTTTTTCTCCACAGCCTCTCCAACATTTGCTATTACCTGACTTGCTAATAACAGCTAATCGAACAGGTGTGAGGTGGTATCTCATTGTCGTTTTGATTTGCATTTCTCTAATAGCTAAAGAAGATGAGCATCTTTTCATATATCTGTTGGCCATTTGTATTTCTTCCTGGGAGAAGTGTCTATTCATATCCTCTTCCCATTTTTTTATTGGATTGGTTTGTTTGTTTGTTGTTGAGTTTTATGAGTTCTTTGTATATTTTGGATATTAGGCCCTTATCTGAGCTGTTGTTTGAAAAAATCATTTCCCATTTAGTTGGCTTACTGTTATTTTTGTTATCCAGTTTCTCTTGCTGAGCAAAACTTCTTAGTCTGTAATGTAGGTCCCCATAATTAATTTTTGGCCTTCACTTCTCCTTTGCCATGGGATAAATCAATTTTCCCATATAGTTGGCTTTCCTGTTTTATTTTGTTAGCAGGTTTCTCGTTGCTGGAGACAAAAACTTCTTAGTCTGATGTAGTCCATTCATTAATTTTTGCCTTCACTTCTCTTGCCTGTGAGAGTCAAATTCATAAATGCTCTTTAAAAACCCAGGTCAACTGAGTTGAGTACCTATGTCTTCTTCTATGTACTTAATTGTTTCAGGTCTTATGTTTAGATCTTTGATCCCATTTTGAGTTAATTTTTGTACAGGGGGAGAGACTGTAGTCCAGTTTCATTCTTTTGCATGTGGCTTTCCAGTTTTCCCAGCACCATTTATTGAAGAGGCTTTCTTTTCTCCATTGTGTGTTCTTGGCCCCTTTATCAAAAATTATTTGACTATATATATGTGGTTTTATTTCTGGACTTTCTATTCTGTTCCATTGGTCTGAGTGTCTATTTTTCTGCCAATACCATGCTGTTTTGATTGTCGTGGCCCTATAATAGAGTTTGAAGTCAGGTATTGAAATGCCCCCAGCTTCATTCTTTTTCTTTAGGATTGCTTTGGCTATTCGGGGTTTTTTATAGTTCCATATAAATCTGATGATTTTTTGCTCTATTTCTTTAAAAAACGTCATTGGAAGTTTGATGGGAATTGCATTAAATTTGTATATTGCTTTGGGTAATATAGCCATCTTGATTATATTTATTCTTCCTAGCCAAGAACAAGGTATATTCTTCCATCTCATTATATCTTTTTCGATTTCCCTTAACAATGGTTTATAGTTTTCATTATATAAGTCCTTTACATTCTTTGTTATGTTTATTCCTAAGTATTTTATTTTTTTTGTTGCAATCATGAAGGGGATTATTCTTTTGAGTTCCTTCTCAGTTGTTTCATTGTTGGCATATAGAAAGGCTATTGACTTCTCTATGTTAATTTTGTATCCTGCGAACTTACTGTATTGGCTTATTGTTTCTAGTAGTCTTTTTGTGGATTCTTTGGGGTTTTCGATGTATAGGATCATATCATCTGCAAAAAGTGATACCTTTACTTCTTCTTTTCCGATTTGGATGCCTTTTATTTCTTTGTCTTGTTGATTGCTCTGGCTAGAACCTCTAGTACCACATTAAATAAGAGTGGAGAGAGTGGACAACCCTGTCTTGTTCCTGATTTAAGGGGGAAAGCCTTCAGTTTAATGCCATTTAATATGATGTTAGCTGATGGTTTATCATATATGGCCTTTATCATGTTGAGATATTTTCCTTCTATACCCATTTTGTTGAGAGTCTTAAACATAAAATTGTGTTGTATTTTATCGAAAGCCTTTTCTGCGTCTATTGATAAGATCATGTGGTTTTTGTTCTTTGTTTTGTTGATATGGTGTATTACATTAACCGTTTTACGTATGTTGAACCATCCTTGAGATTCTGGGATGAATCCCACTTGATCATGATGTATTATTTTTTTAATATGTTGTTGTATTCGATTTGCTAGTATTTTGTTTAGTATTTTAGCATCTGTATTCATTAGAGATATTGGTCTGTAGTTTTCTTTTTTTGTGCCATCCTTGCCTGGTTTTGGTATGAGGGTTATGTTGGCCTCATAAAATGTGTTTGGAAGTATTGCTTCTTCTTCAATTTTTTGGAAGACTTTGAGTAGAATAGGAACCAAGTCTTCTTTGAATGTTTGATAAAATTCACTGGTATAGCCGTCAGGGCCTGGACTTTTATTTTTGGGGAGGTTTTTAATGGTTTTTTCTATTTCTTCTCTACTGATAGGTCTGTTTAGGCTTTCTGCTTCTTCTTGACTCAGTCTAGGAAGGTTGTATTTTTCTAGGAATTTATCCATTTCTTCTAGGTTGTTGAATTTAGTGGCATAAAGTTTTTCATAGTATTCTACAATAATTCTTTGTATATCTACGGTGTCCGTGGTGATTTCTCCTCTTTCATTTTGGATTTTGTTTATATGAGTTCTTTCTCTTTTTTCCTTGATAAGTCTTGCCAAGGGTTTGTCAATTTTGTTGATCTTTTCAAAGAACCAGCTCCTTGTTCTATTAATTTTTTCTATAGTTTTTCTGTTCTCTAATTCATTTATTTCTGCTCTGATTTTTATTATCTCCTTTCTTCGGCTGGTTTTGGGTTGTCTTTGTTCTTCTTTTTCTAGTTCCTTAAGGTGGGAAGTTAAGTGGTTCACTTGGGCTCTCTCTTGTTTGTTCATATATGCCTGAAGTGATATGAACTTCCCTCTTATCACTGCTTTTGCTGCCTCCCATAGATTCTGATATGTCGTATTGTCATTTTCATTAGTCTGTATATATCTTTTGATCTCTGCACTTATTTCTTCTTTGACCCATTCATTTTTTAAAAGTATGTTGTTTAGTTTCCACATTTTTGTGGGATTTTTTTTCTCTTTTTTGCAGTTGAATTCTAGTTTCAAGGCTTTATGATCAGAAAATATGCTTGGTACAACTTCAATTTTTCTGAATTTGCTGATGTTTTTGTGGCCCAACATATGGTCAATTCTTGAGAATGATCCATGTACACTGGAGAAAAATGTATACTCAGTCACTTTGGGATGAAATGTCCTGTAGATGTCTATCATATCCAGGTGCTCTTGTGTTTTGTTTAAGGCCACTATGTCTTTGTTGATTCTCTGTTTGGATGACCGATCTAGAGCCGTCAGCGGTGTATTGAGGTCTCCAAGTATGATTGTATTTTTGTCAGTTTTTGTTTTAAGATCAATAAGTAGCTGTCTTATATATTTTGGTGCTCCTTGGTTTGGTGCATATATATTAAGAATTGTTATGTCTTCTTGATTCAGTGTCCCCTTAGCCATTATGAAATGGCCATTTTTGTCTCTGAGTACTTTTCCTGTCTTGTAGTCAGCATTATCCGATATGAGTATTGCTACACCTGCTTTTTTGTGGATGTTATTTGCTTGGAGTACTGTTTTCCAGCCTTTCACTTTGAATTTGTTTTTATCCTTGTTACTTAGATGAGTTTCCTGTAGGCAGCATACAGTTGGATTTTCTTTTTTAATCCATTCTGCTACTCTGTGCCTTTTTATTGGTGAGTTTAATCCGTTTACATTTAGTGTAATTATTGATACTTGTGAGTTCCCTATTGCCATTTTATATCTTGCTTTCTGTTAGTTTTGTGTCTTGTTTGATCCTTCTCTTTTGTTTTTCTATCTTTTGTTTTTATTTGGTTGTATTCCATACATCTTTCCTCTGTTGGTATCTTTTTTATCTCATGTGCTTCTGTGGTGGTTTTTTCAATGGTGGTTACCTTTGAGTAATGAAAAGGGTCCCTACCCTGTTCATTGTAGCGAACTATTTTGTAAGTACTTTTGCACTCCATCGTCCTTTGCTACTGTTAATCTCCATCTTCTCCCCCTCTTTCTTTTTGTTGTTGTCACAGTTTAAATTTGGTTTTATTGTGTTCTTCTTGGAGCTTTTACTTGTGGCTCTGGTTTTTTTTGTTCTTTGTATCTGATTGGAGAACCCCCTTTAGTAATTCCTGGAGTGGGGGTTTTCTGATGATAAATTCCCTCATCTTTTCTGTATCTGTGAATGTTTTTATTTCTCCTTCATATTTGAAGGATAGCTTTGATGGGTATAGTATTCATGGCTGAAAGTTCCTCTCTTTCAGGACTTTAAATATTGGGGTCCACTCTCTTCTAGCTTGTAGAGTTTCTGCTGAGAAATCTGATGATAATCTAATGGGCCTTCCTTTATATGTTGTATTCTTCTTTTCCCTGGCTGCCTTGAGAATTTTTTCTTTGCTGTTGGTTTGTGTCAATTTCATTATGATATGCCTTGGAGTAGGTTTGTTGGGGTTAAGAAAACTTGGAGTTCTGTTTGCTTCTTGAACTTGAGGCTTTAGTTCTTTCCACAGGCTTGGGAAGTTCTCATCTATTATTTGTTTGAGTATGTTCTCCATTCCATTTTCTCTCTCTTCTCCCTCTGATATACCTATTATTCTTATGTTATTCTTTTTGATGGAGTCAGATAATTCTTGTAGGGCTATCTCATTTTTTTTTAATTTTTGAGTCTCTTTCTTCTTCTCTCTGTTGTGCCTCAAGGTGCTTGTCTTCTATTTCACTAATCCTCTCTTCTATCTGACCTGTTCTATTAGCTAAGCTTGTTACTTCGTTTTTCAGCTCGTGAATTGAGTTTTTCATCTCTGTTTGATTTGTTTTTATAGTTTCAATTTCCTTGGACATATATTCTTTGTGTTCATTGAGTTGTTTTCTGAGCTCCCAAATTGCCTTTCTGTGTTTTCTTGTATATCTCGGAGGATTTTTAGGATTTCTATCTTGAATTCTCTGTCATTTAGCTCCAAGGTTTCCAATATATTAAATTTTTTCTCCATAGATTTTTCCTCATCTAGCTGTGTTACCTCTCTTTCTTTTGTATCCATGATATTCGATTTTCTCTTCCTTAATGGCATCTGAGGGTGGTTTTGTTGATAGTATTAATGAGATTTAATAAAGAATAAAAAGTTTAAAAAAATAATAAAAAAAATAAAAAATCGAAAAGAGTTGTTTTTTTTAAAAAAAATTAATAATGAAATAAAGAAAAGTAAAATAAAATAAAAATTAAAAAAAAAAAAAAAAGGAAATTATTCCCCCCCTCCTTTTTTCCTCTCCTCTCCTCTCCCCTCTTTCTTGATAAAATCTTGTGGTGGACTGTGAATTATAACAAACAATGCCTGTGATGGAGGGCCTGAATTGGGGAAAAGTAATAAAGGGGCAAAAAAAAAAAAAAAAAGAAAGAAAAAAGAAAAAAAAAGAGCGTATGGACCCACAAAAAGCAAATAAGGAAAAAATTTGGGTCAAGAATAAAATGATTTGCTTTTAGGTGTTGGTTGTCTAAGAGTTATGATGAGAGGATTAAGAGGAAAACAGAAAAATGGGGGGACAAATTAAAAAATTACTATTGTATTTAGTGGAACAAGAACTAGATAATATGGAGAGCCAGGGATGGGAGCACTGCTAGTGAGTTCAAAAGGTGAAGTAAAAAACCCCCAAAATGCCACAAACATAAGTTTGAGTCCCAGATAAGATAATTTGTTTGTTATTGAGGTTTGAATGAGGGGAGATGTAAAGGAGAAAGGAAGAAACTAATATAGAGGGAGAAAAGAAAGAGAGAGAGAGAAAAAAAAGAGGGAACCACTAAAAGAAGAAAAAAGAAAGGAGAGAGAGAGAGAGAGAGTTAAGGGTTTTGGAGTGCAACCCTCATAGAGAGAAAGGAAGAGAAGAGAAAAGATAATGGGAGATGTAACACTTATGGGTAGTGTAGTTCAAGGAGAGGAGAGAGTAAGACCGGTAGAGAGTTAATCGGCCAAATTGGAGGAGGAAAAAAAAAGTATCAAGAATGAAGATAAGAGAAACAAACGAACAAATATAATAAAATGGGATAGGTTATAAAGTCTGCAGATTATTCTTGATTTTGAGAGGTTATCTTCTTGCTTTTTCTTTTCTCTCCCTCTTCCTGGTCGGTGACTCTGTACCCCGGGTTTTGCCCCTTTGCCACGCTCAGGTGGAGGTTTGCAGTTGATAAGTCTCTATGGCAATGTCATGTATTGTGCTTTAGTCTTGTTGGCAGTCGAAGCTCATTAGCATTTATAGGCCCCGACAGTGAGAGAGTCCGTGTTCCTGGAGCCTTTCTCCTAGTCTTTCCTTCCTCAATTAGTGGCCTGATAATCCAGCTATGGGGTTGCTGCTGCCTCTGCCTGGATAGGAAGAGGCTCAAAGAGCTGGCAACTCCCCACTCTATTTCCACTCAGCACAGGGCTCTGGGTAAGGCTCAGTCAGTCAGAGCTGCTAGCATAATCAGGCGGGCTTTCCGCCCACTCAAAGATCTCTGGCTCTGCCACTCTGTCCGGTAACACAAGCGGGCGCCCACTTTTGGGGCGCTTGGAGGAAACTCTCACTCACTGTCTGCGACCAGGATATCCGGCCAGCAGTCTCACGCTCTGAGTGAAACCCCCAACCGCAAGGAAAAGTTGCAGCTTTGGAATTGAGTCTCGCTCCGTCCCCGTGCGCGGCTTTTGCAAGGCGCTGGGGCGGCCCGAGATTCTGCTTTGGCCCACACAAAGGCCCCTGACTCTGCCTCTCTGTGCGATAACACGGGCGCGCACTGCCGAGGCACTCGGAGGAATCACTCACTCCTTATCTGCGCACGCAAACCAGGATATGAGGCCGGCCGTGTTTCCCTCTGAGTGAAACACCCTCCAGCACGGAAAATCTCCACCGTTAGAATTAGTTCTCACTCCCTCCCATGCGTGGCTTTCCCAGGGCGCTGGGGCTGCCCAGAGACTCTGCCCTCGGCCCACAGAAAGGCCTCTGACCCTGCCTCTCCGTGGGGCAACACGGGCACCCACTGCCGGGGCTTAGGAAGAAATCTCTCGCCCACTAACTGCGCACCAACCAGGAGACCGGGTAAAATGTCCGCGCCGCTTGTCTTTGTTTGTTTGGGTTTGGCGCGAGTGTTAGCTTGTATTGCTCAGGTTGCCACAGGATCAGATTTTCCTCGGCTTGGATCTCCGTGCCACAGCCTGGTTCGGCCGTTTCTGTCGCAGCCTGGATGTATTCACCCCCTTTGCCCGCCTCAGTTTCTATATTCACAGTTACCAGAGAAAGCCGCCCTGTTTAGGTTAGTGAGGAAGGCGGAGCATTTCTTACTCCCTATTTCCTTCGGGGTTTGGTTATATTTTTAGCCAATTTTTCACTCAATCATACCTTTGGGTGTATTGCGAAGCATCTGGAAGCTCCAAGTATAGGTTTTTCTGTTTCTGGTTGAAGATCTTGTTGAGTTTTGGGGGAGATTTATCGGTATTGCTTCCTACCCCGCCATTACTCTGACGTCATCTCCCTTCTCTCAAACTTTGATCTAATGATAGAAGTATCCATCAATAGGTTTTGCCTTGAACAATTACTACTGTTGCATCTGCCTAATTTCCCTCCTCATTATTTATTTATTTATTGTGACAGAGACAGAGAGAGGAACAGATAGGGGCAGACAGGAAGGGAAAGAGATGAGAAGCATCAGTTTTTTGCTGTGACACCTTAGTTGTTCATTGACTGCTTTCTCATATATGCCCCAACCAGGGGGCTATAGCAGACCAAGTGACCCCTTGTTCAAGCCAGTGACCTTGGGCTCAAGCTGGTGAGCCCTGCTCAAACCAGATGAGCATGCTCTCAAACTGGTGACCTTGGGTTTTCAAACCTGGGTCCTCCATGTCCCAGTCCTACGCTCTGTCCACTGGGCCACCACCTACCTGGTCAGGTTCCTTCTGTATTTATTAATTGGAATTCTCTGCAAGGAAGAGCTGTCACTTCTCCCATATTTACATGTTCAATTATACATTCGGAGGAGTATGACTCAACTATATTGATTTATTGTATGGGTTATATAACCTGTTAAAAACAAAATCTAATTGACTGAATTTGAAGATCTAATTGGCTTTATTAAAGGATTCATGAATCAGGTAGCATCCCATCAAGCAACTGGAAAGGCATTCCAAGCATTTTACAAAATGAAAGATTTATAAGAAGTGTGGGGCAAGGGAGCTATTAACAAATGACAAGATTACTTGGGAGCTGGGGCATCTTCTCTGTTTTGGGGAGTGGAGGAGAGAACAGCAAGGGTTCTTATTGTACAGATTGCTTCTTCTTTCTATAGGGGCTGGAGAGGGTCCAAATGACAAATTACGTCACTGGTGTTTATTAGAAAATTACGGTTGATAAAGATAATGTTTCTTCTAGTACTTGCATGATTTCAGTTTTTCATTTAGATCCCTAAACAACAATTTGAAGTTTATCCTTTGTACAGTGTGAGATATAGGTCGAATGCTTTTTCCAAAATGCCTACAAATAGTTTTGGTATCATTTATCTAAAAGTGCATCTTTGCTCCAGTGTTCTGAAATTATATCTTTATTATATTCTAAATTTCCACAGGTATGTGGCTGTATTCGTATACCTTTGGTTCATACATTAGTACTATGTCTTCCAGTTTTGTTAATGCAAATTCTAAACATGATTGAGATCATAAGATATAAATAATTTTGTATACTGTTTTTTCATTTCACATTATAGTAGAAATACTTTAACAATACTTTAACAGCCTCTATAGCCCCCTGGTGATCGGTTTCTCCCGGAAAGACTACCTTGTAGAGTTGATTTCATCATCCAAAAAGAATAAACTGTTCTGACTTTCAGAAACTAGTGAATTAAATTTAGCCTGGAGCTACCACATAAAATCCATATGCCATTCATTCACCCAAAATTTATGAAATACCCACTGTATGTCAGGGATTAAGACTATGTATGACAGACTAGAAATATAGTTAGAAACAGGACAGATTCCTGGTATCTGTACATCAAACCTCACCTTGAACATCTCAAACTTACAAAATTTTAGGTGCCAATTATATCAATAAAGCTTGAAAAAATTAAGACAGATTCTCTGATTTCAAAAAGTTAATCATGCAATAGGGATGGGATGTAGATCTTCCTAATACTCTGTTCTTTTTTAAAATTTTATTTAGAAAATTAAATTTAACAGGGTGACATTGATCAATAAGAGTACATAGGTTTCATGTAAACATTTCTGTAGCATTTGAACTATTGATTATATTGTATACCCATCACCCAAAGTCAAATCATTTTTCATCACCTTATATTTGTCCCTCTTTACTCCCTTCCCCCACTCCTCCCCCAAACCCCCTCCATAGGTAACCACTTCACTTTTATTTATGCCCATGAGTCCCAGTTTTATATCCCACCTATATGGGAAATCATATAGTTCTTAGCTTTTTCTGATTTAATTATTTCACTCAGTATAATGTTTTCAAGGTCCATCCATGTTGTCATAAATAGCAATAGGTCGTCATTTCTTATGGCTGAGTAGCATTCCATTGTATGTATGTATGTGTATGTACCACATCTTCTTTATCCAATCCACTATGAAGGGACACTTTGGTTGTTACTGTAAATAATGCAGCAAAAAGCATGAGGGTTCATGTGTCTTTACATAACAATGTTTTTGAGTTTTCTGGGTAGATACACAGTAGAGGGATTGCTGGGTCATATGGTAATTCTATTCTTAATTATTTTGAGGAAACTTCATATTTTCTTTCACAATGGCTGTACCAATTTACATTCCCACCAACAGTGAACTAGGGTTTCTTTTTCT
This sequence comes from Saccopteryx leptura, assembly GCF_036850995.1. NCBI lineage: Eukaryota > Metazoa > Chordata > Mammalia > Chiroptera > Emballonuridae > Saccopteryx > Saccopteryx leptura. The sequence goes on from NC_089510.1 coordinate 48,071,199, forward strand.
CCACAGCCTCTCCAAAACGTTATTACCTGTCTAGTTGATAATAGCCAATCTAATAGGTGTGAGGTGGTGTCTCATTGTAGATTTGTCTTGCATTTCTCTAATAGCTAGCGAAGATGAGCATCTATTGATACATTTGTGCATTATGACTTCTTGAGAGAAGTGTCTGTTCAGATCCTCTTATTTTTTAATTGGATTGTTTGCTTGTTTGTTGTTAAGATTTGTTTGTTCTTTATATAGTTTAGATATTAACTCTTTATCAGAGCTATTGTTTGTGAATATCAACTCTCACTTGGTTGGCTATTTGTTCGTTTTGTTGTCAGTGTATTTTGATGTACAGAAGCTTTTTAGTTTGATATAGTTCCATTCATTTATTTTTGCCTTTACTTCCCTTGCCTTTGGAGTCAAATTCATAAAATGTTCTCTGCAACCAAGGTTCAAGAGTTTAGTACCTATGTTCTCTTCTGTGTGATTTATTGTTTCAAATCTTATATTTAGACCTTCAATCCATTTTTATTTAATTTTTGTGCAGGGAAACAAATTGTAATCAAATTTCATTCCTTTCCAACTTTCCCAGCATGATTTATTGAAGAGGCTTTCTTATCTTCATTTCATGTTTTTGCCTCCTTTGTTGAAGATTATTTGTCCATATATATGGTTTTATTTCTGAGCCTTCAATTCTGTTCCATTGGTTTGTTGTTGTTTTTTCTGCCAATAACATGCTGTTTTGATTACCGTGGCTCCACAGTATAATTTGAATTCTGGTAGTGTGATACCTTTGTCTCTATTCTTTTTTTCTAAGAATTGCTTTAGCAATTTGAGGTCTTTTATAGTTCCATAGAAATCTGATAATTTTTTGTTCTATTTCTTTAAAAAATGACAATGAGATTTTGATGGAGATTGCATTAATTATATTGCTTTGGGCAATATGACCATTTTAACTATGTTAATTCTTCGAATCTATGACCATGGAATATATTTCTTTCATTGTATCTTTTTTCAATTTCTTTCAATAATGCTTTGTAGTTTTCAGTATATATGTCCTTCACATTCTTTGTTAAGTTTATTCCTAGGTATTTTTGTTATTGTTGCAATTGTAAAAGTAATTGTTTTTTTCAGTTCATTTTCTGAAATTACATTGTTGGTGTCTAGAAAAGCAAGTACATTTTTGTATATTGATTTGTTATCCCACAATTATACTATATTTATTGTTTCTAATAGTTTTTCAATAGAGTCTTCAAGTTTTCTATACAAGATCATGTTATCTACAAATAAGTGATACCTTTACTTCTTCTCTCCCAATATAGATGCCTCTTATTTCTTTCCTTTCCCTGACTGTTCTGGCCAAGACTTCCAGTACTATGTTGAATAAGAGTGGAGAGAGCAGGCATCCTTGTCTTGTTCTTCATTTTAGAGGAAAAGCTTTCAGTTTTTCACCATTTGCTATATTGTCTCATGGTTTGTCATATATGGCCTTCATCAAGTTGAGGTACTTCCCTCCTTTACCCATAGTATTGACTGTTTTAAACATAAATGGATGTTGTATCTTATCAAATGCTGTTCCTGAATCTATTGAATTATATGATTTTTGTTCTTTGTTTTGTTGATGTGATATCTATGTTGATTGATCGATTTGCATGTGTTGAACCATCCCTGTGCTCCTGAATGAATCCTACTTAATCTTGAGGTATTATTTTTTAATGTGTTGTGGTATTTTATTTGTTACAATTTTGTTTAGGATTTTTGCATCTGTATTCATTAAAGATATTGGTCTGTAGCTTTCTTTTTTTGTATTTTTCTTGCCAAGTTTTGGTATAAGGGTTAAATTGGCCTCATGCAGTGCATTAGAGGCTATTGCTTCTTTAATTTTTTGAAAGATTTTGAAAAGGATTGGTACCAAATCTTTTTTGAAGGTTTGGTAGAATTCACTAGTGCAGCCATCTGGTCCTGGACTTTTACTTTAGGAGAGGTTTTTGATAGTTGTTTCTATCTCATCCCTGCTAAGAGATCTACCTCCCTGCTAAGAGATCTATTTAGGTTTTCCATTTCTTCATGACTCAGTCTAGGAAGATTGTATAATTCAAGGAATTTACCTATTTCTTCTAGGCTGTTATAATCTTTCATAGTTTTCTACTATGATTTTTTGTATGGCTGTGATGTCTGCGGTAATTTCTCCTCTTCCATTTCATATTTTGTCTTTATGACTTCTCTTTTTTCTTTAGTGAGTCTAGCCAGGGGTGTGTCAATTTTATTGATCTTTTCTAAGAACCACATCTTTGCAGTATTAATTTTTTCTATACTTGTTTTTTTGGTTCTCTATTTTATACAGTTCTACTCTAATTTTTACTATTTGATTTTCTGCTGATTTTGGGTTGCCTTAGTTCTTATTTTTCTAGTTCTTTAAGATGTGATATTAGGTTGTTTAGTTAGGATCTCTCTTATTTCTTGATATAAGACTGTAATGATATAAACTTCCCTCTTGTTACTGCTTTCACTATATCTCAGATATTTTGATATGTATTGTTATCATTCTCATTTGTATCCTTTGATCTCTGCTTTATTTATTTATGGTGATGTTGCCACTTTTTAGAAGTATCTTATTTAATCCCACATTTTATTTTATTTTTATTATTTTTATTTTTTTATTAATTTTAATGAGGTGTCATTGATAAATCAGGGTATATATGTTCAGAGAAAATATTTCCAGGTTATTTTGGCATTTGATTATGCTGCATTCCCATCGCCCAAAGTCCAATTGTCTTCTGTCACCTTAATTCTCACATTTTTGTGAAAGTCTAATAATAATACCCTGATGGGCCTTCATTTATATTTTAAGTTCTTTTCTGTAGCTGCCTTGAGGATTCTTTTTGTCATTGATTTTTTACATTTTTATTACAATGTTTTTTAGAAAAAGCCTGTTTGAGTTGAGGTAACTAAGTATTCTGTTTACCTTTTGGATCTGAGGATCTAACTATTTCCCATTGGCTTGGTAAGTTCTCATAAATTTGTTTGAATAGTCTCTCCATTCCCTTCTCCCTCTCTTATTTTTCTGGTATACCTGTCATTCTTATATTGTTCTTTCTGATGGAGTTAGATAATTCTTGTAGAGCTCTCTTTTTTTAAGTTCTTGAGTCTCATCTTCCCTCTGAATCATTTCTAGTTGCCTATCTTCAATGTTACTGATTCTCTAGTCTATTGGTCCTATTCTATTAGCTAAACTTGCTACCTCAGTTTTCTATTTGTGTACTGAGTTCATCTGTTTTTAAGTTTCAGTCTCCTTGGTGAGGTATTCATTTTGTTTTCTGAGCTCAGTAGGTCACCTGTTGTTGTTTTCTTGCATCTCATTGAGTATTTTAAGAACTTAAATTCTGAATTCTCTATTGTTTAACTCCAAGATTTCCATGTGTTTGAGATTGCTTCTGGAGATTTTTTATTTTCTTTCTGAACTACAACTCTTTTTGGGGATGTCTTGATATTTCTTCTTTTCTGCCTTAGCACATTTGAGAGTGGAACTGTTAAAAATTCAAGCAAATAATAACAAAAAATATAAAAATAAAATACATTTTAAAAATTAAATTAAAAATTAAGTAAAAAGATTGCAAAAGAAACCAAAAATCAGAAATACAATAATCAAACACAAATGATACAACAACCACAAAAAGAACTAAAGAAAAATAAAATATGAGAAGAAAATATTTCTGAGAGGTCCTTTTATTTTTTTCCAGTAGGTGGCACTTTATTACAAGTTTTAGCTTTGTAAAATTCCATGCTGAACTCTGCTTAGAAGCTGCTGCTGCAAAGGTGGAGGTGGGGCTACAGTGGTAATGATTGGTGGGACTTGTGACGGCTTTATAGCTTTAGCAATGGTGATTTCAGGCTTTCAGCTGCTCCCCTGTGTGAAAAAAGCTGGCAACCAGACACAGAGCACCTCTGTTTTCAGCTGTGCAGTGTGCCTCTGCCACTCTCTGCATCTGTGAGGGGAGGGAAGCTGTATCTGGGAGGCTGAGGGGCAGCTCTTTGCATTTTTGTTTGTCTCTCCAACTGTGAGCTATAGGGTGACCGTGGGAAAGCTGGCAGTAACCCCATGCTCTGCCACTTTAGCCCAATAACACTAAATTCTCCTCTATCTCTCTGCTCCTCCTAGTGGACAAATACCCAGTTACTCTGGATTTTTCCCCTCTCCAGAACCCCAACAGATGAAAGCCAGATCAGTCTGGGTCTCTTGAGCTGGCCATCTTATCTTCTGCCTGCTTTTTACTTTTCCCACCTTCAGTCAGTGGGTACATGGATTGATTGTTCAGTTGAGACTGTGAGCCCAGCTGAGATTCCTTCATTGTGTTATGGCTGTTCAATTTGCTGAAATTTTAAGTGGAGAAATCAAGTGTATCTCTCACACCACCATTAATTACTCTGATGTTCTCATTCTAATTTTCCACTCACTATTTTTAATACAAAATCAGGCTTGCATTCCATGAATAAACCCATTGTAATAACTTATTTTTATATATTGTTGAGTTATTTTATTAAAAAATTTTACACTTGTAATTTATGAGCAATATTGGTCTATAGTTATTAGTTTTGGTGTCTTACATTTTTGTCTTTTATTTTCAGTGCTGTCTTTTTTGGTTTTGGTGTCATATGTATAAATATATATATATATATATATATATATATATATATATATATATAGTCTACCGGAAAGTTCTGTCCATTTTTGGAATAAAACAAAATCGAATACAAATTTTTCTTACTGTCAATAAACTTTATTAAGTAATATAATTGTCATTATTATTAATGATTTCTTGCCAGCATGAGGGCAATTTGTATATCCCATTTTTGAAAAATGTTTTATCTTTTGATGCAAAAAGTTGAACCAGTGCTTGTTTGATATCTTCTTCATTTTTGAATTTTTTGCCCTTCAAAAAATTTTGTAAGAACAAAAACAAGTGATAGCCATTATTATTCCTTCACCAAACACTTTCAATAAATTTCTACATGCTTCTGTAGCATTTCTTCCTTGTGGAAATTTGTAAAAATTACAGTGGCGTACATGAACTTTATCAGTAGCCATGGGTACACTATTGCTTCACACATAAGACTAATGTGAATCAACTTTGTTTTAGTTAATTTGTTACATCAGTATGTATACATTAAGTGATAAAAATAGAGAGGCACACATGCACCAAATAAACATGTGCTTACGTGTTGAAACTTGTTGTGATAGAAATGGACAGATCTTTCCGGTAGACCATATATATATATATATATTTGTGAGAGCCTGTTTTTATACAGCTTTATTAGTAATTGCTCTAGATATTACCTTATATACATAAATTATCATAATCTACTGGTGCTGACATTTTACCAGATTAAGTAAAGTTTAGAAACCTTACCTCCCTTGATATCCCTTTATCCTACCCTGTGTTAATTAATATATTTTCTCTATGACAATTTAGAACCACATTAGACAATGTTAGCATTTTTGTTTCAACTGTCAAACATAAGTTAGAAAATGCAAGATGAGAAAGAAAATATATTATATTGACCCCTTTTCTCTTTTTGCTCTTTCCTTTGCTCTTTCTTTATTTCTGATATTCCAAGATGCTTTCTTTTAGCATTTCCTTACTGTCTAATGACAGAACTTCTCTTAGCCATACCTATAAGATTGGTCTTCCAGTAATCAATTTTCTTAGATTTCATTCATTTGGGAGTATCTTAATTTCCTCTTTATTCCTGAAGGATATATTCACTTATATATAAAATTCTGTATTAACAAGTCTTTTCTTACAGCACTAGAAAAATGTTGTACCACTTCCTCTGGTCTTCATGTTTTCTCATAAGAAGTATGCTATCTTTCATATTATAAGTTGTAATTTTTCTCTAAATGCTTTCAAGATTGTTCCTTTATTTTAGTTTTCAGAAATTTGAGTATGATATATCTTGGCGTGGATTCCTGGAATTTGTTCTTTTTGAGAGATCCACTCAGCTTCTTTTTTTTCTTTCTTTTTTTTTTTTTTTGACAGAAACAAAGTCAGAGAGAGGGATAGATAGGGACAGACAGACAAGAAGGGAAGGAGATAAGAAGCATCAATTCTTTATTGCAGTGCCTTAGTTGTTCAGTGATTGCTTTCTCATATGTGCCTAGACTAGGGGGCAACAGCAGAGTGAGTGACAACTTGCTCAAGCCAGCAACCTTTGGGCTTAAGCCAGCAACCATGGGGTCATGTCTTGATCCCATGCTCAATCCAGCAACCCCTCGCTCAAGCTGGTGAGCCCGTGCTCAAGCGGATGAGCCTGTGCTCAAGCTGGCGACCTTGGGGTTTCAAACCTGGGTCCTATACTTCCCAGTCCGATGCTTTGTCCACTGCGTCACTCCCTGGTCAGGCCACTCAGCTTCTTGAAGCTACAAATTACATTTTACCAAATTTGAAGAATTTCAGCCATCCTTCTCTCTCTCTTTCCAGTACTTTAGTGACACAAATGTTATACCTTTGTTTTAGTCTCACACAGTGGTAGAATTCAGCCTGTTCACAGTGGTTCAGTAGAACTGATACCTAATTTTTTGTTTAGTTCAGTGAACCAATTGTTAAAATAAGAATTCTCTTCAAGGTGGGCACCTGGACAGCTGCCCAATGTGGAAATCACAAATTTACGTTCCTTACTCTTTTATAACATTTATCTGTGCAGCAGAGTATTCTAAGTGCCCGTAGTAATGTTTATTCCATTCATAGGTAAAAAACAAACAAACAAAAAAATCTTTAACAGGACTATGCTTGTAACATTTATTTATTTAATCATTTATAAAACTCTATACCTTTGATGAAATACTACATTTAAATTTTCTTGCATTTGTTATTTCAGTAAACAAGCATATAATGTAAAGAAAAATAGTGTCAAACAACCAGGGGGAGAAAAGTTATCATTTGAAATATCTTAAATAACAGTTTTATTACTTTTTGTCAGGTATTATTTAATATTTTTATTAATGTTTTAAAATTCTTATAATCTAGTTTTGTGTACCTCTTTTATTTTTCTAAGTGTTAAATGCATCAAATAATAAACTACCTTTTGGTATATAGCTTTCTTATACTTAAAATGGTCATTAGGGCAGAGAACTGGTCGTTAAATTATTTGAATCCCACCACTGGTCTCACATGACACTCAGTTCATTTTTTTAAGATTGTTTTTACTCTGTTGTTTAGATTGAGTGATTTCTGTTGTTCTGTAATCAAGTTCACTGATTTTTCCTGTGGCCCCCCCTTTTCCTATTGAGCTTGTCAATTAGATTTTTATTTAAGTTATTGTACTCTTCAGTTCTAAATATCCACATAGTTTTTCTTAATATCTTCTATCCTGTGCTGATACTTTCTTCTTTTTTATATTCATACTTGCTTCTTTAAGCAATTTTATGGTGGCTGCTTTAAAATCTTTCTTAGAGAATTCTATCAACATTGCCATTTTGGTAGTGAATTCTGTTCATCAACTTTTTATTCAAGTTAAGATTTTTATAGTTTTTGGAATAATAAGTGTTTCTTCTATTAAAACCTAAATATTTTGGATATTATAAGTCTCTAGATCTTCTTTAAAACTTCAGCTTTCTCTGGTATTGCTCTGGCAGAGGAAAGGATCGATCTTCTCTTTACTTCCAGGTACATTTAGGAGTACAAGTACCCTATTAAGTCCTTATTCACATATAGATAAATGGTCTTCTCATCACCTGTGTGCAGAGTTGGGAGTTGTGGTTCCCCATTAGGCTTCTGTTGATATGACCCTGGCTAGGATAAAAAATTCTGGCTCATTACTATTTTCAATGTTGTATTTAAGAGTGAGGAATAGAAAAAGAGTACCTCTACACCATTTTCCCAGAAGCCTAATATTTGATTTTAAAATTTACTATTTTTATAGAATAAAGCTCATAAAATATAATCTTTGGAACATAGAGTAGAAATGTTTTAAATGCTCTTGGTACATATTTTCAAATTATTTTGCAGAAGTTTTTATCAACTGAATTTATATGTAATATGTTCTTTTTAGTATTCTATATTATTATTTTTTAAGTCTTCTCTAATTTGATAAATAAAAATACAGCATTTTATAACTGTTTTAAGGTATAGTTTTTTTAGTAATTAATAATGGTAAACATTTTTTTCCAAACTTTTAATAGCATTTTTTTAGTTACTCTCTCATGAGTTATTGGTTCATATACATTTTTTTGCCCTTTTATTTTTTGAGTTCTAATATTTTTTATCTTTTATGCTTTCTTTGTATATTTAAATATTAACCTTTTATCATATTTATTGAAGTTTGTAGTACAAATGATGACTCTTATATTTTAACATATAGCTCACTGATTTTCCTAAAAGTTGTACTACAACTTTAAAACTTAAAAAAAAATTCTTATGTGAGAATAGCTAAGTGCCTATTATAGGGTATTGAATTTTAGGTTGACATGAAATATCCTTAAATCCTGGGGCTGATAGAGAGGCCAGCATCATTTCACCAATGGCCAACCATTGCTATAATCTGAATGTTTGATTATCCCAAATCCATATTTTGAAACCCTAATACTACCGCTTACCCCCACAGGTGATGGTAAGAAAGTGGGACCTTTGGAAAGTAATTAGGCCATGAAGGCAGAGCCCTCATGTTTGGGATTAGTACCCTTATAAAAGAGACCACAGAGATCTAGCTTGTTCTTTTGCCAGGTGAGAGTATTGAGAGAAGACAGACATCAGTGATAAAGAAGGCCTTTACAGGATACCAAATCTGCCAGTACATGATCCTGGACTTCCCAGCCTCCAGAACTGTGAGAAATAAATATTTGTTGTTTATTAGCCCACCTGGTTGAGTTTTTTTATAGTAGTCTTAACAGACGAAGACAACCATAGAACATAGAAGCTATATTATTCCTATGTACATTGAGGAGTTGAAACAACAGCATTGACAAGGCCATAGTGAATCCTCCATGGTATAAGCAATGTCAACAGTAACAATACCCTGAAAGAAGTCCTCTCTGAGGACTCTGAGGAAACCCTTACAACCTCTCCAGGAAGTATTCCTGACATTCTCAGGAAGTTTCATATACAGAGGGTTCTCAGGTTATGACACAATTCCATTCCTACAGCAGTGATGTGACCCAAATTTTGGTGCAAATTGAAACACACCCTAGCCTAAGTCACTTACCTATCCTAATACAGTTGTAAAATCATAATCTAGAATATAAAAATACAACTAAGCCCTAGAAAAAGAATACTGTGTATTTTTCTACCACACACAAACAAACAAGTTTGCCCACATAGTTTGTAAGTACAATGCTAATGGTATAAGCCAAAATACTCATGTCTCAATTTTTAACTTTTTATGAGAGTGAGTACCATAAACTTAAACGTCGTATGTTGAGACTGTTGTAACCTGAGGGCTCCTGTATCTGTTGGGACCTAATATAGGTCTATATAGAAGACAGGGTTAAAACATATAATCTTACATTTAAATATAGGAAGAGCAGCTTTAAGTTCATTAAGTGCCATGTGAGTTTGCTGCAAAGGACATTTATATATTAAAATGTAAACTATTTGAAGCCTGTCTCATTAAACCTCCACTATGCAAACAGAATGGTGAAATGATTTCTTTCTGGACTCTAATAAGTCCTCTCCTCAAGCATATGTAATTTAAACTTTTTTTAGATACAGAAATAAAGAACAGTTCAAAACACATATTTTTCAGGAGAGAAATTATTTTATGCAAGCTGATGTAGTAAGGAGAGAAATTATTTTATGCAAGCTGATGTAGTAAGATAAAAAAATTAACATGTTGGTACCCTAGTCCATCCTTATCCATGCTTTTGTTTTCCATAGTTTTTGTTACCCATAATCAACTGCAGTCTGAAAATATTAAATTAAAATTCTAGAAATTAAAAACTCCTAAGTTTTAAACTGCACATTATTCTTAATAGTGTAATAAAATCTCACACCATCTTGCTCAGTCATACCCAGGATGTGTCTCTTCCCTTTGTCAAGCATGTCCACATTGTCTATATTACCCACTCATTAGTCACCAAGTAGCCATCTCATAATGCTTCAAGTGAAAAGGTGAATATGGTACAATAAGATATTTCAAAACCATCTGCACATAAGTTTCATTAAATTTATTGTTATAATTGTCCTATTTTATTATTATCTATTGCTCTTCATCTATTACTGTGCCTTATTTACAAATTAAACTTTATCAAAGTATGTATGTATAGAAAAAAACATAGCATATATAGGATTTGGTACTATCCACAGTTTCAGGCATCTACTAGGGGTCTTAAAACATATTCCCCACATATTAAAAGGAACTACTATATTAGAAACCTGGGTGGAATAAAAGCCTACTTAGCTTTTTCTCCCAGCTCACTCTTTGTATAAAAAGAGCCAAAACTGTATAGGATGGTTACCAGAAGAAAAGTAATTAGGAAAATAATTATAATTACCCAGGCAGTCCTATGCACAAAGGAAAAGAAGGGGTACTAAATGAACAAGGGGGAATTAGTATAATGGGGTACATGGAGAGTCTGAAGTATTAAAGAGAGTCCAAGTTTGAGGGATAAGAAAATAAAATAGAAAAAAATATTTTAGTAGAAGTTGTCAAGGACAATTAATGTTTAAGAAAGATATTGAATAATCCTCCAGGTCTTGATTTTAAAAATGCAAATCTACTCTGGGACAGAGCTACACTATGGGGATCAAAACTTTATAAACACTGCATATTCATTAAACCAACTATATCTCCAGAGATTTTCTGTGGAGTGGGAAGGCAGATGGGGAGATGTTATTTCTTTTAGAACACAGAGTATTGATAGTAATAGCATGAGAGATACCCCTGATCTCTTCCCTTAAAATGTCAATAAATTGAATAACTATAATGCAGTGAGGGAACCCCAGCTGGGCTTGCAGGCACCCCTGAAAAATCTGAGCATTGAATGGACTAAATGTGGGAAGGGTTGAAAAGGTGGGTGGAAGATAAAATACACTTGCAGTCACTCCAGAGAGAAGCCTGGAGTGACTGGGGTTTTTTTTTCCTGCCAGGACTATGAAAAAAAGGGAAGTTTAAACTATCTGAGTTTTGTCTGCTGGGGATATGAAGAATAAAGCCTGGAGTGACTGGGTCTCCTTCTGCTAGGAGGAGCAGAGAGATTGAGGCACAGATGGGATGACACTAAACCAAAGTGGCAGGAGAGTGCACGGTCATGGCCAGTGTTTCTGTGGTCTGCCTTCAACCCCCACTCCACACAGAGACAGGAAACCAAAATGCATCACCCCAGTCTCCCAGATCCTGCCTCCTTCACCTTGTAGGTATGGACAGTGTCAGAGAAAGACCTCACAGCTAACTTTCCAGAGCCACTCTTCCCTGGAGAACAGAGCTGCTCCACTTCTGGTCCCCTGGTCTGTTGAGATGTGGAGAGAAGCTCCCAGGGGCTTGAGATCACCACTGCTAAGGCTGTAAAGCCATAATATCCTCAAAACACATCCTACTCACAACATGACTGCAGCCTCACCAACATCATTGTAACAGCAATGTCTCAGCAAAGGTCAGCCCAAGAATTTCACAGAACTAAAACTTGTAATACAGTGAAACCTACTGAAAAAAAAAGTAAACTTTAAAAACTGAATGTTTTTTATCTTTGAATTTTATTTTCTTTAATTTCAATATTGTATATTATTATTTTGGGGATATGTTGTATTTGTTTTTCACTTGTTTTGGTTTTTTCTTTATTTTTGTGGTTTTTCTTTTGTACTTGTCATTATTTTTTAATTTTTATATTTTTAATTGTATATTTTTTAATTTTTAGTTGCTTTTTGTTAGAGTTCTTAACAATACCATCCTCAAATTCAATCAAGGAAGAAGAAATTAAGTACTATGTCTACACAAGACAGAGACATAGTTCAGACATAGTTCAGAAAAAAAAAAATATCTCCAGAAAACTATCTCAATCACATGGAAACATTGGAGTTAAATGATAGAGTTCAAAGTTGAAGTTCTAAAAATACTCAGTGAGATTTGAGAAAACACCAATAGACAAATTAATAATCATAGAAAAAAAACATCACCAAGGAGATTGAAATATTACAAAGAGATAAAGAACTCAATACGTGAATTGAAAACTGAGTAGAACAGACCAGATAAAGGAGAGGATAAGTGACATAGAAAACAGGCAACCAGAGATACTACAGATAGAGGATGACAGAACTCTACAAGAATTGTCTTGACTCCATCAGAAAGAGCAATATATAAAATAATGGCAAATCAGAAAAAGAAGAGAGGGATGAGGGAATGGAGAGCCTATTCAAACAAATAATTGTGAAAACTTTCCAAAGCAATGAAAAGAGTTGATCCTCAAATCCAAGAAGCAAGTGTAATGCCAAGTCACACAACACAACATATCTCCTCCAAGGCACATTATAATAAAATTGTCAAAAATCAGTAACAAAGAGTCTTCAGTGCAGCTACAAAAAAGAACATAACATATAAAGGAAAGCCCATTAGACTATCATTGGATTTATCAGCAGAAACTCTACAAGCCAGAAAAGAGTGGACCCAAACACTTAAAGTGCTAAAAGAAAGGAATTACCGGAGATCAAGATGGCAGCGGAGTAGGCAGACACACAGGATCCCAGCTCACACCACCAAACTAGATTACAAATTAATTTAGGAACAATCTGTGAAAAACCAACTTTGGTGTGAAGAAACCACACCAAGCCGGGTAGGGAGTGTGGAGGCAGTGGGGCTCCCTGCTTTCAGGAGTGAATTGGGGGGTGAGGCTGAGAGCCCAGAAGGGCTCTCATTCCAAAGAGAAGAGCAGAAAATATTGCTCACAGCTACTTGCCTTGGGACCTGGAAAGGAGGTGTGCTGAGAGGACTGGCTTGTCTTCCAAAAGGGAACTGGGGAGAGAGAGACAGACGGTGATGGGCAGAAGAATGCATGGAATGACCTGAGAAGCTGACTCATCCAGTGTAGAGGTGGCCATAGCTACGAGAGGGATTGATCCCTCCACACAGCACAAGCCTAAAGTGGTTCTGGGTGACCCACCTCCAGAAAGTTCTTCAGCTCCAATCAGTGCAACAAGACACAGCTGAAAACAGGAAGTGGAGAAGAGGGGCAGTAACTCAGGTCTCCATGGAGATCTGAGATACACCTCCCCCTACTGAAGCAGAGAAAGTACTCCACCCCCAGAGAGACACCGGCAGATCATGCCTTCAGAGTCTCAGGTTACACCCACTGCATTCCTGGATACAGTTTTTAAAAAGCCCCCTGCTGAGATCAGTAAACAAGATTACCACCGAGTTAAAAAAACTGAGAAGAAAATAAATAAATCAAGATGTCAAAGAGGCTCTATTATAAAAGCCAAATCAGACAGCGAATTATAAACAACATTTGATGACAACCCAAGAAGACCTAGAAATAAAACAACTAAAAATTGGAGGTAGACAACACCAACCCTTGACTTAGCCAGCTCTACAAACAACACACCCAAATAAGGAGGGTATACACAGACAAAATCGGAAGACACAGAACAGCAATTCAAATGAACCAACAAGAGAAACCTCTAGAAAATGAACTGAGTGAGTTGGAAATAAGCAAACTACTGGATGCAGAGTTTAAAATAATGATTATTAGAATGCTGAAAGAGCCTTACTGGCAGTGGCACAGTGGATAGAGTGTTGGACTGGGATGTGGAGGACCCAGGTTCAAGACCCTGAGGTCCCCAGCTTGAGCATGGGCTCATCTGGTTTGAGCAAAGCTCACCAAGGTCACTGGCTCGAGCAAGGGGTTACTCAGTCTGCTGCAGGCCCATGGTCAGGGCACATATGAGAAAGCAATCAGTGAACAACTGAAGTGTTGCAATGAAAAACTGATGATTGATGCTTCTCATCTTTCTCCGTTCCTGTTGGTCTCTTCCTATCTATCCCTCTCTGACTCAAAAAAAAAAAAATCAGAGAATGCTGAACGATCTTAGAACAACAATGGATGGACACAATGAACACATAAATAAAGAGATAACAAGCATCAAAAAGGAAATTAAAATAATAAAGAAGAACCAGTCAGAAATGACAAATACAATATCAAAATGAAAACTACACTAGAAGCAATTAAAAGCAGGCTGGATGAAGCAGAGGATCAAATCAGCAATTTAGAAGACAAGATAAACAAAAACATGAAAGCAGAGCAGCAAAAAGAAAAGAGGCTGAAAAAATCTGAGGAAACTCTAAAAGAGCTCTGTGACAACCTAAAGAGAAACAACATTCACATCATAGGGGTTCCTAAAGAAGAAGAGAAAGAACAAGGGATAGAGACCTTGTTCAATGAAATTATAGCTGAAAACTTCCCTAAATTGATGCAGGAAAAAGGCACACAAGTTTTGTGTGTGTGTGTGTGTGTGTGTGTGTGTGTGTGTGTGTGTGTGTGTGTGTGTTTCAGGGACAGAGAGAGAGTTAGAGAGAGGGATAGATAGGGATAGACAGATAGAAAAGGAGAGAGATGAGAAGCATCAATCGTCAGTTTTTTGTTGTGACACCTTAGCTGTTCATTGACTGCCCTCTCACATGTGCCTGGACTGTGGGCCTTCAGCAGACCGAGTAACCCCTTGCTCGAGCCAGCAAACTTGGGTCAAAACTGGTGAGCTTTGCTCAAACCAGATGAGCCCGTGCTCAAGCTCGTGACCTTGGTGTCTTAAACCTGGGTCCTTCGCATCCCAGTACAATGCTCTATCAACTGCACCATCACCTGGTCAGGAAAAAAGTCACACATCTTTAAGAAGCACAGAGAATTCCATTAAAGAGAAACCAAAAAGAAATGTACACCAAGACACATCATAATTAAAATACCAAAGCTAAGAGATAAAGAGAAAATATCAAAAGCTGCTAGAGACAAAAAGGCTATCACCTACAAAGAAGCCCCCATACAAATGACATCCTCCTTCTCAACAGAAACACTAGAGGTCAGAAGGGAATGGCAAGAAATATTCAAAGTAATGCAGAACAAGATCCTACAACCATGATTACTATATTCAGCAAGGGTATCATTTAAAATTGAAGTAGAAATAAAAAGCTTCCCAGACAAAAACAAAACAAAACAAAACAAAAAACCTAACTCAAGGAATTCATTACAACAAAACCAATGCTACAAGAAAAGTTAAGGGGCCTTTTGTAGACAGAACAAAAAGAGAAAAAAATATAGTAAAAAAGAAATATAGCTTTAAAGAATAAAATGGCAATAAACAACTACATATCAATAATAACCTTAAATGTAAATGGATTAAATGATCCAATCAAAACACATAGAGTAGCTGCATGGATAAGGAAGCAGGACCTGTACATATACTATCTACAAGAGACACACCTCAACACAAAAGATACACATAGACTGAAGGTAAAAGGATGAAAAAAAAACATTTTATGCAAATGGAAATGAAAATAAAAACCTGGGGTAGCAATACTTATATTAAACAAAACAAACTTTAAAACAAAAGCTATAAGCCCTGGCCGGTTGGCTCAGCGGTAGAGCGTCGGCCTAGCGTGTGGAGGACCCGGGTTCGATTCCCGGCCAGGGCACACAGGAGAAGCGCCCATTTGCTTCTCCACCCCTCCGCCGCGCTTTCCTCTCTGTCTCTCTCTTCCCCTCCCGCAGCCAAGGCACCACTGGAGCAAAGATGGCCCGGGCGCTGGGGATGGCTCTGTGGCCTCTGCCTCAGGCGCTAGAGTGGCTCTGGTCGCAACATGGCGACACCCAGGATGGGCAGAGCATCGCCCCCTGGTGGGCAGAGCGTCGCCCCATGGTGGGCGTGCCGGGTGGATCCCGGTCGGGCGCATGCGGGAGTCTGTCAGACTGTCTCTCCCTGTTTCCAGCTTCAGAAAAATGAAAAAAACAAAAACAAAAACAAAAACAAAAGCTATAGTAAGGGATAAAGAAGGTCACTACCTAATGATAAAGGAAGCAATCCAATAGGAAGATATAACCTTTATAAATATATACTCACCTAATATAGGAGCACCCAAATATATAAAGCAGACTTTATTGGATAAAAACGGCAAGATCAACAGCAACACTATAATAGTAGGGGTTTTCAATACCCCACTAACATCACTAGATAGATCCTCAAGAAAGAAAATTAACAAAGAAACAGCAGACTTAAAGGACACACTAGATCAACTGGATTTAATAGACATCTTCAGAACTTTTCACCCTAAAGTAGCAGAATATACATTCTTTTCTAGTGCTCATGGTACATTCTCTAGGATCGACCACGTGTTAGGGCACAAAAGCAGTGCCAACAAATTTAGGAAGATTGAAATTATATCAAGCACTTTCTCTGACCACAATGGCATGGAACTAGAAATCAACCACAACAGAAAAACTGAAAAATACTCAAACACATGAATACTAAATAGCATGTTATTAAATAACAAATGGATTAACAATGAGATCAAAGAAGAAATAAAAAAATTCCTAGAAACAAATGATAATGAGCATACAACTCAAAATTTATGGGACACAGCAAAAGCTGTTATAAGAGGGATGTTCATGGCACTACAGGCATACCTTAAGAAGCTAGAAAAATCTCAAATAAACAACTTAACCCTGCATCTAAAAGAACTAGAAAAAGAAGAGCAAGTAAAGCCCGGAGGTAGTAGAAGGAAGGAAATAATAAAGATCAGAGGGGAAATAAATAACATAGAGGCTAAAGAAACAATACAAAGAATCAATGAAACCCAGAGCTGGTTCTTTGAAAGGGTAAACAAGATCGATGAACCTTTAACAAGACACACCAAGAAAAAAAGAGAGAGGACTCAAATAAATAAAATTAGATTTGAGAGTGGAGAAATAACAACTGACACAGCAGAAATACAAAATATTGTAAGAAAATACTATGAAGAACTGTATGCCAAAAAATTAGACAACCTAGGTAAAATGGAAAAATTCCTTGAAACAGATAATCTTTCAAAAATCAATCTGGAAGAATCATAAAACCTAAACAGATCGATTAAAACAAATGAGATCAAAACAGTTATCAAAAAACTCCCAACAAACAAAAGCTCTGGCCTAGATGGCTTCACAGGCGAATTCTACCAAATATTTAAGAACTACCTGCCATCCTTCTCAAGCTATTTCAACAAATTCCAGAGGAAGGAACACTTCCAAGCTTTTTTATGAGGCGAACATAATTCTGATTCCAAAACAAGGCAAACGCAAAACAAAGAAAGACAAGTATAGGCCAATATCCCTATAGAATTTAGATGCTAAAATCCTCAACAAAATATTAGCAAACCGGATCCAGCAATACATTAAAAAATCATACATCATGATCAAATAGGATTTATTCTAGGGAGGCAAGGATGGTACAATATTTGTAAATCAATCAATGTGATTCATCACATAAACAGAAAAAAGGAGAAAAACAACATGATAATTTTAATAGATGCAGAAAAAGCATTTGATAAAATTCAGCACCCATTTATGATCAAAACTCTCAGCAAAGTGGGAATACAGGGAACATACCTCAACATGATAAAGGCCATCTATGACAAACCCACAGCCAACATCATAATCAATGGGCAAATATTAAAAGCAATCCCCTTAAGATCAGGAACAAGGCAGGGGTGCCCCCTTTCACCACTCTTATTCAACATAGTACTGGAAGTCCTAGCCACAGCAATCAGACAAGAAGAAGAAGTAAAAGGCATCCAAATTGAAAAAGAAGTAATACTATCATTATTTGCAGATAATATGATTCTATATATAGAAAAACCTAAAGTCTCAGACAAAAAACTACTGGACTTGATAAATGAATTCAGCAAGGTGTCAGGATATAAAATTAATACACAGAAATCAGAGGCATTTTTATACACCAACAGTGAACCATCAGAAAGAGAAATTAAGAAAACAATCCCCTTTGCTATTGAAAAAAATAAATAAATAAAGTACCTAGGAGTAAATTTAACAAGGAGATGAAAGACTTGTACCTGAAAAATTATAAAATATTGATAAAAGTAATCAAGGAAGATACAAACAAGTGGAAGCATATATCGTGTCATGGATAGGAAGAATAAACATCATTAAAATGCTTATGTTATCCACCCAAAGCAATTTATAAATTCAATGCAATATCAATTAAAATACCAATGACATACTTCAAAGATATAGAACATATATGGTACCAAAAAGAACTCGAATAGCCTCAGCAATCTTGAAAAAGAAGAATAAAGTGGGAGGTATCACACTTCCTGATATAAAGTTATACTTAAAACAGCTTGGTACTGACATAAGAACAGGCATATAAATCAATGGAACAGAACAGAAAACCCAGAAATAAACCCACACCTTTATGGACAATTAATATTTGACAAAGGAGGTAAGAGCATACAATGGCGTAAAGACAGTATCTTTAACAAATTGTGTTGGGAAAATTGGACAGCTACCTGAAGAAAAAAAAAACGAAACTAGACCACCAACTTACAGCATTCACAAAAATAAACTCAAAATGGATAAAAGACTTAAATGTAAGTCATGAAATTATAAGCATCTTAGAAGAAAACATAGGAAGTAAGCTCACCGACATATCTCGCAGCAATATATTTGCTGATTTATATCCAAAGGCAAGTGAAATAAAAGACAGAATAAACAAATGGAACTATATCAAAATAAAAAGCTTTTGTACAGCTAAAGACAATAAGAACAGAATAAAAAGACAAACTACACAATGGGAGAACATATTCAACAATACATTTGATATGAGGTTAATAACCAAAATTTATAAAGAACTTGTAAAACTCAACATAAGGAAGACAAACAATCCAATCAAAAATAGGCAAGAGAAAGAAATAGACACTTCTCCAAAGAGGACATACAGATGGCCAATAGACAGATGAAGAAATGTTCAACATTGCTAATCCTTAGAGAAATGCAAATTAAAACCACAATAAGATATCACCTCACACCAGTCAGAATGGCGCTCATTAACAAAACAATACATGATAGGTGCTGGTGAGGATGTAGAGAAAGGGGAACCCTCCTGCACTGCTGGTGGGAATGCAGACTAGTGCAGCCACTGTGGAAAACATAATGGAGATTCCTCAAAAATTTAAAAATGGAACTGCCTTTTGACCCAGCCATCCCACTTTTAGGAATATATTCCAAGAACACCATATCACTGACTCAAAAAAAGAAATGCACCCCCATGTTTATGGTAGCATTGTTCACAATAGCGAAGATCTGGAAACAGCCCAAGTGTCCATCAGTAGACAAATGGATTAAAAAGCAGTGGTACATATACACAATGGAATACTATGGGGCCATGAAAAAGGAAATATTACCTTTTGCAACAACATGGATGAACGTGGAAACTATTATGTTAAGTGAAATAAGCCAGGCAGAGAAAGAAAAATATCATATGACCTCACTCATTTGAGGAATCCAAGAAACAATGTGAACTGAGGAATGGAATTGAGACAGAGGAGGGATCAGAGGGACCAGAGGAAAAAGGACAGAGGGAAAGGGGTTGATAGAATGGGATAAACCTGAAAGGAAGGGGGGAGGGAAATTTTGGGAAGGGGGCAAAGGAGATGTTGAGTGGAATATGTGGGAGGGGGGATGCAATCAGGGTGACACTAGAATCTATGTAAATACAATAAATTAAATTTAAAAAGAGGAAGGAATTACTAGACAAGAATACTATATTAATCAAAGTTATCCTTTAAATATTAAGGAGAAATAAAATGTTCTGCAGTAGTAAAGAAGGATGGAGAGTAGAAGCATTCATAAGACAAAGGTCTCTTGCCTATATAACAATTTTTTTCTTAATAATCTAATGGTAACCACCCACAAAAGAGCTGCTACTGAAACACATCACTTAAAAAGAGAAGAAATAGGTGAAAGAAGTATGTAACACCACCACAAAAAAAAAACAAAATACAGAATCATAAAAGAGAAGAACCAAATGAGACAAGACCTACCGAAAATAAAACATAAAATGGCTTTAAAAAATTGTGTCAATAATTACCTTAAATGTAAATGGATTGAATTCACCAATATAAAACAAACAAACAAACAAAAAACAGTAGAAGATTGGATCAAAAAGCAAAACCCAACCATATGCTGCCTTCAAAAGATACATCTAAACTGCAAAGACAAAAGTAGACTCAGTGTGAAAGGTTGGAAAGTGATTCTTCTAGCAAATAATATCCAAAGAAAATCAGGTATAGCCATACTCATATCTGACAATGCTTAAAGACAACAAAGATAACCAGTCCCAAAGATGAACCTTTCAGAATAAAGGGAACAATATATCAAGGAGATATAACACTTCTTAATACACATGCACTGAATCAGGAAGCACCAAAATATATACAGCATCTACTAACAGATCTAAAAATAGAAACAGACAAAAACACAATCAGACTTGGAGATTTCAACATACCATTGACAGTTTTAGATAGATCATCCAAAAAGAAAACCAATAAAAAAAAAGCTGCCTTAAATGACACACTAGACCACATGGACATAATAAACATTTATAGTACATTTCATCCCAAAACATCAGATTATGCATTCTTCTTTAGTGTGCATGGAACATTCTCAAGGATAGACCATATGTTGGACCACAAAACTAACATCAACAAATTTAGAAAGATTGAAATTATACCAAGCATATTTTCTGACCATAAGGCTTTGAAATTTAAATTGAATTGCAAAAAGAAAATAAGGAAACCCACAAAAATATGAAAATTAAACAACATACTTTTGAAATTGACTGGGTCACAGAAGAAATAAAAGTAGAGATCAAAAGATATATACAAACAAACGATATTGACAATAGGACATATCAAAGTTTCAGGGATGCAGCAAAAGCAGTAATAAAAGGGAAGTTTATAATATTTTGAGGCTTATATCAAGAAACAAGAGAGATCCCTAGTAAACAACATCACTTCTTAAGGAACTACAAAAAGAAGAACAAAGGCAACTCAAATTCAGTGGAAGAAAGAAAATAGTAAAAATTAGAGCAGAACTAAATGAAATAGAGAATAAAATCACTATAGAAAAAATTAGCCTGATCTGTGGTAGTACTATGGATAAACCATTGACCAGGAATGCTGAAGTTACTAGTTCAAAACCCCAGGTTTGCTTGGTCAAGGCACATATGGGAGTTGATGCTTCCTGCTCCTCCACCCTTCTTCTCTCTCTTTCTCTCTCCTCTCTCTCTAAAAATAAATAAATAAATAAATCTAAAAGAAAAAGAAAAAATTAATAAAATGAAGAGCTGATTCACAGAAAAGATGAATAAAATTGACAAACCCCTGGCTAGACTCACTAAAAAAAAAGAGAGAGGACTTATATAAACAAAATCCAAAATGAAAGAGAAGAAATTACCACAGACATCATAGATATACAAAGGATCATAGTAGAATACTATGAAAGATTATATGCCACCAAATTTAAAAACCTAGAAAAAAATGGATAAGTTCCTAGAACTATACAATCTTCCTAGACTAAGTCACAAAGAAGTGGAAAATCGAAATAGACCCATTAGCAGGGAGGAGATAGAAACAACTAACAAAAACCTCCCAAAAAATAAAAGTCCGGGACCAGATAGCTACTCTAGGGAATTCTACCAAACATTCAAAAAAGACTTGGTACCTATCAATCTCAAAGTCTTCCAAAAAATTGAAGAAGAAATACTCCCTAACATATATTATGAGGCCAATATTACTTTCATACCAAAACCTGGAAAGCACAGAAAGAAAAAAAAAAAAAAGAAAAGAAAGAAAGAATATTATTCACCAATATCTCTAATGAATACAAATGTAAATATCCTAAATAAAATACTAGCAAATTGAATACAACAACACATTAAAAAAATAATGCTTCAAGATCAAGTTGGGATTCATTCCAGGAGCATAGGGATGGATCCACATATGCTAATGAACCAATGTAATACACTACATCAACAAAACAAAAACAAAAATCATATGATTCTCTTAATAGATTCAGAAACAACATTTGATAAGATACAGCATCCATTTATGTTTAAAACAGTCAATACAATGGGTAAAGAAGGAAAGTACCTCAACTTGATGAAGACTATATATAACAAACCAACAGCCAATATTATACTAAATGGTGAAAAATTGAAAGCTTTTTCTCTAAAATGAGGAACAAGACAAGGATGCCTGCTCTCTCCACTCTTATTTAATATAGTACTGGAAGTCTTGGCCCAAATAGTCAGGCAAAGAAAATAAATAAAAGGCATTCATATTGGGAAAAGAGAAGTAACAGTATCACTTTTTTGCAGATGACATGATCCTGTATATAGGAAACCCCAAAGACTACAATGAAAAGCTATTAGAAACAATAAACCAATAAAGTCAAGTCACAGGATATAAAATCAATATATAAACATCTATTGCTTTCCTATAGTCCAACAATGAAACTTTAGAAAATGAACTCAAGAAATAATTTCTTTTACAATTGCAACAAAAAATAAAATACCTAAGAATAAACCTAACAAAGGATGTGAAGGTGTATATACTGAAAACTACAAAGCATTGTTGTAAGAAATTTAAAAAGACATAATGAAATGGAAATATATTCCATGTTCATGAATTAGAAGAATCAAAATATTTAAAATGGCCATATTACCCAAAGCAATATACAAATTTATTGCAATCCCCATTAAAATCCCAACATCATTTTTAAAAGAAATACAGCAAAATTCACCAGGTTTGTATGGAACCATAAAAACCTTGAATAGTCAAAAACAATTCTGAGAAAAAAGAATGAAGCTAGAGATATTACACTCTTGACTTTAAATTATACTATAAAGCCATGATAATCAAAACAGCATGGCATTGGCAGGAAACAATACAGACAGACAAATGAAACAAAATCCAGAGCCCAGAAACAAAACAACATATATTATATATGGACAAATAATCTTTGGAAAGGAGCTAAAAACATACAATGGAGAAAAGAAATCCTTTTCAATAAATGGTGCTGGCAAAATTGAAAAGCCACAAGTAAGAGAATGAAACTTGACTAGGGTTTGTCCCTTTGATAAAAATTAATTCTAAATGGATCAAACACCTAAATGTAAGATCTGAAACAATAAATTACATAGAAGAACACATAGGTACTAAATTCATGGACCTTGCACGTAGAGAACAATTTATGAATTTAACCCCAAAGGCAAGGAAAGTAAAGGCAAAAATAAATGAATGGGACTATATCACACTAAGAAGCTTCTGCACAGCAAAAGAAACTGACAACAAAGCAAATAGGCAGCCAACCAAATGGTAGATGATATTTGCAAACAACAGCTCTGATAAGTGATTAATATCCAAAATATATAAACACTCACAAAGCTCACAACAAATAAGCAAAGAATCTAATTAGAAAATGGGAAGAGGACCTGAATAGACACTACTCACAATAGGACATACAATTGTCCAACAGATATATGAAAAGATGCTTATCTTCATTAGGTATTTGAGAAATGCAAATCAAAACTACAATGAGATACCACTTCATACCTGTTAGATTGGATCTTACCAACAAGACAGGTAATAACAAGTGTTGCAGAGAGTGTGGACAAAAAGAACCCTCATTTACTGCTGGTAGGAATGCAAACTAGTATAACCATTATGGAAGAAAGTATGGTGGTTCCTTAAAAAATTAAGAATAGAACTACCATATGACCCAGCAATCCCTACACTGGGTATCTACCCCAAAAACTCAAAAATATTAATACTTAAAGACACATGTACACCCATGTTCATCACAGCATTATTCACAATTGCCAAGACATGGAAACAACAAGTGCCCTTCAATACAGGATTGGATAAAGAAGATGTGGTACATATATACAATGGAATACTACTCAGCCATGAGCAATGATGACATATTGCCTTGATGACAACATGAATGGACCTTGAGAACATTACACTGAGTGAAACAAGTAAATCAGAAAAAGCTAAGAACTATATGATTTCCCATATAGGTGGGATATAAAACTGGGACTCATGGACATAGATAAAAGTGAAGTGGTTACTAGTGGAGGGGGTTTGGGGGAGGAGTGGGGGAAAGGAAGTAGAGGGGGACAAATATAAGGTGATGAAAAATGATTTGACTTTGAGTGATGGGTATACAATATAATCAATAGTTCAAATGCTACAGAAATGTTTACATGAAACCTATGTACTCTTATTGATCAATGTCACCCTGTTAAATTTAATTTTTTAGATAAAATTTTTAAAAGGACAAATTATTAGAAAGATCTACATCCCATCCCTATTAAACAATTAACTTCTCAAAATCAGGGAATTTGTCTTAATTTTTTCAAGCTTTATTGATATAATTGGCACCTAAAATTTTGTAAGTTTGAGATGTTCAATGTGAGATTTGATACACAGATACCAGGAATCTGTCCTGTTTCTAACTATATTTTTAGTCTGTCATACATAGTCTTAATCCATGACACACAGTGGGTGTTTCATAAATTTTGGGTGAATGGATGGCATATGGATTTTATGTGGTAGCTCCAGGCTAAATTTAACTGGTTTCTGAAAATCAGAACAGTTTATTCTTTTTGGATGATGAATACAACTCTACAAGGTAGTCTTTCTGGGAGAAACTGATCACCAGGGGGCTGTAGGGGCTGCAATTCAACCACTGCAGTTCAGACTAGAAAGCCATCATGTTCATCCCTGATCCCCAGGGAAAAAAAACAAAATGACTCTCCAGATATGAGCCAGTTCAAGAGATCTGAGAAAGAAACCGGGTAAGATTTTCAAATAACAGGTTTTCAAGAATTCTAAGCAAACAGATTTCAGAATTTTCTAAAAAACGTTGGAATGTCCAAACATGAGAGCAATGAAAGGCTAACAATCAGGGGTGAATCTGAATGCAGTCAGAAGGTTTATGGATAGGGACAGAGTTAATCTATGCAGTTCATGCTCCTGTAAATGTGAATAATTTTATATATCGCCAGGAAGAAAGTGTGTGTGTACTGCCTTATGATAACTCCCCAGTTCACTGTAGATATAATAACAAAAAAAGCACTGTACTTTGCAAAGAGGAGTCAGAGCATTATTTACACATAATTCAATAAATTAATCTGCAAGAAAATTGGTGCTAGAATAATTAAAGCCCATTACCCATATAAAAGGCCTGTATTCTTTACAACTCCTCTTTCTAAGATGAGGCCTTTTTTGCTGAACCATTCTAGGCAATCTAAGGAAAGAAAGGACTGGGGAAAGGAAAAAGAAGGAGAGAGAAGACAAGGGAGGGGAGCAAAGGGGAGGAGTGCAGAGGGGAGGGGAACAGAGGGGAAGGAAGGGGAGGGAGGAAGGAGCAGAGAAAGGATATAGACACCCATCTGGCAATATTGCAAACTAAATACTCCAAGTAACAAATCGATAGAAGTAATTAAACATGGATTAAAAAACATAGAGAAATGCATTTTTTGAGCGGGGGTGGGGAGGTGGGACAGGGAGAGAGATACAGGAACATCAAGCTACTTCTGTATGTGCCCTACACGGAGAATTGAACTGGAAGCCACCATGCTCCAGGACGATGCTCCAACCAACTGAGCTATCAGGCCAGGGCTTAATTTTTATTGATTTTTAGAAAGACAGAGAAAAGAAGGGAGAGAGAAGGGAGGAGGAAGAAAAGCATTTGTTGTTCCATTCAGTTGTGCATTTTTGGTTGCTTCCCATGTGTACTCTGACTGGGGATTGAACGCACAACCTTGTTGTTTTGGGGGAGGATGCTCTTAACCAACTGAGGTAACCAGTCAGAGTGAGAAATAAATTTTTAAACACATTGCTGAAGAGGAACAAAAAAGGATCAAGAAGGCCCAAAAATTTAAGTGAAGTCAATAATCCTGAAAAATAAGTAAGTACCAGAACTAGAATTTTTCCTTGAAGCCTTCTTTTGGACCATAAAAACCCTAAGCTTTTGCATCATTAGCTATATTAGTAGTGAGTGTGGGGAACATGAAATAAAACCCAGGTCCCCCACAGTTCTCCATAAGATAGAAAATGAATTGCCCCTGCCACACAGAAGGGGGAAGCAAGGATTACCACCATGCTCTATTTTGGCACTGGAGAGAAGTAAAGAAACATTATATGAGTCCCTGGCTGGTTAGCTCAGTGGAGAGAGTGTCAACCTGGTATGTGGACATCTTAGGTTTGATTCCCCATCAGGGCACACATAAGAAGCAACCATCTGATTCTCTTCCCTTCCTTCTCCCCCTTCTCTCCTTCTCCTCCCTCAGGCAGTGGCTGGGTTGGTTCCAGTGTGGGCCTCAGATGCTGAGGATAGCTCGGTTGATTAGAGCATCTGCCCCAGATGGGGGTTGCTGGGTGGAACCCAATCAGGGTGCATGTGAGAGTCTGTCTTTTCATCTCCCCTCCTCTCACTCAAAAAAAAAGAAAAGAAAAAAAGAAGCATTTCCTGATAATTTGTAATGACAAGCAGTGCTCATGGGGTTTTGGTCTATATTTATGTTTTCTGAAAAACTCTACTCAGAGGACTTGAATTAAAGGGATCCCAGGTTGGTAGACAACCCAGGTCCTTGGGTGAATGAACTACAACCCCCTTTAGAGGAATGCAATTTCAATCCCAGCCTAAAAGAATTCTTGTAGAAAAAGTTCTGAAACAAATAAAAAGCTCATAGTGACACACACAAAGGATAACAAGTCTCCTTGACAGAAGACCAGCAGAAACAAGAGTCTGTCCACAGCATACCAGCAAACACTTCAAATATAACTCAGACACAGAACGTAAAACACTTACATCTATTAAGTGCCTAGAAATAGAAGAGAAAGTTGTAAACATAAACAGGAAAACAACCAAGAAGACTTGAAAAATCAACTAAATAAGGTCAAATTAAACAGCAGGTTAGAAACCACCTAAGAGAGAATAGTTTTATGATTCAGGGTAAAGAAGGGCTTCTTAAACAAGACAGTAAAAATACAAACTATAAAAAATATAGTAAAATCCTACCTTCATCTATGCACTTCTTATATGTGGTACCATTGTCAGCACTCTCCATGTCTAATCTAATCTCATTTAATCCTCTCAGTAACCACTGAGGTAGACATTGTTATCCCATTTCACAGATGAGAAAACTGATGCATTAGGACACTAACTTGCCCAAAGTCCTACAGCTAGCAAGAGGCAGTGCTAGAATTTGAATCCAGACGTGTGGCTCCAGAGTCTATGCCCTTGAATAAAGATATTCATATTTGATAAAAGTGAAATTTAAAACTTTAATAAGCAGAGAACAGAGGATTTTTTCGGGCCGTGAAACTATTCTATCTGATACAACAGTGGTGGATACATGTCATTATAGACTTGTCCAAACTCATAGAATGTACACCACCAAGAATGATGCCTAATGTAAAGTAAGGATGCTGGGTGATAATGATGTGTCAGTGTGGGTTCGGCAAATGTCACAAATGTATCTGGTGGGGAATGTTAATTGGGGAATGGAAGCTATTTGTATATTGATGGGGAAAAGGGTATGCAGGAACTATCTGTACTTTCCACTCAATTTTGCTGTGTACCTAAAATTGTACTAAAAATAAAATAACAATTTTTAATCAAATATCATAAAGAAAACTAAAAGACAAACACAAACCAGCAGAAGGTATTTCCAACATATTTAACCATCATCATATCAGCACGCAGCTCTACACTAAACTTCTCAAGCCAAAGTTGCCATTGAACCATTTATATATGGCTGGTCATTTTCCAAATAACAACCTAAGCTCATGGATATCACCAAAGATTAATTTCCACAATGCCCCTTATTCAAGTTTAATTTTCCTCAGAATCAGAGTGTACCGGGGACAGGGTAGAGTGTACATTCTGGCCACTAACACTACCTGTTGTCTTTGCAAACCTCTGTCCTCAAATTTTCTTTAGAACTGATACAGTGAACAAATTTCCCAGAATTCTACACAGTTCTCTGGAGACATAGTGGCATGCGGTAATTTTTTAAGGCAGGGGTTGGGAACCTATGGCTCGCGAGCTAGATGTGGCTCTTTTGATGGCTGCATCTGGCTCACAGACAAATCTTTAATAAAAAAATAATAACATTAAAATATAAAACAGTCTCATGTATTACAATCCATTCATTTTCTATTGCTTATGTTCATGGTTGCAGGTGACTGGAGCCAATCACAGCTGTCCTCCAGGACAACACCAAATTTTTATTGGATAATGTATAACATACACGGGTCGTTGTATGGCTCTTACAGAGTTACATTTTAAAATATGTGGCGTTCATGGCTCTCTCAGCCAAAAAGGTTCCCGACCCCTGTTTTAAGGATTGGGGTCTAGCTCCACCACATACTTGCTCTGTAAATGTGGGCAAGTTTCTTAACCACTGTATGCCTCAGCCTTCACATGTGTAAAGTGAGACAATCAACAAGTATCCTCATAGGAGCACTATCAGAATCAAGTCAGGTGATGTAGGTAAAATAGTATATTTGGCGAGATCCTCAGAAGTTTATGTACCTAACATTACCCTGTGGCTCAGTGATACCTTTCCTAGGTATACACCCAAGAGAAACAAAAACGTATGTTAACACACAATTTGTACATGAATATTCATAGCAATATTATACATAACCACCAAAAAAGTGAAAAGAACCCAAATGTCTATAAACTGATGATGAACAGGTAAACAAAATGTGCTTTATCCATACAATGAAATATTATTCCACAGTAAAGATGAATGAAGTAAATGAAGTACTGATTCGTGCTATAATATGGATGACCCTTACAAAATTAAAAAAGCCATTTACACAAGACCATGTATTATATGATTCCATTTAAACAAAATGTTCAGAGCAGACAAATCCATGCAAACAGAAAATAGATTAGTGGTTGGTTGTCGTTCTGGGGGAGGGGAGAATGGAAAGTAACTGCTCAAGAGCACAAGGTTTAAAAAAAAGAGCACAAGGTTTGTTTTAAGGTGATGAAATGTTCTTAAATTAGATATGGGAATGGTATCACAATTCTGTGAATTTATTAAAATCCACAGAATTGCAGACCTTAAAAGTGTGACTTCTACGGTATGTAAAATATATCTCCAAGTAGTTATTTTCAAAAGAAAACACCCACAGTTCTTGATCCATGGTTAAGTGCTCAGCAGCTATTGTTATTTTGGTCGTTTAGTGATCTATATGTCTTCAAGCATCCCTAAGTTATTTTGACCACCTGAGATACTTTTTCAATAAAAAATATGAAGAAACAGTTCCAAAAAGTGATATGCAAGAATAGCATAAAGCACTCAAGGTCCAAGAAGACCCTTATTGGGGAAATGAAGAGACAGACATGCTCTGGTGTGTGGGGATATGAACAGCACATTTCAGCTTCCACGGTAATTATAACTGCAATAAACTAAACTAGCTAGTATTCATTTCCCAGCTAGGTGCCAGTCACACTTCATTCTCTCATCTTATCCTCGCTACTTTCCTCTGAGTTTGGTTCTGTTCTTATCCCTATTTTTCAGATGACAGCACTGAGGTAGAGGATAGTCGTCTCCAGAATCAATGCTCCTCACTATTGTCATGCTGCCATTCCCTACAATCCCTGGAACCAAGAAATTCTTCCCATATTTACATAATAATTATCATTTTAATAGATAACATACAAGCTTACTATACTTGGGGCAGCATTCTAAGTGTTTTACACATATTCAACCATTTAATTATCACAACTCTGAGATGTAGTTGTCATTTTCAGATGACACAATGAATGAGGCACAAAGAGGTTAGGTGACAGGCCCAAGGTCACACAGCAGGTATGTGGCTGGGTTGTGATCTGAATCCAAATAATCTGGCTGCTGGAGTCTGCACTCTTAGTCATTCTGATGCATTGCTTCTCCAGCTGATATACATAGGTACTGGCTTCACACCAAAAGCTTTTCTAAATCCTCAATATACATTGCTTTAAATCTTCAGAATAACACCATATAGTAGATATTATTTTGAAAATAAAAGTGTTTTAACTAGAAGAAAATAAGTATAGAATATTAACTATTCTGTCCAAGTTTATTCAATGAAGAGGTCTCAAAGCCAAGGCAATTTGATTTGTGCCAAGGTGATTTGGCCCAGGCTTTTAACCACAACTCCATACTCCCTCAGTAGTGAATGAATATTCCTGGAACTACAAACAGTGTTTATCAGTATGCAAATAGAGATAAAGCTAAGCCTGAAATACTTGGAAAATTTTAAAATAATACAAATAAGAAAAAAAAAAAAACAAAAAAAAAACACCCCAAAACAAAATAACCTTTAATCTTTAGGAGTATGGGATTATTTGGACAATATCAGAAGATCAGTGAATGGAGTGGAGAGCATATTTCATTCTCTCTACATCACAGTTTGATTATATACTGAGATGTCCCCTGAGATCCCCTGCAGAATAAATTCTTGTGCATTCAACTGCTTAGTTAAGTTCACTCAAAAAAACAACCAACCAAAAAAACAGGCCAACAAGTCAGTTCTCCTACTACCCAGTAAGTAGCCTTCCAACCTGTGTGCCCTAAAGTAAAAGGACTTGAGCTGCGTCCACCACCAGATGCAAGTTCCAAGCTGCCCAGCCCTGTATCCCCTCTCTCCCACAGACTTGTACTGCTTTGAAAAGAGCCTATGAAATCCACTCTTTGTCACTCAGAGAACACCTGCTCAGAGCAGGAAGGAGGCATAAAGCCCAATTCCTTGCCTGGACACTCAGGAGCAGCTGTTACTTCCTCTTTTGCAGACTTGGGGACTCAATCCACTTTCTTATGTAATAAGCCTGTTCAAGAAGTGCCCAGGCTTCTCCCTCACCTCTCCTCACTGCTGTGAACAAATGGGCTATTTCTTTGCACCCCCGCTCCCAAAGCTGATTGTGATCAGAAGAAAAGCCGGCAAATATAGTGTATTAGAGTCCTTTTTAGCCCTAGAGTTACAAGTTTGACTGAGGAGAGGACTGACACTATTGCTTAAAATGAAGTCTTTGTATTATGTATGAATGTCATCCAGGGCTCTGAAGAACAACCATTTTGCAACTTGCCAGTTTGCATCTTTCTGAAATAAATTCCAGATGGTTCA
Organism: Saccopteryx leptura; assembly: GCF_036850995.1. Taxonomy (NCBI): domain Eukaryota; kingdom Metazoa; phylum Chordata; class Mammalia; order Chiroptera; family Emballonuridae; genus Saccopteryx; species Saccopteryx leptura. The sequence continues at coordinate 48,102,336 of NC_089510.1, forward strand.
TTTGTCCTCATGAGTTATCATTTATACTCATGTACATGTATGTCTTAAGAATAAATATATAGTCTCAGGACCACACACATCCCAGCAAGTGACACAGATCTATACACCAACATCAGCAACTTTGTAAGGAAGACTTCTCCTTCTCATCAATTTTTTTCTTGGTGCCAGCAGAGATTCACAAGTAGCAGTCAGGAGTAGTACTATCAACATGTGTTTTTAAGCCCATTGTACTGTTTTGACAAACTAAATGATTAATTAACACAATCTAGCCAACAGATCTCTACTTACAGCTTAGAGCAAGAAAAACACACAGATCGCCATAACCGTTCTATAGTCACCATTACTGAGAAAGAATACTGCTTAATTAATTCTAACTGATCATAAGATTAAATTCAAATGCTACTAACTGGGCAGAAGATGCCCAAACTGAAGAAATAAATCAGAAAACCATTCTCTGAATCCAAAACGAACTAACAAGCATTAGAGATAAACATATTTGTTTTAATTGTGTGTTTTTTTAAAAAAAATTAAAAAACATTTGGAGGCCTTTGGAGAGAGAGTACAGAGTGGTGGAAGGGGTAGAGCCAAAATCAGGGAGGCACTGATTCAAATGAACACTAAGTTCTCATCTCTGACCCTGTATAAAAAATTCTGTTAGGCCTGGCCTGTGGTGGCGCAGTGGATAAAGCGTCGACCTAGAATGCTGAGGTCGCCGGTTCAAAATCCTGGGCTTGCCTGGTCAAGGCACATATGGGAGTTGATGCTTCCTGCTCCTTCCTTCCCCTTCTCTCTCTCTCTCTCACTCTCTCTCCTCTCTAAAGATTAATAATAATAAAAAAAAATTCTGTTAGTTGTTCACAAGGCAGGGTTAGGCACAGGAAGTATGTACATCATGCTGCAGAGGTGGTCCTGACAAATACTTCCAGTTGGTCACATTCTCCCTGACCGGAGACATGCCTTGTAAGGCTGAAGATGCTCTCCCAGTTTTCTCTTCTCAGCTCTCACAAAGAACATCTACTTTTTCTGCCCAGAACCCATTTCCCCTCCCTCTGACTAGAGAGTCCCTTCCTCTAACCATCAGCACGTGTGAGTGAGACACTGACCCCCACCTCAAGTCCCACCGCCCACCTCCAGCCCCACTGCACTGCGTGAGCCAAGGAGAGGACCAAAGACCCAATCAGGCCTGCCTTCTGAAAGATTTCAAAAACCAGAGCTTGATTTACTTATTTCACTCTGTATAATGTTATCAAGGTCCATCCATGTTATTGTAAATGACCCGATGTCATCATTTCTTATGGCTGAGTAGTTAGTATTCCATAGTATATATGTACCAAAGCTTTTTAATCCACTCGTCCTCTGACGGACACTTGAGCTGTTTCCAGATCTTCGCTATTGTGAACAATGCTGCCATAAACATGGGGGGTGCATTTCTCCTTTTGGAACAGTTCTATGGTATTCTTAGGGTATATTTATAAAAGGGGGATAGCTGGGTCAAAAGGCAGTTTGATTTTTAATTTTTTGAGGAATCTCCATACTGTCTGCATTCCCACCAGCAGTGCAGGAGGGTTCCCTTTTCTCCACATCCTCGCCAGCACTTATTCTGTGTTGTTTTGTTGATGAGCGCCATTCTGACTGGTCTGAGGTGATATCTTATTGTTGTTTTAATTTGCATTTCTCTAATGATTAGTGATGTTGAGCATTTTTTCATCTGTCTATTGGCCATCTGTATGTCCTCTTTGGAGAATCAGAAAAAACTAAGAATTATATGAATTCATACATAGATAGGACATAAAAATGTGACTCAGAGACATGAACAAGAATGTGATAGTAACAGGGGGGTGGGGGGGGAGCAGGCAAGGAAGGAAAGAGACGAGTTGGGGGAGGGGAGGGGCACAAGGAAAACCAGATAGAAGGTGACGGAAGACAATTTGACTTTGGGTGAGGGGTATGCAACATAATCAAATGTCAAAATAATCTGGAGATGTTTTCTCTGAACATATGTACCTTGATTTATCAATGTCACTGCATTAAAATTAATAATAAAAAATGTATGTAAAAAAAAGCTAATTTAAAAGCAGTGATTTCAAAATTAATAGAACTTGAACATGCAATAAATAAATAAACTTAATAATACTGAGGACAGTTATTTATTTGAAAAATTTAGGTTAGTTTAATAAATATTGTCATTTTCCTTTTTTAATTAACATCCTTCTGCCACTAAAAAAATGATTGATTAAAAAAAAAACCAGAGCTTGGAAAGAGAAGTCTCACCTCATATTCAACCCCCTTTCTTCTGAAGAGGTAAACGCCATGACTGATGCCGATGGTAGAGATGGAGTGTAGTCGCCAGTCCAGTCTGTAGGTCCTCAGCACAGCCCTGGTGCCTGAGCATTCATTTAGTTTGTCTTTCCAGAGACCTGTCTGCACCTTAGATAGTATAAGATGGGTTCGAAGAGAGTCCCAATACTCTGCTACCTAAGTTAACTAAGTCCAGAAACTTCTCATATATAGGCTGTCCAGTCTAGAAATAGTCTGGTACAGAACTGGAGCAATTCAGGACCAGACAGAAGATTTTCACAAATGCTTGGTTGACTGCTGGAATTTCATCTCCCCTGGGGGCTTTCCCTGAAGCTGCAGACCTTACAATCAGGATCAGTTGAGAGAACAGGAGCTTTGTAATGAGAAGTCTGGCTGCAAGTTATGATTCCTTGATCATGTCTAATGTCTTAAGCTTTCTGAATCAGAGTATCCCCATTCATAAAACTGGGATAATTCCCCGTTGGGGTTTGTGAGCACTAAATGAGATAATACTTGAAAAGTAAATAAATAATAATATCTTGAACAATACACATGGACTCCCCAGTTCACACAGAGCATCAAAGTCTGCCATCATTGCTGCTGTCCTCCTTTTTTTGAGGACAACTGAGTGTCACAATAACATAAATCCCCTTTCTCCTGGTACAAGAGAGCATGACAAATGAGTAATTAAGAGCTAAAATCCTATCTTACTTATAAAATATTAAAACCTGATTTCAGCTTAGAGCTTGTTGCAGATGATAGATGTATGGTACAAGAAATGCTCATGCATTATTAATATAGTTGGTTGTATTAATAGTGACCTCACTAATTTAGAATAACTTGGGAGATGGCCCAGCCCAGCCAAATTATAGGATACTTTTTAAAAGTATACCTTAATTAGTTTCAAACATTTTCACTAACTGAAATAATTCTGAAGAGAATTTTCTGGGAGAATCTATGATGTGGTATAGTGACAAAAATGACATATAATTGGTATAGCAAAAGTTGACGCACAAAATATCAGGTTAGTTTTTATCATCTATGATGGAACAAAAAGGGCCCTGACTTTGTATCAGAAAAGCTGACTTCTCTGCATCTTTATCTATAAAATGGGAATTAAAATGCCCAAGATGTGGTATTATTATAAGGCTTAGAATTGAAACAAGTGAGATAAAACAGCAAACCCTGTGAGACAGGCTCATATACATCCAACTCATTATAGCATCCTAATGATCCACACAGGACCTGATACTTAACAAACTCTCAGTAAATACATAAATACATGAATAAATATGCCAATTCATAATATTAAGCTTAGCACATAAATTACCAAGCGTTGATATGTCAGGAGGTAACTCTGTGGCTTGCAGTCTTTGTCTGGCCTTTCAGGCGTTCATACAGAAACTTTGGGTGCTTGCTCTAGCTCACACTGACTACATTTACCAGTGTTCATCCATTGGACGAGGCTTCCATCAGCCTCATTTGTAACCCATGAGCCTAATACTTTGGCCACAATTTTTTGAACCAGAAATGGACATGGGACTCAAGAATATTTGATTTAATTTTCCCAACTCAAAATTTGAAGTCCAGACTAAGGAGATGTAGCTTTTTTTCTAGGTCAGTTTCTAAAAAAGAAAGATGTAAACTGAGGAGCTTAATGAATCATATTCTACCATGTAGATCAGAGAAGCAGGTCTCAGAAAAAAAACAAGAATCTTTCAGAAAGAGACAAATATTTTATTCTTAGTTCAATGCCCTAGTTAGTCTAACTGCTTCCCTGCCCTTGGGATCCCTAAGGTGTTCTCCACACCTTTATGATAAGTTTGCCCCTTGTGCTAACTTGGAATATAAGCAGAAGAAGTTTAATACAATGGGAAGGAATAAAAAATAAATGTTAATAAAAATCTTTCCTGCAAAATAAATAAATCAAAAGGAGTAAACAATCTTTGCTCATGCTACACTCATTTTCTTGGTTTAGGCTTCAGGTAAGCTTGGGTTACTAGTAGAAGATTTAGATATGTGCTTATTGTATGTGTCTGAACAGCTCAGAGCTTTTCAAGGACTAACTGATCATGGTATAACACATGTACATTACTTGATTTCATACTTTATTTAATGTTACTATTTTTAACAACCATTTTAATGTCTATCATACACAAGAGGTCACTGAATCTCAAAAGAAAAAGTGACTTATTCAAAATTTTAGAATCAGCAAGAAGCAAGAAACACATACAACCTCGTGTTCTCTGCCAGTAAGTGCTATGCCTTTCCCACATCAATTTCAAGGATGGGACAAAACAACATGGATCATGGATATTTTGTACTTAAAGACAGTAGATCTCAATCATTTTAGTATGGGGAAATAATTTTGAAATCAAAAAATTTTAAAGACCTGCACTTCAGAATAGGCAGTTATTATATTCACTGAGAAAAAATAATTAATGGGAAAAATTACAAAAATGTCAATAATGTCCTAAAATAATGTTTTATGTTATTAACCAATATAGAAAATTGAAAATTTTATGTGTTCATGTATGTTGGTGGTAAGGAGTGTCAAAAGAGAGAGGAAAAAGAATATAATTGAACAATCACCATATTTTAAATTTACCCCAAATATGTGGGTGGGGCAAAAGTAGACTTACAGTTGTTTGTATGTCAAATAATACAATAATTAATAAATAATAGTACAAGAATAAACTCTGTGTTTCTTACACTCACAACTGTAAACCTCTTCTGCTCCACCCTGTGGTGGTAGGTGCACATAGAGATTCAGAAACCCTACCATTAAACCAAGAACTCCCAGGGAATCTTGGCCATCAAAAAAGAAACTACTCCAATAGGAGAAACTATTTTTAATTTTAGACAGTTCTGAAGAGCTTAATTTTAGACTCTCCAAAAAAGGTTTCATTTAGTAAAAACTGTTTGGAGAGAGTCTTGACTTACCTACCTCATCCTTAGTAGGGAATGTGGGTTCAGGGTTTTGTAGTGGGGAAAGAGGGGGAACCTTGTATTTAGTACAAAAGGTTTGGTCAGGAAAACAGAAGCCACTCAAAATATTATAAACCGGAGGAGATTTCATAGGTGAATTAGAGGCATACACAGTTTTTGTCAGGGCTGAGAGAGTAAAGGCCAAGGAGACCAGTGCTGTATTTTGGAAAACTCAGCACCTGATTCACAGTAAAGCTGTCACCAGTGACCACAGCTGCTTGCAGCCCAATGTGGGTGACTCCCAGAGGCTGCCCAGAGCACTGGCTATACCTTATGTCTGCAACTGCTGTGATTATGTGCTTGCCTACAAGTGCAGCCAGAAGATAGTGGCTTTTCCTTCTCTTCTGAATTTCATGGGAGTGCTTCTCATTGGCATAATATAACCTGTAGTAATGCTGGTAAGGGATACTAGGCTAGGCAGTTCTGTCTTTCCTGTGATTGTGTAAAGGGAACGTGGACGCCGATCTGATAATAGATACTCCAGTACAATCTACCTCTTTTCTCAACTCAAACCTAAAACATCCTTTTGACCATATTTATTTTATAGCTAACATTAGCAACTTCATGTGTCTACCCTCAGACAAGTGTAGATGGGCCCTCACCAGAAAAGGCAGGGATTCGAGGTCCCTTCAGGAGCTATATCCATCTCTGCATAGTATTAATTCTTTCTAAGTTTAGTTCACACTTTCTTTAATTAATAAATGATATATTAAATTATAAGGCTGATCACAACTAACACACCTTATATAAAACTGTATGGAAAAGAGAGAGAATACAAAGAAGGAATTGCATATGGTGTACAAAAAAAATACATAGGTAGCACAGTCCTTATTTTTGCAAGAAGTCATAAGACCATGGTTAAACATCTGTCTTTGACCACCCATTCCATATTCCCTTTATAATCAGTCAGTACCTAAACCAGCTAGCTATACTTCTTGATCTGCTGGAATGACCCAAATCTTCATTCCTGAAGGTATGCATGTGGGGTTGGTGCACACTTTCATTAAATTCTACCTATGAATATGGAACATACACAGGAAATCCCCTAGGCTCCAGTTACACTCTTTAGCTCCCTTATGTAATAGCAATCAACTTCTCCTTCATAATCAGAATCATAATTAGTAATACAGTAACTTCTTTCTGTGTCTCCTGTTCAATGGTACAAAGGAGCCCCTGAATGGTCAGATTGTTGTCTCAACTGACAGTAAGAATGAATTTTGTACCCCCTGGTGAAAGGATTCTTCATTTGGGAACTAAGACTTCTAAAGCAGCAGGGTCCATAATTGTGGAGTTAGTTGGGAAGGAAGAATTGGTTTCCTAGACCTATGTGTTCTGTCAGTGGGATAAATGGCATAATATGTGGGTTGTCAGTTTGGAGTATTTACTGTATCTTGCTTCTGAGTAAATGCAGGACATGATCAGACAAGTTAATCCTACTGAGTGTGACTCCCTTACTTTCTTTTTATGTATTATTTTGGCTGTAAAATAAAATTCTTTGGTCAGAATAAAAATACTGTGTGTGATACCAAGACAGTGAATGATGCATTCAATAAGTCCACAGATGGTGGTGCTGGCAGAAACATTGCTGACAGGGAAGACAGACCTATATCCATATTATGCATCTATTCCAGGGAGAAGAAAATTGCTGCCCCCTCATTGATGGAAAGAGTCCAACGTAATCAACTTGCCAGCAGGTGGTTGGCTGGTCCTCCTAGGGAATGTTGCCATCTTGGGAGCTCAGCTTTGGTCTCTGCGGTTGACATGTTAACATGTTGGGCACTCAGCAACAACAGCCAGATCAGCCTTGGTGAGGGAAAATCTAGGTTGTTGAGCTCATAAATAGCATCCATACTTGTTAACATGGCTACCTTATTGATAAGCAGGTTGTGGAGTAGCTGGGCAAAGAAGCTGACAGCCATCAAAGAACAGGCCATCTAGTCCCTGTGACCACTGAGAGTCTTCTCTGCAGCAGATAAATGCCCTTTAGTGAACAGTGACATAAGTAACAATTACCCTAACCCTATGCCCATTACAAAAGGTTCATTTACATACCTCTTCCTCAGAGCTTCCTGTCCCCAAATCTCTAATCTTGCTCTAACATAACAAAGTCCCTGATAATCCAGGGAACCATTTTGCCACTGCCCAGTAAAGATCTATACCTCTGCTATCTAAATTTTTTCCATAGGTAAGTTTTCCCTTCCTCTATGACCACCCTGGCAATACAGTGGCAATCCATTCCTGTCTGGGTATAAAACACAATGAAGAATCATCTATAAAGCAGAGACTCCAGTTTTTTCTCTCTATAATCAAATGACCATAAGCAGCTTCCCATGAGTCCATAGGTGTAGGAGGAGGGAGAGGCAGCAATATGGAAGAATAAGTTCCATGGGATTTCAAACAACTGGCTCAAGTAACATACTCCTGCCTTTGGTACTTACTCAAATCCAATCTCATAAACAACATCTATGCTTAATTATGGAATGCTGCTTCACATGCCCAGCTTAATGGCTTGGTTAATAAGATAACATTCAGTACATGATGAATAGTTCAGGTTGCATAGTCACATATTGTCTAATAGTCAGAGATTCAATCTTACCAGGCCTGGCAGCAAGGAGATGTTTCCAAAAGGGTATGGCTTTACTTCATAAGCCTAAAGGTCTGCACTATGATATCTAATCAGAATTTTCCTGGGATTCCAGAAAACATCCTCATTTGTCAGACATTTTCACTGAACCTGATTTCTTAAGGTACAAGTCACAGAGCACATTGCACAGCCTGCACATGCTGTACAGCCTTCTCTCACAAGGACTCACTCAAAACTGGCAGTCTGATGGATTATTTGGTAAATGAATCAAAGCACCAATTGAAATACGGTATTCAGAGAAGTCAACTAATGTTGCACTTCATTGTTGGTGATTGGGGATGCAAAGTGCAGCCACATGTCTAACAACTTAGAGGTGATAGCTCAACATCACAGACCACTAAACTCAGATAAACTGGTCTAACATGAGGAGCTCAGCCTGACTAAGAGATGGCACAGTGGATAGGGCATCGGACTGGGATAAAACCTTGAAGTCGCTGGCTTGAGCACAGGCTCATCCAGCTTGAGCACAGGGTCACTGGCTTGAGCATGGAATCATAGACATGACCCCATGGTTGCTGGCTTGAGCTCAAGGTTGCTGGCTTGAACGAGGGGTCACTGACTCGGCTGTACCCTCCCCCATCATGGCACCTATGAGAAAGCAATCAATGAACAACTAGAGTGTCACGCGAAGACTTGATACTCCTCATCTCTCTCCCTTCCTGTCTATCTGTCCTATTTGTCCCTCTCTTTGTCTCTGTCACACACAAAAATAAAAAAAATAAAGTGAAGGGCCCTGACTTTTCACAGGAGATAATTCCAACCCCTTGTACATATGTACTAATGAGGACATCTAGTGTAATATATTTGCTACTCACGAGAGACAATTGGTAGAATGTCATCAATGTGGAAGACCAGCATAATGGCCTGTGAGTTACTTAAATGATCGAGGTTCCTACAAAATCAGTAGGACAGAAAGAATACCATAGAGGGAACTACCATAGATTTGAGGTAAATGGAAGACAGCATATTACTATCCCTGTTAAGTAAAAGAAAAAACCGCTGGTGGTTTTTGCTAATTACCATAGAGAAAATTAATTGATAGATCAATAACTGCATATAATACACTAGAAAGAAAGTAGATATAAATATTAAAAAGGACAATAGAGCCAATGCCATAAAATAGAATGGTTTCACATGCACAAATCTGCTCTTGAACTAGGATTAAGATAACACATTGTCCTTCTTCATGATCCAGTTGTGTTCTGCATAGAATAAACATGCATGTTAAATGGTGATGACATAAAAATCACAATTTTGCATCTTCTAGTTTTTTTTTGTGTTTTTTTTTGGTATTCTTCTGAAGCTGGAAACGGGGAGAGACAGTCAGACAGACTCCCGCATGTGCCCGACCGGGATCCACCCAGCACGCCCACCAGGGGTGACACTCTGCCCACCAGGGGACAATGCTCTGCCCCTCCGGGGCGTCGCTCTGCCGCGACCAGAGCCACTCTAGCGCCTGGGGCAGAGGCCAAGGAGCCATCCCCAGCACCCGGGCCATCTTTGCTCCAATGGAGCCTTGGCTGCGGGAGGGGAAGAGAGAGACAGAGAGGAAGGAGGGGGGGTGGAGAAGCAAACGGGCGCCTCTCCTATGTGCCCCGGCCGGGAATCGAACCTGGGTCCCCCGCACGCCAGGCCGACGCTCTACCGCTGAGCCAACCGGCCAGGGCCTCTTCTAGTGTTTTTATTGTAGCACTAATTTTGTAATCTTCCAGGGGAATATAGGTTTTGGTTTACTATTTGTGTGGAAGAGACTGTTCCATGGGCCCTGTTTGGCTCTTTCTACAATAATTGCCCTAAGTTTTCTATAGCCAAAACAGGGACTTTCTAGTAGTAAAATATATCTTTTCCAACTATGCATTCAGGAAGCAGAGAAATTATCCACAGGGTGGGGTTGTGAATGCACTATAGTTGCTGTGAGATTGGCTGAAGTCGGAAATCCATCTATCATCTAATTTTATAAATTTTTACTCTGATTGGTGGACCACAGTAGTGGTCTTTAGAGGTAGCATTAATTCAGAACTAAAGACTAAGAATAACTAAAAAGTATATTTGTTTGTTTTGTTTTTTGTTTGATTGTTTGTTTTTAGTTTCCAAGGGCTTAGAAGCCTTACAAAATTGTTAAATCACTCTTTGGGGCTGGCTAGGAGGATAACTTACAATGTGCAGGCTGTGGCAGTACTACATGGTTCTTATTCAAGGGGAGACTATCTCCTTTCATTCAAGCATCTTTAGTTCTGTGCTTGATTAGCTCCAGCTTGAAAATTGTGTGAAGAGAATTTAATCACCACTTGGTGACGCTAGTCAGGGTTTTCTGTTCACTAGACATACAGATTTTTATTTATTCAGGCTAAATAAGATCCTAGTAGACTTCCCACTAATTTCAGTCCTAAGTATACTAAGATAAACTACTTATTCTTCCAAATCTCTGCATCTGATATCATTATGATTATTGATCTGGCCCTGCTGCTCATTACCATAAACACCCATCCCTAGTCTTTGGTGGTTAAGTGTTAAAATTAGTTGTCTATCTTTCCAGGATCTCAAATCTCCTTTTACCCAAGGGAGCTCGTTTCAATCATGGCATTTCTCAGCACCATTCTCTGCCTGTAAAAAATAATTAGAGTTTGTCAGAGATATTACTGTTCTCCACACCAATGCCTTTCCCTATGCCTCGGTGAAGAGAATGTTATATAGGCTCTCCTACCAAAACTGAATAAAGGAGTCATGTATAATAAACCTAATGGAATAATTGTCTTGCTAAGCTGTTAGCTTCATTCCCCTATATTTGCCCAAGAAAGTCTAATATCTCATCTTTATTTACCACAAGCCACAATTTAGTCCATATTTATGTCCAGCAAGTAACCAATTGTTAAAGTCATTTTCAGTTATTTGAATAAAACTTCAAATCCATTTTGAAAATTCTGCCTAATCCAAAGCTACATTATTTCCTCCTTAGTATAGACTATAATCATAACTACAGTGAGATGCCACCTCACACCTGTTACAATGGCTGTTAGCAACAAGACAGGTAATTACAAGTGTTGGAGAAGCTGTGGATAAAAAGAACCATCATTCACTGTTGGTGGGAATGTAAGCTGGGACAGCCATTATGAAAGTATGGTTGTTCCTCAAAAAATAAAGAATAGAAACACCATATGACCCAGCAATCCCTCTACTGGGTAGCTACACCCAAAACTCAAAAACATTGGTACATAAAGTCATATGCACTCCCATGTTCATTGCAGCATCATTCACAGCAGCCAAGACGTGGAAAGAACCAAAGTGTCCCTCAATAGAGGGTTGATAAATAAAATGTGGTACATATATACAATGGAATACTACTCAGCCATAAGAAATGATGATATAGTGCCATTTATGACAACATGGATGGACCTTGAGAACATTATACTAAGTGAAATAAGTAAATCAGAAAAATCTAAGAACTGTATGATTTCACACATAGGTGAGATATAAAACTGAAACTCATGGACATAGATAAAAGTGAAATGTTTACCAAAGGGATGGGGTTGAGGGGAGGGGAGTAAATAGGGACAAATATATGGTGATAGAAAGTGATTTGACTTTGGGTAATAAGCACACAACGCAATCAACAGTTTAAATGCTATAGAGATGTTTACCCGAAACCTATATATTCTTATTGATCAGTGTCACCTCATTAAATTTAATTTCTAAAAAGAAAAAAAAATTGGCACTCTATCTCCTCTAAGTTTAGATTGTGTTCTCTTATCCATGGAGGCTGCTGAGATTCAAGATTAGTTTGGGTGTGTAGAAATGAGAGATAGTGGGGATAAGGAAGCCTTAAAAATAATCAGCTTCTTCTAGTTGCCTTAGGTCATTTTTTTTCAGATTCTTTAATGATGAAGAGACAAACCACCTAATAAATTGAAGGAGAAACACTTCTTCTGACAAGGGAGCTCAGGATAATTTGGGATTCATGGTCCAAATATTTAACAGAATTCATCCAAATGTCCCATTCTAATTCTAGGGCTCCCATGCCTTCATTAAGCTTACCTATGCACTGAGAACTATCCATCCCATAGTCCTACAACTAATCATTTTCTACATAATATTCTATTACAACAGGCACTTTGTCTCCTAAAGCATTTTTAATAGCATCAATAGTCAATTATAGGCAAATATAAATGAAAATTTAACTAAGTTTTTACCACCATGTGCCATGGAATATAAACGTTCCATTTTTCATGGTCGCTTCTGATTTTAAGTCTAACTAAATCAGATAATCAATCTCACATTCCATTTTTGAGGCTCTGTTTCCTGGATCCTAACACTTTATCAAAAAGGCTTTGGTCAGTATGATAGTTAATTTTATGTGTTAAATTGAGGATGTTTTTGGATAATATTAAAATTAAAATTTGTTAAGTTTGAATGAGCAGATTGCCCTCCATATTGTGACTGGGCCTCAACCAATCAGTTGAAGCCATCAATAAAAGCAAAAGACCAGCTTCCTCAAGCAAGAATCAATTCTCCAGCAGATTGCTTTCAGACTGTCAGACAGGAACTGCACCACTGGCTCTATTGGCTCCAGTCTACTGGCCCACAGGCAGATTGTGAATTCACCAGCCTAATCACATGGCCCTATTCCTTACAATAAAATTTTCTTTTTCTCTCTCTACAGGTAGGTAGGTAAGTAGGTAGATGATAGATAGATAGATAGATAGATAGATAGATAGATAGATAGATAGATAGATGATAGATAGATGATAGATTAGAGGTTTATACAATTGCTGTAAGGGTTGTGAGGTTCCAAATTCAAGGAAGCTGCTGTTTGCTTTCAGAAAATCTAGAAGTGCAAGAATCACACAGAAGCCTGACCTGTGGTGGCACAGTGGATAAAGCGTCGACCTCGAATTCTGAGGTTGCAGGTTCAAAACCCTGCACTTGTCTGGTCTAAGACACATATGAGAGTTGAAGCTTCCCACTCCTTCCCCTTTCTCTCTCTCTCTTTCTCTCTCTCTCTCTCATTCTTTCTTTCTCTCTCTCTCTCTCCTCTCTAAAATGAATAAGTTAAAAAAAAAAAAGAATCACATAAAAGTCACTGTTATGATCTCAGCTGCCTGTAGCACCAAGGAAGGTGATTCTTAGGAAAATACCAAGAAACCACTAATAGCCCTCTGTCTGAGATCAGCTAAGGCCCACACCAAGTCCACAGCTGCTTCAGTAGCTCACGGCTTTTCTTTCCCTTTGGCTTCCAAATCTCATATAAGTACCTCCCATTAGCCAAATCCAGCACTTGATGAAAAGGGAAAATGGGAAATATACTCTCAAAAAAAAACTAAAAATCATGGGGTCACAGTGAGGAAGAGGGGGCCTGTTGAGTGTTAAGAAGACAACAAGTCTGCTGCTGAACTGACAATGGAAACTGAGAGCCCATGGTGTGCTTAGGGAGAATGTAGGATCCTCGTGACAAAGCACAGCCCAGAACAATTCCCGGATGCATTATGGGGGCATAGAAAGTGAAAGCTAAAGAGACCTAAGCAGTCATGTGACCAGTTCCTTTTCGACAAGCAACTAATGCCCAGAGAGAAGATGAAACTCTGGAAGGTCCTTGTTAATTATTGGCATAGTCAAGATTTCAACTTACAAACCATTTAAGATTCTTTTTACAACTCAGTCATTGCATTCTGAGTTACTTTCTGGCCTCACCAAAAGTATAAGCTATTCTTTCCCAAATCCCATGCTCCTGGGATCACTCTCTTCTATCCCAGCAAGCTGCACCACTGCTCTAGGTAACACACGCTCCCACCCTGTGCATAAATAAGTCACACTCTAAAGATTAAAGCACCCAACACACTTTACTTTTAGTAGGAGCAAATCTTGGCTTCTGAAAGATTCAGATAACCAAACAGATCTCTTTTTCTGGTTTTCCTTTCTTATTTCTTCTCTAGCCTCTGCCTTAGGACCCAGGTTCCGTAGTCACCAGAAAAGAACATTCTCTCTTCTAAGGAAATAAAACCTGCCTTCCATGCATCTATACAAACAAATCACAACTGGATAGCTGCCCTGGCCTCTGTCCATAAAATCTCCCTAAACTAGGCTTGTCTTCCTCTAAGTCTACCATCACTTCAGTAAGCACCAAAAGCCTCCCTCTGAGTCAGTCTCAAATCCTTCTTTTGTTCTCCTCACAAATCTGTTCCCACAGCTTCATGATTTTGGCTTATTATCTCTGCCCAGATAAACATTACTCTAGCATATTATCATATCTAAAACCCAATCATGCTTCAATGTCTCTGGTTTCAGATTAGAATAACTAATCCTTTTGGAGAGAGGAAATCTGGCAACATTTCTGTCATTGGTGATAAGAGTAGGACTATTATCTTGCCAGGCTTTCAGGAAGAAAAAGAGGGCTATGTTCAATTCTACTTTGCCAGGCACCTGTACCCACCAGCCCTTGGGAGGGTTAAGGGAGCCTAAGGAACAGCAGACAGAAGGGAAGCACAGTGATGACCAGGGCCTGATACTGCAATGCAAGGCCTCTGGAAATAACAGGGCAGACCTTGAGGGCCAAATAAAATCTCCTGCCTTGTCTCTGTGTCTAAGAGCTAATAGTATCTTCTCCCTGGACACCTGGATGATCTTGTCTTAATGGCACATGTGCAGAGACAGAGAAAGCTCAGACTCAACTTAGCAACCAGCTCCGTGTCCCAGAGAGGCTCAGACTCAACTTAGCAACCAGCTCCGTGATGGGAGGTCACAGAAGAGAGAAGGCGGAAGGCGTTCCATGGCTGGAACCCTGCTACTGCTAAAGGCAGCTTGGAAATCTGACCAGCCTGATTAGCTGCTGCTGCTCCGTAGGGCTGAAGGGGCAGCAGCAGAAAGAACTCTCACACACAGAGCAAAGGTCAGGGTCAGGGTAAACTGGATGCCCTGAGTTCAGTCTTGGCTAGTCATACTTTCCTTCTCCCTCCTTCATAAATCACCACGTCTTCTCTCATGCCAGGTAGTTGCTGGACTAAGGTGACTTGGCTGAGCTTAAAGTTGAGTATGGAACGCCTGCCAACACTTATTCCTGATTCCTCTCCAGAACTTGTCCGTTTTCCAACAGAACAAACACCAAAATAGATAACATTTCACAAGTCTCTGACAGGATAACAAAAAGTCCCTGTTCGGCTTAAAATGGTTTTGCAGTAAGAGGCTCTAGAGAATCCTTGAAGAGATTGGCATTGGTCAAGCGTAGGCCAGAACGTATGCTTTCCAATTACCTGACATTCTCTTCCAACACACCCAGGGCACTCTCTGCATCTCATTTGCATTAAATTCATTTTATCACACTTTTGATTACTATCTTTTTACTCCCTCTTAATCCAAGATTTTCAATAATAGATGTTTATTACCTTAAATAATTCCTAGGCTTATAAGCAACCTTTACTGCCTACTATCTTCCCCCGCCCCAGCTCCTCAAATTAAACTCTCTCCCTACTATCACACATACATAAGTATTCCTCACTACCATTCCTACTGCTGCTGTGAAGTATTTCCCATAAAATCATCAAAATTTGGACAGAAAATGTCAGTCATAGAAAACTGATCCTGAAACTTGCTTAGAAATTATTCTTCTTTTTACACTCACCATTTCTGATGTCAAAAAAAAATCAACTTTCTAATATAAAGCTCAATTAAATAGTTCATGGTTTCCTGTATTGGTGATCATTACCACAGCAATGAAACATGTCCTGAAACTTTGAAGACTGGGTCAAAGGTAAAATGCAGGAAAAAAGACAAGGACAGCAGAGAGAATTGAAGAGGGCAAGAAAATAGAGCAAGAACACAGGACAAGACCAAGAGAAAGAACTGGAAGGACCATATGACCCCTTCTCAGCATCTTCTGGGTTAGTGTTCCAGAATCAGCATGTGTACCTTCCTTCCAGGGGACTTACACACAGAAAGTGGCAGGTAATATGTTTCTGGAGCTCACAGCATTTGCTATAGGACAAGAGACCAAGTGATCTACTTGCAGTAAGATAGACCCACATCATTTGAATTCTCATAGCCACTCAAATTCTACTTTCAGAAACCTCACCAGTTATTTATGGTCCTGTGTTTTTTCCCATCCCCAGCCCACCTCTCAAGTTTTGAAGTGTTTTAGTAATCTAACTTTTCTGTGCTTGTTGACTCACAGGGACTTCTTCACCATGGAGGGAAAACTCCCCACTGAGAGGATTACCAAGCTCACACACAGAGGTTAACAACTACAAGGAAAAGCTAATGGTCCCTGCTGTATCTTTCATGCCCAGACTCTAGAACTGAGACTAGGGGAGTGAGCACAGTTTAGGCTATGCCAGACAGGTGAAAAATGAGCTGTGAACTGTCCCCTGCTGGAGGAGGCGAGGCCTCTGGTTAAAGCAAAGCAGCACAGTTGTTGCGATCTCAGGAGGAGGCTTGCCCCACTGATCCCTCAGGGGAAAACTGTCCATGTGTAACTTCTCCACCTCATTAGAGCTTTTTCTATTAAATATTGAGCACATCAGATGGTTCTCTTTGGTGTGGAGGAGCAGAGGCCTTGTTCTGGGAGGGGGATGCTGTGTATCCTCCTGAGAAAGTCCAGTTGGCTGTGCTAATTGCTAACAGATTTCTCACACACTGTTATTTCTTCATCTGCCCGGGAAGTACATGCTGCACCACAGGAGATGTGGGACAGAACTTTGTTGCTAGGATTCTAAATGATAGTGGCAATTAATTATTCACACCAGTAAAAGGAAGAAACTTAATGAGCAGCTCAGAAATGGAACCTACTCCAGGAAGCTGAATAAAATGAAGAAGAAACATGGAAATCCCTGGCCACTTAGTCCATTAATTGATCATTAGGTGGGAGCATGCCTTATAGCAGAACCCAAAAGGACCTAGTCTAATACGCTCACTTATAAATAATGAAACAGTATTGGAAGAAACAAGTAACTTGCCCAAGACACAAAGAAAATGAGTAGCCCTGAGTTCTCACTATGTGCTGTGTTCTAAGCATTGTATGTCTATGTGCTCATTTAATCCTAACAATTCTATAAAATAGGCACCTTACAGTAAAGCCTAGCTGGTTATCAGTTATACCAACGGTGCTGGTAACCTCCTGCTCCTCTGGAAACTCACCAAAGAGAACCTTCCCCTATTTAAATTTCTACAGCCTGTTTGCCTTCCTTCTAGACACAGCTACTGAAACCAGCAGATGCCAGACTCAGGAGGAACCAACTCGGAGTGAGCCCACGCACACACCAATTCTAAATGTCTACGGAGTACTGAAACCATGAAACAGAGACAGAAAGTCATGTGAGAGGCAAAGGCGGTAGCCTCCATAATACAGTAAGACACTCTAGATGCAGTGTTCATGCGGCCTCTGTTTCTTGTTCTTCTCTTTGTACATTTTTTTAACTTATTTATTATTGAGGTAACATTGGTCAATAACATTATATAATTTTCAGGTGTACATTATAATTCAGTATCTGTGTACTTTCCTGTGTGCTCACCAACAAAAGTCTAGTTTCCTTCTGTTACCATTTATTTGACACTCCTTACCCAATTTGCCCTTCCCCCACCTCCCTTCCCTTTTAATAGCCACCATTCTGTTGTCTTTATCTATGAGTTTGTTTTTGTCTTGTTTTGTTCATTTACTTTCTATTTTATATTCCACATATGAGTGAAATCATACAGTTTTTTTTTTCCTTATTTCACTGAACATAATGGCAATGTTTCATTGTCAGGTGGCCTTGAAATAGGGTAATAACCCAATCTGGACTAATGAGATGAAATTATATTTGGATGGGTACAGAAATAAAGATGTGATCTCTCTTCCATTAGACGTAAACCTTACAGATGAAGGTGTGATGTTTCTAACAGTTATCAAATAGGACCTGATATTAAAAGCTGAGGGCTGGGGGACAACCAAGACCCAAGTGGCTTTTTCTGAGCCCCTGGGTCAAACATCATATTTCTTCTTTTGTATTAAGCTGGTTCGAATTAGGTTTTCTTTCACTTGTCCTAACTGATACATTACCCAGATCTTCGGGTATATTCCTCCCCCAAATATTCCTCAAAGCAAAGAGGATGAAGAGGATGATGTTTTCTGTTTCCCAAACAGAAAACTAGTACATAAAGATCACACAGCCAGAACTCAAATCTAAATGTTCTATTACCAGGCAGGAGCTCTTTTTCCTGACACCATGGTGTTTACCTACATGGCTTTGCATGTGCTATTTCCTTGGCCTGCATAATCTCACTCTTCCTTTCTTTCATGAGTAAATTCACTCATGCTCTACTGACAAACCTAAATTCTCATTTTTCCCTTCTTTGAACTCCTGTAGCTAGTCCGGCTACTTAATTACATAAACCTTTTGTTATTGTTCTTATTTATAAGTTTGGATAGCTTACCTTTCCAAATAGACTCTAAGATATCTGAGTGTCTTATACTACATCTGTATCCCTCACAATGCTCTAACCATATGTATGAGCTCACGTGTCTTTTTCTGAATTGATGAGAGAAATGCAAAGTAAGTAGGAAGTGACACAGCAGCCAGGTGGCTAAATAATAAAAGAATGAGGAGATAATAAAGTTAACCCCTGCAGGGTCTTTAATATTGGCTTTGTGACTCAATGGAAACTTTAGGAATTTTTGCAAGAAAAGCAACATGTGTTTTAAAGGTAGCAATGTCCCATGCTGAGAACTGAGAAACCTATAGAATATTAAAATGTCTGAACCCCACAATAAGCCTTCAACAAATTTTAACAGAATCTAATCAAGAAATGGGCTCATCCTAGCTATATTACTCCATGCAATATTCCCAGAAGTACTTTATAATAATAATTTATGTGTTAACAAATAAAAATATAGTAACTATTTTTTTTCAAATATCTACTATGTGCAAGACATTGCCAGAGATATTTTGCATATATTATGTCCAGTCCTTAAAAAGAAAAAGCTGCAAAGTACAAAGTATCATTATTGACTGTTTAAAAATAAAATGAGAGTAAAAAAAGTTAAGTGGGAGTTCTGTTTGGAAATCCAGAAATCCAAATAAATCTTCCCACCAAAAATCATATAGAAATACAGGATAAAATAATATAACATCTGTTAAGAGCTGAGCATATGACAAGCAGAGAGACGATTCCAAGGGCCAAAACCAAAGAAGGACTGGGATCTGCAGGAGTACGTGTATGAGCTGCCAGCTGCAGCCTCTGGGAGGCAGGGAGGGTTCCTGGTTCTATAATCAAGTCCCTTGGATTTTATGCCCAGACAGGGCCAGAGATAAAGGAAGGCAAAGTTGAAATTAAGTCACTTCACCTAAAACTTCAATGGGAACTTCAATAGGCTGTAAATTCAGTGTGAGGGTGGACTAAAAAAACAAGCTATTTATTAGCATAGAGAAATAACAGGAAAGCTTCTTCTGTCATGGCCTGGGCTCTGGCAGAAGTAAATTTCAGTTTATCCTAAGAATTTGTAACCAGGAATGTGTGTCTGTGAGTATCTTGAGTACGAATTTACCACCTTCAGGCTCTAGGAACCATAAACATGGTCTGTAGCCTATTAATGCCCCCAGGAGTACCCTGAATAAAAGACCAAACAAAAGTTTCAGAATAAAAAAACATGCCCTCAACCCAGGATTCAAAAAGAAAAAGCACTTTTGAACTAGCTTATAATCCAAAATTAATACAAATAAATAAAATCTCCTCACTAAACAAGAGTGAACATATACCAGGACAACTTTGGCAAATGGATGTTACTCATATACCTTCATTTGGCAAACAGTCCTATGTCCACGTTACAGTGGATACATATTCTGGATTTATAGTAACCTCTGTCAGAACAGGAGAGGCTGCTAAGCATGTTATAGCTCATTGTCTGTATGCATTGTTCTATTATTGGATTTTTCTAAACTGGTTAAACTGAAAATGCTCCTGCATATGGAGCAAAAGCATTTACTGTATTTTGTCATTCTTACAATCTTTAAAGTTAAGGTATTATTAAAGTGTACCCAGCAAATATTTTAAGGTCAGTTTTAAAAAAAAATTAAAAGGGGGTAGTCATATGCTGGAACTCTACTATATCATGCTTTTTACTTAAAAAAAAAAATTAAATTTCTTTTCAATGCTGATGAACAGGAGACGCCAAATCTTTTTTGCCTGCAAACTACTACCTTCTTTATTTGATCCAGCTAATAACACTGTTTTGTCTTTTTCCAAATAGCTCCAGATATATGGAAAAGATTTATATAGGCGGATGGGGATCCTCAAACCCCTCAGCGAGATCTTCTGAGCATGGCCTTTAAGATACCAAGAGGCAGAAAAAGCCCAATAGAGATCAGGGGAACTACCAGCTTTTAGGATACACCCTTAAAGGCTCCAATGCCCCAAAGGGGTCTCATAGGATGCCATCTGGGTCCTGCTTCAATAGTGGAAAGGAAGGTCATTGAGCTAAAGCCTGCCAGACTTACATGCCTCTGCTGTGAGGAAACAGGGACACTGGAAGGTAGGCTTCCCCCTCGCTCATCTAAGGGAGGGTTCAGTCTCTTCCAGCCCTGCTCCAGCCACCTATGACCTAACCTTGCCCAGAATGCTGGGGTTTGTCACTGAAGGCTGAAGGTGCCCAGGGCCGTCAGCCCCATCTACGACACTGTGGACGAGCCTAGGGTATTTCTTCCAAGAAGCAGGTAAACTGATCTCATTTGCACAAGGGCCACTTAACTATGTCTTACCTGAATAGTCAGGTGTTTTATTCTTCCCTCGAAGATCTCAGTTGTGGGTGTTGATAGTCCTATTTTCTGCTGCTTTGTTTAATATATAGTGTTTCCTTTATTCCTCCTACCTCAATGCCCCACTCATATTTCAGGCTGGGACCTACTCCTAATTTAGAGCTCTCTTTACCCCTTTTGCCAACTTCTATTATGAATCTACCTTTGCCACCCAGCTTAGTGTATCCCAAGGTTCTCTTTACCAAGCCACAGTCACAGAGCTCCAGGGAAAAGCAACCTGGTCTCATCTCTCCAGGCAGAGGAGAACAGAAGCTCCATATCCACACATGCTGCAGATGGCTTTTCCAGTCTACCTGAATCATTACCAGCTAGAAGCAGCGGTCATTGGGACTTGGACATGAGCTGCAAAGTATAGAATTGTGACAACAATTCCAGTGCCATGCGGACTTTGCCTGGATGTGGACTTTTCCTGGACTCCTGCTCCTTGTGACAGCTCCTAACAGACTGAACTGGGGTTGGGTTGCATTTTTCAGGGATTTGGCATAGTGTTGGGGCCAACTTGGACTTGGTGAGCATGTTAAGGACACTACTCTTTTATGGATTCTTGCTGTATTGGCCAAGAGTTTGCTTAAAGGCTTTAATCACTGTAAAAAAATAGAAGACTGGATAAAGAAGATGTGGCACATATACACCATGGTATACTATTCAGCCATAAGAAATGATGACATCGGATCACTTACAACAAAATGGTGGCATCCTGATAACATTATACAGAGTGAAATAAGTAAATCAGAAAAAAACAAGAACTGCAGGATTCCATACATTGGTGGGACATAAAAACAAGACTAAGAGACATGGACAAGAGTGTAGTGGTTAAGGGGGGGCGGGGGGAGGGAAGGAGGAAGAGGGGGAGGGGAAGGGGGAGGGGTACAAAGAAAACTAGATAGAAGGTGACAGAGGACAATCTCTCTTTGGGTGATGGGTATGCAACAGAATTGAATGACAAGATAACCTGGATATGTTTTCTCTGAATATATGTACCCTGATTTATTGATGTCACCCCATTAAAATAAAAATTTATTTATAAAAAAAAAGAGTGAACATATAAAACATATAACAGGACTAGATTCTTAAATTCTTCAAATGATGGGACTACTAGGGAAACTGCAAAATAAATTTTAAATGGTTAATTATAGAAGGAATGAAAAATTATTTTTAAATGAGTAAAACATTATAAATTAATAACAGAAAAGTTTAAAATAACAAATCAGAATATTTATAAAAAATTAGTGATATAATGAAAGACAATAAATAAAAGATATAAAGTTTTTAATTTGAAGCTTGATGGTGAGTTCCCAAGTTCTTATTACAGTATTATCCCTATGTTTTGTGTCTAAGCAAAATAGTTCATTGAAAAAGTTAAAAATTAAATTCAGTGAAGAGGCTAAACTGATTAGACAAAACTGAAGAAAGAATAAAGAATAAGAAAGTATTTGTGAGGGAATAGCCAAGAATTAAGCATAGAGAGCAAATAAAAATATCTATTGGTATTGAAGAGTATGAATGAGAGAATGATAAGTCTTACTATTTGTTTAATGGGAGTTCCTTTTTTTTTTCCACTCAGACTGTGTTCTCTCCCTCTTACTCTCCCAAAGGAAGAGAAGAATGATCATCAATGGCAAAAGGCAGTTGCACAAGCAACACCAAGAGCCAGCTTCACTCTCAGAAGAGAACACTGCAACTCCTCCTCGTGGTTTCGGGTACTCTACACGATCAGAGAAACCTCTCTAGTAACAAACTATAGGAATGATCCCTGAAAGTATAGTCTTCCTATTTTTTATAATAAATAAACTTTTATTAATGTTAATGGGGTGACATCAATAAATCAGGGTACATATATTCAAAGAAAACATGTCCAGGGTATCTTGTCATTCAATTATGTTGCATACCCATCACCCAAAGTCAGATTGTCCTCCATCACCCTCTATCTAGTTTTCTTTGGGCCCCTCCCCCTCCCCTTCCTCTCTTCTTCCTTCCCTTCCACCCCTCCTCCACCCCCGGTAACCATCACATTCTTGTCCATGTCTCTTAGTCTCGTTTTTATGTCCCACTAATGTATGAAATCATGTAGTTCTTGTTTTTTTCTGATTTACTTATTTCATTCCGTATAATGTTATCAAAATCCCACCATTTTGTTGTAAATGATCCGATGTCATCATTTCTTATGGCTGAGTAGTATTCCATACCACATCTTCTTTATCCAGTCTTCTATTGAAGGACTTTTTGGTTGTTCCCATATCTTGGCCACTATGAGAGAGAGAAATGGGCAGTTTATTTGCTGAAAAGATAATAGCAGCGGTTTTCCAAGTATTGAAGAAAGACATAAATCAGGATGTACAATTATTTATGAGCAGAATAAGTAAAAATAAATTCATACCCAGATACCCTTTGTGTTCCACAACACCAAAAAGATCTTGAAAGTATCCAGAGAGAACACACAGGTCATCTACAGATAAACAATAATTAGAATAGCAATAGATTTCCTAACAACAACAATAGAAATATGAAGATGAAGGAATATCTTTGAAGTATGAAAATAAAATAATGCCAACCGTGAAATTTTTAGCAACCTAAAACACCATTTCTTATTTTAAAGTGAAATAAAGACAGGTGCAGGCACACAAGTCGGAGAGTTCACACTAACAGATACTTACTCAAAGAACTGATAATGTACTAAGGAAGAAAGATTCTCAACCCAAAAGAAAGGGCTGACATACATGAAAGAATGATGATAAAATGAAATTTTTAAAAATGTGGTTAATCTAGATAAGAATTCATTGTAAAAATCAATAATAAAAATGATAATTAGTGAGTATAAAATCAAACAAATCTTAAATATTGCATATAAATTGCAAAAAGAAAGAGCACAGATTCTAAGATTCTTGTGTTGTTAATTCTCTAAATTAAAAAAAGATTCTTGTTGTTCAAGAGAAAAATAGAGACTTTTCTTAAGCTAAAATTCATATTAAAATGTCAAGTAACCTTTAAAAAATGAAAATAGACTGAATGAACTTCAAATAGTAGAAAAGGGAAAGTGAATATAAATAACAACCAGTATAAGGCAGTTTACAAGAGTAAGCAGAGTCAAGAGAAAGCAAAAATAAGATGCAAAATTAAATCAATTATGTTGTTAATCACTATAAATGTATGTTTCACATGCTAGTTAAAAGACAGATTGACAGGTTACAATTTAAAATATCCTGCAATATGTTGTTTTTATAAACAGATAATACATAAAAAGTCAAACCAACTACATATTAACAGATAAGTAGATGTTCAACCTTATTAGTAATTACCGAAATAAAAATTAAAACAATAACAGTGTCACATTTCACAGCTACTAGATTGGCAAAACCTAAATAATATAATAGTTACCAATGGTTGTGAAACAATTTAACTTTCTTTACTTAGTTGGTAGAAGTATAAATTGGTACAATCACTTTGGAAAGATATTTGTTAAAATCTAGTAAAGTTAAAAGTAAGCATAGCTTCAACTTTACAGCACTATTTTTAAGTAAATGTTCTAGAAAAACTACTACAAAAGTATATCTAGATTTACATTCAGAAATACTAATGACAGCCCAAATTTTCAATGAAAGGAAAACTACAACCAGGCAATATACATCACCAGAAGCACCATCTTAAATTCCAAATTCAGGTAAATGAAATACTGTGAACAGTAACATGAATGAATGAATGACAACTATAAGCAAAAAGATAAATGTCAGAAACAATGTTGAGCAACAAAGCAAGTTGCAGCAGGATATTACAGTATGATATTTATATAAAGCTTAAAAACTATGTATTTTGTAGATTCATGGATATGAAGCATAAAAACTTGAAAAAAATGATAATTGCAAAGTTCAGAAAGGTCGGAAGGAAATGGGATCAGTGAAGAGTACACATTGCTCTAAAACTGAACATATTATTTTATTTTTTAATCTATAAAGCAAAACTATAAAATATCCATAGATTTCATTGTATCAGTTTTTGTTCTTTTACTTACTGTTGAGTGAAATAACTCATAAATTAAAAAAAATACATACAACATAAATATATATAATTGTTATTTTCATAAACAAAAAAATATGAACAGTGTATTGGACTAGTGTTTCTCAGACTCTAATGGTTTAGGAATAACCTGAAGATTTTGTTAAAAGATCTGATTAGTAGGTTTGGGGAAAGGGCTAAGGAAGATGCATTTTGTATAAGCTCCCTTGTGATGTTAATGCATTGGCTGATAGTTTACACTTCGATAAGCAAGTTGGTGATTATATTATTTCCCAAAATGTGTTGTTCATCTGGGCTGGATTATACTTCCCCTATCCCACTGGTGTTAAACTTCCTCATGATCGCTGCTTTGTTCTTGAACTGGACAGAAGTGATAAAGTGAGTACACCTTGATTCATCCCAACCTCCTTTCTTGCCAACCAGTTTCATTTGTTCCTCGCCCTACCTAATCCCAGAAGTGAAATGCAGGTGCCATGACTTTGGCAAAAGAATCAGAATGAATAACACAATAGGTTTTAATGGACAAAGGCGCACCGGACTAACCTCCGCCTGCTACCTTCTCACAGTTTTCATCTGAAAAATCTGCCCTGATTTCACTAAGAAATTTAATCATACTTTCAGCTTACTACCCAACAAAGTAGTTTTTTTCGTAAACTAAAATCATGTTCACATTTGAGTGATCTGGGCACAGGAAGAAATTAGACAGCGATGTTGGTAATATTGGATGGAAAAACATTGCACATGGTGAAAACTTAGAAATGAAAAACAAAACCCTAAGGCTTTAAATATAAGAGATTGAAATTAAAAATAATGTAAAGTACTATATATAAACTAATATATTCATCTTAGGAAAAATTATTCCAAAGCACAAATATTCACTGGGAATGAAAAAGAGATGAGCTGGAAGGAACTAGGAAGTGATAGGTAAGAATAAATGTTGGTAATAATATGAATAAAATATGAAGTTTCAATAAACTATTCCAACAAAAAGGGCCATTGCTTTCATTTTGATTACATAAGGGACTATGTCCCAGAAAAAAATAAATGAGCATTTATCTTTAAAAAAACTGATTAAACTGTATTTAGAATGTTGCACCCTGCATTTGTAGCAGCCTAGAAACTACGCACCCTGCATTTGTAGCAGCTTAGAAACTATTAATAAGTAAAAGAATAAAAGTTGTTCTGAATAGGACAATTCAAATGACTAACGGGAGACTCAGAGTCAACTAACATTTATTCCGTGGCCATTGTAGGCCCAGCTCAGTCTTGTGTCAATATGTGTTAAGAGTTTCCAGTTTAATTTGCTTTCACTCCTGACTGGAATCAAAGGAAAGAGCATATATTAAATTTACTAATTTTACCTCCTGACAGGAGTAAAAAGCTTCCCAAGAAGCACAAATCACACACATGTTTTTCTAATTTACTTTTGCTCTCGGGAGTTGGCTAACTCCAGCCTGCAAGCCACATCTGAAATAGCGGCCTTCATCGCCACCGCCTTTGTCAGGAGGGCTCAGAAATATAAACTGAGTGATTAGAAAGAGAGCCCCTTCACTTTCAGAATCAACAGTGTGGTGTGTTTGGAAAGCTGCCTAACAGCTCTCCCCCAGTCTCTTTGCTGCTGTTAGAATTTGCTCTTTCAAATCAAAATGCTCCTTCACCAAGGCCTTGCTGTTCCCCCTGAATGCTGTGGGGAAAGGTAAAAAGTTTCATTATGCTTCTAACCAATAGTACAGGGCCATTTACAGTGGAAATTTGCCCCTCAGCCTCTACCCAAAGTGCAACATGGGACATCAGCCATTACTATTCTCAATCTAAGACAATGAAGGGAGGTACCCTTCAGAGCCTAATGAAGTCTCCGTACAAATAAGGAATAATGGGACATTTGGGAATAAAAAGAAAATAAAAAACAATTTGCAGATACAAGATAGAAAAGTGTTTCTGTGCAGGAATGAGTAAGAGAGAGACTCTAGCAATCAGCATGGATTGCAATTTGACCAAGAAAGAGCCTGGTGGCACTAAACTAAATAGCTAGAGAGGACTAAGTTAGTTCTAAGTATAACACTAAAGAAGAGTTAATATAGCTAATATTTATCACACACCAGGCATTGTACATGAATCCACTTAGTCTTTCTACCACAACCTAATTATCATCATTCCCACTTTAGAGATGAGGAGCTGCAGCAGAGAGTGATAAAAACAAGGTACTGGAAGGTCACAGGGCTGGCACTTTTGCAAAAGGGAGATTTGAACCCAGGTAGTATAGTCGAGAAAGCATGCATAGACAATTACATCAGGTTGTCTGTCACTCTTGAGAGCCCAAACTGGTGACCAGAAAGAAGAGCCGTAAGAGAATAAAATAAGATGAATGAAGGGAGTTTTCAAAATCAGAGTTACAAGGTTAATTCTAAGAAAATCAATTTTATTTATGCTGGAAAAAAAAAATGAAGTCCTCCATGGAGGGGAAAGAGAAGAAATGAGGTGCATTTTTATTCATTTGAAACTCATGCATCCAGCAATTTGCTTGAGACAGGCACATGGATTTTGACACAATTGCTTGGCCAATTTAAATGAGTTGTCCCAGTTGAAGGATTAAAAGAGTTAAAGATAGGCTTGCGCTTTTCAGAATATGTTTAGTGATGTGAAAAAAAAAATAATCCATTTTTCTACACGCTTATGTTATAGGCAAAAGCATGTTTCTTTGCTGGAGGGGGAGGGAACATATGTTGCAAAAATGAATAATGCCAAGAAAAAAAAAATCCTGACTAGAACCACTTCCTGCTTTCACATGAACATCTGTTCATTTTCTGAATGGCTACCCACTTTCCCAGCCTGGATCAGGACCATGAGAGACATCTAAGAACCATATAGCAGGCACTATGTAAGATGCTGGAGACAAGGTTTCTTCCCCAAATAGGCCACAGTCTCACAGTACAGAAATAAAACAACTATAGAAATAAGAGAAATATTAGGTGAAATAATACATTGCAAACAGTGGGGGAGGGAGAATTGGCTGTGTAAATTTAAAAGACAAAAAAATTTAAGCTGATTGAAGGGTTCTGGAAAGGTTTAAAGGAAAAACTGAGATTGGATTGGGCCCCAGGGAGAATTCTGACAGAGAAAAGGCATTCTGGGAAAGGCATTCTGGTCAGCATAAAAGAAGGCACAATAGTGGAAAAAGATAATGCCTATCTTTGAGAAACACTGACGGGAGTAAGTTGGCCAGAAAATAAGGTGCTTATAAGGTAGAAGTGGCTAATACAGTTGAAAAAGTAATTTGAAGCCATATTGTAGACAATCTTAAAATTTTAAGTTTTGACAAAAATAGGTATTAATATTCCCATGCAGAAGAGTGGCAGTATATTATTTAAAAAAAAAGTCACTATTCCAGTACTGGTATGAATAGTGGATTGGGTAAGAGAGCTGAAGAGGGGTTGAGAAATCTTCCTTCCTAAACTATAAACTACACCCTCAACCAAAGACCACCATTTCAGAGGCCTGCCGATGCCCATGGAAGAAATATAAAGAGATCATAAATAAATTCATGTGTCCCATCATTGCAGAAAAAAAACATATAAAGTTGCATGTGAAGATAGTTGCTATATTGCCCATCTATGAGCTAGTTTCTGCCATCTGTCCTTAAAATGAAAAGGTCCTTGCCTGACCAGGTGATGGTGCAGTGGATAGAGCATCAGGCTGGGATGCAGAGGACCCAGGTTCGAAACACCAAAGTCACCAGTTTGAGCATGGGATCATAGACATGACCCTATGGTCACTAGTTTGAGCCCAGTGGTCACTGGCTTGAAGCTCAAGGTCACTGGCCTGAACCCAAAGTCACTGGCTTGAACAAGGGGTCACTCACTCTGCAGTAGCCCCCCAGTCAAGGCACATATGAGAAAGCAATCAATGAACAACTAAGGTGCCACAATGAAGAACTTATCTCTCCTTCCTCTCTGTCTGTCCCTCACACACACACACACACACACACACACACACACACACACACACACAATTAAAAGGTCCTCTTCACCCTGTGGGTATGTTCCTGAGCACAGTACATCTCTCCAAATTTTGCTTCTGACCCTCTGCTCAGTTACGCTATCTCCAATTTCTGCCTCCTTGACCTTCTCTTAGCTTCTAGCTCTGTCCATTGGTACTTTGTTTGGTTACAAACTGGTACTTTGATCAGATTCCTAGACTTTTCATTACGATGTTGCCCTGGAATGGTGCTTTCAGATGTATCCAGGTTCCACACTTTGTAGTCAAGAGCCATTCCAGCCCTATCGTGGTCCAATCCAGGATCTGGAGCCCTAGGACTCCACTGTCAACAGTGGAGAAGCATTTTCCCAGTGTCTCCAACTCCCAGGCATTATGGAAAGAATATAAGTCATCCCAATGATAGTAGCCAGAGTCAGAGCTCATAAAATTCCTGAACAAGAAGGTTCTTTGGAAGGCATCTAGCCCCATCTTCTTCATTTTATCCAGGAAAAAAATGTTAAGTGGTATATTCATAGTCACACAAAGTAGCAACCAAAACTAATATTCCCTTACTCAATCCAATGTTTGTTAGCAGCTAGAATGTATCAAGTGTTATCAATCTAAATTACAGATGTAATCAAGACCACAGAGACTGAATAATTTTTATCCACATCTTATGGCACCTTATTATATAACCTGCATTACTCATTAACTGTTTTATTCAATCATCTTGACTTTCCAAATGGTTTCAAATTCTTAGAGGGCAGGCTCCAAGAAATATTGTCTTCTTTCATCCTCAGCAGCCTGACATGGTGCTAGACATAAGGTAGACCCCGACATTACCAAATATGTTTGTTAATTGCACAAAAAGAGGTAAATTTTTGCACCTTTTGTATTTAAACATATGATGTAATATATCGCCAATATTCTATCAGGAGGATAAAATTATAAGCAGGTTTGTTTTTACTTTTTTTAATGTTGGCAATCAAGGTATATTAATAATATAATTTTAATGAAGTAAATAAGAACTAATATTCTCATCTACCAATAGCAATTAAGAAAACCTGGGGTAATTTCTAGATCAACAGGTGAGAAAAACAGCTGTTGAATCATTTTTCAGCAACAGCTGAGAAATTTATTAATACACATTTATTAATACACATTTTTTTTCTTTTTTTTTTTTTTTGTATTTTTTCTGAAGCTGGAAACGGGGAGAGACAGTCAGACAGACTCCGCATGCGCCCGACCAGGATCCACCCGGCACGCCCACCAGGGGGCGATGCTCTGCCCACCAGGGGGCGATGCTCTGCCCCTCTGGGGCGTCGCACTGCTGGGACCAGAGCCACTCTAGCGCCTGGGGCAGAGGCCAAGGAGCCATCCCCAGCGCCCGGGCCATCTTTGCTCCAATGGAGCCTTGGCTGCGGGAGGGGAAGAGAGAGATAGAGAGGAAGGAGGGGGGGGTGGAGAAGCAAATGGGCGCTTCTCCTATGTGCCCTGGCCGGGAATAGAACCTGGTTCCCCCGCACGCCAGGCCGACGCTCTACCGCTGAGCCAACTGGCCAGGGCCTTAATACACATTTTTATTATTAATTTATTAATGCACATTTTCTTTGCTGAATTAAGCAAGGTGTCTCCCCGGCCTCTTTTATCCATTCTCATTCTTCACCTGTAACAAAACTGCGAGTATAGAGGGATATCTTAATCTCGAGTCTGGTACCTTGAACGAAGTGGAAGTTGTTTCCCCTTTACCAATCACAGAATAGTAGCCTTGGTGAGATTTCCCCAAAGTTGGGGAGAAATAATGGGAAGAATTGTTCAATTATCTAAAACCCATCATATAAATGAAAACACTGATAAGTAATGGTCTGAACATTTTCTTCTTCTAAACCAGCAATTTTCAACTGGTGTGCCACAAGAATTTTTAAAACATGCAATACCTGATTATTTAGTCAGGGGCACTTACTTCTTTTTTCTTAAGATTGTCAAATAAAAGAATGACAACAGCCAACACAACAATAGCTGTCTGGTATGAATGAATCAAAATTATACCTTCTTTTTTTTTTGTCACATCAGAGAAAAAAAATATTTTTTGGTGTGCTGCAGAATTTTAGTAATTAGTTTATGTGTGCTGTGAGATAAAAAAGGTTGAAAATCGCTTTTCTAAACCAATGTATGCTTGAAAAATTCTGTAGCTGAATATAGTAATTTTTACAGACATCTTGGAGTAAATGGATTATTAATAAATATTAGAACTAATCATCATATTTACTACTGTTACATTTGTATTCCATTTTTCTACAAATTGCTCTGGACACTTTCATGGTTAAATATAAAAAACAAATAAATGAACAAAAACATCCTAGTACCTCTAGCATTTGAAAGTAGAATTTGCTGGGCTGTAAAACCAGTGAATTATTTGTCATGCAGTTTAATTCTGTCATAAAATGCTAATCAGCCTTTCTGTCACTTTGCTCTTGCCCCATAGCTTTTTATGAGAACATTAACATGGTTATTACGAAGCAGAGACTCTTACGGCTGCAAACTTACCATTTATGTATATTTTTGTCCAAAAAAAAATGTTGCCACCAAGAGCCCCAGATTCCTAGGAAACCATAATCCTAGTTTCTGACATGGAAGGCTTGAGTCTGCTATGCCATCTGGATGGTGGTATCAGGTAGCCAGGGCTGGGATCAGCTTTCTTCTGCTCAGACCATTGTGCAAGGGTCAAGCTGTGAGCCCTTCTTCCCAGTTTAGCATAGAACAACTGTGTTTTCTTTGTTGAACTGGTAAAACATAGGCTACATTTTAGATGGCTCCATGTTAACAGCCCCTACAATGGAAAGACAGGCCCTAGAAAACAATTTCCCAAAGATCTTCAGAGCTGGAATCTCTTCCCAGAAACTGAAGCATTAAGAACGTCAGAAAGCCTCCTCTTATACATGTGCAGTCAACATTCCAAAGAAATTCACTAATTCTTTCCAACACTGGGCCTCTAGAAGGACTGTCAGGCATCCTATACCTCAGCAACTATACTATGGCCCAGGAAGAAGTCACTGTCCTACAAAAACGTTTTTACCACTAAATATGGCCTTTGAACTTAGATAGCTATAAATTTGAATCTTGGCTCTATTAGTTACTTCCTCCAGCTCTTGTTGAATCATTTGTCTATACTGAGCCTCTGGGTTAATGTTGTTGTTTGTGAAGCTGTTGTAAATATTAGAATAATGTCTGAAAACCACTTGGTGCAAAACAGTGGTAACCATTATTATTATACTTGTCACTGCTATCACTGACTTTCAATCAGAACCAAGTTAGATGTTCCATTGTATTTACTGCATTTTAGTACAATTCTTTCTGTCCTTCACCTAGATTTCTGAGCTTTTTCTTGTTCATCTATAATTTAAATCTCTCATTTTGTACATTTTAATTTAGGCTGCCTTGGGTCCTCTTTGAAAGTAGAGTTAACGTTATAATTAAATGCTTTCACTGTCTTATCCAAAGAAGTAAAGCAGAAAGGGTCTTTAATGTTCCTGATGTTTCCATCCTGCATTTTTATTCTAATCAGGGAGTGTCAGGGAACTCAGTCTTTTGAGCACTGCCCGCTTCTCCCCAGTTAGTCATGAGCCCAGAAATCTGTATACAAACTCCACTTTATATTGCACCCAAACATCTGAATCAGTCATTCTCATGTTTATTTATTAAACATGGCAGCTTGGAACTTGGATTAAAAATGGGTAGAATGAAGCAAGATCCACAGGCATTCTTATGTTTCAGTGAACTTCAGGCAGCCTATTCAGATAATTGAAAATATTTTCACTTCCCATCTGTATGTCTTTGGGACTGTGCAGGCCCACCCCAAAGTATGATGATGATAACAATGACAATCTGATACACACCTGTCAGGACATATCAGAATCGCCAAGCCAATCAGAGTGAGAGTCCATGACAGACAGGCCTGTCTCCTTTGTCATACTTCTCCTTTGCTGCCACCTGGCTGCTCATGGGAGCAGTTTAAGGACCTTCTATAGAGAGAGCCTAAAAGGAGCTGGAGAAGCTCTGAGCTCCCCCGTGCAGGTGACACTCAGTACTTCCATCTCTCCTGTTTGGGACTGTGAGATGTCTAGGTAGTCAGAAATCGATTGTCGTTAAGAAGAAAATTCCTGTCAAGAGTCACTTAAATTGTGTCGCTCAGGAGGAAAAATCAATACCAACAATCGCACAGCCATTACAGATTTGGAAGTCTCCCCATCCTCTCCCACTCACACCAAGTCGCTATGTTACTGCACTTGTGTAGGTAGCTAAAAAACAAAAACAAATAAAAACAAACCCAGAAAAATGCAGCCCCACCCCTGAGCAAGCAACACCTCATCCCAAAGCCTGCTGGCTCGATACACACTCCCTGACATTCTCTCTAGTCAGAAAGGGCAGCAAAGAAAGATTTCAGCTCAGAAGCCTGAATGAATTTTATAATTTCTTTTTATATAAGTGAACTCTCTTCTATCTATTCACACTTACACTCTCCAAATGCAAATTGAGTTCCTGTCTTTGTTCTGCTTTCATTTTATGAACACTCATTAAGGGCTCACAGAAGGTGATGCCTCGCAGATTGGAGCTGGCGCTCTTTCCTGGTTCTGACCTGTGTTCAGTAGAGAGTGATTAGTATCAGTGGGTGCAGGCTGCCTCGCTTGGTCAGTCTGAGAAGTGAGCCGACCTGATCTGGGAGGAGGATTTGTTATATGTTGCTGTATATTCTGTTCTGATAAAGAACTACTTCCTACAAAAAAAGGAAGTAGTTCTGCAGAATTTGCTTCCTCTAAGAATTACTGAAACTTCATGAGTATGGAAGAGTAGGTTGCTTTTGGGTTGTTTTTGTTTATTTTAACATTTTGGTAGAAGGTCTACTGTCTGTAGACTAATTATCAGAAAGCCTCAAATATATAATATCACTTAATACTTTCCTTTAGATATGGCAGACATACAATCTGGAATAGATGGTCATTCTGATCAATCAAGGTAGCTCTGAACCCAGACGAAAATGGGCAGAATAAAGCAGGAATCAATGAAAAAAAAATACATTTTTCTGGTTTGTATATGAATCAGAGTTTGGTTTAGTTCCTATTGAACTCACTGTCAATCAGCCATACAAACCTGATTTTAAAAAAAAATGTCTCTACAGAGACAGACTCCCCCAAGCGTCCCCACTGGGATCTACCTGGTAACCCCTGTCTGGGTCTGATTGTCTGCCCAACTAGGGCTGCTTGCAACCTAGCTATTTTTAGCAACTGAAGCGGAGGCTCCACAGCCTCAGTGCCTGGGGTCCATGTGCTTGAATCAATCGAGCCATGGCTGTGGGAGTAGAAGAGAGAGAGAGAGAGAGAGAGAAAGAAAGAAAGAAAGAAAGAAAGAAAGAAAGAAAGAAAGAAAGAAAGAAAGAAAGAAAGAAAGAAAGAAAGGAAGGAAGGAAGGAAGGAAGGAAGGAAGGAAGGAAGGAAGGAAGGAAGGAAGGAAGGAAGGAAGGAAGGAAGGAAGGGGAAGGAGGGGAGAAGCAGATGATCACCTCTCCTGTGTGTCCTGATCAGGAATCAACCCAGGATTTCCACACTCCGGGTGGATGCTTACCACTGGGCCAATAGGCCGGGGCCTAAAGGACAGCTCAGCAAACAGATCCTAGAAACCAAGCCTGCAGCATCACTCTTGGCAAAACCCCCTTTTGTATTTAGTTAAATAAATGCTGACAAATAGTATTTTCTTTATTGTATACCTTTATTAAGTTACTTGAGTATTTATTTTCATGTTTATTTATAATATAGTTCTTGAATTTATTAGTTCCATCATTTTTCTGTTTTTGACTTCATTAACTCCAGAATTTATCTCTATTAATTTCTTCTATTTTATTTAGAAGTTCTTTTTGTAATTTTGTTCTTTTTCTATTTTCATAGATAGCTAATACATATCCTTTTGTGTTTTCCTTCTTTATTAATAAAGTTAAGACCATACCTTTTTGTTGGTAATCCTAGTTTGTTATATCCCTTATATTCTGATAGGTAATGTCTTTATATATTTAATTTTCTAGATAGTCTCCAATTCCAGTTTTAAGTTCACATTTAACCTAAGAATGGTTTAAGAAGAAGATTTTAGTGTATAAGTGGTGAAAATTTTTGTTATTTAGTTTGTAATTAATTGTTAATGTTACTGTATTAGAATCTGTGAATGTTATTTGTGGTTCTAAAATTTTTTAGAATCCTACTTTAGGGCCTAATATAGAACCACTTGCTAAGAGGGTATTTTCTCTGTGTTTGGAGTATGGTACCCTATAGACTGATGCAGCTTTATCAGTTAGGCCTATCGTATTAATTGTGTGTTCTAGGTCTTCTACATCTTTATTTATTCATTCACCTACTTAATTTGTCAAGGAACTGAGGAAAAGTTATTAAAATCTACTTGTACTGATGCATTTCATTTGATAGTTTCCACCTTATTTATCTATATCTATATATATATATATTTGTATTTTTCTGAAGTGAGAAGCGGGGAAGCAGAGAGACAGACTCTTGCATGTGCCGGATCAGGATCCACCCAGCAAGCCTACGAGGAGGTGATGCTCTGCTTATCTGGGCAATTGCTCTGTTGCAACCAGAGCCATTCTAGCACCTGAGGCGAAGACCATAGAGCCATCCTCAGCACCCAGGCCAACTTTGCTCCAATGGAGCCTCAGCTGTGGGAGGGGAAGAGAGAGACAGAGAGTAAGGAGAGGCCGAGGGGTGGAGAAGCAGATTGGTGCTTCTCCTGTGTGCCCTGGACGGGAATTAGACCCAGGACTTCCACACTCCGGGCCAAAGCTCTATTGCTGAACCAACCAGCCAAGGCCTCCACTTTATTTATTTTGATGCTGTTATATGGTTGAATGACTATTAGATATTCAGTAAGAATAGTACTTTTATGATTTTAACATGTCTTATAACACCAACCAGAGAAGTTCACATTTGTTTCCATATAAATAATATAAGAACAATAGTTGGAAAATTGAGTGACATTAAACAGAGAACTTCACCTGAATTAGTGTTGCCTGCTTTATAAAGCCATCCGTTAACTACCTGGCCAAAGTGACCTTCCCTTCCACTAAAACCTCAAAGCATTTGTATTGCACCTCTCTTGTGGCTCTTAAAACTCTCTGCCTTATGATAATTTAAGAGCAAGTTTAAGGACTTAGCCACAGGCTGCAAACTTCTTTATCTTTATAGTCCTCATAGCACTTAGTACATTTCATTGCTTTGAATCTAACAGATGCTTAATAAATAGCTGATGAACTGAATTGATTCATCAAAATAATAGTTTCTATAGCCTCTAAACCATGCTCCCCGACTACAGGGTTTTCTAGAGAAACAGAACCAATAGGAGATAGAGACACAAATATACTACTAATAACTGGGAGCTTGCTACTCCGAGAGAAGAGATTTATTATAAGGAATTGGCTCACACAATTATGGAAGCTGAGAAGACAGGGAGCTGAAGACCCAGGAGAGCTAATGGTATAGCTCCCATCTGAATCCAAATGTGAAGGCAGTAGAAGAACAATGTCCTAGCTGGAGCACAGACAGAAAGAACAAATTTTTTCTTAATCAGACTTTTGATCTATTCAGACCTTCAAAGGATTGGAGTAGGTTCATCCACATTGGGAAGGACAACCTGCTTTACTCAGTCTGCCAATTCAAATGTTAATCTCAACCAGAAACTCCCTCACAGACACACCCAGAATAATGTTTAACCAAGAATCTGAGAATCCCATGGCCTTGTCAAGTTGACATGTAAAAAAATCCCTTACACTTTCTAATGATACAGATAGAGACCTAGGTTGAGAGTTTGTCTGTTATGACACTAGATGTCAAATCTACTTCCCTAACATTCCTTTTTTTAAAAAAAAAAAATTTTATTCTCTATTTCTTTTTATTTTTATTTATTTATTTATCTATTTTTAAAGGGACAAAGAGAGAGTCAGAAAGAGGACAGATAGGGACAGACAGACAGGAACAGAGAGAGATGAGAAGCATCAATCATCAGTTTTCTGTTTTGACACCTTAGTTGTTCATTCATTGCTTTCTCATATGTGCCTTGACCGGGGGCTATAGCAGACCGAGTAACCAGCGACCTTGGGTGATGAACCTACATTCAAGCTGGCGACCTCGGGGTCTCGAACCTGGGTCCTTCCACATCCCAGTCCGATGCTCTATCTACTGTGCCACCGCCTACTCAGGCCCTTTTTTCTTAATACTTCAAACACAGGAGAGAAGTGAAACTCTATCACAAAGGTCTAGAAAGTGCTTTTGATTTGGAATGCCAAAGGCCTGGAGAATTTATTTTTGTGGTATGTATACTACTATGATAGAATGGGTACTCTGGTTCTTCCTTGGACTATCAACAACATGTGTTTTTGAAAATAATGGTGAATTGACTGCTCCATCTAGAGTTAGGTTCATAACAGTACTTTTCTTAGATCTGGTCCTGATATCTTTTTAGTCCCTTCCTCATTTTTAGAAAACTTTGGGTCTTTTAAGGTATTTGAAAATATGTTTGTAAAACTTGAACTAGCAGCACATTGAGTAAATGTCCGCCAAGGAGCATACAGGAACTCTATGCTGAAGTCAGAGAACTTGTGAAGTGCTGTTTCCCAGAAGTAATGAAAGCAGCATTCTCCTTGCTCTCGAAGATTTGATAATTTTGGGGGGACCATCTCACAAATGACTAACTGGAAAACAGGACAGAATGAAACAAGTGCTAGCCTGAGATATAGGGGATGTCTACAGAGGCCCCACAGAGAGACAACTCGTTCTGTATGGGCAGAACAGAGAAAGATGTAAGATGGATGTTGTATTGGAACTCTGAAAGGAGAGATTAAGGGAAAAGACATTCTAGGCTGAGGAATGACTATGAGTGAAGGCCTTAAGTATGAAAGTGCAAGTCACATACAGATTATCCCTGTGACATGGACAACAAGATACTTGGTGGAAAACAAAATTGAAAAGGCTATTTGGAATGAGAGCAAGGATGGTAGAGCTCAGTCCCTAAAAAGCCTAGAATTTCTTCTTCAGGGAAGGAAAAGCTAATGAACATTTTTGAGATAGGAAGTGATATGAAGTTAGCTATTCAGAGTCTCTATATGAGTTAGGAAGAAAACTCTAGGCACCCAAAATTGTCTGGAATGAATAGAAAAGGCAAGGGAAACAAGAGAAAAAAAAATTAAAAAATTGCCAATTAGAATGTGTATTTGTTACTGCTGCTATTGAGCAAATTACCACCACTTAACAATTTACATTGACACACATTTATTATCTCAGTTTCTTGCAAGTCAGAAGTCCAGCCTCAGATTGATCTTCTACTTAAGGTCTCTCTAGCTTGCCATCAAGGCGCCACTGGAGATAGGGTATTATCTGAGGCATAACTGGTGAAGAAATCTGCTTCCAAGCTCACTCAGGTTATTGGCATTGTAGAATTGAGGGCTTCAGTTTCTTAAATGGCTGTTGCCTGTAAGCTGTTCTCAGCTCCTGAAACTGCTCAGTGGTCTTTGACACATGTGCTTTCCCAACATTGCCACTTGTCTCTTCAGAGCCAGCAGAGGAGAGAATCTTCTATGTAATATAATCACATACATTCCACCACTTTGCTGGATTTTGTCAGTTATTCAATAGAAACAAGTCAAAAACTCTGCCTACAAACAAAGTAGATACAAAAAAGAAGGGATCATACAGACTACCCTAAGAGTCTGTCAGCCATATTATGCTACTGCAAGATTGTGGCCAAGAGATGATAAGGCTTAAAATTGGGCAGAGGCAATGAACATTAATGACTAATAGAAAGCAAGACTACAGAGTCTATAAGCAGAGTCTGGGACACAGGTGTAAGACAGATACAAGTTGCCAGACATGGACATGCTGAGGAGATGGGGTCAATGATTTATTGAGCTTAAGAATAACTGAAAAGCTTGTTAAAGATGAAGATTCTCAGTAAACTTCTCAAATTTCAATTACGTGAAGACCAAGGAATCTATATTTAAATAAGCATTCTCATTTTCCTGCACTAGAAAATGCTAGAAAGATGGGGAAAGAGAGAAGCTCATTTGAATTCAGCTCAACAAATATTCATTGAGCATACGATGAGATACTGTGGTATCAAAGATGAAAAGATAAGGGTGCCTTGAGTGACCTCCAAATTTAGTGTGATAAACAGATACATGGGCAGAACATTAAATGAAATCATAGGGCAATATGGTAGTCCAAGAAGGCTCAATGAGCTCAGTTTTAGAAGAGAGAAAGGCCTATAAAATCTACCCATAGGAAGCATTTCCTAAAAGTAAGAATCACTAGTATTTAGTGGGCCCTCAATATCTATTACTTTAGAGGCACTCTCTCACTTAATCTTTATCATAACCCCTTTTATGTGCTATTATCTGTCTACTTTACAGATAAGTAAACAGAGACTAAGAGAAGCTAATCAATCTGTGAAAGTCACCCAGCTAGTGAATATGAGAACAGGGTAAACCTGAGCTTTGAACCAGCACATTCTACGACCTAAGGAGGGTCTTGAAGGATCAGCAGAAACTTCGATGGTAGATACAACCAGAAAAGGTAGAAGGAAAAACAGATATTGCAAGTGAGGTATAAAGCTATTACTCTGTAAATCAATTTTTCAAAAACAGTTTGAGTCTACTCAAAATGTACTTCATCAGGAAAATGTTTAATTTTACATAAGAAAACAATTTTGTCAACTACCTTTAGAAACTTAAAGAATGCTAAAGGATCATTGGAGAGCAAAAAGGGGAAGACCTTTGATATGAATGCTCAGTCTAAATCAAGTAAAGATTTGTTTTAACTGAGGGGACATTGTTATGGTTTGTGCATCTTTAGTGAGTAAAGAGCCAACTAGCTAAAAGATTGGTCTTTAAAACAAATAGCTTTTGACTCTTTTTTTATTTTATTTATTTTAGATTTTTTATTTACTCTTTTTCGAGAGTGGGGACAGAGAGAGAGAGAGAAGGGGTAAGGAGCAGGAAGCATCAACTCCCGTATGTGCCTTGACCAGGCAAGCCCAGGGTTTCAAACCGGCAACCTCAGCATTCCAGGTCGACACTTCACCCACTGCACCATCACAGGTCAGGCAACTTTTGACTCTTAAGAGAATATCTTATCTCCCTGCTTTGATAAAAATAAAATAAAAAACAGCTAGAGAAACAGCCTGTGACAGGAAATCCTTATTTTGTTAATTCTAAAAGCACCCCTAACTACAAGGAAGGACAATCCAGAAAGGCCTGTCACTCTGGGAGTGTGGACAGCGATGCCAGCATCCAGGGTCATGTTCTGATTAACACTAAAGCTAGAGAGAATGTGCTGATCTAAGGTCTACAGCTTCTTCAAAACTTGCTTCAAATTATTTTTTCATAAAGTGGAGAAATAGGCAATCCATATCTGTACACATCTAGACAGTTTTTAATGCCGCATTGTATTTTAGTATACAGAGCAATGTCAAATGTCAAATGAATTGTGAATTTAAATCATTTTTAACCAGCTGGGTTGGGAACTCTTGGTCAGTATCCCAAGATCTTGTATGACATGGTGACAGCTGCTGAAATGCCAGGTATAGCTTCTAGACAAAAAATAATTTGTTTTCAGACAGTATTTCTCACTAAATCTGTGGTTATGGGATAGTCTCTTTTATTGTTGTTTGTTTTTACTGTTCATCCCACTGCTGACCAGTATGTAGTCCTAATGCACAGAATCAGTACATATCTTACACTAAATTGGACTAAACATGGGCATAATATAACACCGGAACTGGTCCTATTCAATGACCTGAGATCACAAACCATCTGAATGGATTTCATGATAATGTCAAATTGCTATAAAATATCTAAATGCTTTTCAATTTCTGCATGTTTCTCATCAAAGACTGGAAAGAGTTTGCATACTGGCCCTGGTCTACGGATGTTGCTTTGAGAAGCCCTGTATAGATGATACATCTTGATCATCTGAATCACATTCAGAGGTCGTGAATCTGTCATGAGAGAAGAGTAAAGAATAAGGGGACACCAACAAGTGGAAACAGAGCAAAGGTCTTCTTTGGGTGAGAAAATGATGGCTCAAGCAATACTTTCTGTCAGCACAGACAAGAAGAATGCCAGCTCTCTGAGAGGAGGGCCCCTCTCCCAGGCCTCCCTTAAGCAAATACCATCTCCAGCCTGAAACAAACACACTCCAAAGTTTGTCTGCAAACATAGGGTCCCATGACAAAATTTATGAGGAACGTAACTTATGTGAAATGATTTTAGGCTCACTGCCTTTAACCCCAAGCTGCTTAGCCTGTCCCCAGAAGGGAATCAGAAACAATTCAGCTGCACTGATAGGTTTGAAACATCTTAGGAGAACCCCTCTCCTACCCACAAAAGCTCTGAGTGATTCAGAAGAAAACTCCATTCACTTAATCCTCAAGACAGTTTTTGCTACATTTTATCATTTCTGAAATTGGTGTGCATATTATGACCAACATGTACACTTAGTAGGGCAGTGTTCCATCCATGTTTTTGTCCCCAATGATGTTTAAATTGATATTTAACAGTGGTCGCATTTTACAAATGGAAGAAAATAGATATAAATCCACTATAAATCAGAAGCATGTGCTATTTTATGTCTCTTAGGCAGCCTTGTTTCAGGGAAGTTTCCATCCAGAAAAATGCCCATTTGATAGATTTTAATAATATAAAGATAATAAAAACTTGTATTTATTGATATCCCTGCCAGGTATGTAATAGCTTCACTTTTATTAACTCATGTAAAACTTATAATGACACTTTGTGGTTAGTGCTTATTTTACAGATGAGGAAAATGAGAACCAAACAGGTTCAGAAATTTTCCCAAGATTATATATATACAGCCAGGAAGTGCTGGGCCGGCCAAGGTTTAAACTTATGCTGATTTCTGACTACCTGATAAAATAAAGTTGAAGTTCATTACTTACTGCAGTAAGGAAGAAAATGTCCTTAACAGAGTCTTATTTTCTAGAAGGGATATTTATGAGGTTTACGGGTCTGGTTTAAGAAAGATATTTCAATGCAGGGGCCTGCTTCAGAATGGGCCACGTTCCTGACTCAGTAGTTTGCGGTTGGTTGACACAGCAAGGAAAGCATTCTGGGAAAGTCCTAAAGCAGTGGTAGTCAACTTGGTTTCTACCGCCCCCTAGTGGGCATCCTAGCTTTCACAGTGGATGGTAGCAGAGCAACCAAAGTATAAATAAACAGAAAGATTTAACTATAGTAAGTTGTTTTATAAAGATTTATTCTGCCAAACTTAGCGAAAATCCGACATAAAGTACTTGGTAAGTAATTATTATATGTTTTAACTTGCTGTAACTCTGCTTTTTAAATTTTATAAAGTAAAGTTACTTCCCTACTTTATAAATCACCGTTACTGTGGAACCAGTGGGCAGTTAGAAAATTTTACTACTAACAGAGATACAAAAGTGGGCGGTAGGTATAAAAAGGTTGACTACCCCTGTCCTAAAGAGTAAACAGTGGCTT
Source organism: Saccopteryx leptura (assembly GCF_036850995.1). Lineage (NCBI taxonomy): Eukaryota > Metazoa > Chordata > Mammalia > Chiroptera > Emballonuridae > Saccopteryx > Saccopteryx leptura. The sequence continues at coordinate 48,144,586 of NC_089510.1, forward strand.
GATGAATCTGGTAAAGTGGCTTATCATCCTGGAAAAAGATATTTACTCCAAAGAGGACTAGCTGAATCTTTATTGAGCTAAATGGACTTGCAGGAAATTTCTTAACCAAATAATATTTGCAATATTTCTGAGCAAGAGTGCCCTGAAATAAGGTCATGTTAATGCAGAGAATGAGCTGTGTGGCTAAAGATGGTCTGTGTTCTCACTAGGTGGATGCCATCTCATATGGACTGACTTGTGTCTCCCAAAAATTCATATGTTGAAGCCTGACCCTCAGTGTGACTGTATTTGGAGACAGGGCATGTAGGGGGTCATCGACATCAAATGAGGTCACTGAGGTCCTGACCAGATAGAATTAGAGGTCTTAAAGAAGAGAAAAAGAGAGTTTTTCTTTTCCTCTTCAGCCCTTTCCTCATCTACCCCCCCTCTGTCTCCCTCTCTCTCTCTGCACCCCTTGTCCCCTCTCTCTCCTCATACCTCTTCACATGCACCAAGGAAAGGCCAGGCGAGCACAGAGAGAAAGCAGCCATCTGAAAGCCAGAAAGAGAGACCTATCCAGCCATACTGGCACCCTGCTGTCTGACTTCTAGTCTCCACACTGGAAAAATAAATATCGGTTGTTTAAGACATCCAATCTATGGTACTTTGTTATGGTTGACCAAGCTAAGAAATACACCATCCATACTCATAAACATTCCCTTATACATGCTCAGCTTCCCTTAGTGAGTGGCTGTAAGAATTCAATGAAATCATGTATATCAATGTGCTGTGGAACATTGGATGAATGTTAGCCGATAGCATTGTTAATAAGTAGTAGTCCCTGCAGTTCCTGACTTCCTGAAGGCTCAGTATTTGTACCTGAACTTAATGACATGGTTGAGTAAAGCCACTGAGCCTAGCAGTTCTCTGATGCAAGTCTTACCTTGTGTTAATCAGAAGGGAAGTTTGGCAAACAGATCAAAGAATGACTTGGCACCAGAAAAAATATACATTCTCCGTATTCCTCAGAAAGTGAACACCCAGCTGTGAATTTATTGACTCTCCCTTAATAAGTTCTAATAGAATAAATTTTGTCTTCTTGGTGCCTGCTAATTAGACAATTATTTAACTGTTTCTTTTTTTAATGACTCTCTGTTGTTGTTTGAAGACTTCTGTCTATTATTTATAATAAAAACCTCTGTCACATTTTTGCCTCATTATCCTTAACAAATAGTGCATTCCCCAGCCCCAGTCCTTGGTTCTCTGAGCTCTCCCTCTCCCAGCACAACCCCAGTCTACAGCTCCCCGAGTTTCAAAGACCAGCTGTTATCATTTTGTTGACTGAGGGATTTTTAGAAACTTCTCTCACAGGCACAAGACTCCATGGGGGGCTGTTGAATTAAATATCAGCTCTTCAAACACAAATTAGCTCAGAGAACAAAAGCAGCAGGAAGACAAGGGACAGATAGAAGCAAAGGCTGCAGTCCTCCCACTCAGGGATTGGGAAACGGGCCCACTGTCCCTTCCCTGGAAGCCTGAGGCTGGAATTCCTGTGCCAGTGGCCACACTTGGCCAGGGTAGGTCACAGAGCTCTTTCTAGGACCGGCAGTCAAGCTTAGCTTAGCCCAGGGTCACTCATTCTTTCATCAAAAAATGAGTATGTTCTAAGGAAATGATCCTTTTCACTGTCTCCTACAATTACTCAGCCTCATTTCAGCATCTGGAAGGTTTTCCATTTAATTGCTATTTCTATTGAGGGGAGAAGTGGGAAAAATAGGAAAGTAAAGAATTAACATTTGGCCTGACCAGGTGGTGGTACAGTGGATAGAGCATCGGATTGGGTGCGGAGGACCCAGGTTTGAGACCCCGAGGTCGCCAGCTTGAGTGCGGGCTCATCTGGTTTGAGCAAAGCTCACCAGCTTGGACCCAAGGTCGCTGACTCGAGCAAAGGGTCACTCAGTCTGCTGAAGGCCCACGGTCAAGGCACATATGAGAAAGTAATCAATGAACAACTAAGGTGTCACAACGAAAAACTGATGACTGATGCTTCTCATCTTCTCTTCGTTCCTCTCTGTCTGTCCCTATCTGTCCCTTTCTCTGACTCTCTCTCTCTCTGTCTCTGTAAATAAAAACAAAAAAAAAAAACCAAAAAGAACAATAACAACAAAAAAGAATTAACTTTTGCTCAGCCTGGCCAGGCAGTGGCACAGTGGATAGAGCATTGGACTGGGATGCAGAGAACCCAGGTTCGAAACTCCGAGGTTGCCAGCTCCACAGCTTGAGCACAGACTCATCTGGTTTGAGCAAGGCTCACCAGCTTGAGCCCAAGATTGCTGGTTTGAGCAACGGATCACTCAGTCTGCTGTAACCTCCTGGTCAAGGCACATATGAAAAAGCAATCAATGAACAACTAAGGTACTGCAACAAAGAACTGATGCTTCTCATCTCTCTCTCTTCCTGTCTCTCTGTCCCTATCTGTCCCTGTCTCTGTCACAAAAAAAAAATTTTTTTGCTCAGCCTTAGTACATGCCAGTAGCTGCCTACCATTAAGATATTTTTGCTGGCCCTGGCCGGTTGGCTCACTGGTAGAGCGTCGGCCTAGCGTGCAGAAGTCCCGGGTTCGATTCCCGGCCAGGGCACACAGGAGAAGCTCCCATCTGCTTCTCCACCCCTCCCCATCTCCTTCCTCTCTGTCTCTCTCTTCCCCTCCCGCAGCGAGGCTCCATTGGAGCAAAGATGGCCCGGGCGCTGGGGATGGCTCCTTGGCCTCTGCCCCAGGTGCTAGAGTGGCTCTGGTCGCAACAGAGTGACACCCCGGAGGGGCAGAGCATCGCCCCCTGGTGGGCGTGCCGGGTGGATCCCGGTGGGGCGCATGTGGGAGTCTGTCTGACTGTCTCTCCCGGTTTCCAGCTTCAGAAAAATACAAAAAAAAAAAAAAAAAAGATATTTTTGCCTATCTTCATGTTATAGTAATAATAGAGCATAATAGTATTAAAACTAGATCCTACTCAAAGCATGGCCAGGTTTGGCTTCATGAATATGAAATCTTTGCTGTCACACAACCTTTGCTCAGGATGGCCACATGTGGTGAAATGCTCTGCTGTATTGAATTTTTAATAATTTTATCTTTTACCTTGTGTTCTGCAAATGAAATCCAATAAATCATGGAGTATGCACACAAGCAGAGGAGATACGGGAAGCATGCATATTTACCTTGATACCCCTTCACATAGGGCACCTGTTTTGCCCATAAGCACAGAATTTCAGTGGATCCATGATGTCTGGGAGTTTGACAACACTCAAAGCAAGTACAAGGTAAGCATGTTAAGTTCATGACCAAGTGAGAGTCCTGGCAGCCACAAAAATCCACACTTTCCTTTCTCACTATATATTTTTTCGAACACAAAAAGAAGAAAATGGTTTGCAAAGAAACACAACCTACTTAGGGAACCTTTTTATTCCTATCATATCCCTAGAGAGCCAGCCACTTATACTGAAAATGATGACAGACAGAAAAGGGAAACTAGAAGGTAGGGCAGCCCAAAGCTCCTCCTCCCAGTCCTTCCTTGCTCATCAGTAACTGGAAGGTAGGGAGTGTTGCGGGCTGTCAGTGTGTTGATAAGTGAAATAACAACGCAAGCACTGGGTTTGTGCAGTGGTACCGCTTAGCTAGTAAGAACAGAGTACATGTGGATGCACACATGAGCAATGACATGCAGACCACATGACTTCAGTGAAAGCACATATGAGTTAAATGCTCTTATTATTTGTATTCAAAGGTGACATTGCACAATTTAAAGATAAACGATAGATTTTATGCTAATAACTTAAAAGTTTACTTTTTCTTTACTTAGTACCACATTAAATTACAAAACGCACCATGACAAGCAAAAAATGAGACCATAAAAGAAAGGAAAAAGCTTTATATTTTAGTACCTTTAACCAAACTTTCTTCCTGCATTTTGAACCAAAAGTCCCACATTTCCGTTTTGCAATGGACCCTGCAGTGCCCACCCTGCCCAAGGCATCAGTATGACCTAGGAGCTGGTTAGAATTGCAGAATCCCAGGCCCCTTTCCAGATCTGCATTTGAACAGGAACCCCGGGTGGTACATGTACAAGGTACCTGTAATGCTGGTGGCCGAGGCCAGGCAGATTCACATTGGATTCGGGCCAACGGCAGAGGAACTGTGGAGCTGGGAAGCATCAGGCCATTCCCGTCTACTGGAGGCTCGCAACCACAGATGAGCAAATAAATAAAAGATAGCTTGCTTTTCACAATGGAGGGCAAGGGATCAGAAAACCGCCCTTCATGGTGGTGGCTGAGGGAATCAGGGAACCATACCTCGCAGTGGCGAGAAAGTGATCTGGGAGAATTGCCTCTGAGGGCAAATACCCACAGCTTTTCATAGAGACACATGTGACTTTCTGCCGCATGCCAATGCACTAATTGTGTAAAGTGCTTACAGCTGGTAAACCAGCAAGCAAGCCTAACCCAGCTGTTTTCCCCACAGTGTGTATTAAAGTCTGAGAAGCCCAGGATATAAGAATCTGCTCAGTGATTCACAGGTGTCCTATGTATGGAGGAACAGGGATCCAAACTATGGCAGCCTGATCCCAGAGACAAGTGAGCAAGCCCTACACTCCACCGTGGGCTGTAAAGTCAGTGTGTATTTATCCAACTTACAGATGTAGAAACAGCTCAGAGAGGGCAGTGAACATACAAGGCTGTAAGCTGCCAGTTAATAGGTGATAAAACAGGAATTAGAAGCAAAGCTGCCTCATCCCAACTCTAAACTGGCTTCATTTACATCAGTAGTTTCCAAACAAGAGTGAGCATCAGAAATAACTGAGAGACTTTTTTTTTTTTTTTAATGCAGAATCCAGGGACCCACCACAGACACATCAAATCCAAATCTCTTGGTTGGGCTTTAAAAATCTGTGTGTGTAAAAACAGTGGTTCTTACATTTGGCTGCACAGAAGCACCATCTAGGGAGTTTTTTAAAAATCCTGATGACCGGGCCACCTCTAAGATCATTAGATCAGAATCTCTGGGAGTGGAACTCAGTCATCAAAATGTAAAACCAGTTGAGAATTACTGTGGTAAAACACTCCCAGGTGATCCTGATGCTCACTCAGCCAGTGTGGGACTCGGCTTCCTGAATGTGCTCCCATCACAGGGCTTCCTGCTGGGCCCCTGGGCGTGCAGGTTAGGAAAAAGCAACTAATGAGCAAACAAACAGCAATATGAGATTTCAAGAAACTAATTTTATTTCTGGAGCCAACCTAATCAACCAGCTCTGTATGTGAAAAAATGCAATTAGTATTCAGGATCACTGGTGCATGTTTTGTTAATAAAACTCTAAAAACTTATCAAAGACTCATTAGCAGCCAAGATATACTAAATATTTACATCTGTTTCTAAATCAACACTTATCTTCAGGAATAACGTCATTCATTAGGCATTATTCTAGAACCTCTGTCATATGCCCTCATTAAGAGAGAGGGAGGGAGAGAGGCACTCTAGTCAAGGAAGCTGGGGAGCCAGGGACCCTCCAGGATATGGGATAGAGACTGTGGGGAGAAAGTGGGGAACCAGTAGTCTCTTTTATTTTTTCTCTATTTTTATTTACTCATTTTGAGGGGGAGGAGGGAAGAGCAGGAAGCATCAACTCGCACATGTGCCTTGACCAGGCAAGTCCGGGGCTTCAAACCTGCGACCTCAGAGTTCCAGATGCTTTATCCACTGTGCCACCACAGGTTAGACACCAGTAGTCTCTTAAGAGCTGTTGGCAAAGACTCTCAAAAGCTCAGGGTTAAAAGGTCCCCAGAGGACAAGAATTCAAACCCTCTTTCAAAACCTGGCCACATCTACAGCATCAGGTCCTGACATGCAGTTTCTCAAAGCTTAGCTGGTGACCACCTCTTTCATATGAATCACCTGTGTGCTTGCTTCAGTAAGCAGCAATTTCTAATCCCAACCCAGCATCAGATAATAATCCCACCTACCGGATCAGCATCACCTCAGGATGGTGCTTTAAAAAAAGAGGGGGGATTCATATGCGCACTAAAGTTTGAAAACAGCTGTTCTGACAATTCCATTAGAAAGTTCTATCCTAGAGTTAGTGGCAAATCCACCAAGCTAGTACCACCCAAAGGATGTTTTGTTGGCCAACTAGCTGCCTTTTCCCCTTGAACACCATACATCTTCCTGCCACTATCTTTCTTAACTACACTAGAGTGAGATGGAGATTGTTTTACACATGTAGAAAATTAGCCACGAAAAGGGCCTTAGACATTAGAGGATCAAAAATGCCCAATACAGGAGTCATTTCCATTAAACCCCAGGTTATTCCCCTTACCTATCCTAAATGGGTCCGACTGGCCTATTTTATAAGGTTTCATTGGCACACTGAAGGTTCTTGGTGATGAACAAAATCCTGTTCCCCAAACTACAGAACAAATGGTCCCATACCTGCCCTCAAGGGCTACCCAAAACCAATCTCTCTTCCTCAGGAATAACCTACAGAAATGCACACTACATTCTTCTTAAACCTTTTCCCCTTCAAGCTTAATAATCCCATGTCCCTTAAATTTTCTGTTTATTAAATTCTTTTTAAATTGTTTGTATGTAGTCTTACAGAAGACGTATCTTCAGTTCATGTGAATGAAATTGTGTAATATCTCACTCTGTTTCTTATTTTCTCATCAAACATGAGGCTTTCCAGAGCTATGTGTGTTGCTATGCATACCTCTTACTATTTTCTCCACACCTCTCCCCTCTCCTGCACCTCCGAGTCTTCCTGATTACTATATTCTCCTATTGTTTACATGTTTACCACTTTATCCATGTACCCTTTAAATCAATGCACCCAAAACTGAGCATCATCTCACCTATTATTAACACACAGGATACTGGAGATACATGTATTTTAGAGGGCATATGATCCTAGATTCCCACAACAGTTACCCATCAGTATGGTCTTTAGTTGTGATGACAATACCTCTTTTAAAATATTCACCACTCATGGACATTTCCTTCCTTCTGAGTCTGAAGAAACCTATGATATGGGGAATACTGTCTTTTAAATAGATTAATGCTTCGTCTCCATGCATCCCTCTTTGCTTACAGAAATGCTTGTGGTGTTGTGAATGATAATCTTATAAAAGAGACTCAGAATATTCAATATAAATCTTAGAGCTCATCCAACATGAAGTTGCCTGAGATCCAATTTAAAAATGGGCAAAAGAACTGAATAGACACTTCTCCAAAGAGGACACACAAATGGCCAACAGGCATATGAAAAAATGTTCAATGTCACTAATCCTCCGAGAAATGCAAATTCAAACCACAATGAGATACCACCTCACACCTGTCAGAATGGCACTCATTAACAAAACAACACACAATAAGTGCAGCCAAGGGTGTGGAGAAAAGGGAACCCTCCTGCACTGCTGGTGGGAATGCAGACTTGTGCAGCCACTGTGGAGAACTGTGTGAGGTTTTCTCAAAAAATTAAAAATGAAACTGCCTTTTGACCCAGCTATCCCACTTTTAGGAATATATCCTAAGAACACCAAATCACTGATTTAAAAGAAGATATGCACCCCCATGTTTATTGCAGCATTGTTTACAATAGCCAAGATCTGGAAACAGCCCAAGTGTCCATTAGTAGACGAGTGGATTAAAAAGCTTTGGTACATATACACAATGGAATACTATGTTGCCATGAAAAAGAAGGAAATATTATCTTTTGTGATGGCATAAATTGACCTGGAGATTATTAAACTAAGTGAAATAAGCCAGGCAGAGAAAGAAAAATATCATATGATCTCACATATATGTGGAATCTAATGAACAAAGTGAACTGAGGAACGGAATAGAGGCAGAGGCGGGGTCACAGGGACCAGAGGGACAGCTGTCAGAGGGAAGGGGGATGAGGATATGGGATCAGAGAAGGTAAAGGGATTAGTGAAATTATATACACATAATACAGAGATATAGATAACAGGACAGGGAACAGGGGAGGGAGTTAAGGGGAGGGGGGCAAAAGGGGTGTAAAAAGGGACGCAGGGGTGGGGGTGAGGGAGTTATATTCAGTGGGACACTTGAATCCATGTAAACACAATAAATTAAAATTAATAAAATAAGTGGGTTCTAATTTTTAAAAAAAAATTGCCTGAGGAGGTGGTGGTAAACTAAAACATTTTATGAAGAAGGAAACTGAGGTCTAGAGGGGTTCAGCGACTTGCCAGGGACACAAGCCAATTACAGTCTCAGAGCTGAGTCAGAAGCCCCAGGCATCCTGACTTCCAGGCCAGCTCTTCCTAGTGTCCAAGTGGACCATGCTCCCTGCAGCACAGGAAGGCTGTGAGTTGGCTCCTACAGCTGTCTTTCTCTCCCCCACCTTTCGAGTCTCTAAAAGCGGAGCACACAGGCCCAGCCTATATTGGAACCCTGAGCTACAAAACCTGCATTATTGAACACTGGTTTTAGCTTTCTGGGATGGAGAGTAAACAGCATATAATAAAATCCATAAAATATAACAAATTGGATTTTTTTCCGAGATGGCTCCAAGCACAAGTTGATAATAATCAAAAGGAATGGAAATAGTGTTTACTGTGTTGAAATTTCCCTGGGTTTTAAGAACACCCCTGTTCCCCATCATCCACTAGCTGAATACTTTAGGCAGAACTATGTGGGTTACTCTAAGTTCTGAAGGAGGACGCTTCCAAAAGGCCTGATAAAGAAGGCTTTCTCTGGAGGTTTAGAGCCATTCCCACCGTAGGGCATGAAGGTCTGTAGCCCTCAGTCTCCTAATACTCCCTGAGCAGCAGCAGTCAAGGTGATAGAAGTGAAGGACTCATTTGCCAGCAATGTGAGGGAGTTCTCAGTGACAGCGAATGGCAATGACATCCTCTATCCTTTTGTAGAGATTTGGGTTTTCAGGGCTACTAACAATGAAGCATTCCAATTCCTCCTAAGGACTTGACCACAATTTGAATATGTCACCTTCAAGGTACTTCTTTTCTTAAAACTTAGGAGTCAGAGGAGCCCTGATTTCCATCCGTGTAGTCAAGTGAGGGGCAGCAATTAGCACATGCCCCCATCATAATTTTCCTATTAAGGTAAGTACTTTAAAAAGGAAACTTCCAGTTCAAGAAGCTTTTATGAGTATACTCAATTACCTCTCTTCCAACTCAAGTTTCCAGTGAAATAACTAAAATGATATTATTTAAAAATAAAATCATAACAGCGCTAGCACATGAGAAAGTTTAAGGAAATCCTAGAAGACCGAAGGTGAGAAAGGAGGAATATCACAACCCAAAATGCCGGGAATAAGAGATGTTCCCTGGAGAAGTTAGATACAAGCCAAGCAACATGGTGTCAACACACAACAAAGCTCAGAGATAGGCTCTGAGGCAATCAAATGCATTAACTGAAGAATTCTTTCTAGACCAAGTGAACCAGCAAAGTGCTGACTCCTCCTCCAGGTGTACAGAAACAAATGGCAGAACCTTCACGTGCTGAGATAAGTTTTACAACCACTCCCTAACGAAGGTAGGCAATCATCTGAATAAGGGTCAGTGTGTAGTCTTTGAGGCAGCAAGAATGATAACTAAGTTTTATGCATTTCTGTTCTCCATGTCAGACCCTAAAAGAAAGGAGGAGGAAGAAAAAGGAAGAATTAGAAGAGGAGGAATGGAGGAGAAGGGGGAGAAATGGTGAAGAAGGAGGAGAAGGAGGAGAAGTGGAGGAGGAGAAGTAGGAGAAGTGGAGGAGGATGAGGGGAAGAGAGCTCTCCTTCAGCTGCTGTGACAGCTGTGGACTGAGTGCCTGCTTCACTCCAAGGTGCCCGGCACATGGCCCATCCACTCACACAGTCCTATCTCATGACAGAGAGTCCTGTTGACAGATACCAGCTCAACCATAGAGAAACTCATATCAGGAATATAACATATACTAATTAATCCAGCCCTTCATTCATGTGCCTTAATCAATAACCAGAACTCACTAGAAGTTTGAGTGAAACCTAGAGAGAAGCAAGTGCTTACCACAGTGACTAACCCAGTGGTTCTCAAAATGTGCCCCAGGGTGCACTGGTGCATCCTAGAAGATTTCCAGGTGCGCCCTACAGTATTCCAGGGAAATATGTGCCTGTTGGGGACCAAAAAACCAACAGGGATTTTGGAGTTTAGATTTTTGGGGGACAGAGGTGTGGGAAATTGGCTGTAAGCTGACAGTCTGCCCAACCCCCCACCTCACTTGCCTGATTAGGTTGCAAAAGGCTGTTAAGCTATGGTGCTGGATTGTTTACACTACCCACCATGTCCCCTGGAAAGACTGGAGGCAAGTTTCTTCTATCCTTTGTTTGGTGTCAAGTTAAGATGATATGTATGGTGGGGGTTTTCTGTACTCAACACAATTAAGAGTAAAAAGAGAGAAATTCTTCAATGTATTGACAAGGAAATGAGAGTTTGCCTTTCAAATAAATGCCCAAACATTGAAGAAATCGCTAGAACATATCAGACTCATGTTTCTCATAAACACAAGAATGAAAACACTTAATATTTTCATGCCGGAACATGCCAAACTTACTAAATCTTACTAAGAATATATCTATATATATAAAAAGATAACTTTTTTGTCTTTTTTTATTTTTTAAACCCTCTTTTTTACAAATTCTAAAAAGCATAACTCAAAAAATGTATAAAAATGTTTTTTAGGCCCTGGATGGTTGGCTCAGTGGTAGAGCGTCAGCCTGGCGTGCAGGAATCCCGGGTTCGTTTCCCAGCCAGGGCACACAGGAGAAGCGCCCATCTGCTTCTCCACTCCTCCCCCTCTCCTTCCTCTCTGTGTCTCTCTTCCCCTCCCACAGCTGAGGCTCCATTGCAGCAAAGATGGCCCGGGTGCTGAGGATGGCTCTGTGGCCTCTGCCTCAGGCGCTAGGATGGCTCTGGTTGCAACAGAGCGACACCCCAGAAGAGCAGAGCATCGCCCCCTGGTGGGCATGCCGGGTGGATCCCGGTCAGGTGCATGCAGGAGTCTGTCTGACTGCTTCCCCGTTTCCAGCTTTGGAAAAATGCAAAAAAAAAAAATGTTTTTTAATGTCAGAATAAATTTAATTTTGTCATATTTATTTCATTTCATTACCATAAAAGCATGCTTGGACTTTATATTTTTTCTTTAATATTTGACTTAATTACTATAACATATTTCTCAAAAATTTGTATACAGTGCGCCTACAATTATTTGTAGGATTTTAAATGTGCCCCGACTTCAAAAAGTTTGAGAACCACTGGCCTAAACCAAAAGGTGACTCAATAAGCAACAGTTGTTACTACAGTTAGTGCATAAGGATTTTTAAAAATCTAAGTACTTTAGTCTGCTCTGAGATATCAGAAAGTGTTTCATTTCTATAAAATGAGACCAGTATGGATCCAAAAGATGAAGCAAAGGGACTAAGAAATGAAAAAAGTGGAGGGAAAAAAAACTTAAATGATATGAAGGATAGTGTCAAGAAGTCCAACATATATTTAATAAAAGCTCTGGAAATAGAAAATAGAAACAATGGACGTGAGTAAGTAAAATATAATGAAACAAAATTTCCCAAAGCTTAAGACTGACAAGAATATCCAGACAAAAAATTTTACCAAGTGCCAAGGAAGATAGATCATCAGCAATGCAACTTGGTGAAATTTCAGAATTCCAACAATGAATTTAAAAAAAAAAATTCTAAAAATTTTTAGAGAAAATAATCACTCATAAAAGAAAAATTAAAAAGCATTTTTAGTATTTTATTTATCAATCACTTATATAGCACTTATTATATACCAGGTCCTTTTCTAGGCACTTTAAAATTAGAGATTTGCCTGACCTGTGGTGGCACAGAGGATAAAGTGTCAACCCGGAACACTGAGGTTGCAGGTTCAAAACCTCAGGCTTGCTGGGTCAAGCACATACGAGAAGCAACTACTATAAGTTGATGCTTTCTGATCCATCCCACCCCTTTCTCTCTCTCTCTCTCTCTCTGCTCTCCCTAAAAAAATCAACAAATAAAATTCTAAAATAAAATAAAATATCACAGTCCTTTTCATTAAAAAGCTTGAGAAGAAAAATACAATCACATATCTTCAAGGTTGTTAGAAAAAATATTTAAAGCTCAAAATTCCATACAATTTGAACCATCAAAATGTGTGGGCAAAATAAAGATTTTTTTTAATATTTTTTGACATTATTCATATACCCCATGTTAAAAAAACAAACAAAACCAAAAGCACTAAAAGCTATTCCAACAAAACTAAAATAGAGATACAAAAAGACAATATAAGATATAAGAAGATGCATTTGCCGAATATGACCTAGAAGAACTGAAGAGAGTTGAAAAGAAATTAAACAATGATCCAGTGGACCTTGACTTGGAATATTATATTTTGAGCATGGGTAGTTTAATGACATAGGATGATTCATGTCAGGGAATCAACAAATACAACCCAGCATTAATAAATCAAGAAAAAACATTGCTAATAATTTAAAGTTTATAATAGTGAGCACCAGAACAACTAAAGGTCAGAAACTTTAAAAAAGTACTTACTGGAATTAGGTTTTTGTTTATTTGTTTTTGCGAGAGAGACAAGAGAAGATAGAGAGAGGAACAGATAGGAACAGACAGGAAGGGAGAGAGATGAGAAGCATCAATTCTTCATTTCAGCACCTTAGTTGCTCATTGATGGCTTTCTCATATGGGCTTTGACCAGGGGGCACCAGCAGAGCGAGTGACTCTTTGCTCAAGTCAGTGACCTTTGGGCTAAAGCCAGCGATCATGAGGTCATGTCTATGATCCCACGCTGATGCCAGCAAACTCAGGTTTCAAAACTGGGTCCTCTGTGTCCTAGGCTGACATTCTATTCCCAGGCAGAAGTATATTTTTATGTAAACTTAAAACTGCTCTAAAAAAGTCTATTAGTTAAGAAAAAAGTAGCTACCTGTGTGGAGAAAGCTGACCTTTCTGCATGGTTTAAACATTTGCATTATGATACTTTAATATGTTTAACCTTAGAATAAGTATTAAAGGATATACTGAAAGAGAATGGAGAAGTTTTGACAAGTCTATTTGATCTTACCCCCATAAACTCTTTGAAAGCTTATCTGTGTGTTTCCTGCAGTGATCATCACAGAACTTTTAGCCTTACGTTCAAATTAAAGATTTAGTTATGTACAAAAATTTTAAAGAAATAAAAATAAAAAGGAACAATTATTGATGTTTCTTACTAATATTCAATTTTCATCAATTGCTTCATATGTGCACCACTATCTAGTTAGGATATTGGCTTGGAACCAAGGTCATCTTAGTGCCATCTGCTGCCTGTCTAGCCCTCCTTTGCCCATGGCTCCCTGGCTCCTGACTGCTTTCCTAAGCTTATCGCCCTTCACTGGGTCCTGTCCAGCCATCTCTGCATCCTCTGCACTCCTGACTTTCCACGGCTTCTTCTCAAGTGTGATGGCTTTGGGCTGTCGGGTCTCTGAATGCCCTTGCTTGCTGCAGACAGACCCGCCTTCCTGCACTCCTCACCCCACAAACTTCAGTGTGCTTCTGCCTGTCTGGAGTCCTACTCTGCAAATGCCTTTCACTGATGTTGAGTTCACTTTTAAATTTGAGAGATAAAAGCAAAGCTGGAATTTAAAAAGCAGAAAGTTGGAAATTAGGAAAGTATTTTTCAAGAATATCTACTTCAGATGGGGGATACCACCTCCTCCTGGTAAACCAAGGGAAAGGAGCTTAAACAGAACCTCCTCCAGCACCACCCCCCCATCCAGAAAATTTAATGTGCTTTCTCTGCAGTTTGGTGAGCGGAGCAATAGTGAATAACTCATGCTGATGAAATCCAAAAGGTAAGAGAAGCTATGGCTGGCCTCTCACAACATGAGCAAAGAGAGACTGTCACATGGAGGCAACCAGCACTCCCGGTATTTGTGAGGGAAACACGTGTGGGAGTGTCTCTAGTGAGCCAGGTGTGGGCAAGCCCTGAGCCAACATGGAATTCTTCTAGATCCTGAACAAGAGAGCTCCCTACAGGGGCAAGGGACCTCCGCCAAGGGAAGCTGGGCAGGTGGCCAGCTGTTGGCCAGGGGGCTGTACCGCATCATAAACTTCAGCTGGAATACAAGTTCATTCAGACGTGTCAAGAAAACCTCAGATAAAAGAAGCCCTGTGATGGTGAGGGCAGGAAAGGGAATTGGGGCATTTCCAATAAACCTATCAGAATGGCTAATGAAAGAGCTGCAAACACTTGTCAAGCCCAAAAACTGCTGATGCCAGCTCATAGCAATTGTCAAGTGAGCAATTTGTCAAGTGAGCAATTTTCTCCCTACCCATGGCAGGCAGATTTCTAAGCTGGTCTCTGCAATTCCTGTCCCCGAAAGCCAAGTCTCTGTGTGACTCATCTGTCCTAGAGTGTGCAAAAAAACCATGTGACTTGGTTCTAACCAAAAGAATATAGCAAAAAGTGAAAAAATTTTATACATGTGAGTCAAGTCCTTAATCAGCTGATTTTGAGTCATCAAAAGGGAGATTATGCTGGTTTGGCCTGAATTAACCAAGGAGATCAGCCAGGCTCTTTCCTGCCAGCCTTGAAAATGCAAGTCACAGGGAGTTTTACAGGCTCAAGGACACAAATTCTGCCCACATCTGCATGAGCTTGGAGGAGGATCCCAAGCCCCAGGTGAGATCACAACCCAGTAGGCAGCTGAACGGCCCTGTGAGGCTCTGAGCAAAGGACCCAGCTATGCCTGCACTCCTGACCCACAAGAACTGTGAGTTCGTGAATGGGTGTCACTCTGAACCACTAAACTTGTCATAATTTGCCTCACAGCAATATCAGACTAATATACCACCCTACACACACTACAATTCCAGGGGAGTCAAAACTAAGGGTAACAAGATGAGGAAGGATTGGTTAAATTACTTGATGGGGAAAAAAAAAAGGTAAAACACTGACCATACACTCTGTTCCTTTGCAAGGGGTCAGCTTAAGGAAAGAGCTATCTAGAAAAGGAGGGAAACTAGAACTTTATGTAAGGATTAGTTTTTATTATTACCTGGAATGGTATTGTGGTGTGTATATGTAGAAACTGCCCCACTGCCCTGATTATCAAGAAAGAAAAGAAGGTAGCAGCCAGCCAAACAGTGTGGGAATTAATGGGCAGCGCAAGAAGCAAAGTGCTTCTACATTGCACCCCGCAAGTCTCACTTGTTTATTATGCCACTTCATTACCCTGAGATCTCCACATACAAAACGGGAATTGTTTATATCTAATGCTGTCTTTCTCCTAGCAGACTGTCTAGATATCCGCACTGTCGGCAACCATTAGGAAGAAACTCCAAGCCTCCCACTCCCCTCAAAAGACTTTCCTCAGCCTCATTTTGTTCCATCTTCAGCCTTGTCCCTGCATTTTCTCAGCTCTGGACTTCCTGACCTCATTTTTTTTTTCTTTCTAGCCTTCATGTCTTTTTAAAACTTGATAGATATGTTATCTCTGGTTAGCTTTAGTCCCCTTTTTGCAATAAGTCTCTCTCTATGGGTCCATCTACTTATGTCTATGCTGGGTAACTCCCATGTCTAGTCATTATGACCCAACCCCAGCACTGGTCCACTTGATTGCTATCCCTAACAAGATCATCACAACCACCCATAATGGGGGATTCAATGAAAGTTGGGTATTCTCAGCAATCTACTTATGAAGAGAGAAAAAAAACAAAAAGAGTGTCCAATAAAAAGCATAAC
Source organism: Saccopteryx leptura (assembly GCF_036850995.1). Lineage (NCBI taxonomy): Eukaryota > Metazoa > Chordata > Mammalia > Chiroptera > Emballonuridae > Saccopteryx > Saccopteryx leptura. Next base: position 48,160,351 of record NC_089510.1, read on the forward strand.
CTCAAGGGCACGATCTGCATACACATACACACATAAATCTTAGAAGCAGGATTAAAGGAACTTTTAATTTGGTGACTTCTGTAAGTCCATTTCTTTCTTCTGGGTCCACTGTGAAGCTACAACTAAATGGTCCAGCCCAAGAGATTTCAGTCAGGGATACTGAGGGTTTCAAAGGGCCTTAAAGGAAACTCCAGGGCAGACTTCCAAGGGATGGACTGTGACAAGGCACCTTACTGCAAGTGCAGAGCCAAATCCCACTGCCATATCTAGAGGACAAGCTCATAGCCAAACTTCAGCTTTAACTCGGGGAAGACAGGGATCTTATCCTTCTGTTAATCACTGTGTTCCCACACCTAGAACAGTGCCCAGCATTTGGTTTATGTTCCTTAAAAGTCCACCAGGTGGATGAATGACTGAAGACATTGAATAATTCCATCAGCTTCATATTAGTTCCAAGATGACCCTATAAGCGTAGGACTTTGCCAAACAAGTTGACACACACTTAGCTTCATGCTCTCTCTCCATTTGCCTCTCCTTCCCTTTGCCTTTTTGTCTACCTGTGTCAGTTTTGTCTACCTCTGTGTCAATGCCTCCAGCTCTCTGCCCCTCATCTCTCTTGCTGACTTTTGTGAGATGTCTCTACTCCTATACTCTCCATTTTTCTCCGTCTCCCTCTCATGCCTCTGTTTTACCCCACTTCCTCTCTCATCCCCTATTACCCCCTTCCTTCATCTTTCCTTTCTCTGTTTGTAGCTTTCCCTCCCACCCCCTCACTTGAGAGTCCCATTCATTTTCATCTGTCCTTCTCCCTACCTCTTACCTGCCATAATAATAGTTTGTAGTACATTTTGTTTGTTATGTCTATTGATTAAAGTCTATGTTCCTCTTTCTTAATTAACTTATCATTCATTCTGCTCCCATACACTGCTGTTGCATATTTCAAACAATAGATAAATTGCTGATAAAGCTATTTGTAAATCAATGTTCTGTAAACTGAATCATATTTCAAATGTACTAAAAGAACTAGCTAGATAAAAAAAAAAAACCTATGGTGAAAAATTAAGCAATTTCCAATAATGCATATTTTTGTAAATCTAAAGTTTCAGAAAATGGCCACGTAAAATAAAACAAACTCATTTTAATGTCACCACAATCATTCTGCCCCTGTTTTGGTTGATCTCCTTAAGATAGGTATTTGATCTTAAAAAATGTCTATAAAGGGGACTAAATTCTCCTGAGAGGCTCTATTTTATGAAAATGGAATTGTTGGAAGATGAAAGATGAATGAGAACATTCTCAAAGTCTGCAAATTTATAAAAGGTAAAAAAAAAAATACAAAGAGTGTTCATTCATTATACATATGCTTGTACAGTTAGTATTATATTCCAGGCACTGTGGTAAGTACTGAGGATAAATACTTGATTAAAACATAGTGCTTACCCTCAAAGACTCACAGTCTAATAGGGGACAGAAACACATAAATTCAAAACAATTGGTAAGCATTTTAAATCATAGTAGCATATATTTTTAGGAAGGCTCGGCGGCAGCACCAAGTGGGGAAAGATTCACAAGAGCAGAAACTGGGTGTGTTTTGATTGCTGTTTTATCACCAGTGCCTACCATGGCGCCCCCTGTTGTTAGACACACATGAATGTTTGTCATTAAATTGTTCAGGGGTCTACTCTGGTGCAGTGAAGTTGGAGGAGCAAATCGATAAAGGCTTCCATAAGAAGACAAATAAACTGGGTCTTCAAGGAGAACCAATGGAATCAGCTTCCCCTGTAAAAGCCACAGGTTTAAGGTACAGAGGTGGGGAAGAACACTACACATTCAAGAAATAATTTAAAGCAAGCACAAGCCATTCACAAAAGCCCTATCTCAGGTTATCAAGAGGAAAGAGGGCTTTATTTCTTATATGTGTAGTTTGCCATCTTGTTTTTTCTCTTTATGGCTTTTTCTGTTTAACCTTGAGTTGCTTCCTGTCTTCTGTATGCCTCTTTGCCATAATTGGTTTCTCAAGGGTCTCTCTAACTCTCCCAACTGCCACCTCTAGCTTTTGTAGACTCCTAAGCTACTATTGTATCACAATTGTTTGAGGTAGTTCCCTCCTATACGTATGTTAGGGCAATAATGTACTACCAATTCTAATATATCCTTGGTTGCCTCTTAGGACCTATTAGATATGGTATACCTACTACATAGGTTTCCATAGGTAGCACAAACCTGCATGCAGAATTTTCCAGGACAATTTTCATCTCAAGCACTCTCTTCTGTTGTTCCCTATACCTGCAGAGTCCCTGATGTTTGAATATTTCATCTCTTATCATGTCTCCCAGTCTGATCTCACACCATGAAGCAGCACAAAATTCTTTTGTTAGACCATGTGTCACACAATTTTTGTTTCTGAAAATCTGAAGACCAGATTCATGGTTCTTGTCTCCTATGAAGATCTGTAAGTCCTAATATTTGCTGCAATAACTTCCCTACTCAAAGGCTGTTCTAAGATCAGGAACTGTGTGTTTGTGAGGGTTGTGCAGCATATTGACTGAAAACAGGAGGTCATCAGCATTGCTCTTAGGGAGGGCCAGACATATGATACAGGTGGCAAGGCCGGGCCTACAGCATATGGGCTTTGCAGCCCTCAGATCTAAATTCAAATATCATATTCACCATTACTAGCCAAGTAATTGCCTTCCATAGTGGCTGATATCAGCCCCATCTAAATGCTCTTTTTCCTCCACCTGGGAGTGACACAAGCACTTGAAGTTTGTCAGTCAACAGTAACTAAAGCAGTAACAGAAAAGGTGCCTCTGGCCTTCTCCACCCAAGGCTACCTTCTGTCAATGGCTGCACAGGCTCCTATATCACTTTCCTTTGGAGGCATGGCCCACATCTATCACCCATTTCCTCTAATTAGTCTTCCATTGACTCTCCCTTCTCTGGGGTCTCCAAGCACTAATATCCTAAAGTTTACCTCTGACCCACACATCTCTTGCAGGATCATCAGGGGTCCTTACCTAGGTGTCATGAGCTAGAAAAGGGTTGTTTGCAAAGCTTATATTTGCATTCTGGCTACCTAATTCTCATGTCTCCTACCCCTTACAAGTGCTGTGTAACATTACGTAAGTTTGTCCCGCACAACGGTGACTAGCCCAGTGGAGGAAGGCACTCTTCAGCAGCTATGTAACTGCAAGGTCATGTCTTTTCTTGAATCATATAAACACTCGATGTGCCAACAGCAGCCCTTCTTCTGACCAAGTAAATGCCCTCCAGGAAGTGGCCTACACACTGCCCAGCTCAGCTCCTTGCTTGCCCTCTCCCCATTAGCACTACTGTCTTCTTGCAGATCTTTCTATTCCACTGATTCTTCTCTCTCCTCTCCAGTCATCCTTTCACATATCTTGGTTATTTAATGGAAACAGAAAGGCTATACATTTCATCCAAGTTACATCGGATCCTCTTAATTCTGACTCTTAGGGACTCCAACACAGCCATCAGAAGCTGAAGCATTCGAAGGACTGCACAGCAAAGTGTTGGCAGTCATTTTCTTAGAGCTAAAATACGCACCCAATTTACATGACTATTTGCATTTGTGTATAAATTATACATCAATATGTATCCTCCCAAGACAGTGAGTTACTAAAATAATTTTGCTGCTTTCAACTTGTCATTGCTCAATTTTTCCTCTCTCCCAATTGCAGCAACACCCACACACATCTTTGTAGTCCTCAGGAGAAAGAAAGTGATTAAAAAGAAGGAAAAATGGGTAGCTCAATTGGTTAGAGCATTGTCCTGATACACCAAGGCTGCAGTTCCTCCCCAAGTCAGGGCACATACAAGAATCAACCAATAAATGCATAAATAAATGGAACCAACAAATCAATGTTTCTCTCTCTCTCGCTTCCCTTCCTCACTGTCTCTAAAATCAATAAGTAAAAAATAAAATCTTAAGCAAAATAATAAAACCATAATGATTATTATTAATATTCAATATCTACTCTATGCCAGAGATTATATTAGGTATTTTCTCTATATAGTACATATAATTCTCTTTAGAACTTTACAAGGTAGATATTACTTGACCTATTTTACAGATAGGCAAACTGAGACTCAAAGAAATTAAGCAATTTGCTCAATCACATGGTAAGTAAATGAGGGAGCCAGGATTAAACCCAAGTCCTTCTTAACTCAGAGTCTGTATATTCGTTTCATCTGACTCAACATAAACTACACTGAACTGTCTCTGCCAATGAAAGGAAAGGTATTTATTCAATCACTCAGTTGCTTATTCATGAATTTTTATTTACTTTTTTATTGAGTATTTGTGGCCGTGTTGTACAACTTCAGGGGGTACCACTCACGATGTATCCCCCATTGGTCTCTTCATCTCAGCACAAGGACTGATGCTCTAGAACTTCATAACTTAGAAAATCTGCCCACCATTGGACATGGCATTCTGAATGATACAAAAGTAAGGAAGACAGTTTTCTGCAAGGAAGGAGCTTATTGTTGATTGTGGGGATAAAGAAAATCCTCATTAACAAAAGAAAAAATAATAATGCCTCAAGCAAGGTAAAAATACAGTGGATATTCCAAAGCAAGCATACAATTTCCCAATGGGCTGCTTGGAGAGATTAATAGAGGAGTCTTTTGAATACCATGAGCAAATTGCTGACTGCACAGGTGGCCTGACATGGCCCACTGCTGCCAAACACATTCAAAGACACCACAAGGAAGTGAGGCAAATGGAAAAAGCTTTTTACATTTTTTTAATCTTCTGTGAATTATCTTCTGTGCTATGAGTGGAAGCAAGTCATTCCCCCCGCCTCCTTCCAGTTTCACCTCCTCCCCCATTTTAACACACAGACATACTACAATTTAAATTTATAATTCATCTGTGTTCCCCTTCATTTGGGTTTCAGTGATTCAATTTTAAGGAATGCAAATACATGTTCCCAAGCTCAGTAATCACGTCAGTATACTGACTATAGATGAAATTAAAGGACATCTGAAAAGACCTGTGAGTCTAAGAATAAACATTAGAGAAGATTAAAAAGCAATAAACTCATATTTGGACACCAAGTAAACTTCCTTTCATGTTATTTCTCTGGCTCATGGATATCTGATAATGTACTTCTTTCTAGAAAGTTAAGTAGAGTAGGTCAGAGATCCAATATCTACATTTTTTCACATATTTAACATGATCTGTTTCACAGTTTCATAAAAATATGAAATTGATGCCTAATCACATATATATGTGACTGCATACCAACTCGCATCATGCAAGTCCCCCACCCAGAGATAAACAGCCTCTGTTCTTCATTTCCCTCCTGCCACTGGTATCTAAGTTTTTACTGTTACCAATGAAGGAAGATATTAATTTTTTGCTCTAGTAGTCAGAAGATTAGAAGCATTAAAACAGATGCACCACAGTCATGTTTATTTGAACATTTTTTATCTAAAGACCAAAAGGAAGCAAATTTAATTAATAGATACATGAAACAGGGCTGTATTTTCAAACAGATTATTTTCTTGCTGCTGACTTTGCTCTCTTGCTCTATGCAACACTTTGTCTTTGAAAATATAAGGTTTTCTTTCTAACGAAACTCAGGAAATCCTCCCTGTCACTCAGCCATCCAGGGAGCAGTCCTCTATAATATGGCATGTCCCTTCACGGGTGGCTACACCTGCAGAGAAGACATCAGAGATCCACAATGGGAAGAAAAACCACCAAACATAAGGCTAAAGTCAAGTTAAGATTTAAGTGAGAAAAGTTGTATTAATTAGGAAAAGAAGAGGTTGGGAAGATAGCACAGAGAAGGCAGAGACCAGATCTAGAAAACATAGCTCTCCTCTTCATGACAAAAAGAGATACACAGTATGGTGCACTAGAGAAAACAAAGTCTGTCTGATCCTTAGAAACTGGGATTGCATAAAATATAGATTCCCAGGCCCTGCCCCCAAACTGCTAAATCAAAACCTCTGGGTATTGAGCCTAAGAATCTGTACATGTTCAAAGTATACCAAATAAGGGAGATTATTTATATATGGAGCTGTCCTTATAAATGTTTTGTCCTAGTAGAAACCTGTCTCAGTGCTGTTGTTGCAGATCCTGGAGCAGGGAGAAGTTATGGTTGAGATCCAGGTTAAGGTAAAACACAGAGGGGCAGAGAAACAGTTGTTCTCAATGAACAAACCCAATAGAAGATGGGTATAATTTAGACATTAGTTCACAGCTCTGGAATTAAGAGGCAAGAACAGAAATGGAAAGAAAAATTGCACCCTGGCCTGTTGGCTCAACGGTAGAGCATCAGCCCGGCATGTGGATGTCCCAGGTTTGATCCTCAATCAGAGCACACAGTCGAAGAGACCATCTGCTTCTCCACCCCTACTCCCCCTCTATCTCCCTCTCCCTCTCACTCTCTTCCTTTCCCATGGCCATGGCTTGATTGGCTCAAGCAAGTTGGCCTCAAGTGCTGAGGATGGCTCCATGGCCTCCACCTCAGGTGCTAAAAAAATGGCTCAGTTGCTGAGCAACAAAGGAATGGCCCCAGATAGACAGAGAATCACCCCCTAGTGGGATTTCTGTGTATATCCCATTTGGGGTACATGCAGGAATCTGCATCTCTGCCTCTCCTCCTCTCACACACACAAAAAATTGCATGCAAAAGCTATTATACAGGAAAGAATGACATCAGAGTAATGGTGGCATGTGAAATACTTCTGCTCTCTTCCCTTGAAATTTCAACAAATTGAACAAATATAATGCAGTAAAGGAATCCCAGTCGGGCTTGTATGCACACCTAAAAGATCCACACACCCAATGGACTAAAGGTGGGAAGGTTTAAAAAGTGCAAAGGAAGATAAAATGCACTTGCTTTCCACTCTGGAGAGAAGCCCGTGGTGACTGGGTGATTTTTTCTCTGCCCTGGGACTAAGGAGAGAGAAAGCTTGAGCTATCTAGGTTTTGTCAGCTGGGGATACAGAGAGGGAAGCCTAGAGTGACTGGATCTCCTTCTGCCTGGAAAAGCAGAAAGATTGAGGGGCAGAGGGCATAATACTAAACCAAAGTGGCAGCAAAATGAAAAGTCACAATGTTCTCAAGGTCTGCCCCCAGTTCACACTCAGCGAAGAGACAGAAAAAAACCAAAGTGTGGTGCCCCAGCCTCCCAGATCCTGCTTCCCTCACCTCTCAGGGTACAGAGACTACCAGTGACAGCCCCCACAGCTAACTCTCCAGAGCAACTCTCTCCCCTGATGAACAAAGTTACTTCGTGTCTGGTCCCTTGGTCTTTTGATACATGGTGAGGAATCCCCAAAATCCTGAGATTGCTGGTGAGAAAGCCCTCACAACATGCCCACCCAATGATGCAACTGCAGTGCCAGCAACAGCAATGTCTCAGCAGAGGTCATCCAAGAAATTTCACAGAACCAGAACTTGTAATACAGTAACATCTACTGGAAGAAAAAAAACCAACCTCTCAAAACTAATTTTTTCTTTTTTCTTCTTTATTCTTTGAATTTCATGTTCCTTAACTTCTATATTTTTTATTCTTATTTTGTGGCTGTTTGTTTATTTTTGAATTTTTTTGTTTTGGTCTTTCATTTTGTGTTTTTTCTTTTTTTATTTATCATTATTTATATGTTTATATTTTTCATTGTTCTTTATAATCTTTATTTTTAATTTTTATAGTTATTTTTGTTAGAGTCCTTAACAATACCACTCTCAAATGCCATCAAGGAAGAATAAATTGAATACCATGGCTATACAGACAGACAAGTAATCCAGAAAAAGATTAAAAACTCAACAAAGCAATCTCAATCACATTAAAGCGTTGGAGTTAAGTGATAGAAAATTCAAAATTGAAGTTCTGAAAATATTTAATGAGATGTGAGAAAACACCAATAAGCAACTTGAGCTCAGAAAACAAAACAAATACATCATCAAGGAGCTTAAAACTTTAAAAACAGAGATGAAGAACTCAATACATGAATTGAAAACTAAGGTAGCAAGTTTAGCTAATAGAACAAAATACAAAGAGAAAAAAATTAGTGACATCAAAGACAGGCAAGTAGATATGCTATAGATAGAAGAAGAGAGACTCATGAATTAAAAAAAAATGAGAGCTCTACAAGAATTGTCTAATTACATCAGAAAGAGCAATATAAAAATAATGGATATATCAGAGGAAGAAGAGAGGGAGAATGAAATGGACAGCCTATTCAAACAAATAATTAATGAAAACTTTCTAAGCCTATGAAATGAGTTAGAGCCTCAAATCCAAGAAGCAAACAGAATGCCAAGATATCTCAACCCAAACAGACCTACTCCAAGGTTCATCATAATAAATTGTCAAAAATCAATGACAAAGAAAGAATCTTTAAGGCAGCTAGGCAAAAGAAGAATATAACATATATAGGATGGCCCATTAGGTTATCAACTGACTTCTCAGTAGAAACTCTACAAGCCAGAAAAGAGTGGACCCAAACATTCAAAATACAGAAAGAGAGAAATTACTAGCCAAAAATACTATATTCATCAAAGTTATCCTTCAAATATGAAGGAGAGAAAAAAGCTTTTGCAGACATACAAAAGCTGAGGAAATTTATCACCAGAAAACCCCCTTCAGGAAATCTTTAAGCAGGTTATTTGACCAGAAACCAAAAAAAAAAAAAAATTAAAACTACAACTGAAAGCCCAAAAAAGGGTCACAACAAAAACAAGGATATCTATGACAACAACATAAAAGGGAAGAAGATAGCCTGACCAGGCGGTGGCGCAGTGAATAGAGCATTGGGCTGGGATGCAGAGGACCCAGCTTGAGCGCAGATTCATCTGGTTTGAGCAAAGCTCGCCAGCTTGAACCCAAGGTTGCTGGCTTGAGCAAGGGATTACTCGGTCTGCTGAAGGCCCACAGTCAAGGCAAATATGAGAAAGCAATCAATGAACAACTAAGGTTGCGCAACAAAAAACTGATGATTAATGCTTCTCATCTCTCTCTGTTTCTGTCTGTCACTGTAAAAAAATAAAAATAAAAGGGAAGAGGGTAAAGTTTTGCAGTAGCAAAGAAGGATGAAGTGCAGAAACACTCATAAGACAAAGGACTCTTGTAAAATGACAACTTTTCTCTTTATAACCTAATGGTAAACACCAATGAAAACACCACTACTAAAACACACAGCTTAAAAAAAGAAGAAACAGGATAAAGAAGTATGAAATACCACCAAACAGAAACAACTGACAGAAACACAAAAGAGAAGAATAAAATGAGACATAAAGTTACCAGAAAACAAAACATAAAATGGTCAAGGTAATCTTCAAGTGTCAATATTTACCCTAAATATAAATGGACTGAACTCACCAATAAAGAGGCACATAGTAGCAGATTGTATTAAAAAGCAAAACCCAACCATATGCTGCCTTCATGAGACACATCTAAACTGCAAGGACAAAGTAGACTTAAAGTGAAAGGTTGAAAAATGATTCTCCAAGCAAATAATATCCAAAGCAAAGCAGTTGTACTCATATCTGACAATGATGACTTCAAGCCAACAAAGGTAGCAAGAGACAAAGATGGACATTTCATGATAAAGGGAACATTGTATCAAGAAGACATAACACTTCTTAATATATATGCACTGAACCAGAGAGCACCAAAATATATAAGACATCTACTAACTAAAAATAGCAGAAAAAAAAAACACAATTAAAAATGGATATCTTAACACACCATTGATATAGCTTTAGATAGATCATCCAAACAGAAAATCCATAAAGAAATATTGGCCTTAAATGATACACTAGATCAGGTCCTGGCCGATTGCCTCAGTGGTAGAGCATCAGCCCAGTGTGTGTAATCCTGGGTTTGATTCCTGGCCAGAACACACAGGAGAAGCACCCATCTGCTTCTCCCCCTCTTTCCCCTCTCCTTTCTCTCTCTTACCCTCCTGCAGCTAAGGTTCCATTGGAGCAAACTTGGCCTGAGTACTGAGGATGTCTCCATGGCCTCTGAATAGCTCTGATTGCAACAGAGCAATGGCCCAGATGGGCAGAGCATTGCCCCCTATTGGGCTTACTGGGTGGATCCCAGTTGGGAGCATGCAAGAGTCTGTCTCTCTGCCGCCCTACTTCTTGCTTCAGAAAAATACCAAAAAAAAAGATACACTAGACCAAATGGACAACAAAGGTAACCAGTCCCAAAGGTGAACCTTTCAGAATGATAAAGGGAACAATATATCAAAAAGATATAACACTTCTTAATACACATGCACTGAATCAGGAAGCACCAAAATATATACAGCATCTACTCACAGATCTAAAAATAGAAAGACAAAAACACAATCATACTTAGAGATTTCAACACATCATTGACAGTTTTAGATAGATCATCCAAAAAGAAAACCAATAAAAAAAATCTGCCTTAAATGACATACTAGACCAAATGGACATAATAGACATTTATAGGACATTTTATCCCAAAACATCAGATTATGCATTCTTCTTCAGTGTGCATAGAACATTCTCAAGGATAGACCGTATGTTGGGCCACAAAACTAACAACAAATTCAGGAAGATTGAAATTATCCAAGCATAATTTCTGACAATAAATCTTTGAAATGAGAATTCTACTGCAAAAAGTAAAGAAACCCCCCAAAATGTGAAAATTAAACAACATACTTTGAAAAAATGACCCAGTTAAAGAAGAAATAAAAGTAGAGATCAAAAGATATATACAGACAAATGACAACATGACATATCAAAATTTGGGGGATGCAGCAAAAGCAGTAATAAGAGGAAAATGTGTATTATTACAGGCATATATCAAGAAACAAGAGAGATTCCAATTAAACAACCTAACATTTTATCTTAAAAAACTAGAAAAATTAAAACAAAGGCAACCCAAAGTCAGCAGAAGAAAGAAAATGGTAAAAATTTGAGTAGAACTAAATGAAACAGGGAACTATAAAACTTTAGTAAAAATTAATACAACAAGGAGCTGGTTCCTTGAAAAAATCTATCAAATTGACAAACCCCGACTAGACTCACTAAGGAAAATAGAGAAAGGACTAATATAAACAAAACCAAAAATGAAAGAGATCTCAATCCAAACATCAACTCTGCAGAGAAGATTCCCTCACCTCCCAGTCTAAGGCAGGTTCTCATACTCCCTGTAGTTTTTTTGTTGTTGTTGCTGCTCTTTTCATGCATGCAGTAAGGTATATTTTTGTGAGTATATAATTAATATCTAACTCTACCATTAGGGTCCAAACTCCACTAAGGTACAACCATATCTTTTAGTTCATAATCTACTGAGAACCTAGAACAACAGTGTATAAAATATAGTATATACTTATATTTGCTGAGGTGGGGGAGGGGGAAAGCCAATATTCTTGGATGAAGTAAGAGAATAAGAATACCATTGTAGAAACATGGAAATTGGGAAGGGAGTTATGAAGTGTTTGATTTCAAGTACTGATGCTGGTTGATAGCAGCAGAAGCAGGTGGACATAAGTAAAGATAATAAAAATTACAATGATATTTAACTTTAACAGATAATTGATAATGTATGCTATGCTTTAGGGCTAAAAATAAAGACTTGGAACATATAATTATATAAGTAGTAGTTAAATCCTGAGAAATCTAAATGAAAAAGTACATACAAACAATATTAGAGGACCAAATATTGAGATGTGAGGAATGTCCATGATTAGGGAGGGGGTGGGAGGGCCAAGTGAGAGAACAATGGATCAGAAGGACATGACCAACCAAAATCATGCAGAGTAACAGGCAGCACTAGGGAGGGGTTTTCCAGATTTGAATTGTCAAAGAAGTCAAATGCTGCAGAGAAGACAAGAATGGTAAGTATCAAACATGCCACTGGTATTGGCACAAGTTTGCTCCTTAAAGAGCTAAGCATGGGGATAGGGCCAAGATAGCAATGAAGTAGGTGGGTGGATGTTTCTACTCACATCCTCTGAGGACCAATCTGAAGTTATAACTAAATTTTAAAACAATCATTCTAAAAAAACCAACCCAGGACTAAATGAAGAGTAGTCTATAACCAAGGATTCACATAAGAAGCCAATCAAGAGTGGTAGAAAAGGCCAAGAAGTGAAAAGGGCTGTCCTACTCCCAGGAGCAAGCAGCCACCTGGAAGTTTTCCCTGGGAGGTGTGAATCCTAAATCCCTGGCCAGACTCACCAGCTTAGAGAAAACAGAGCCTAGAAGAGGTGCCCATGTGCCTTTTGGCAGTGAAAAGAGATGAGGTTTCTGCCTGTGAGAAAGAGACAGGAGACCTCAGAGACACAGGCACCCTCTTAAAGGGCCAACACAGAAAATCTTGTTCACAGCCACTTACTCTGGGCTTCAGCAGAAGGAGGGCTAAGAGGACTAGAGTAACATGAGGAGAATGTGAAATTGCCAGCCCAGGGAAAGACACAGTGGGGGATGGCCACCAGAATCCCTGTGTTGAATCAGTCTCCAATAACAGTCACCATCTTTCTTTGGTGGAGCAGTCCCCTCTGTGTAGCATCAGCCTTGGGGAAAGCAAGTGCTTTACTCTTAAGAATCTCTCTTGCTCCACCCAATGGAGATAGGGCCCTGCTGAGAATTAAGCAGCCTTGACCAGAAACTATGGGGCATAAAGAGATTCAGTTTTCTGAAATGGAGGCCAGAGCTTTCCCCCCAAATTTTCCTGAGAATATGACTTGTGCTTCTGCCTCACAGAGATTCAGTAGAAATTGTCTGAAGTGTAGGCAGACCAAATCTCTGGGTTCCAGAGGCCATACCCACTGAACTTCTAGGAGCCACACCCTACTGAGGTCTGTAAAGAGAACTCAGAACAGACTGACACCTGGGGCCTTGGGGTGGAAACACACCCATCACCTTTCTTGATATCTGACTAGTTTCAAGCAACTAGCAGACAAAAGCAGCAAGAGGCAGCTCTCAGGGAAACTTGGGTCTTTTGCTGACTTTTCCCTAGACTCAGTGCTGGTAAAAGCCAGTGTAGGTGTGTATCTTGGTCCTTCCATATCCAACTAAGCCCAGCAGAGGCAGCCACAAAGTCCTGTTTGCTTATAGCTCCAAAAAAGTTGTTTAGGATCTGTCACAGGCAGTGTCTTACACTAGTCTGTACCAAGTTTCCACCTAAGAGTCCCAGAACCAACACATCTAGTGGTGAGCTATAGACAATATCAGAGAGATATCCTTTGAGCATTACTAGCAGCATATCCAAAGAGAGAGCTCAGCAGCCACCAAACCCAGCTGAGATAATTTCTGCTTTCAGTGGTCAGCACCTGGATAGCAGCTCACACAAACTGAATGAGGTAGAGCTTCACAGTTAGTGTGCCAAGTCCCAAATATCCTGCCCTTCTGGCCTAAGTTACACAGGGGGGAAAGAAAGAGGTTCAGAGCTCAGCCATTCAAAGTGTGAGTTCCTTGGAGCCTAGGGTTGGGACTGGATGAGGGTCTAGATACCATATGGGGGAAGGGTCACAATCAATCCCAGTGGTAGTCTCTCTAAATCTTTCTCCCTGACACCAGAGGCTCTTCAGCTAAAAAAAATCTGCAAAGGGGACAATCAACCCCACCCAACCAGACCTGCTGCTGAGTTCTCTGAAAAAAAATAGAACTGGAGTATCCAGCAGTGACTGAGGGATTAGGCTGTAGAGTAGAGGCCACTTTCCCCATAATAATGTTGTGACCAAGAGTCTCCAGGAGTAGGGAGTCCCATTAATAACATTGTCACCCCAACCTCAGCTGCTCTAACCCACAAATCTTGCAACTTGTACAAGGGTTTGTGGAGTGAGGCCAGTCTGAGCTTACTCTACAGTCTTTCTACAGAACATTCTGCAGGAAGACCAGGCAGCTGCAAGAGAAGGTGGAGCAGCTGAAAAGTAGAGAAAAATCTCAAGGAACTTGGGCCTTTTACAGAGCTGTTGCTAGCTCTAAGCAGAAGGTAGTCAATCTTTATACACAGATTGGCCCCTCCCATACATACCCAAGCACACAAAACAGACACAAACAGTGAATAGGCTGGTAGCTACAGACAGGATGCCCAAAGTGGGTTACAAACAACATTTGACCCAGCACCAACACAACTAGTAGTGGGTTGAAGAACACATCAATGCTAGACTCAATGAGCCATAGAAGTGACATGCCAAAAGGAGGAATCCAGCAGGTACCAGATACTGCAAAGAATAACTATACTCCATAAGACAGACACTGCACACCATCTAATATGTGTGATCAAGGAAGGCCTTAAAACAAGCCAGTTTGAAAGGTTGATTTCACCCACAAAAGGGGCATCATAATTCAAGACTTACATATAACAGGAGGGTAAATATAACCTTTAAGAAACATTCCTAGAGCAAGGAGCTTAGGTGACCTGGAGGCTAATATTACTGAGTCCACCTTCCTCATAAAGACATCACAGCCTGACCAGGCAGTGGTGCAGTGGATAGAGCATTGGACTGGGATGCAAAAGGAGCCAGGTTCAAGACCCTGAAGTCACTAGCTTGAGCATGGGCTCAACTGATTTGAGAAAAAGCTCACCAGTTTGGACCCAAGGTCGCTGGTTCGAGCAAGGGGTTACTCGGTCTGCTGAAGGCCTGTGGTCAAGGAACATATGAGAAAGCAATCAATGAACAACTAAGGTGTCACCACAAAAAAACTGATGATTGATGCTTCTCATCTATCTCTGTTCCTGTCTGTCTGTCCCTATCTATCCCTCTCTCTGACTCTCTCTCTCTCTCTCAAAAAAATTTAAAAAAAAAAGACATCACAATAAATTTGGGAGTCAGAGCAGAGCTACCTAATACACAGACAAAATGGGCAGACAAATAATTATGCCTCAAACAAATCAACAAGAGAAATCCCCTGAAAAAGAATTAAATTAAATGGAAGTAAACAAACTATGAGACACAAACTTTAAAGTAATGGTGATTAGGATGCTTAAGGACTTTGGAGTAGGAATGGATGATTACAATAAGAACTTAAACAAGGAGATAGTTAACATTAAAAAGAACATTGAAACCATAAAAAAGAACCCGTCAGAAATGGCAAATACAATATCTGAAATGAAGACTGCACTAAGAGGAATCAATCAATAGCAGGTTGGGTGAAGCAGAGGATTGAATCAGAAATTTAGAGGACAAGATAAACATAAACACAAAAACAGAACAGCAAAAAGAAAAGATGACCAAAAAGGCTGAGGAAACTCTAAGAGACCTTTGCAATAACATGAAGAGAAATAATACCCACATTATGGGGATTCCTGAAGGAGAAGAGCATGAACAAATGATAGAGAACTTGTTTGAAGAAATCATAGCTGAAAACTTTTCTAATCTGATCAAGGAAAGAGTCACAGAAGTTCAAAAAGTATGGAGTCTCATTAAAAATAAACCCAAAGAGGCCCACACCAAGACACATCATAATTAAAATGCCAAGGTTAAGGGACAAAGAAGGAATATTAAAAGCTGCAAGAGAAAAGCAATTAATTACTTACAAAGGGGCCCTAATAAGGCTAACATCTGATTTCTCAACAGAAACACTTCAAGCCAGAAGGGATTGACAAAAAATATTCAAGGTGATACAAAATGAGAACCTACAACTAGATTACTCTATCCAGAAAAGCTACCATTCAAAATTGAAGGAAAAATAAAGAGTTTCCCAACAACAACAAAAAAGGCTCAAGGAGTTCATTACCACCAAAGTAATATTGCTAGAAAACTTAAAGGACCAGCTATAAAAAAAAAGGAATAACCAAAAAAAAAAAAAAAGAGAGAGAGAGAGAGAGAGAGACAGAGAAAGAGGGTTAGAAGTTTAAAAAATAGATGACGTCAGAGTAATGGCGGGGTAGCAAGCGATACCGATAAATCTCCCCCAAAACTCAACAAGATCTTCAACCAGAAACAGAAAAACCTATCCTTGGAGCCTCCAGATGTTTCGCAATACACCCAAAGGTATGATCGAGTGAAAAATTGGCTAAATATATAACCAAACCCTGAAGGAAATAGGGAGTAAGAAATGCTCCACCTTCCTCACTAACCTAAACAGGGCGGTTTTCACTGGAAACTGAGAATATAGAAACTAAGGTGGGCAAAGGGGGTGAATAGATCCAGGCCACGGCACAAACGGCCAAACCAGGCTGTGGCACGGAGATCCAAGCCGAGGAAAAACTGTTTCTGTGACAACCTGGGCAATACAGCTAACACTCGCGCCAAACCCAGACAAAGAAAGACAAGCAGGGCAGCCAGTTTACCTGATCTCCTGGTCGGCATGCGCAGATAGTGGGCGAGAGATTCCTTCCAAAGCCCCAGGAGGGTGCGCCCATGTTACTCCACAGAGAGGCAGAGTCAGAGGCCTTTGTGTGGGCCGAAAGCCTCCGGGCCGCTCCAGCACCCTGGGAGAGCCGCACATGGGGAGGGAGCGAGAGCTAATTCCAACACTGGAACTTTTCAGTGCGGGCGGGAGGTTTCACTCAGAGGGCAAGACTCCGGCCTCACATCCTGGTCTGCGCACATGGAGAATGGGCAGGAGACTCCTCCCAGCACCTCGGGAGTGGGAGCCCGTGTTGTCCCACGGAGGGGCAGAGTCGGGGGCCTTTGTGTGGGCTGAGGGCGAAGTCTCAGGCTGCCCCAGCACCTTGAGAAAGCCGCACACGGGGACGGAGCGAGAGCCAATTCCAATGCTGGAACTTTCAGTGCGGGCGGGGGGTTTCACTCAGAGGGTGAGACTTCCGGTCTAACATCCTGGTCTGCGCACGCAGATAGTGAATGAGAGTTTCCTCCAAGCGCCCCGGGAGTGGGTGCCCGCCCGTGTTACAGGACAGAGTGGCAGAGCCAGATGTCTTTGAGTGGGCGGAAGCCCCGCCTGATTATGCTAGCGTCTCTGACTGACTGAGCCTTACCCAGAGCCCTGTGCTGAGTGGGAATAGAGTGGGGAGTTGCCAGCTCATTGAGCCTCTTACTATCCAAGCAGAGGCAGCAGCAACCCCATAGCTGGATCTTCAGGCTACTAATTGAGGAAGGAAAGACTAGGAGAGAGGCTCCAGGAACATGGACTCTCTCACTGTCGGAGCCTATAAATGCTAATGAGCCTCGACTGCCAACAAGACTGAAGCACAATACATGACATCGCCATAGAGACTTATCAACTGCAAACCTCTACCTGAGCATGCCAAAGGGGCAGAACCCAGGGTACAGAGTCAACGACCAGGAAGAGGGAGAGAAAAGAAAAAGCAAAAAGATAACCTCTCAAAATCAAGAATAATCTGCAGACTTTATAACCTATCCCATTTTATTATATTTGTTCGTTTGTTTCTCTTATCTCCATCCTTGATTTTTTTTTTCCTCTTCCAATTTGGTCGTTTAACTCTCTACCGGTCTTACTCTCTCCTCTCCTTGAACTACACTACCCATAAATGTTATATCTCCCATTATCGTTTCTTTCCTCTTCCTTTCTCTCTATGAGGGTTGTACTCCAAAACCCTTAACTCTCTCTCTCTCTCCTCTTTTTTCTTTTTTCTTCTTTTAGTGGTTCCCTCTTTTTATTCTCTCTCTCTCTTTCTTTTCTCCCTCTATATTAGTTTCTTCCTTTCTCCATTACATCTCCTCTCATTCAAACCTCAATAATGAACAAATTATTTTATCTGGAACTCAAACTTATGTTTGTGGGGGTTTTTTACTTCACCTTTTTAACTCACTAGCAGTGCTCCCATCCCTAGCTCTCCATTTTATCAAGCTCTTGTTCCACTAAATACAATATTAATTTTTTAATTTGTCCCCCCATTTTCCTGTTTCCCTCTTACTCCTCTCATAACTCTTAGTCAACCAACACCTAAACACAAATCATTTTATTCTTGATCCAAATTTTTTCATTATTTGCTTTTTGTGGGTCCATACCCCCCCTTTTTTATTATTTTTTTCTTGCCCCTTTATTACTTTTCCCCAATTCAGGCCCTCCATTACAGGCATTGTTTGTTCTATTAAATACAATATAATTCACAGTTCACCACAAGATTTTCTCAAGAAAGAGGGGAGAGGAGAGGAGAGGAAAAAAGGGGGGGGAATAATTTCCTTTTCTTAATTTTTATTTTATTTTATTTTTCTTTATTTCATTATTAATTTTTAAAAAAACACAACTTTTTTGATTTTTTATTTTTTTAACTTTTTATTTTTTATTAAATCTCATTATTACTATTAACAAAACCACCCTCAGATGCCATTAAGGAAGAGAAAATCGAATATCATGGATACAAAAGAAAGAGAGGTAACACAGATAGATGAGGAAAAATCTATGGAGAAAAAATTTAATATACTGGGAACCTTGGAGTTAAATGACAGAGAATTCAAGATAGAAATTCTAAAAATACTCAAAGATATACAAGAAAACACAGAAAGGCAATTTAGGGAGCTCAGAAAACAACTCAATGAACACAAAGAATATATGTCCAAGGAAATTGAAACTATAAAAACAAATCAAACAGAGATGAAAAACTCAATTCACGAGCTAAAAAACGAGGTAACAAGCTTGGTAATAGAACAGGCCAGATAGAAGAGAGGATTAGTGACATAGAAGACAAGCAACTTGAGGCACAACAGAGAGAAGAAGAAAGAGACTCAAAAATTTAAAAAAAAAATGAGATAGCCCTACAAGAACTGACTCCATCAGAAAGAATAACATAAGAATAATAGGTATATCAGAGGGAGAAGAGAGAGAAAATGGAATGGAGAACATACTCAAACAAATAATAGATGAGAACTTCCCAAGCCTGTGGAAAGAACTAAAGCCTCAAATTCATGAAGCAAACAGAACTCCGAGTTTTTTTAACCCCAACAAACCTACTCCAAGGCACATCATAATGAAATTGGCACAAACCAATTGCAAAGAAAAAATTCTCAAGGCAGCCAGGGAAAAGAAGAATACAACATATAAAGGAAGGCCCATTAGATTATCATCAGATTTCTCAGCAGAAACTCTACAAGCTAGAAGAGAGTGGACCCCAATATTTAAAGTCCTGAAAGAGAGGAATTTTCAGCCATGAATACTATACCCATCAAAGCTATCCTTCAAATATGAAGGAGAAATAAAAACATTCACAGATACAGAAAAGATGAGGGAATTTATCATCAGAAAACCCCCACTCCAGGAATTACTAAGGGGGGTTCCCCAATCAGATACAAAGAACAAAAATAAATAAAGCCACAAGTAAAAGCTCCAAGAAGAACACAATAAAACCAAATTTAAACTGTGACAACAACAAAAAGAAAGGGGGGAGAGGATGGAGATTAACAGTAGCAAAGGACGATGGAGTGCAAAAGTACTCACAAAATAGTGCGCTACAATGAACAGGGTAGGGACCCTTTTCATTACTTAAAGGTAACCACCATTGAAAAAACCACCACAGAAGCACATGAGATAAAAAAGATAGCAACAGTGGAAAGATGTATGGAATACAACCAAATAAAAACAAAAGATAGAAAAACGAAAGAGAAGGATCAAACAAGACACAAAACTAACAGAAAGCAATCTATAAAATGACAATAGGGAACTCACAAGTGTCAATAATTATACTAAATGTAAACAGATTAAACTCACCAATAAAAAGACACAGAGTAGCAGAATGGATTAAAAAAGAAAATCCAACTGTATGCTGCCTACAGGAAACTCATCTAAGTAACAAGGATAAAAACAAATTCAAAGTGAAAGGCTGGAAAACAATACTCCAAGCAAATAACATCCACAAAAAAGCAGGCATAGCAATACTCATATCTGATAATGCTGACTACAAGACAACAAAAGTACTGAGAGACAAAAATTGCCATTTCATAATGGCTAAGGGGACACTGAATCAAGAAGACATAACAATTCTTAATATATATGCACCAAACCAAGGAGCACCAAAATATATAAGACAGCTACTTATTGACCTTAAAACAAAAACTGACAAAAATACAGTCATACTTGGAGACTTCAATACACCGCTGACGGCTCTAGATCGGTCATCCAAACAGAGAATCAACAAAGATATAGTGGCCTTAAACAAAACACTAGAGCACCTGGATATGATAGACATCTACAGGACATTTCATCCCAAAGTGACTGAGTATACATTTTTCTCCAGTGTACATGGATCATTCTCAAGAATTGACCATATGTTGGCCACAAAAACAACATCAGCAAATTCATGAAAAAAATCGAAGTTGTCCAAAGCATGATTTTCTGATCATTAAAGCCTTGAAACCTAGATATTCGACTGCAAAATAGGAGGAAAAAAATCCACAAAAAAGTTCTGGAAACTAAGGACCAACATTACTTTTAGGACAAAAAGTGAATGGGGTGCAAAAGAAGAAATAAGTGCAGGAGATCAAAAGATTATACAGACTAATGAAAATGACAGCATACGACATAGTCAGAATCATATGGGAATGCAGCAAAAGCAGTTGATACTGAGGGTAAAGTTCATATCACTTCAGGCATTTATGAACATACACGAGAGAGCCCAGAGTGAATCACTTAGACATAAATCCAAAATAGACAAGAGGAGAAAGTCATCCACTGGGACACCATAGATGATACAAAGAATTATTGTAGAATACCTATGAAAAACTTCATGCCACTAAATTCAACAGATCTAGAAGAATGGATAAATTACTCTAGAACAATACAACCTTCCTAGACTGAGTCAAGAAGCAAGCAGAAAGCCTAAACAGACCTATCAGTAGAGAAGAAATAGAAAAAAACATTAAAAAACCTCCCCAAAAATAAAAGTCCAGGCCCTGACGGCTATACTAGCGAATTTTATCAAACATTCAAAGAAAACTTGGTTCCTATTCTACTCAAAGTCTTCCAAAAAATTGAAGAAGAAGCAATACTTCCAAACACATTTTATGAGGCCAACATAACCCTCATACCAAAACCAGGCAAGGATGGCACAAAAAAAGAAAACTACAGACCAATATCTCTAATGAATACAGATGCTAAAATACTAAACAAAATACTAGCAAATCGAATACAACAACATATTAAAAAAATAATACATCATGATCAAGTGGGATTCATCCCAGAATCTCAAGGATGGTTCAACATACGTAAAACGGTTAACGTATACACCATATCAACAAAACAAAGAACAAAAACCACATGATCTTATCAATAGACGCAGAAAGGCTTTCGATAAAATACAACACAATTTTATGTTTAAGACTCTCAACAGAATGGGTATAGAAGGAAAATATCTCAACATGATAAAGGCCATATATGATAAACTATCAGCTAACGTCATATTAAATGGCACAAAACTGAAGGCTTTCCCCCCTAAATCAGGAACAAGACAAGGTTGTCCACTCTCTCCACTCTTATTTAATGTGGTACTAGAGGTTCTAGCCAGAGCAATCAGACAAGACAAAGAAATAAAAGGCATCCATATCAGAAAAGAAGAAGTAAAGGTATCACTTTTTGCAGATGACATGGTCCTATACATCGAAAACCCCAAAGAATCCACAAAAAGACCACTAGAAACAATAAGCCAATACAGTAAGTTCGCAGGATACAAAATTAACATACAGAAGTCAATAGCCTTTCTATATGCCAACAATGAAACAACTGAGAACGAACTCAAAAGAATATCCCCTTCACGATTGCAACAAAAAAAAATAAAATACTTAGGAATAAACATAACAAAGAATGTAAAGGACTTATATAATGAAAACTATAAACCATTGTTAAGAGAAAACGAGAAAGATATAATGAGATGGAAGAATATTCCTTGTTCTTGGTTAGGAAGAATAAATATAATCAAGATGGCTATATTACCCAAAGCAATATACAAATTTAATGCAATTCCCATCAAAATTCCAATGACATTTTTTAAAGAAATAGAGCAAAAAATCATCAGATTTATATGGAACTATAAAAAACCCCGAATAGCCAAAGCAATCCTAAAGAAAAAGAATGAAGCTGGGGGCATTTCAATACCTGACTTCAAACTCTATTATAGGGCCACGACAATCAAAACAGCATGGTATTGGCAGAAAAATAGACACTCAGACCAATGGAACAGAATAGAAAACCCAGAAATAAAACCACATATATAGTCAAATAATTTTTGATAAAGGGGCCAAGAACATACAATGGAGAAAAGAAAGCCTCTTCAATAAATGGTGCTGGGAAAACTGGAAAGCCACATGCAAAAGAATGAAACTCAACTACAGTTTGTCCCCCTGTACTAAAATTAACTCAAAATGGATCAAAGATCTAAACATAAGATCTGAAACAATAAAGTACATAGAAGAAGACATAGGTACTCAACTCATGGACCTGGGTTTTAAAGAGCATTTTATGAATTTGACTCCAATGGCAAGAGAAGTGAAGGCAAAAATTAATGAATGGGACTACATCAG
Organism: Saccopteryx leptura; assembly: GCF_036850995.1. Lineage (NCBI taxonomy): Eukaryota > Metazoa > Chordata > Mammalia > Chiroptera > Emballonuridae > Saccopteryx > Saccopteryx leptura. The sequence goes on from NC_089510.1 coordinate 48,182,755, forward strand.
ACTAAGAAGTTTTGCTCAGCAAGAGAAACTGATAACAAAATAAACAGAAAGCCAACTAAATGGGAAATGATATTTTCAAACAACAGCTCAGATAAGGGCCTAATATCCAAAATATACAAAGAACTCATAAAACTCAACAACAAACAAACAAACAATCCAATAAAAAAATTGGAAGAGGACATGAACAGACACTTCTCCCAGGAGGAAGTACAAATGGCCAACACATATATGAAAAGATGCTCATCTTCTTTAGTTATTAGAGAAATGCAAATCAAAACTGCAATGATATACCACCTCACACCTGTTAGACTAGCTATTATTAACAAGACAGGTAATAGCAAATGTTGGAGAGGCTGTGGAGAAAAAGGAACCCTCATACACTGTTGGTGGGAATGTAAAGTAGTACAACCATTATGGAAGAAAGTATGGTGGTTCCTCAAAAAACTGAAAATAGAACTACCTTATGACCCAGCAATCTCTCTACTGGGTATATACCCAAAAAACTGAGAAACATTGATACGTAAAGACACATGCAGCCCCATGTTCATTGCAGCATTGTTCACAGTGGCCAGGACATGGAAACAACCAAAAAGCCCATCAATAGATGACTGGATAAAGAAGATGTGGCACATATACACTATGGAATACTACTCAGCCATAAGAAATGATGACATCAGAACATTTACAGCAAAATGGTGGGATCTTGATAACATTATACGCAGTGAAATAAGTAAATCAGAAAAAAAACAAGAACTGCATTATTCCATACGTAGGTGGGACATAAAAGTGAAACTAAGAGACATTGATAAGAGTGTGGTGGTTATGGGGGGGGGGGAAGGGAGAAGAAAAGGGGGAGGGGGAGGGGCACAAAGAAAACTAGATAGAAAGTGACAGAGGACAATCTGACTTTGGGTGATGGGTATGCAACATAATTGAAAGACAAGATAACCTGGACTTGTTGATCTTTGAATATATGTAACCTGATTTATTGATGTCGCCCCATTAAAAAAATAAAATTATAATAAAAAAAGAAGTTTAAAGAATAAAATGACAATAAATAGTACATATTAATAATAACCTTAAATGCAAATAGAATAAATGTTTCAGTCTAAAGACATAAGGTAACTGGATAAGAAAATAGAACACATATATGCTGTCTACAAGAGACCCACCCTACCTCAGGACAAAAGATACACATAAACTGAAAATGAAGGGATGGAAAAAATATTCCATAAAAATGGAAATAAAAGAAAAGCTTGAGTAGCAATACTTATATCTGAAAAAAATAGCCTTTAAAACAAAGACTATAGGAAGAGACATAGAAGGTCACTGCATAATGATAAAGGGAGAAATCCAACAAGAGGATATAACCATTGTAAATATTTATGCACCTAATATAAGAGCATCTAAATATAGTAAACAGATTTTGACAAACGTAAAGGGACATAAAAAGAAGAATTAAAAGACACACTAGATTAACTGGATTTAATTAATATCTTCAAAATATTTCATGCCAAAGCAGCAGAATATACATTCTTTCCAAGTGCACACAATACATTCTCTAGGATAAACCACATGTTAGGATACAAAACAAGCTTCAAAAAACATAAGAATATTGAAATCATATCAAGCATCTTCTCTGACCACAAAGCATGAAAATAGAAATCAACTACAATAGAAAATTTGAAAACCATTCAAACATTTGGAGACTAAATAGCATGTCATTAAATAATGAATGGGTTAAAATGAGATCAAAGAAGAGATCAAAAATTTTCTTAAAAAAAATAAAAGTGAACATGCAACAAGCTAAAATCTATGGGACACAATGAAAGTAGTTTGAGGAGGGAAGTTCATAGCATTATAGGAATAACTCAAGATGAAAGAAAAAGCTCAAATAAACAATTTAACCCTGCACCTAAAGGAACTAGAAAAAGAACAAAAATAAAGCTAAAAGGAATTAGAAGGTAGAAAATAATAAAGTTCAAAGCAGAAATAAGTTATATAGGGGATAAAAAAAATCAATGAAATGAAACCAAGGGCTGGTTCTTTGAAAAGAAAAACTTGGTTGATAAAACTTTAACCAGACTTTTCAAGTAAAAAAAGAGAGAACTCAACTAAATAAAATCAGGAATGAAAGAGAAGTAACAACTGACTTTAGAAAAATACAACAGATTGTAAGAAAATACTATGAAGAACTATATGCCAAAAAATTGGACAACCTGGCTGAAATGAATGAATTCCTAGAAACATACAATCTCACAAAACTGAATCTGGAAGAATCAGAAAACCTGAGCAGGCCACTTACAGCAAATGAAATTGAAACAGTGATATATATATATATCAACTCCCAGTAAATAAAAGTAAAAGTCCTGGACCAGATGGCTTCACAGACAAATTTTACCAAACATTCAAAAAAATACTAACACTTGTCCTTCTCAAGCTATTTTATAAAATTCAAGAAGAGGAAACTTGCAAGCTTATTTTAAAAGGCATGCATTATCCTAATTCCAAAACCAAGTAAAGACACTACAAAGAAAGAAAACTACAGGCCAACTCCCTGGACATAGATGCTGGAATTCTCAACAAAATATTAGCAAACCGGATCCAGCAATACATTAAAAAGATCATATATCATGATCAATTCAGATTTATTACAAGAAGACAAGACTGATACAATATTCACAAATCAATAAATGTAATTTATCACATAAATAAAATGAAGGATAAAAATGACATGATCATATCAATAGACCCAGAAAAAGCACTTGATAATAACTAGCACCCATTAGGATAAAAACTATCAGAGAATTAGAAATACAGAGAACATACCTCAATATAATAAGTCTATATATGACAAACTGACAGCCAACAATATACTCAATGGGCAAAAACTAAAAGCAATTCCCTTAAGATAAGGAACAAGCCAGGGATGCCCCCTTTCACCACTCTTATTCAACATAGTTCCGGAAGTCCTAGCCACAGAAATCAGACAAGAAGAAGAATAAAAGACACCGAAATTGGAAAAGAAGAAGTAAACTATCACTATTTGCTGACAACATGTTACTGTACATAGAAAACCCTAGCCTGACCAGGCAGTGGACAGAGTGTTGGTCTGGTACATGGAAAATCCAGATTCGAGATCCCGAGGTCACCAGCTTGAGCACAGGCTCATCTGGCTAGAGCACGGATTCACCAGCTTGAGTGTGGGATCAAAGACATGACCTCATGGATACTGGCTTGAGCCCAAAGGTCGCTGGCTTGAAACCCAAGGTTGCTGGGTTGAGCCCATGGTTGCTGGCTTGAGCAAGGCATCACTGGCTTAGCTGGAGCCCCCTGGCCAAAGAACATATGAGAAAACAATCAATGAACAACTAAGGTGATGCAATGAAAATTTGATGCTTCCCTTCTCTCTTCCTTCCTGTCTGTCCCTATCTGTTCCTCTCCCTGTTTCTCTGTCTCATTGTCTGTCTCTCACTTAAAACAAACAAACAAAAAAAACCCTAAAGTCTCTGCCAAAAAACTGCTAGACTTGATAAATTAATTTAGCAATATGGTGGAGTATAAAATTAATATTTAGAAATCAATGGCATTTTTATACACCAATAAACAAACAAACAAACAAACCTAGTAATAAATTTAGCCAAGGAGGTAAAAGACTTGTACCCAGAAAATTATAAGACATTGTAAAAAGAAATCAAAGGAGATACAAACAACTCGAAGCATATACTGTGTTCATGGATAGGAAGAATTGGCATCATTAAAATGTTCATTCTACCCAACGAAATCTATAGATTCAATGCAATTCCTATTAAAATACCAATGGCATACATCACAGGTCTAGAAAGTTCCAAAAATTTATATTGAACCAAAAGAGAGTCCAAATAGCCTCAGCAATATTACAAATGAAGAACAAAGTGGGAGATATCACACTTCCTAATATCAAACTATACTACAAGGCCACTGTAATGAAAACAGCCTGATACTGGCGTAAGAACAGGCATATGGATCAATGGAACAAAACTGAGAACCCAGAAATAAACACATGCCTGTATGGTCAATTAATAAACACATGCTTGTAATGTCAATTATTTGACAAATAATGCAAGTGTATACAATGCAGTAAAGATAGTCATTTTAATAAATGGTGTAGGGCCTGACCAGGTGGTGGCGCAGTGGAAAGGGTGTTGGACTGGGGTGCAGAGGACCCAGGTTCGAGACCCCGAGGTCACCAGCTTGAGCACGGGCTCATCTGGTTTGAGCAAAGCTCACCAGCTTGGACCCAAGGCTGCTGGCTTGAGCAAGGGTTTATTCAGTCTGCTGAAGGCCCATGGTCAAGGCACATATGAGAAAGCAATCAATGAACAACTAAGGTGTTGCAACGAAAAACTGATGGTTGATGCTTCTCATCTCTCTTCATTCCTGTCTGTTTGCCCCTATCTATCCCTCTCTCTGACTCTCTCTCTGTCCTTTAAAAAAAAAAAAAAAAACAAACATATGCACATATGTTCACTGCAGTGTTGTTTGCAATTGCCAAGATCTGGAAACAGCCCAAGTGTCCATCAGTGAATGAGTAGATAAAAAACTGTGGTACAGTTACACAATGGAATACTACACAACCATAAAAAAGAAGAAAATCTTACCTTTTGCAAGAGCATGGATGGACCTGGAGATTATTATGCTAAGTAAAATAAACCTGGCAGAAAAAAGACAAATACCATATAATCTCACTTATATGTGGAATCTATTGAACACACTGACTGCAGGACAAAATAGAAATTGAAACAGGGTCACAGGGAACATTGGACAGCTATCAGATGGAAGGGGTGAGAGGGGATGAGATCAAAGAAGGTGAAGAGATAAGCCAAAATCATATATACACAACACATAGATACAGACAACAGAGTACCAATAGTCAGAGGGAAAGGGCAGGTGGAGGTGGGCAGAGGGCAGTGGGCAAGGGGTGATATGGAGGTGGAAAGAGACTTTGCATGGGGCTTGGGAGGCATGTGGTGGATAGAGGGTATTATATTGAGTGGGACACTTGAAACGATGGAAAACACAATAATTAAAAATAAAAAAATTTAAATAACTGAGCACTTTAAACTATCATGAAGGATGAGTAAGCGAATCAGAAAGGTAGATAAAAGCCTATTTCCAAACACCTCCCACATGTACATCTGCAAATGTAACCCCGGCATCTTGATTAGGTCATCTAATCCCAGCAATAGGCAGATTAGAGGCTCTTGAAATGGCATAATAAAACACAAAGTCCCCTCCTCAGACACTTAAACACTACTTTCACTTTATTCATGAGCAGCTATTATGAACACTTGCTGACTGGGTACACGGTATGTATTCAGGTGTGGTTATTCAGCATGCTTTCCTATGGTCTTATGGATAGTGACATATTGTTCTTACTGAGAGATGCTAAAGAAGTCACCACCAACAAAAAAAGCTTTTCCCAGATTGTCCCCAGATTAGAATCCAAATTGGTTCTAATGTGAACCAATTATGTCACACATTCTCAGTAAATGTTTACTGATCCCGATGAAGATGTTATGACCTTTGATCTATCCTCACTGTACCCATTTTTATTTCAGCAGAGCAGAATTTGTTATAACTATCTGTGAAATATTTCATTAAATATAAATGCAAAAATCCAATTAGATAGCAATATTCCTTCTGGAGATGCTAATTAGCAAACATAAAGGGAGAGTGGTTTGGGGAAAACACTGAAAAGACAGTTGATGAGGATTTATACTTGTTTATAATAACACTGACAGCTTAAAATGTATAAACAATGAATAAGAAAAGATCAGAGGTCACTTATTTGAGTTTTCATAAAACCATAAGGTAATTCTAGAAATCAGCATATGTACCCTACCACCTAGCTTAGAGCTCAGAAAGAAAGAGAGCTAAAAAAGTGGAACTGGACACTTTCCATCAACAAGTGACCACTAGAAAGACTACTTTCTTCCAGTATCAGCAGATAGATGAAAACCTGGTTTCAGAAAAGGGTTCTACCAAACTGTTGCTCCCCAACCACTACCATCTCCTTTTTAAGTCCAGTTCACTTGGCAAATGTGCCCACCTCTTGTCAAGCCTATCCATGGTTCTTTAGGACTAGCGACCCAAGTATTCAAGTATCAAAATGTTCCCATATGACACTAGGGACCCATGACGAAGCCCAGGGGAAGGAAGACAAGAGAAAAGGAAGTTAAACTCCCCCAACCTCTTGCTTGATATAATCAGCCTTGCCTTCCTAAACCCCTATCTCCCAAAGGAGAGATGTGTTCATTGAAAGTGACCCTGAATATATGAAGAAGTGCTAATGGCTTTATTTATCCATGATTTCATAATAAACCAAGAATAAGTAGAAGACAGTAGATGGCATTTCCTTTTTCTCCTCAGTATATTCAGACCACACATCTGACATTTGTAATCCACTCTAGGAGTCATACTTGTTAGGGATGTAAACAACCTGAAGTAAATTTAAACCTCAGTAGAGAGAGGACCTCAAAACAATGTCATATGAAGACAAACTAAAGAAATTGAAGATATTCTGCTTAAAGAAGAGTAAGATGGGGTGGGATGTAGGGCAGAGAGACAGGAGAGTAACAATGCATTGATGAGCTGTACGACTGTCTTTGGTTTCTTCATCTATCCTATCAGACTGTAAGCATCATGAATGCAATGACCACCACTTTTTTTTTTTTTTGTATTTTTCTGAAGTTGGAAATGTGGAGGCAGTCAGACAGACTTTCGCATGCGCCCGACCAGGATCCATCCAGCATGCCCACCAGGGGGCGATGCTCTGCCCATTGCAACCAGAGCCATTCTAGCGCCTGAGGCAGAGGCCACAGAGCCATCTTCAGCGCCCGGGTCCAACTCCACTCCAATGGAGCCCTGGCTACGGGAGGAGAAGAGACAGAGAGGAAGGAGAGGGGGGGGTGGAGAAGCAGATGGGCACTTCTCCTGTGTGCCCTGGCCGGGAATTGAACCTGGGACTCCTGAACACCAGGCCGACGCTCTACCACCGAGCCAACCAGCCAGGGCCGCAATGACCACTTTTTATTTGTGTTGGGTACTCAGGGAAAGTCTGGGCCTATATAATAAGTACTCAAAAGATACTTGATTTAAAAATGGAATGATTGATAATTGCCTTCAAATCTTCAAAGAACTGCCATGTAGAAAAGTGAGATTTGTTCTTTGTGGTCCCAAATAACAGAATCGAGAACAACAGGTAGAAAGTAGAAGGAAATAGTTTTTATATTAATATAAGGAAGAACTTCCTAAAGAGCTCTTCTTTAGAAAGTGAGCATTTCTTCCTTAGAGATATCTAACAGAGACCAGCCAAATTTTGGGCAGAGATAATGATGCAGAGGAGACTTAAGTATCAAGTTGGTTTAATGGTGCCCAATCCTGGCTGCATATTAAAATCACTTAGGGTTTTGTTTTTGTTTTTGTTTTAATATAGATACCTAGATACAATCCTCAGATATTTGGTTTCAATTGGTCTAATGCAGCAGTTTTCAACTAGTGTGCCACAAGAAATTTTAAAACATGCATACCTGAGAATTTAGTCACTGACCTCTTTTCCCTTAGATTGTCTATTTTTTTTTAAATGACAACAGTGAACACAATAGCCATCCAACATGAATGAATCAAAATTATACCTACAGTCAAGTCCCAGGTTTGATTCCCAGCCAGGGCACACAGGAGAAGTGCCCATTTGCTTCTCTACCCCTCCCCCTCTCCTTTCTCTCTATCTCTCTCTTTCTCTCCTGCAGCCAAGGCTCCATTGGAGCAAAGTTGGCCTGGGCGCTGAGGATGGCTCCATGACCTCTACCTCAGGCACTAGAAATGGCTCTGATTGCAGCAGAGCAATGCCCCAGAGAGGCCAAGCATTGCCCCTGGTGAGCATGCTGGGTGGATCCCAGTCACACATGCAGGAATCTGTCTGCTTCCCCCCTGCTTCTCACTTAGAAAAAATACAAAAAAAATACAAAAATAATTATATCTACAGTCATCCCTTGCCATATCGCAGTTCATTATCCACGGTCTCACTGTATCACGGATTTTTATATTTCATATATCTAATTTTGCATCATGGATTTTTCGCTATATTGCGAGATTTTGTGGTATATAGGTATTTTTATATATTTAGTATCTTAATTATTTAGAAAGTGTTTAAGAGCATAAGAAGTGTTTATAAGAGTGTGGAAAAGGTTAATAACAGTGCAGGAAAGGTTTATAAGAGTGTAGGGAGGGTTAATAAAGCCTTAAAATATATATAAATAATAAAATAAATATAAGGTTGATACTAGACAGATTATTGCCTATCGTGGGGGGGTTCTGAAACCTAACCCCCACCATAGACTAGGGACGACCACATTTTTTGTTGTTGTTGTTAGATCAACATAATATATAATTTTTGGAGTGTTGCAGAATTTTAATAATTATGTGTGCTATGAGGTGAAAACAATTGAAAATTGCTGGTCTAACGCATCAATATTTTAAAACACTCTCCAGATGATTATAATGTGCAACTGCAGTTGAAAATCACTAGTCTAGATAAAACTTTAAGGCTATTTCAAACTTAGACTCTGTGATTCTACATCTGAGGAAATGAGTGCTTCCATTCAAAACACTCCAAGTTTGACTGACTACCTACTTCATTACATATCTGTAACACCGCTTAAAATAATGAGGTGTCTAAGACATTATTCCAGACATGCAAAGTTCTTTTCTTAAAGTTTCCTGATATGGAATCATCAGCAGCTGGATCATCAGTAGGTATGGATTTAATCAAAGGCTTCAGAATTCTCAAATTTCAAAATGCTTTTTGACCTTTCAGCCTGAGGACTGAAAATATCGAATGTGAATGGGAGAGTATATATGGTTGTTAGAATACAAGTAGGTGACAATCAGATAATTTCACATGCTGCTTTTTATCCAGGACTATTTTTGTAGAAGTCTGCTCTTTAGCAAATGAATAATTCACTTGTATTTCAAATGTATTTTAATATGCCACCATTGAAAGCAGGGTAAGATATATTTAAAGAATATGCTATCACTTTTTAATAGGTTGAAGAGTGATTTGGGGTGTTGGTCTAGAGAAGTCAGTCAGCTGCACATCTATAAAAAACAGAGAAGGGATAGGCACTAAACCACTTTCTTCAATCCAATACCTAGAGGCAAATTCTATTTGATAGCTTCTATAGTTCAGTTTCCCTTTGCTTTCCTTCTGTGATCCTGATTTTGCCACCTGAGCCTATTCAGGATGTGGTTGCCATTACCTGTGGCTCCCAATGACTGAGAATTCAACTCACTTTCATTTACATTCTTAGAAGACAATATAATGCTAAGAACAAATTTATCATAGCATTAAAATATAAGGTCCTAAAACCACAGTGAGACAAATATAATTAATTTCCAACAAAGAAAGTTGGAGGTGGGTAGGTACAATGACATATATTCAAGTATTCTAGAATGCAATGACAAAAGTTCAGTTCAAGAAGATACTGATTGATATGTATCATTCCAATAATGCAGATACTCCTTTTTTTTTTTTTTTTTTTTTTTTTTTGCATTTTTCTGAAGCTGGAAACAGGGAGAGACAGTCAGACAGACTCCCGCATGCGCCCGACTGGGATCCACCCGGCACGCCCACCATGGGGTGACGCTCTGCCCACCAGGGGGCGATGCTCTGCCCATCCTGGGCGTCACCATGTTGCAACCAGAGCCACTCTAGCACCTGAGGCAGAGGCCACAGAGCCATCCCCAGCGCCCGGGCCATCTTTGCTCCAATGGAGCCTTGGCTGCGGGAGGGGAAGAGAGAGACAGAGAGGAAGGCACGGCGGAGGGGTGGAGAAGCAAATGGGCGCTTCTCCTGTGTGCCCTGGCTGGGAATCAAACCCGGGTCCTCCACACATTAGGCCGACGCTCTACCACTGAGCCAACTGGCCAGGGCTGATACTGCTCTTTTAAACTGTATGTCAAAAAGAGTGGTTAGGTGCGACTTACTATATTCTTGGTAAACAGCTTAAGAAATTGAAACCGTGACCTTCAAGAATAAAAACCCTACCTAGTAATTTTTTTTTAATTTTATTTATTGATTTCTAGAGAGAGGAGAGAGAGAGAGAAAATGAGAAAGGGGAGATGGAGGTGCAAGAAGCATCAACTCATTGTAGTTGCTTCTCTTCTTGTATGTGCCTTGACGGGGCAAGCCCAGAGTTTCAAACTGGTGACCTCAGCATTTTAAGTCAATGCTTTAGCCACTGTGCCACCACAGGGCAGGCCCTAGTAATTTTTAATAAACTCATAGCTGCTAAAAATTATTTTTAAGACCATTGTCTTTTCTTAATCTGTTTAATGTCTAGTAAGTTCTACAATACATCAGTAATAGAAATAGAAAGCTCTGGGTGAATAGAATTTTTTATTTTAAGTAGGATGAGCTGGGAAGGCCTCACTTAGATGAAGTTTGAGCAAAGACCCTAGGACTGTAGAAACTAACCACACACATATCTGAAGAAAGATCCAGGTAGAGGAAACTTCAAATGAAAATCTCATGAGGCAAGAATGTGACCAGAGTATTAGAAGTCAGTATGAGCGCTGACAACATATAGTGAGAGAGGAGGAGACCATTAAGACATTAGCTCAAATGGTAACAAGCCCTGTAGGCCTTTGTAAGAACTGAGTGAACTGTGGATACATTGCTCCAGGTTTTGAACAGAGGAGTAACATGTCTGACTTTGGTTTTTAAAGGATCACTCTGCGTCCTATATTGAAACACGGCTTTAGAGGGCTAGAGCAGAAGCAGGGAGACCATTCTGGAAGGATATGGCAACAAACCAGATGAAAGAGAATTGTATTCAGAACCAGGATGACAGCAGGAGAGGTGATAAGATGTGGTCAGATTCTGGATATTTAGGTACTTTGAAGATAAAATCAATGTTATTCTGATGCACTGAAAGTAGGGTATGAGATAAAAAGATAAGTGAAGAATGACTTCAAGGGTTTGGTACCAAGCAACTGAGGGGAAAGAATTGGCCTTTACTGGTAACAAAAGATGAGGAGGGGCATATTTAGGAGAGAAAAGAAGTTCAACAGGATACATACTAATTTTTCAACATGCCTATTGCAAATAAGTGGAGAGTTAAGCACGTGATTGTGTGCATTTCAAGTCCATCAGAGAGTTTTAAGCCAGAGATACCAATTTGGGAGTCTTCAGCAGGCAGAAGGTATTTAAATCCATGAGTCAAGATGGGCATGCGTGTAGGCAGAATAAGCAGATATCTGAGGACTGAGCCCTAGAGATCCCAATATTTAGAAGTCTAGAGAGCAATATGCACCAAAGGGACTGAGATAGATCAGCCTTTGACCCCTGACATGTGAGAAAACCAGAATGTGCTGTCCTGGAAGCCAAGGGAAGAGACGTTTCAAGTAAAAGAGTATAACCCAATATGTATAACCCACCCACTACGCTTGATCACAGAGCTATTTCGTAGCTGAGCATAAGAACTGACCTCTGTATTTAGATAGCTGATGGGATGGTCACCTAGGTGTCATTATAAGAGCTGCTCTTGGTTTGGAAGGGGAGGAGAGTAACAGCTTATATGGTATGAATTCCAGACAGAAACAGAGGACATCAAAAAAACAAGTATACACTATCCAAGTAGCCATCACTGTGGGAGACAATGAAGAACTAAATAAACATATCCACTGGCTTAAGCAGAACTCAGCATTTATAAAATGGATCCATATTTCTATTCTCCAAGGACAGAAAAAGCTGCTTATCACTTTGTAATAATGTGAGACATTTTTTTTCCGTTTGATTGGAGAGAGAAAGAAAGAGAGAGAGAGGAAAGGAGGTAGAGAGAGAAGTATTCACTCATTGTTCCACTTAGTTGTGCACTCGTTGGTTGCTTCTTGTATGTGCCCTGACCCAAGATTGAACCTGTGACCTCATTATATCAAGACAATGCTCCATCCACTGTGCAACCCAGCCTTACCCAAGACATTTTTTTCACTTAGAAATTAAATTTAATGGGCGACATTGAACAATAAGAGCACATAGGTTTCAGGTGAACATCTTCATAGCATTTGAATTGTTGATTGTCTGTGTGCCCATCACCCAAAGTCAAATCATTTTCAATCACCATATATTTGTTCCTCTTTACTCCCTTCCCCCTGGTAACCACTTCACATATATCTGTGTCTATGAGTCCCAGTTTTATATCCCACTTATGTGAGACATTCTTTTTTTTTTTTAATTTTTTTTAATTTTTTTTAATTCATTTTAGAGAGGAGAGGAAGAGAGAGAGAGAAGAGAGACAGAGAGAGAGAAGGGAGGAGGAGCTGGAAGCAGCAACTCCCATATGTGCCTTGACCAGGCAAGCCCAGGGTTTTCAACCGGCGACCTCAGCATTTCCAGGTCGACGCTTTATCCACTGTGCCACCACAAGTCAGGCTATGTGAGACATTCTTAACTGCTTATGTTTTCAGTCTCCTCTGAATCTAAAGTCAGTGTTCCTATTTAGTCTGACAAACTCAGGAAGCAGGCTTGGATTTCAGCTCCAAACATGGTCGTAGGCCATAGCACAAACCCAGGCCCAAAATGCCTCAGATCTCCACCCAATCAATAAATTGCAGTTAATGCCCTTAGGAAAAATGGTCTCCGATGAAACTCCAAGTTAGCAGCCAATCCAAGCCCATTAACTTCCACATCTGGAAATAGGTGAGAAAGAAAATGAGGCTGATGGCTTCAATTTAGTTCTCATTTATCAGCATCACAATAACCTGACTCAACATATAGTTCAGAGTGATTGGATGAAATTGCTGAGTAGAGGTCCAAGGCCCAAATAATGAGGCTGAAGGTCAGAAGCCACAATTACTGGTACAGTTATTTCAGAGGACCAGGTTTAGAATCAGGGGCAAGAATAAATGGCACCCAGAGACTCAAAGCCAGAAAAGCTACCAAGCTGATGTAGCAGACTACCATTTGCCACTCACTTGTGACTTTGGACTCTTAATTTCATTAAAATTATACATAACAATAGTCATTATAATAAACCTTATATTTCACCTGACCGGGTGGTGGTGCAATGGATAGAGTGTCGGACTGGGATGCGAAAGACCCAGGTTCAAGACCCAGAGGTTGCCAGCTTGAGCATGGGCTCATTGGTTTGAGCAAAAGGCTCACCAGCTTGGACCCAAGGTCACTGGCTTGAGCAAGGGGTTTCTCAGTCTGCTGAAGGCCAACAGTCAAGGCACATATGAGAAAGCAATCAATGAACAACTAAGGTATCACAACGAAAACTGATGATTGATGCTTCTTATTTCTCTCTGTTCCTGTCTGTCTGTCCCTATCTATCCCTCTCTCTGTCCTTGTAAATAAATAAATAAATAAACAAACAAACAAACAAACATTATACTTCTATAGCTTAAACCCCTCCAAAATGTTTACTGTCTATATTTTTCACTTGAGTTCCCTGACAGGCAACAATATTCTCCATTTTATAGATGGAAAAACTGAGCTTGAAGAGGGAGAGGTACGTAGAACAGTAAATGGGGATACTCTGCATCAGTGAATAATACACTCCCCTAATTAGGAAAAGAATTGGCAATTTGAGTAATCAACTCTGGAGGGTTTATATAATATGACGAAAAATGTTTTCTCTTTTAACACCAAAATTCTTTTAAGGAGAAAATTATCTATAGTTAGGAAAATATTTTGATAAATAGAAGATCCTGGTTTGCCCAGCACAATCTCATTTTTTTTTCCTTTTGTCCTGAAGAAATTATTAATATCACCCACTTTTACTTTCAAAGGTGTTCCAGTTCTTAGGATGCAATCACCTTATTGAGATATGTATGCTACTACAGATAAGCTATCTGAGAGGAGGCAGGTAAGGAGGCCTCAAGATGAGATCCCACCCAAGATTAGCAGGAAATGTTGGCCACACTGTTACGCATTTGACATACATTAGAATGGTGAGAAGAGCCAGAAGAAAGAAGATAAATGAGTTGCAAGAAACTAGGCAAATAATGTGAGACTGGGGCACTGGGTAGGGTCAACGCCCAAATCCCTAGTTACAGGGGACCCTTAGGACTTTTTAGTACAAAGACATCTGGTTTCCAATTTGAAATTATTTTCACTCCTAAAATGTAAAACCTTGCCCTGTTCTCCCATTTCCCCCACTTCACTCAAGTCTACTATACATGTAAATACTTTCTGTCAGATTTTGTTTTTTTAAAGAAATTAAGGAAATAATTAAGAAATTACAGAAATAAGTTTCATGTCTAGGGCTAAGATACACAGAACAAAGAGAACACAAAAGGACAAGTGATAATGCAAAACCAAAGTATAGAGGACCAGAAGTGTAGAGCCCAGAGGTGACCACACACACATAAGCACCCTAGGAATTCTCAAAACCCACAAAGCCAACTGTGGAACTTTGGGACAATGTATTTTAATACTCATGGACCAGGGATACCCAGTTCATACCCGGATGGCATAAAAAGTGAATGCAATAGGGATTGATAGTTGTTTGATTAATCAGAAAAGTCAGTTCAAGTTCCTTATACATTTTATTAAAACTTAAACGTACAAATGTACATTCATTCTCTAATGTATTAATATGGAGCCAAGGCTGCTCCTTTGGCCATGCGTCTGTTGATTGGAATTCTCTGTTGTCTCTCTTACATAAACCGCATCCAGAATAATGCAGAATCTAATTTCTTTAGATGAGATGAAACTCTCCTAGTTGTCTATGATAGTTTTTCAATCTTTTGAAGATGTTTTACCCATCCCTAATTTGATGACAATTCTTCTCAGCAATTTGTTTTATCAAATCTTTCCAAAGAAGCTTAGCTTTCATAGGAATGCTTTCGTCTTGAATTAATGTCCTGTCTACTCACTTAATAAAATTATGTTATTATGATAACAAATACAATTGGCATAAACAAGTTTTCAACAAATGCAGCCAGTTCCAAGAGCAGGTGTGGGAGCAGGTGTGGCTGGTATGGTCGAGCTCTCCATTTGCCAGGCTCTGGATAGCATCTGTGTTTTACGGAGGAAAGGAAGAGCTTTATTATTCCAAGAAGCTTAGTAAATGGAGGTTATATAAAAAAAACTTCTCTTTGGTTTATGCATAATTTTCCTCAAGAGTTGAACAGCTTGTCAGTGAAAAGCATATTGGAGCTATGATCGTGCCCTGCTCCCTCCAGTGGCTGAATCACTGTTGACCTGTAGACATTTCCCAGAGTGCTCCTTGAGATCTCCATTCAGTGGGACGGACATGACCTAGAGGCCAGAGGACCACCTCCCCTCATGGGAAAAAATCACTCCCATTCCTAACTGAATAATCACAGATACTGTATAACAACAAGTCAGTCGGTATTTACCAGTACTACACAGGTAAATGAACACAAACACACACACACACACACACACACACACGAATGCACACACAATCCCGGGCAGGTGCACTGAGGAGGAAATACTCGCCTTCACAGCCAGCCGAACCAGCGCTGGTCAACACCGCTGTGGTGGGGTTTGACACAGCTTAACCTTCAGTGAAACTCCTCAAAAGCAAGCGAGCTGTAACAAAAGCCAGACAGAATAGCTCCAGGAGATTCTCAACAAGACATTGTAACATTTAGCAGTAATGACTAAACACGTGTATTCAATGTAAATTAGGAGTCTTTTCTTCTGGAAAGAGCAGAGAGCCAAATCTAAGCAGCAGAGAAAGCACGTTTCTCTTCATCAGAAGAGCACAATCATGGTGACATGGAGCAGGTAAATGAACTAATGTGGATAATTAGGATCTTTTTTCTTTTACTCCAAAGTGTGTAAAAGGAAAGGTGGGCATGTGAGGAGAAGAAAGTTAAAAACTTCTGGGAGATGACTTCCTTGGCCACCTGAGGAGAGGTGAGCCTTGACACTGTCTTGATGAAGAGCTGAGGATATCAGGAGCCTGAGGAAGTACATGAACATCAGATGTCAGAAATCCTTAAGTGATGACAGCATTCTTCAAAGTTATAGATTTTTAAAAAACATTGCTATTAATCACTATAAGTAGTTATTAAGCAAGATTTCTAACTATGCCTAGATTTTGTGTTTAGATTTACTCCTAAATGTGACTCTGTTTGCTCTGCTTATATATTCCTTTTTTTTTTCTTTTATATTTTTTTAGCGAGAGAGATAGAGAGGAACAGACAGAGACAGACAGGCAGGAAGGGAGGGAGAGATGAGAAGCACCAATTCTTTGCTGCAGCTTAGTTGTTCATTGATTGCTTTCTCATATGTGCCTTGACTGGGGGGCTCCAGCTGAACCGGTGGATCCTTGCTCAAGCCAGCAACCATGGGGTCATAGCTATGATCCCACACTCAAGCCAGCAACTCCGTGTTCAAATCAGATGAGACTGCACTCACACGAGCTACCTTGGAGTCCTCAGCATCCCAGGGCGACTCTCTATTCACTGTGCCACCACCTGGTCTGGCTGCTTATATGTATATAGACATCATGGTAGAAAATTTAATATAAAACATTGTTTTTATAAAAAAGGCAAATTTTAGTAAAAAAAATATATGTACCATTGTCTCAGGGGCTCAATATCACCAGTGGCTCAGTTGGGAATTCACAGATGAGGCGGTTTAACTATTGAGAGATCTAGAATTGCAGGGAAACCAGACAGTAAACCAAACTCTATGAAGTATTGACAATCGGCAGAAGGTAGAGACGCAAAAAGTGACAAACTGAGCTGAACATTTCCTTTGTTTTTGTATTTATTTGTTTGTTGGTTGGTTGGTTGGTTTATTATTTGTTCATTTCTCTTGTGGACAAAAATGGCCACATGCTGAACCTGACAAGCTCAGGGAAAACCTGCATGGTGGCCTTACAGACTCAGGGACCTAAAGTAACCACACAGGATGATCTGAAATTGGAATTTTTTAAGTAAAAGCCACTTATGGGGGGTAGTCATGTCCTAGGGTGTTATTCTCTATCTGAACGAAGGTAAGTGCTTGCTTTGAAGCCTGTCTGTTGCCTTTTGCATCTACAATAATGTAACTGCTAACATGCCTTTGGAATGTAGGGGTGAACCTTCTTCTTCTGCCCCCTCAGGGCAGGCATCCCACCAGAGGAGGAACCAGAAAGCCCTTCAGTATTATTATCATGTTAATTAACTTACCTATCTCATGCCTCCCTATGTAAAAGAAGTTTCAGTATATACACTTTTACTTTTTACCAACCCCCCCCCCCCCGCTTTGCTTCTCCTGCCTTCCTAATCTATCACCAATCAATTTCATGTGACCCCTTATGTCTTCCCCTTTTATTCTGATGTATAAAATCATTCCATTCTCCAGAGTACTTTCTCCATCTGTTGAGACTCTACTTCCCGGCAATTGTCGACAGCATGGCTCAAATAAACTTATAAAAATGCTTACAGGTTTGAAAGTTTGGGGTTTTTATTTTATGTTGACAGTCTTTATACTTCTATCTTTAAAAGATATAAGGAGACACAGAGAGATTAAGTGGAACTTGCTGTTGGACGCCACGGGAAAGAATCTTACTTTACCAGCAGCTCACTCAGCTAGGGAAGGGAGCCTCTGGTTCCTGCCTAGCCTTTGTGTTCTGAAGTTCGTGGCAGGTATCACTGGAGTCTCCACACTTTCCCTCCTTTCCCTAGTTCTGCCCTGTATGGTCAGGGGCCGCTGCCATCGCATTCACATGCAGGTTCCCATTAGTTTTGGGCAGACAGTAAAGAAACAGTAGAGCCAAAAAATGGTAGGCCATTCCTTTATTCAAGACTCACACTGGCCAATGAGCAACACACAGGGAAAACACTTCCCTCTTCATTCAGTCAGAGCTCACAAAGCCACTGACACATTACCTATTCCACAACCGGGAGAATCTTCTCCTGGTTTCTCTTAGAATTGAAGGCCTCACCAGTCCCAAAGCCCCTCATCTCTGGTTCCCCAGCTTCTCCATCAGCACTCTGCATTCTCTCTATGCTCTCACTCTGCAAAAATTGGCTTCTCTCTCCTCCAGCACACATTAGCAAGACAATGGCCCTTCCTAAGCGAGAAGATAATTTGCAATTTCACCCATACCTGGCACTGCCCAGTGCCATTTTTTAACACTAAAAGTGAGCAAACTCAAAAAATACAAATTTTACAAACTCATTTGCCCAACATCCCCCAGCTCAAATTCATGGCCAAGAGGCCCACGCTGAGGCCTCTGCGGGAAACCATCAACAGTAGTGGCTAATGGGAAGCCTAATGACGTCTTAATGGGGCGAGTAAAGCTAAGAGAGTCGCGCAGATAATATTTATAACAGAAGAAAAAGAAATGATGCAGTAAGATGGCCAGGCTAGGCACTGTTAAGCCTAGTAAAGACAAAGCAGCAACTCTCCAAGAGAAAGGACATTTATCACTCTTCTGAAGACTTCCACAGTGTCACTGTATCCACTGCAACCACCAAACACCAAGTGTAATGAAACAATATTCACAATGCACCAGCATGCCTCCTAGCACACCTGTGTTAAGCAACAGCAGCAAACAGACAAGTTTCTTAATTTGCATTTGTGAAACAGTGTTAACCTATAGGAAACAGGCTGCTGGGTCTCCAAGACCTTCAACAGAAACTAAACATGTTGTCAATCAAATTAAAATACAAGCACTGTAGCAGAAGAGAATGGTTTGTACAAGTATTGGTCTGTTACATCACCTGGTTTTACCAAACTAACCCAAATTTATCTTTAGAGCTTGGAGATTTCCATCCCGTCCACTCTGGTAATATTAACATACCTGAAAATTCTACAACAAAGTTTCTCAAAGCGTGATCCCAAGACCATTAGCATCTGCATCACCTGGGAACTTGGTAAAAATGCAAATTCTGAAGCCCCACTTGAAGCTTAGTTACTGAGCAAATCTGAGGGCGGAGCCCAGAATCTGTTCTAACAAGCCCTCCAGGTGACAGCAATAACAGGATAACAAGCTCAGGTTTTAGGACCGCTGGTTTGGTCTGTAACACCGAATCTCAAATGTGGCTATGCACTGGAATCTCTCAGGAAATTTCAAAAAGCAAAATGCTGATGCCTAGTTCCTACTTCTCCCCCAGCTCCTGAGATTCTGATTAAATTAGCATCAGGTACAGCTAAGACTGTTAAAGTTTTAAAAACTTCTCAGGTGATTCTAATATTCAGGGAAATTTGAGAAGCACTAGAACATTCTCAGGAAATGAATGGGAACAGACAACTTTTCACACCTGGCTCAAAAAGCATATGGGCAATCAACAGGTATTCAGAGCCATCCATTACAAATAATAGATAGTATATTTGTATACAGAGCTGATGAACAGTGTTCTTCTTTGATCACATTTCAATTAAAGAGAAAGTAAAATTTTCTCCAAGAACCTTAAGGCTTCATTGATTTATATGTATATTTGAGATTTCCTGTTTTGTCCTTACTGCTAGGAAACTAATTTTGTCCTAGGGAATTTATCTTCTCTTTTTTAAAGTACTTGACTCCTGTTCTTTTATAACTTTTATACCTTTTACACTGTTGCCAGTGCTTCTTTCTCCTTCCACTGAAGTACACGTGTGTCTAAGCTATGCCATGACGTGTCATGGGATCCAGGAAGCCACAGGATGAAGGTGGCACATAAGTCTGGAATCCCAGATTTAATCAGAGGTGGATCATTTAAAATGTCTTCATTTTAGTACAAACATCATATATCATAAATGGGAGGGCAAAATTTGGCCAGGCTGTGTTCTTCCCCCTATTGCAGGAATCAAAGGAGGACAAAAACACCCAGACAATTAGATGAAGGAAGTAGAATTTATTTAGCCAGCATAACAGCGTGACCCCAAGAGAGTCAACAAAACATATGCTCACCGAAGTTAGATTTCTTGCATCTTATATAGCTTTTACAGAATGCAGGTTTTCGTGCAAAGGTCTCGTTGCAGGCATTCCCAAACTACGGCCCTGCGAGCCGCATGTGGACCCCCTGAGGCCATTTATCCGGCCCCTCACCGCACTTCCGGAAAGGGCACCTCTTTCATTGGTGGTCAGTGAGAGCAGCACTGTATGTGGCGGCCCTCCAACGGTCTGAGGGACAGTGAACTGGCCCCCTGTGTAAAAAGTTTGGGGACCCCTGGTAGAGGTACACGACACTCACACGACTCCAGGATGGGAGGGTGAGTTTAGGTGAGGTCAGAGAATAGGCATTGTAATTTGTCAATTAAGGTCTTAAAAACTTTTAAGAAAAGAGGAAGAAGGGGTTTTCAAATAAATTTTCTCCTTTCTCTGTGTAGCAAGTTGCCCCATGTACTTTTTCAGAGAACTATGGGAAGCAGTTAATCCCCCTGCAGGCAGGCTCCTTCCCCTGCATTCTTCCTTGCTTCTTCCTTCTCAGTGGAGGAGGGGGAGGAGGGTCTGACTTCTTCCACCCCAGGCCTCCTGAGAACAGAGCCCATTTGCTCTCCTCTGCCAGGTG
Source organism: Saccopteryx leptura (assembly GCF_036850995.1). Taxonomy (NCBI): domain Eukaryota; kingdom Metazoa; phylum Chordata; class Mammalia; order Chiroptera; family Emballonuridae; genus Saccopteryx; species Saccopteryx leptura. Next base: position 48,203,260 of record NC_089510.1, read on the forward strand.
AAGCACCCCACGAGGAACGCTGGGAGGGCACTAACATTGCATATATGAGCCTTGTTGAAAAACACCTGAAACTGTTTGGGAAGAAGGCATAATAAAAACAAATAAATAAAGGAATTTCCCCTTGAGATCTCTTCTATGTACTTATTCAAAGACATTATTTTTAGTATCTCCTCTCCTTCAAACGCTGTTTATTCTTTGGATTCTACCAAACACCAACCTTCAATAAAGAGAAATAAGCTATTCTTCATTTGATATCATTGGCACATGAGATGCCGGTGTGGCAGACATTCAGAATTCCTTTGAAATAATAAAGTTAATCCACTAGCTTTTTTTTTTTTTTTTCAGTGAGAATGGATGCTGAGACTGGCCTTGCAGGTGCAGACATCCATCTCCAGGAAGGCTGCGATGAGGTGCAAGCCAGGAGTGGGGGTCAGAGAAACAAGAGAACCTGGCTGTATGGCCAGGGGCCACTGCCATAGTCGCGGCCATGCACAGGCAGGTTCACATTAGATTCAGGCAGATAAATAAACAGTGGTGGGTCATTCCTTTATTCTAGTCTCGTACCTTTATTCTAGTTTACGTACCCAGCAGGCAAGTAAAAACACACAGGGCTCCAAAACCCACTCACACATTCTCCAGTTCCACAACCAGGAGAATCTTCTCCGGTTTTTCCTAGAATCAAAGGCCCCCATCAGTCTCAGTCACCTCTACTTCCCATCCGCCAGCATGGCTTCCTACTCTGCACACCTTCTCCCTTCTCCTCTCTGCACAGACTGGCTTCTCCTTCAGCACCCTGCTATCTTGGCTTCCTTCTTCCTCCTACTCCTTCCTCTCTTTCTCTCCTTAAAACATTTTGGCATGAAACCCCTCCTCCAGCAAACTTTAGGGTAACAATGGCCCTTCCCAAGCAGGAAGGTAATTAGCAATATCACAGACCACATACCTGGCGTTGTCCAGTGCCATTTTAACAATAAAAGTGAGCAAACTCAAATAACACAAATTTTACAAATTCATTTGCCCAACACTGGCAGGAAGCAAAAAGAAGAATAAGCTATTGAAATTGGGATTCAAGGTAAAAACTTGTAAAATATTATAAAGCAAAAGCCTAATAAAATAGGGCATACTCACCCTGTCCCAGAGGAATGAGAGAGGAGAAAAAGAAGAATAAATGACAAAAATCCAAACCAGGATTACAACCTCAAGGAGAAATTGTCAGCATTTTATATAGAATTCTTGTGCCATATTTACACATTTATTACACCCAAGGGGTTTATTGTTCAGTCTTTCTCCTGTCCTCTGGGTGAAAAATAGAAATCTGGCCCTCAGAACTTTTACAAAAAATGGCAATAAAATTCTCCAGGGAGTTGGCCCTGTCTCCCAGCTTCTCCTACTTTCTAATCAAGACTGAGCTCACAGAATTGGTGCTTTGGGGTATATTTCATGTGACTTGCTTTAGGCACTGGCTCGCCACACTGCATTCTGGGGGCTTCTCACTCCTGCTGTGTTTCATCCAGTGCAGATGGCAGCACAGATAAGTGCAGCATCCCTGGAGTTTGTCTATATTTTAGAGAAATGCCGTTTCTCTCTCTTTTTTTTTTTTTTTTTTTGGTCAGAAAAAATGAAATCTAAAGCTACTAACTATCCTTAGCACTAACTGTTCTAAGCAGCCAAGTAAGCATATCCATTTCCCAGACAGTTGAAGAGATAAGCCTCTCACATTCTATTTACTGCATTTAAACCCTGTATATCAGAACTATATTAGGCCCTGGCCAGGCAGCTTGGTTGGTTAAAATGCCATCCCAATATGCCAAGGTTATGGGTTCAATCCCCAGTCAGGATACATATAAGAAAAAGAACCAATGAATGCATAAATAAATGGAACAACAACTTGATGTTCATCTCTCCCTTTCTCTCTCTCTCTCCCTCTCTCTCTCTCTCTCTCTCTCTCTCTCTCACTCTGGGGAATAAAAAGAAATACACACACACACACACACACACACACACACACACACATACATATTAGCAACATCCAGTCTATACCCCTCTTCTAATAATGGTGCACAAAGAGGAAAGATGGCCACTCACAGCCACACAGCCAGTGAGACAAGAGTTTCAGTATCCTAGTTTAATTCAATTTTCCTCCCAGTGCACCTCACCATGCCCCTGAATGCCACAGAGCACAGCAGGGCTGAGAGCCACTGCTGCAACCAGCAAACAATAAAGCAAACAGAATGAAACCTAACGGGATGGGAATGAAGACCTGACACTTGACGAGTGTGGAAAACCAATGCACACACGGGAAGCAGGGGGCAGACCGCAGTATAGGTCACAGCTCGGAGGGAAGCAGCGGTGCGATCAACAACCACATAAACTGCTACCTTTATTATCATCGCAGTCACTACGACCTTGGGGGCAAAAATCACCTCAGCCTTTAGGGGATTTTTGACACAGAATCCCTGGGTTTAAAGATGAAGGTGAGCTGTGAAATGGGGACAAGCTTTGCAAACAAACAGAGCTGGGTTTCTGCAGCAGCTAAGTGAACGTACCTTTCCCAAACCTCAGTTTGCTAGCACCAGTGAGGAGATTTGTCAGTCATAACACTGAATAATAACATTTAAAAACACAAAGATTTTAATAAAGCTCTCCCGGAGAAACAGTCAAATCTCAGGGCCCATACCAAATCTTTCTTCTAAATGTTTACTCACTCACCTCACTGATTACAAATCTAATCTCAGTTGGACTTATCTAGATAATACGTTTTTGTCCTGAAAAATTATCCCTCTGTCCCTTTCTTGCCCATGGATTGATTAATTGATTTTTAGAGAGAAAAGAAGGGAGGAAGACAGAAACAGAAAGAGAGAGAAAAAACACTGATTTTCTGCTCCACTTATTCATGCTATCATTGGTTGATTCTTGCATGTGCCATGACCAGGAATTGATCCCGCAACCTCAACTAGTCAGGACAATGCTCTAACCACTGGGATGCCCATCCAGGGCCCTCTGTCCCTCTCTAATTGTCCAGGAGTGGAAAGCCAAACTCCACACACAACTGAACTTAAAGAATAGAAATGCAACAACTAGAACAAAAGAAAAAAAAATACATCTGTCAAAACCATCAGTTTTAACATTAAAATAAATTCAATAAAAAAAAAAACAAAACAGGGAATCCAAAAGCTAACTAGAGAATCAAACATTCATTACATAATTTTGGAAAATTCTTCATAATAACTTGAAATGATTGCCTTGATTGGCTTTCTTATTATACATACAAGAAATTAAATCCTCCAGTTAGAGAAAGGAGCCTAGCAGGAAAACAGCAAAGGTATATTGGATAGAAATGACAGAAACCGCAGTCATCCGATCTGGATCAAAAATATTAAACAAAGAAAAAATACTCATTATTCTGTCAGCTTTAAGACATTTTCAGCTTGCTCATACTGGAACATGTCCCCCTCTGGTCTTGTAAAACTCACTGAGTTGGAGCAAAGTAGCATAAGCAGCCGTTTCATCTTCAAAGATGCCATGTAAAAAATACATAGTAACAAGCAGGGTTTTTCTTGTTCTTATTATGCCTTCACCCTGGTTCTCTGTTCTGTCCCAAGCATAGGCCATGTCTTAGTTGTATAATATCAAGTAGAGTTTACATTTTCTCGCACTCGCCACCACCTCCCCGCCTTGAGGCCTCGGCTACTGCCAGGGGAGCCCTCCCGGGTTCCTCCAGTAGGGACTGAACTTCCTGAGCCAACACATCTGACACAAGACTTACATCTCTTTCTGCTAAGACAGTACCTGGTAAACAGTGCCCACGTTAAACTTCCTGTGTTTGAAAAAGCAAATACCCCAAAATGGCATGTTTGTGGGTGTGTGTCACAGTGCTTTTGCTCTGTAAATTCCTCCTGAATAACTGATTAGACGGGAGACCAGTAGAGTCTTAGATCTGAAATAAAATTAGACCAGTGAATTCAAATTTACAGTTCTAAACACCTCTTCAAAGTGTAGGAGTTTTGATACGTCTTGTCATTTTCATTTTGTAGAACATTGGTGGAGTGCTATGTGTAGACAGATTAAGGATTCATTTCCTCGGGACCCCGCACCACCCTTTGCAATGAGCAGTGAGTTGGTGAAGCCAGTGAACAGTATGACCATGAGCTAGAAATAGAAGACCTGGCGATAATGTCATTGTTTTCTTCAGCTCTCTGAATTTTAGCTTTACTTCTCCTTCCTATCTATGGGCATTAGGATAAGTCTCTCTAAAGCTACAGTAGCCATCCTGGGAAGAGTGACTCTGTGCTTAATCCTACAGGATGTGATTGAGCAACCATTTTTGGAGACCCTTTTATAGGCCTCAAATTATGCAAATCCCTGTATCTCCAGCACTTAGCCAGGTGCATAGAAGACAGTAAATAAAGTTTGTTGAGTGAACAAATGAATGAACACTTCGCTTAAGCGAAGTGTTCTTAAAAAAGAAAATAATGCTAGAATTTGCATCAATAGATTTCAAAATTAGAAAAAAAAAGACAAGTTTTGACCCTATTGCCCAAAGAAATATGGCTCATGAGAAGTAATAAATTACAAAAGAAAAAATTTTAAAAGTCTGATTTGACCCCCCAAACAGTGCCTGATAGGAAATAAAGAGACATGATGATAAGAAGCAGAAGGAGTCAGACTACCAAGGGGCTGGAACCTGGGAAATGGTCAAACCCACCAGCGTAGGGCCGGCGGTCCCTCAAACTTCCGGTATTTGACAGCAGAAGTAAAACCAGGTGGTTGGAGCATCATAAGTAAAAGTCTAGCAAGGGCCACCCACAGGCAGACAGGGTCAGCCCTGAGATACTCTAGCTGCAGCTAGAAACTGTATCATAAGTAAAAGTCTGGCAAGGGCCACCCACAGGCAGACAGGGTCAGCCCTGAGATACTCTAGCTGCAGCTAGAAACTGTATCATAAGTAAAAGTCTGGCAAGGGCCACCCACAGGCAGACAGCTAGAAACTGATTTGTGGGGCCTGGGGCTTACAGATAGGACTTCTAGGAACTAGGTCAGCACCCACTGCTTAGGCAGAGTTAGCAGGAAAGCTCTCATAGCACATCTGCTGGAAGAAAGCCTGGGGTTTCCCTTGCCTAGCCTCTCCTCGGTCTCATCTGGCACTTGAGACCAGAGTGGGGCTGAGCTCACAACAGTGTCAACAACAAACACCAATACAGCACACCCCATGCCAGACACTGTTAAATACAGTCACTCCTGTAATCCTCTCACCAAATTTATGAAGTAGACACTATTATTTTCATCTCCACTTTCCAGAAGAGGAAACTGAGGCACAGAGTACTTAAATGCTTATCCAGGGTCCAGCTGCTAATAAGGAGCACCGTGGGGATCTAAACCCAGGCACCCTGATGCCAGAGTCCACGTTCTAAACATTCTGTCTGCTGCTTATTAGGGCCCCTGGCTGTGCGACTCCGAGGGAGGGGGTCAGAGAGCGCCTGTTTTTCTGAATAGGACCAATGCAACCAATTACCTATATAGAGATCCACGCTTTGAAATGTGCAGAATTAGAAAGTGATGCACATAACCAAAGGCTCACACACAAAATGGCACAACCCTGTGAGAATAACTCAGCAGGGCAAAAGCCCAAGGGGCCTGACACTTGCTCAGGCGGTGTATTAAAATTTACACACTGAGACTCAGATGTGCAGATATGGAGTTCAATTCCCATGCTCTTGAGCCCTCATCTCCCTTTGCCTGCCCTGCCGGGCTTCCAAGCAATCCCCTGTGGCTTAAAAATGTCTTCTTGGGGTGACTGCTCAGGGCATTCAGGATTCCTCCTGTTAGAGTCCACAGAGGGTGAATGAATGACTGCCTAGCTCTGGGAAAGGGGCTTGTTGCTGAGGGTCCAGCCTCACATACTCCTGGGCATGGGCCTCTTTAGCATGTGGCTATTTCAAAAAAATTGAATTAAATTAAAAATTCAGTTCCTTACTCACACCTGCCACATTTTAAGGGCTCCTCAACCACATGTGGCTCATTGCTACTGGACTTGGATTGTACAAATGATAGTACAATTAGAGCATTTCCACCATCGCAGAATATTCCACTGGAAAGCACATATACATAAATATGCACAGACACACACACATATAAAGTGCTGTCCAATAGAATATTCTGTGATAATGAAAATGTCCTATGTCTGTACCCTACATAGTGTGTGCATTCTTATTTGTAACTTACTGTTTTCAAAATTAACGTATATAATAGAATACATAGGTAACAGAACATTAGAGAATCGAGTCAGAAATCCCATGCTCTGTAGAACCAAGCTCTGCAAACAGATGGCACAGGGATATCGAGCCTCAGTTTCCTCATCATTAACAATGGAGGAAATAATAACACCAGTCCTACCAACCTCTCAGGTGGTTATAATGATCACTCGAGATAATGTGGAATAATGCACCTGGAAGGACTTACAAATTTTTAGGACAACACCCAAATTTAGCTACTGTTATTCCTATTCTGATAAAGAACCATGCTACACACTGAATGTTTCTGTCCTCCAAAATTCATATGTTGAAATTTCACCTCCAATGTAATAGTACCTGCAGGTGAGACCTCTGCGAGGTGATTAGGCCATGAGGGTAGCACCCTCATGTGCCAAATTAGTGGCAGTATAAATGAAACTCCCTCCAGCCATGTCAGGTCACAGTGAGAAGATGGGTATCCATGAAACAGAAAGGTGGCTCTCACCAGACTCCCAAGTTCGCCGGTGTCTTTCTTATGACCACCACAGCCTCCAGAACTGAGAGAAAGCAATTTCTTTTCTTTAAGCCACTCTACCTACAGTTCTGCTATAGGAATCTGAAGTAAATAAATCATTATTTTTTAAAGAAAAAAAAAAGATGTAGCAGGAACCAGACTAATTATATCTCAGGTACCAGAGGAGTTTGCATCTATATCTCAGGGTTACTCGATGTTAGCATGACAAAAATCATAAAAAATAGACAGTATATTAGGAGCCTAAGGATAGACGTGGTTAACAGGAGGTGGGAAAAGGGTTCCTATACCAGCTGTAGACCACCAACACGTTACTTATCAATTCTTAGAAAATTTAGAACATACTTTATAACAAAACATTTTTAAATATTTACAACAACAAAATGTATATTTTAGAATTACTTACCAAGCTGAATAACTTTAGAGATATAGCAAACATATAGTATGCCTTGATTTCAGCAAAATATTAAACATTCCCATGATTAGGACAGCAAAATTGGGAATTAATGGGCAGTGTGATTACATTTCTGTCTGCTTGAAAACCTACCCTCAGGTAGTATTGATTATATTTCAAAGTTAGCTTGAAAGGGGGTCTGGAGAATATTGTCCTTGGAGCCATTCTGTTGCACAGTTTTGACAATGATGAATGTTCTCAATGGAGTGTTTGCATATGACAACACAGAACAATTCACCTGGGCTTCAACAGAGAAGGCTTTGAAGGGGCAAGCAGGAAGCTCAACTCTGGTCACTTTGTCCTGCTAAACTAACTCCAACCACACAAAGCCATGTATTGTTAACCCCTCATTAGAATTAAGGAAACTGATAGAGTGGTTAAAGAAATGACTTGGAGTCACAGGGTCAGCCAGCAGTAACAGCATGTGGCCTGAGAATGACAGCCCAGTTTTCCTAACCGCTGAAGACTCCAGTCCTTTCTCTCCGCCTTATATAAACACATGGCTGAGGATTGTCTCCACTCTCAACCATGTATAACTCTTTCTCTAGCCTTTCTCTGCCTTCCTCTTCTTTTCCTCTCTTTCCCACTTCCTTATACTTTCTACGATCTGTTCGTTCTTCACCTTCTTTCCTGCCCAGGCCCAGCCCCAGCCCCATTGATGTCTAGGCAGGTTTTGCTCCACTAGAGTTCTTAAGGAGAGGCCAGGGGCCGATCCCTGCTCTAGAAAATGATGCTCATGTTCCGCCAAAGGCAAAATCACTGGATACCCCAAACACAGTTGGGAGTGACCCATATTTTACTGTTTGTTCCATTTTTAACTCCATCGGGACAAATAATTGTCCTATATTTTAAACTGAAACTAAGATATGTGAGCATGAGATAGAAGATGTAATACTCTCGCTTCCTCATTTCATAGTTGAAATCTACTGGGCCGAACAGATTTGTCCAGCCAACGTTCCAGAAGTGTGACCTCTTTCACCTGACACACACACATGCACCATCAGATAACTAGTAACCTCGACTTTTAATATTGACATCTGGAACCACAACATTTCCATTCACATCTCGCATGTTTTGGGGTTTTTTTACCTTCATAAAAAACCCTGTCTGATAGGAAGAAAAAATATTACCATTCCCATTCTAAAGAATCATCAAGTCAGAGAATGTCAGTCATTAAATTTTAAGGAATTACCTTTCCAAGTCTCTTGATGGAAAGTCCCCTGGTTTCCAGGCCAGCTCTCTTGTCACCTCACAGAGCTCCTTCACAGCATCACTAGAGGGAAAACAACATCTCCTGTCTTCTTATTCGGGTCTTTTTACAGAAATTTAAATTCATATCCTAAAGGTGGGGAGCAAGGGAGGTTTAATACAGAAATAATTTATTCTCCCTTTAAATGAAAAGGAAAACAAACAAAAAGTAGAAAAAGAAAAGGGGCGAAAACCTACGACTTCAAATGTAGTTTTGACTCTGTTCATGCACGGACGGGGAAACAGTTATGAACGACCACGAAGAGCAGCATCCTCCAGACTGACCCCCAGCTCCTCGTGCAGAATCTGTGACATCCTCGATGATGATAATGACAATTGTTAATGTTCATTGAGCACTCTCCAAATCCCAAGAAATATGCTAATGAGTTGCACAAACCCTCTAGTTTACAAAGTCTATGACCCTAAGAGGTAACTCCTATTACTATCCCATTTTACAGATAAGGAAAAACATTATCATCCATCTCTATCTTCATATCAGTCCAAAGATATCGCTGTTATAAATACTACCATTTTAAAGATGACAAACTGAAGCTTAGAAAGCTCAAGGAACTTGCCCCTGGGTCACACGGGTCTCTCAATGTGGAGCACAAAGCTCCCTCTGCAGAGTGATATCTCAGCAATACACCACATGCCTTCACCCCCTCCTCGCATTTGACCACCCATCTTTAAACAGTTAAAAGCAGGACCTAGTGGTGACATTCTGCAAATAAGCGCAAGTCTGGGTCGTGTAGTATCCCACTGAAACAAGACCAGCACTGGCCTCGAAGGAAATCGAGAGTCAATAATTCAAAATGTAGACATGGATTTGTCACAAAAGCAAACAACTCTCAAAAAAAAATTAGTAATTTTATAGGGGAGTTATTAAAAGAGAAGAAGAATTGACAGTTTATGAAAGGTGAAGTCATGGCATCGTGTTGCAAATCCTGATCATAGATTAGGGCTGATGAAGAGGATTTTTTGATTCAGTCACTGGGTAAACTGCTTTATTGGATACACTAGCACCACCTTGTGGTAACAATGAGAAACTTACAAGATTCTACCTGTTCCGTACCAATAAAACATGCCTTAGCTATGGAGGTAAAACTATGTTGGGTACAAATCACAGAGCTCCAGAATTTCGCTCACTAAATGATGCTGGGTTTTTTGACCAAATATCCTGCTTTGTGAAAATCTTATTTTATCCCAGACAGGGCTAAATGCAAAACAGTGCTATTCTTAGTATTTTCAAAAATATCTTTACGCATGAGAATCTACTGGTGAATGCTAAGACATAATGTTGAGATATGGTAATATCTCACGTTTATACAGCAATTTCACAGACATAATTTTTATTATCAAAACAGGAAGTAGGCAAACAATATATTCATCCCATTTTACAGATGAGGAAATTGAGGTTAGTTTGTCTTATATTAATTGTGAAGTTATTTGTAAAGCTCCCTGAGATAACCAAGAAGTTAATATGCCTGCACAGGAACTGAAGGTATTTACAAAGGTAAGAATACTGAAAAGGCCAAAGTATGAAAATCGACTCAGTCAAGTAAATGTTCCATTCGCTTTTAAATGACTTCTAAAGATGTGATATCTCAGCAAAGCTGCTATCCACAAGTTCAAAAAGATGCCTCCCACAAGTTCAGAATGAACAGAACCATACCAACAAATGCTCCCTGAAATAAGCAGCCATAACTGGCAGAAATGCTCAGCAGCCCCATGTGCTGGCCATCACCAAAGGCCTTCAAGGCCAATATACTGACGTGGAATTTCTGTCAAGCTGGCTCCATCACACTGCTGTCGAAATACTATATCATCTTGACCAGACCACTTCACCTCATCTTCAAGTTGTCCAAAATGTGCTGATTTTTCTTGTCCACTAATTGCTTATTGCCACACAAAGTCCCCACTACCGTAGGGTTCTCTGGGTGCTGAGGCCCAGGGGTGCAGGTGGAGAAGCTTGAGAAATTTTTTTTTATCCTTACGTTTGATCTAAGTCAAGAAACTTTATTTGGCAGAGAATAGTCCTATGTGTAATCTTACTATGTCTGTGGCCCTGATCATGGTGAGATGGTGGGCATCGGTCAACTTTTTTAGACTATGCTTAGTCAGACTTGTGTTGGAGATGGAGTGTTCACCTGTCCCACTTAGAAGTAGGCTTACTTGATTTCTTATTTTTGTATGATGTTATGAGACATTTGAAAGGTAATATGTTTGTTCAGCATTAATTTTGTTTATCTCAAATGTCAATTCATCAAATCTATTAATAAACATACTATAAAAATGTACACACATTAATCTTTGCATTTCTAATTATTTTTATTAAATATTTTTGGAAGAAAAAGGCATAAAACTTGACAAAGTTATTCTAAATTCCATTTGGAAAACTGAACAGACAAGAATATGTTTTTTCAATATCTTAAAAGAAGGATGAAGAACTCTCTCTTCAGGATATTACATTATTTCAGGTATTTTTCCTTTTATTTGTTGTTTGCCTTTAATTTGATGATAAATTTATCTGATAGATTACAAGAATTAGAAGTTTTCAAATAATTTTTGGCCAAAGATCAATATTCTTTTCTCCTTTTAGCCTCAAGTTAATTAATAAGTTTCTATATAAAGCCAGTGAGTGGATGATCCAGATATTCATCAGATATTTTTTTCAACAAAGACCCTCTGTTTTCTACTCAAGATAACATTAAGAAATCATCAGATATCAATTCTCCTTGAACTATTTCAAAGGCCTGAGCCAAACTGGACACACACACACATACACACACACCATATTCACTGGCTTAGGTCCACACTAGTTAAGTTCTCAGGGGATGACCTGGTTCCTCTATCTCTCCCTTGAGAGGTCACAGCCTCATGTATTATAATTAAACATGATTGACAATGATGACATCCAATCATGGCTTTCCTTTTTTGATCAGGGCTCCAAGAAATGAGCTTCTTATTCTCTAAAAAGACATTACAAAGCAGCAAACATACAAACATTCTGATGACATAATACAACATAAGGTTAATGAATATCTTAAGTGTTTATTCCCTTTTCCATTATATAGATCGTGATCATGTCCCAGACCTCACCATTCACACATCAAGGCTGCATTGTCAGAGCGCAGGTTGGGAAACCTTTTGGCAGTTGCAGCAGGGTTACCTTACCTAAGGATCCCTGAGAACAGGTCAAACAAAATCATTAAGGAATAGAAGAAATCTCAAATCTCATGGGTATCTTTGATAGATTTTTACCTATCAACAAAATAACAAGTCAATAATAAAAATAATAAACAGTATAGAAATACAGGCAAAGGATTATATCATTCCAAGAGAAAAGTACTAATGGCTGCTAACAGTATGGAACCCATGAGCTGCTTAAAAATATATGTAAATAAAAATAACTATAATTAAGGATATGTGAATTACCCCAGCAACAAGGTACTATTTTATGTCTATTCAGCTGGCAAAGATTGAAAACATTATAAAAACTCCCTCCTGTCCAGTAAGACTGATACCTTTTATATTGCTAAGCCTCTTCCATTGTAAAAATGCTAAGACAATATGCATCAAAAATCTTAAAAGTTTTTATAGCTTTTTGACCTAGTAATTTCATTCCAGATAACTACCCTAAGGAAATCATCAGAAATAGAGGCAAATTTATGTGCATATATGTTTATTATAGTATTATTTATTATAGTAATAAATGGGATCAATAAAAATTCCCAACAATAGAGGACTGCTTAAATGAATTACAGGCCATACAAGCATGCATACTGTGAACTGTTACATAGCCATTAAAAATTGCATTTACAAAGAATTTTGAAAAGCATGAGGAAATGCTTACAATGCACTTCGTAAGAGAAACAGGATATTTAAATAGCACAATCCCATTGTTGTTTTTTTATGTGTGTTTGCATTCAGGGAAAAGGGTGCCAAAACATGAACAATATGTACTATTACAAGTGATTTCTATTTTATTCTTTATAATATTTCTCTGTTTCTCCCAAAGTTTCTATAATGAGCATGTAATACTTTAATAATTAGAGGAAATGTTGACTTAAAGTGGTCAAATACAAGATGAGGGAGGGAGACTAGATTTGAGTGTTAAGCACACAATAGAGAATACAGGCCCTGGCCGGTTGGCTCAGCGGTAGAGCGTCAGCCTGGAGTGCGGGGGACCCGGGTTCGATTCCCGGCCAGGGCACGTAGGAGAAGCGCCCATTTGCTTCTCCACCCCCCCTCCTTCCTCTCTGTCTCTCTCTTCCCCTCCCGCAGCTGAGGCTCCATTGGAGCAAAGATGGCCCGGGCGCTGGGGATGGCTCCTTGGCCTCTGCCCCAGGCGCTAGAGTGGCTCTGGTCGCGGCAGAGCGATGCCCTGGAGGGGCATAGCATCGCCCCCTGGTGGGCAGAGCGTCGCCCCTGGTGGGCATGCCAGGTGGATCCCAGTCGGGCGCATGCAGGAGTCTGTCTGTCTCTCCCCGTTTCCAGCTTCAGAAAAATACAAAAAAAAAAAAAAGAGAGAATACAAATGTATTATAAAGCTGTACTCCTGAAAGTTATATAATGTTAATAACCAATGTCACCCAGTAAATTTAATTAAAAGAAAAATGAATAAGTATAATCTGCAGCTTGCACTCAAGACCCCAGAAAGATTCTGTTCCAGCTACTCTCTTCTATCCCAGCTGTTTCCTAAACACAGCAGGCATTTCCATACTCTCTGCTTTTTTTCTTAAAGTTCCTCCTGTAAAAACTTGAAAGTCACTTCCTCTAGGTGACACTCTCTGACACCTCCAGTAAGAATTGGTTTTCCAGCATCTTTATTTTAAAACCACCTGATACTTAGTCATAGGATGCCATTTACCAAGTTAATCCTGATTTTTCATTTATGTGTCTTTCTCTCCTCTTGGACTTTGAACTTTTCAAAGGCCCTAGGTCGTAGAAACCTTTAAATCTGTAATATTTAGTGCCATTTGTGGCAAGCCGTGAATATTAAATATACGGATGAATGAGTAATAAATGCAAGGATGGATGGATGGATGGATGGATGGATGGATGGATGGATGGATGGATGGATGGATGGACGGATGGATGGACAAATGGACGGATGGACAGACAAATGGATGGTTGGATGAAAGAATGAACAGACACCTATGGGTTTGTAAAGGGTGAAGTAATGCAGACACTAAGCCATCTTCAAGTTGGTTCACATATTTAGATGTGTACATGCAGCAGATAACACACCAGAAGCACTGTGCCGAGCACTGCTAAGACAATTGAGCTATAATTAGCTTATAATAGAACTGAAATTTTTCTGGTTGAAACAACAAATCTGTTATCCTACTTTACAGTAAATGGCTTTCTACAAGGGATATCCACATGCTATTTTATTATTAAAAAGCATTCCAATAAAAGATATACTGAGAAATTATTGCAATTTCTACTAATTAAAAACTAATTAAGTCATTTGCTGAATAATACATATACTCTACTTGCATTATCTTTGAGCATGCTCTTCACTTACAAATATTTGTCTCCATTTCATTAAAGTAATTAAACTGCTTCAAGTATGGTTATTTTTACAAGCATTTTATAGCCAACTCTCAATTTTCCATACCAATGAAGAAGCATAATTGAAATGTTTAAAACGGAATAAAAGATAGCACAGACCCCCCCCCCCCTGCAGTTCTTTTCCTCCTCCAGTTTTAACAAACAACACAAACAACTGACTTGAGCCTTAGCTCGGCTCCTTCTCTCACTCCCACTCTGGTGGTCTAACAGAAAATAATTGCACGTCAGCAGTTAAGATCATATTAATGAGCACACAGCGTCTCCTTCCCACCCCCTCTCCCGACCCTCCCCACCCCATCTCTGAATGTCCGTTAGGGCAAAACGGAGAGAGGAGTAAGCCTCCTTTACCAGGGCAGAGAGACAATCCTCAAATCAATGACAAAATTAATTGCACTCTGTCTCTTCTATCACATTGCCCATGCTTTGTCCCAGGCAATTATGACAATTCCTTAAGTCCCTAGAAGAAAAAAATGCTGCATAAAGCAAAAATTCCTTTAGGCTGAGCATTATAATGGAGATTCTGAGTGAAGGTGTCAGCATGTGCGTGATGGTGGATCTGGCTGCAGCTTTGTTTGCTATTTTTAAGTAAAGGGAATTATGTGGGGGAAAGATTTCCTTTCGCAGAATGGGAGGGGGTATAATTATGAAAGGGCAGAGAGTAAATATAAGTTGGAAGCATCTAATTACACATATTGAAAAATGTGACAAGAAAACATATATTGGAAACAGGTTGACAATCCATTTTCCATAATAGGCACTTTGTCGGGGATAAAACAAAATAGAGTTCTTCTCACTCCCTGATGTCAGTGCTTACCCTGAACCAAGAGCCGCCTGTGGGAGGAAACAAATGGTGCTGTTCAGAGAAAGCACCATCCAAGGAGGCAGAGTCATGAGGGGGGACAGACATGGGCGGATCAGGAAGGGGAGAGGTGCTCAGAGTGCAGATGGCATATGGCCCGGAAAGACTGGCTCCAAGGACCTGGAAGCTGCAGTCATGAGAGAAAGCAGAAGACAGGTGATATTCAAGATGAATGGACAGATGAACGGATGGGTGGATGGGTGGATGGGTGGATGGATGGATGGATGATGGACAGAGACAGACAGACAGATTGATAGATAGGTAGACAACTACATAGATAGACATATAGAAAGAAATAATATTTGTTAACCACACATAGCATTTAAGTACCTAATAAATGTACTAAACTCTCAAGGTCCTCAGAGACAATATTTCTCCTAAGTTTAAAGACACAAAACAGGCTATATGGCAGGAGACAGGGGAGGGAGTTTTTATTGTTGTTTTGTTTCTAATACAGGCCTCTGAGGTGGCCCCCCAAATGTGTTCAAAAGGCTTGAAATGAAATTTCATCCAAACCTCGTTGATTAAATGGCATCTCCTTTATCTTGGACTTTCCCCTGCTTTAAATTTTATTGGATTTTAATCGGAGACCATCTGATGAAATGTTTTTAACCTAGATTAGAATGGAGCATGTACTACAGCTGAATGAGAGGGAGGACAGTGGGATCACATAATGGAATATAAAATAGATTTAAAAAGCAATAAAACTGCAGCAGGCAGAGGGGTCTCCTCAGGGACAGGGGGAAGTGGCGACATGCAGAAATGGACTTACCACGCAGAAAAAAGAGAATTCTAGAAAGTTCCTTCCCAGGCTAAGGACAAGACCCCAGGCCACCACCACTCCCCTCAGGCCAGAATGTGCCTCGTCCTACCCAGGGACACAGCAGAGCGTAGAGGGAGGGTCTAGGCTGGCTTACGCGAATAAAACTGAACAAAGTTATAAAAAAAGGGAACAGCCAGAGTCCCCAAGGACCAGAGGCAGGCCCTTGACTTCTCTCAAATTCATTATGAGAGACAGTGGAGGTCATCTGGGGCAGGGCTTCTAGAAATTGACCATGCAACTGATCCATAGGAGATCTTATTAAGATACAGATTAGGATCGATTTAGAAGGTCTGGGGTGGGCCTGAGACTCTGCATTTCTAGCGAGCTCTGACGTGATGCTGATGCTTTGTTCTGGGGGCCACAGAAGGGAAAGCAGTGCCTTTCTCACCTGCATTGGCAGCACTCAGTACCCAGCGGCAGCTCAGACGCCTGAGCCCCCCAAACCCAGACTGGCATCTCGCGGATGGCGCCTGGTAATTTGCATGTTTATAGAGCTCTCCTGTTGACTTTTATGCCTACTCTTCCATACGCCAGGCAAAGAACTGATCATTTATAACATGGCATTCTCCACATAAATGACTATGGGACAAGAAGGCAAGCAACAAGTTGACTAACTGGCAGAATCGCGAGTGCTGTGAGGAGCTGAGGAGCGGCTCTCTCCCAGGACCTCAGCAGTGAGTCCATGAACAGAAGTCAGTGTCAGGAACTCTCTCCTTGGGCCCTTCCATACATGGTTTAGGGCAGGCAGGCACACCCACCTAAAGGCACATCCCAGCACAGCCTCCTATTCCAGGGAATTATTTGGGGAGCCATCTTTAACCCCATACTCTCCCTCACACCTTTCTGCCCACATCCAGTTGCCACGCCTTCTCGGCTCGGCCTCTAAGCTCCACCCTCTCTCCCATCTCCTCTCCATTTCCCCTGCTGCATCCCAGTCCCAGCCACTATCTTTTCTCGCCTGGACCAGAGCGTCTCCTAGCTGGTGCCCCAATGACTGTCTAGCTCCCTAACACTCTTCCCTATTTCACAGCTAGCCTAAGACTCCTTCAGAAGCTTCCCACTGCATTCAGAACAAAATCTTCACTGGAGCCTGAAGTGCCCTCCATGACCTTACTTACCTTCTGTCTCTCCTGAATCTCACCCCCTCTCCTTCCCTGTGCTCCAGCGGCATCAGCCTTCCCTGTGTTTCTTAAATTCACCAAGCTCTTTCTCACCTCATGCTCATTTCTTGTTGAATTTTCTTGTACAGACTGACCCCATGCTTCCTCTAGTATGAGAACCTCCCTGCCCACCTCACCTTAAGTTGATCACTCTCTTCCTCCCCCACCCTGCGTTGTTCCTTTATAGCATGTGTTATAACCGGAAATTAATTTACTTGTTTGTTCATGTACTTTTCTTTCTTTTCCATTATATCATTGTTCCTCAAAATGTGATCCCTGGAGAAGCTGCAAGAGCTTCACCCAAGAAATTTGGAAGGCTGTGCCTAGTTTCTGTGTATCATTAGCAAGCTCGCCTTATGCACTGCTGTGGGCTAAAGTTCGGACCGGAACCACAGGGAAGGAGAGACTTGGTCTGTCTTGTTTTGTCAGCCATTGTATACCCAACCACTAGACTAGTGCATGTAGTAGACATTTAGTGAAGTGTTTCTTAAGTGAATAGATAAATAAGTCCCTTAGGGCCAAAACAATTTTCATGTCCCAACCAGAATACCAAACTAAAGCCACTAGAATACCTGCCAAAGCTCTATTTGAGAGAAAACTCTCACATGAATTTTGTTTTCAATGAAGGGGCTCTAAGCTAGCTTCAGAGTAGAGACTGGATTTGAAATAGTAACACAGAAGCTGGAACACCAGCTGTGGTCTCGGTGAGATGAGGATGGCAGGAACTAGGCTGATGTCAGGGGACATGGAGCGAAGGAGGTCAATTAAAGGGTGGATCTTAGAGGCTGAGCCAACAGGACTTGATGTGGTGTGAGGGAAAACCGAGTCATCAGAAAAGGAATAAAAGGGGATAAAATGGGGGCTCACAAGTACACTGAGTCCCAAGTAGAGGAGACAGGACAATAAGGAATATTAAGCAGACAGCCTTTGCCTAAGAATGGCCCTTTTTCTGCTTACCCCCTTCCACCTCTCCATCCGCCCTCAAGCACAGGTAACCCAAAGGTGGAATGGGGCATTTAGAAGAAATCACTCAGTGGTCCCACATTCTTAATATGTGGCTGAAGACGCAGCAGTCGTGCAGGGGGAGAGACTGGTTCAGGTCACAAGGTCACAAGGCTGCTGGTGGTTTTGGGGATCGAGCCCCCGTCTCCTACCTCCTAATCCATTGAAATATTTGGTTCAGTGGGTGCTCAAGGGGGGTGGGGTGGCTCCAGGGCCCATCATGTTTGGAAATGCTGCAAGCAACATTCTCTCTAGAGTGCTTTAGTGCACATAATATTGACACTATGAAAAGCCTTCCACTGGAGAAATGCTGTCTGCCCAGCTTTTCTCAGATAGCGCCTATCTGGAGTCTCATCAGCTCATGGAGCTTGTAACACCTATTAGCATCCTCCGACCACACATACAAAGCAGGAGCTACAGGAGAGAGAGGGGTCAGTTAACCCAATTTAAAGGTTACGTCTGGAACATTTCATATACTTATTCAAGTCTTGGTGTCTTTGCCATGTTTATCCATTTTTGGATAAATGACTGTCTTTTGGATAAAAATTTCTGACTGGCTCGCCCAAACCCAGCACTCTGCAGCCCTGCACCGCCCGGCCTCCATTTTCTACTGTGAGGCCACAGCCCGCACAGGAGGGCACCCTGGCGCTCTGGCAGGAAGGACCCTCTGGGATGGCGAAGAGGATGTGGTGAACAGCAGCACACGGCCCAAGGATGACTGGGCACGGCTGCCCACCAAGAGGAAGGGGTGGGGAGGGGGCCCTGAGGGCTTGGGCAGGCTTGAGTCTGAACTCAGAAAACTGGGGAAGGAGACCTCTCCAAAATGGGGGATTCCAAATATGGAGGGGTGTACAGGTGGCAGAGCTTCCTCAGGGAGAAAGGCCAGGGCAGGACAGTGGGAGCCTCACTGAGCCACCTCACCTAGGGAACAGTGAGGAGCCAAGTCGATGCCCAGGAATGTACCCAAACCAAAGTCCAAATCAGCAAGGTTCTCACGCTTTAGCTGCATGACTTTGGACAAGCTCTTTAATTCCCCAGAGCCTTGCTTTCTGCATATGTAAAAGAGACATGGTTCTGTCTGCCTCTCAGAACTGCTGGGTGGTTTAAATCAGATGAGTGAGAAACACTGACAGATAACTGAAGTGCAACCAAATACAAGCATGAGTTAATAACTATTGCTGGAGTTAATTGAGCACTTACAATATGCTAGGCATTGGAGTAAGTATTTCAGAGATATTAGTTGTCTAAGCCTTCCAGGAGCTCTCTGTGGCAGATTCTAGTTCAGGCTCAATTTTAAACCTAAGGAAATTGAAGGCCAAGAAAACGAATTTATGTGCCTCAAGCACACAGATAGGAGCCAGTGGAGCCAGTATCTGAACAGAGAGAGTCAGGGCCCCCACACTACAAACTCTGATGCAGGAAAGCAGCAGAGAGGCAGGTGAACGGTGAGCCAGCAAACTCAGTGGGAGTGTGGGCTCTGAATGCTCTAAGAGTCAATAGCCCCTCCTGGGGTCAGTTTAACAAGCATAATCCTTTTATTTCAATTTGTATACTCTGCCTGAGACAGAGAAAGAACTAGAAATCCCATTGAGGGATCTAGCTAGTCTTCAGTGGGGACAGGAGATGAGACCAGCTGGGTGACCGTGGCTAGAGAGACAAATGTCAGCACCAGGGTGACGGCAATATTCTCCATGCTGCTGTCCAGGACTGGAGCTTCCTCCCAGGACCTCAGAGAAGTCCTGCCCACAGAGCCTGAGAGTGTGGCTCAAGCAAGGCCAGCAGTGGGCAGTCCCTGGCCTCAGTCACATCAGGCCACAGTCACCCTTGGGGAAGCCCATCCAGTCTGCTTGGTGCCGCAGCCCTTAGCAAAAACTCCTGGGTAGAGATTAAATCATGGGAAAGAGATTTTCCCAGTTGGAATTTGATGGACAAGCCTGGCCAGCCCTGAGTGACTTTTGGAAGAAAGCCAGTGGGGGCTTTAAAAAGCAAGAGCTCCCAGGAAGTAGAGGGGTGGCGGTGGGGGAGGGCGCAGTGACCTTTACGTCACCTGCTTGCACTTGGCCACAGCAGGTGGTCCCAATTCTCCAGCAAAGACCAATCCTTAAGGTTCCAGTATCCCATGCCAGCTGGCAGAGAAGTTCCATAAGGGCTTATTGTGAACCCCAAAGATAAATTATAGCCCCGGGTGAAGTCAAAAGAGTGGGGTGGGAACAGTAAGTGGATGTGAGGCTGTGATGCAGAGAATGGGAGGGGAGCTATATCCCAGCCCCGAATGCCATCTGAGTCATAAAATTCAGGATAGAAAAATTTGTCTCAGGAGGAAAATTACATGATAGCCAGTAGCCTATGGAGAAGGCCCCCACACCAAGCAACGCAGGCTGAAAAGGACAAAAATCTGTCTTACAGCCCTGGAAGGAGGGAAGTGGGGGCGAGAAAAGGATGAAAGGGAAGGAGGGAAACAAGGATAGGAGGAAAGGGAGGAAAGGAGAGAGAAGGAGAGAGAGGGGAGACGGGAGCTCCTAAAATTAAGGTCAAATACTAAAGTAGATGAAGAAATTCTATATCCAAGGCTGGCCCGTATGTGATAGAACCGTTTTGTTCTATTGCTTAAGATTTGAATAGAATCTACTGTTTTAAAATAATGCTGCCAGACTTTTGGAAAAGTCTGCTCTTCACTGTAGCTCCAACTCTTGTAACAAAGAGGGGGAAAGAGTTTAAAATTAAATGTAAATGATAAAAAAAAAAAAAAAACCCTCAAAATTTTCAAGTCAAATTTCATTAACTGATAAAGGTCTACCCTGAGCCCTGGGCAAGGGCAGTGGAAGGGATTTGGTTAATTTGTAAGATTAAAGGCATTTTGAATAATTGAGGCCACATTAAAGTGAGTCTGTAGTTTGAATGACATTCCAGGGTCAGAAGACTGGAAAGCTAAGAGTCCTTATCCCAAAAACACCAAGTTAGCCTTTCAGACAAGAAAAATTCAAGCTACTGTGGCCTTGAACTTCAATGACTGATAAACAAGAAGCGGACAATATAAATTGGTAATCTACCTGTTTATACATGAATTTATCTTTCCATTGGTTAAGGAATCTGACCAGTGGAGTCTTGAATATTTTAAGGTGTTCTGTACAAGGTAATGTGTTATCTTGACAGTTTATTAGCAACAAAGTCAAGAAGGTCAAAACTGAAGACTTCTTCTATAATTTTATTTCCACTCTGCTTACATCTTAATAGAAGGTGTCTCTTGCAACACTAAACAGAAACCAATCCACATTTGCAGGTGCAGAAAAGGTGCTTTCCAATATATTACCAGCAGAGAATGACATAAGCTTATTGGAATCAGCATTACTCAACACTCTTTGCACCTTGGCAAGATACAAAATGATCTGTTTCTTCTTCTGGCCAAACAGAAAGTGAATAATAAAGTTTATAGGATATAAAACTAAACCAGTGAATGGTAGTTTTATTATTGTTGCTATTATTAGTAAAAACAATTTCATACACAGTGCTTTATGGGTTTCTAATATTTTCCCATAGTTCACTGGTCAGAGGAAGCTGCTTTGGTTGAAGGAGCAGGTTGTGCCTTAGGAGCAGGCTGGGGCCGAGTGTCCCATCCCCTCATCCCTGCACGCCCTTAGAGGTGGCCCTTGAGCCTCAGTGAGACACAGAATTTGACAAACCACAGCCATAAATTGCCTGAATTTATCCTCAATGTGACTATCATGGATATTTTGGTTGGCACCCTAACCTCCCTTCCCCTTTCTCTTGGTTGCAGGCAAGATTTCCATTCTGAAATCAACACCCTACCCACTATAGGCCATGTGCTTTGACAAAAAGTCATGCCACACCTGATTCTAGACATGGAGAATGTGGAAAAAAATATATTATCCCAACCCCAGGCTTCAGTTACTTGTTCAAGAATACGACACAGTTTAGGCCAATTGAGACTGTACACTGGTGCTTTCTAAGGGTCTGCATCATCTCTCTTTCAAAGACTTACAGAAGCTTCCTATGTATGTATGTATGTATGTATGTATGTGTATATATATATATATAAATGCACACTCCAAATATGGACAAGAACATGTATGGGCCTTAATTTGTGACAACAATGGAGAGTTATTCTCTGGATGAGGCTGGCATCAGGAAAGGCAAAAATAGACAGATGAAAAGAAACATAATCCTTAACAACACTGTGATGTGCTGAATAATACCAACCCTAAAGCCCATACAGTTCTAAACCATCAATTATATAAGCTAATAAATTCTTTCTAGCACTCAAGCTGATTTGATTTTTTTGTTACTTGCAGCTGACTACACCCAACTGATAGGGGTACGGTGTGAGGTGATTTAGTCAGGTGTTCCATCTCCATTTTAGAGACAAGATTGACATTCTGAGATTTAATGGGACACAAGAGCACACAGCTAATAAGTGATAAAACCAAGTTCTGCATCCTCAGACTAAAAGTCCAGTGCATTGCCACATGCCATCTCCATGATGTGGGCCTAAAAAGCCCCCTTTTTGGTTTATGAGTCCCACTAATGTTAAATTTTAACATTCTGACATTATACAATTAAAATAAAAATGTGAGCGTTGGTTCAAAATAGTTTAGCTTATTGAAGAGTAACAGTGTTTTTGTTTTTGTTTTTATAGCAAAGAGCTATAACCCACCTGTAGACCGGACACTAAACCCATCAAGCAGCTCCCTTTAAGTCACCACAGACAATATCAGGAGCGAGGACAAACTGCAAAATGATCTGCAGGTGGCTAAGTATGTTGTTCTTACTGGACAGGCTACAAAATATAATAATGTAGATGCCCAGGTCAGTTATTTAACACCAATTAACAGCACTGGTTAGGCAGTGTGAATTCACAAACAGAGCTTTGGCCTTCCAAGAGTTTGTTACCTAATGAAAGAAGATGGCAATCCTTCCTTCCCTGGCTCCTTCTTCCTCCAACCACAGTCCTCTTCTACTGCCCTGATGTGTGATTAATTTTATTCATCTGTGTCCTAAATAATTGTGGTTGAATCAGGGTTCTTTCTACCATCACAGGGGAAGTCACCCAGCTTAGCTTAAAGATAAATCAATTATATGAATTATATGGCTCCAGGCAAGAGGAACAGAGAGGAAACGGTTAGAAAAAAAGAAAAGCAATTTGTTCCCTGAAGAGATACCTTAGGTTACTAAAGAGTAAGAACAAATTGAATCAAAGAAGAAAACTAATTAGGCTAGGAACATGACACAGTTTGGGCCACTGAGACTATACACTGGCACTTTCTAAGGGTCTGCAAGAAAGAAGCATCATCTCTCTTCCAAAGACTTACAGAGGGTTCATCTATAGGTATATATATATATATGTATATAGACTGTATATGTATATACACAAACTGCCTGGAGATAAAACATATATCAATTATTATTTCAAATTAGTGTTATTTTTATTAAGACTAATTTCAGACTGAGAAGGACCTAGGCAGGAACTAGGCAGTGACAGGCAAACAAGGGCTTATGCTCTTCTTCACACCTACCCAGATATTAGCATCATGAGAAGGTCAAGAATAGTGTTTAGGAGTTCTAGTTTCAAGACAGACCTGAATCCAGAGCCCATCCCAGTATTAACTAACCATATGACTATAAGACTCAGTAAATTACTGACCCTATTTAAAACTATTTCCTCATTTACAAAATAAGTTGCTGTGAAGATTAAGATTATACATGTAAAATGTTTAAAATACAGTCCTCAATAAATTGAAGTACTATTATGAGCCATATGCCAATCATCCTTCAAAACTTTGTCCAGATTCTTAATTGTAGACAGAGCCTTTTCTGGCTTCCCATGATCCATGATAATTTGACTGATAGCATTTACTAGAGCAGCATTACCAGGAGTTTCTCCTAAATGCTCTAGTCACAGGCTCCAGCGAGTTCTGTAACATTAACTCCTCTCCTTCCAAAACCAATCTTCAACTGATTTCAAGACACTCACTGGGGATAAGGACCATGTCCCTACATCACTGCTTTGTTTTTGGGGGTGTCTGAGCACTCCTACCATAGTCTCACCTGGCTCTAGAAGTGTGTAACTTCTGCTGACCTAAACAGCACTCTGGGGAAAGAGTGGCTCTCAGAACCATCATGGAAGGCAGGATCCACATGATCCATTTTCACAGAAGGTCCTGACTACTGAGAAAGTGAAAATGTTCATGTGTCTTCCTATTTTCTGCAAAAACTATGAGTCTCAAGAGCTCCCAGGTTGTCTTTTTCTGAAAACCCACACTGCTGTCCCAGGTACAGGCTCAGGTAAGGTCTTGAATCAGTTAAAATGGTCAGGAGACAAAAAATAAAGAGGAAATTTGTATAGAGAGAATTTAATACAAAGAATTACATGGAATTTTTAATAAAGAGACTAAAAGAATATTAAAGTATCACAGAGGCAGCAAGTACAAAAAACAGCTATCATCCCTAAGGCTGGCGGAGCAAAGGGAAGAGTATGTAATTATTAAAACTCAGAGAAGGAATAAAAGCTTACAGGAGAGATTCAGTCTTCGGAGAAGGGAGTGCCAACTGACATGCTGGTGTCTGGGTTGGTGGAAGGTAGAGGAAGGGGGGCATGCAATGAGCCTGATTCTGCAGATGCTGGAGAAACTGCAAACCAAATTCAGCTGCTGCTACAGCAAGAAATTTCTGCTTCCAGAGTGAAGAAGCTTTACTGGGTGAGAGTCAAAGGAAAAAGAGCAAACACAAAAGAGTAAATTCCATCTTCCCCCTCTTGCCTGGCAGTCTACCTCTTAGTGCCCCCTACTGGCCAATCCTAAGGAGGACCCAACTGACAAAATATAATTATGATTGGTCAACTTTAACAAAGCAGATCTAGAAGGGTGGCTTTGTAGGTGAGAAGCAATAGCTTCATGACTAGCACAAGGCTCCTCTCCTTGACCAGATACTTGCCCCACTGGGAAGTCACTGGAGGTTTCAGAGACATCTACTAAGCCCTTCTCTACCCAAAGGAACCCCAGCCCCAGTAGTCCTGAAGAAAGCAGGAATTTCCCAAGAATATGAAGACTTAAAATAACTCCTAAAACTGCTTACACCAGATCTCAGATGGGTCAAAACAGCCTGATATTTTGCATAAAGCTAAGGTCATACCTTATTTTCTTGACCACATTTTCTAGCCTATATCACTAGACTCTACTAATCAATGAGCACTAGGTAATAATTCACTTAATACAACATTAGCAATATAAAATGTCCCAAACTTGTCCTCATCCTCTAAGATAAATGTCTTCCCTTTGTTCTCATGGATAGATTAACATCTGAAGTGTGTATGTATATTTTCTATGCATTTATTATTTTTCTTTATGTGAGAGGAAGGGAGATAGTGAGACAGACTCCTGCATGTACCCCAACTGGGATCCATCCAGAAACTCTGCCTGGGGCCATGCTCGGTACTAGGCTATTTATAGCACCTGAGGCTGCTGTTGCCCAGACCAACACAGCTATCCTCAGTGCCTGGGGCCAATGTTCAAACCAATCAAGCCACTGGCTATGGGAAAGGAAGAGGGAGAGAAGGGGGAGACAGCAGGGGAGAGAAGCAGATAGTTGCTTCTGTTGTGTGACCTAACCAGGTATCAAACCCAGGACTTTCGAAGGCTGGGCCAATGTTCTATCCAATAAGCCACAGCCAGGGCATCTATTCATTTATTTTGCTTAAAATCCTATCCCAAGTTCCCTTACTATGCTTATGCAGAATGAGTTTTGGCTTTTTTACACTTCCATAAGAAGGAGAAGTCTGGGATGATGGCAAACTGGTACAAGTATCCAATATACCCCTAAATCCACATGGTCTGCTGCTCCTACTTAATTAGCTGATGGTCGATTGAGTCCCAGAGAGATCTCAGGCAATAATCCATGTCTAATGGGAGAGTCCATGGGAGACCTGAAGACCATGGTCAAAGAGCTAGAGTAATGACCAAATACCTGAAGGAACTTGGTCCCAGAGATTTTTCACCCCTCTAAGGGTAAGATCAACATTGGCCCCTGTGAGAAGTCTCAAGGGTGCCCAGAAAGCTGAGATGTACTGAACTATGAAGCTGAGATCTACCTGCCCTTCAGGTGAGGAGACTCTGTGAAGTTTGGGAAGAAGGCAGCTTTGTCCAGAGAATCCAGACTATTTTCACTTCACCATCCCATGAGGTAGAGATCACATTACCTCTCACTACCCTCAGGAATGCTGCCAATTAGGACACCACAATAGCCAGATCTGAGTATCAGTAACACACGAAAGAAAATAACAACACAGCTAATGGTTTCAGAGAAGGTAAGACCAAACCAAATGGGCACACAGTAAAGTGGTGCTTCCAGAAGAGACAGATGACAACTGATTACAAGTGTTACCAAAAGCACTTAATGAAATTTAAGTTCAGATCACAAGTATACACACAAGATCTTCTGGAACTGAAAACCTTCCTTTTCAAACACAATATCTCAGTAAATTAATTGACAGAGAAATCATAAACACTGAGCCCCAAGTTAGTGTCCTGGAACTCTAATTAGAACAATCTCAAAGTATGGAAAAGTAATTATGAGGGGAAACATAAAAGACTTAGAGAATAGATTCAGGATAACCATGATGCCAGTAATAGGAGTTTTCAAACTCACCAATGGAATACAGCAACAAGAAAAAATAATCAAAATAAATAAATAATAAAAGAGAATTTCCTGAGATAAAGAAAAGTGTAATGATTCAGATTAAACATAAAGTTCTAGGCAAATAAGACTGAAAAAGATACATTCTTGAACACATCGTGTTAAAATTTCTAAACTCAAAAAAATAACAAAAATAATCATGAGTTTCTAACAGAAAGAATAAGCTATTCACTCAGAACTGATATGAAAATTTTTACTCGTCACATTGGCAACTAGAAGACATATAGACATCTTTCCTACTGAGAGCAGAGGATTGAAACCCAAGAATTCTATATCCAACTTTGATAGTTAACTGTCAGGAGAAAAATTATTTGCATATATTCATGTTGCTCTTCCTTCATCAGAAGAAAATGCTCAAGAAAGAACACTAGAATCTATAGAATCTATGTAGCCAAAAAAATGAATGATTAGAGGCAAAACGTTAATTTGCAACAGAATGAAGAAAAGCAACAATAGTGAGCATCAACTTTTGCAGTGTATGTAAGAGAACTATAAATGAATCCTGAAAATTATGGGAATGAGTACTGTATGCACTAAATAAGGTTTATTAAAATAAAAGGGGTAAACTTTAGTGAGAATTTTAATAATACTAGAGAACTAACAATAATAAAATAATAAACTTTTCCAGCAAAACTTTGAGGTTGAGGATAGAGAAAAGAAAGATGTCTTCCAAAAGCCTCACCTGAGTTGGGGCTAGGAGCTTATCATATGGGGAAAGTTAAAGTGTCCTTTAAAAGTCTTATTTTAGGCGTGGGATGTCAGAGAAATGGCGCCATGAGGAGCACTCCCAATACCTCTCCCCAAAATTTCAACAAGTTATACAACCAGAGACAGAAAAATCTGTCCCTGGAGCATCTGGAAGTCCCACACACTGAACAAGAAGGTATAATTGAGCAAAAAATTGGCTAAATATATAATCAACCCTGAAGGAAATAAGATGGAGAATGGAACACTCCACCTTCCTCACTAACCTGAGCAAGGGCTGCTTTCACTTGGAACTGAGAGAGAGTGGGGGCTGGGGGCATAGAGGGAGTTGGGCTGAAGCACAGATGTTCAAGCCGAGGAAAGAGTGTGCCTGCAGCAACTCAGCCCATGCAAGATAACGCCAGCTCCAGACCTCAGCAAAGATGGGCGAGCAGCGGTCACCATTACCCCCGATATCCTGGTCCGCAAGTGCAGACAGTGTGCAAGAGGTTCTTCCTAGCGCCCCGAGTGTGGGCACCCATGTTCCCAGACAGAGGGGCAGGGTCAGAGACTTCTGTGTGGGTTGCAACCAGAGTCTCGGGTGTGGTCCCTGCTCCCCCAGCAACAGCGCCCAGGGAGTGCACGGAAGCGAACTTCCCATGCCCAGATGTCTTTGGGAGGGCAGAGCACCTCACCCAGCCATTCAGGCTAACATTCCGGGGTAGAAAAAAAATACAGAATAGCTATGAGGAGGGGTGCACAGGCAGCTTGCAGACTGTCTCTGGAGCAGATCTGTGGATACAATCACTGAAATTACAATAGCTTAACCTAAAGTCTGCTCACCACACAACTGGCTTACGTGGTTCTAGTTGACAAGGTCTCTCTCAGATCAGCCATCTAAGACAAGAGACATGATATTTTTTAGTGCCTCTTGCTCTGCTCGTAGGGGCGGGGGCAACTTCCTGTCAGCCAATACAGGTTGAAAAACACATTCCTACGAAACAAACCTCAGAGAATACTGCAGAAGTTAGACAGGCTAGGCTGTGGGCTTTTTTAACAAGGAAGAAGCCAGCAGAAAGCAATCCCATGGAATGCTAAGGCAAATTTAACTAGATATACCTGGGGAACTGAACAGAAATCAACACGCCCCCCTACCTGGCAGCTTTTAAGACCTCTTGTGCTGCAGGCAGAGATTAGGGCATTCTTCTTCCCAGCCAATACAGGTTACAAAGTACAAAAAGCCTAGGGAGAGTGGTCCCACAGAGTGCTGAGGCATACTGGACATACCTGAAGGCTCATAGAAAGACACCTTGAGAGTAACTGGCTCTCAGCCCTGCCTGATTACGCTGGTGGCTCTGACTGACAGAGCCTTACCCAGAACCCTGCACTGAGTGGGAATAGAGTGGGGATCTGCCAGCTCTTTGAGCCTCTTAATCTCCAGGCAGTGGCAGTGGCAACCTCATAGCTGGATCATCAGGCTGCTAATTCAGGAAGGAGAGATTAGGAGAGGGGCTCTGGGAAAACAGACTCTCCCATTGTTGGAGGCTGCAAATGCTAACAAGCCCCAACTACCAATGAGACTGAGGCCTAATATATGACATTGCCATAGAGACACATAAACTGCAAATCTCTACCTAAGCGTGCCACAGGGACAGAGCCTGGGGTACAGAGCCACTGAACAGAAAGAGGGAAAGAAAAGATAAAAGAAGAAGAGAACCTCTCAAAATCAAGGGAAATCCACAGTCTTTAACACTTTTTCCACTTTTTTTTGTTTCTTTCATTTTCTTATCTTTATTTATTTATTCTTCTTCTACCTTGGTCCTTTTATTCTCTGCTCATCTTATTCTTTTCTCTTCGTCTTGAACTAAATTACCCACAAGTGTCACATTTCCTTTTTTTTTCTTTTTTTTCTATCTTTCTATGAGGGTTACACTCCAAAACCCTTAACTCTCTCCTTTTTATCCTCTTTTTTCCCTTTTTCTTTTTTTTCTCTCTCTCTCTTAGTTTCTTCTTTTATCCTCTACTTTTCCTCTCATTTGATCCTCACTCACAAAAAATTATTTTATTTTGGATTCAAATTTTTTCTTTGTGGCATTTTGTGTGCTTTTCACTTTGCTTTTTAACTCATTAGCATTCCCCCCAACCCAGGCTCTCCATTCTATGTAGTTTTTGTTCCACTTAATACAATAGAATTTTTTTCTTTTTCTTGTTTCCTTCTTATCCCTTTCACTATATCTCTCAGTCAACCATCATTTATAAGAAAATTATTTTATTCTTGATCCAAATTTTTTCTTTTTTTTTGCATTTTGTGGGTCCCTACCTCCTTTTTTCCCCTTTATCACTTGTTCCAATTCAGGCCCTTTGTTATAGGTAGTTTTTGTTTCATTTAGCACAATATAATTCTCAGTTTTTTATGGTACTTTCTCAAAGAAGGAAAGAAAAAAGGAAAAAAAAGAAATAATAATTTTTTAAATTATTTTTTTATTGTCCTCTTTTTTTCTTTTTATTCTTTATTAATTCTCATTAGTGGTATTAACAAAACCACCCTCAGATGCCATTAAGGAAGAGAAAATTGAATATCATGGATACAAAAGAAAGAGAGGTGATGCAGATAGATGAAGAAAAATCTATAGAAAAAAATTTCATAGATTGTAAACCTTGGAGTTAAATGACAGAGAATTTAAAATAGAAATCCTAAAAATACTCAGAGATATACAAGAAAACACAGAAAGGCAATTTAGAGAGCTCAAAAAACAACTCAACAAACACAAAGAATATATTACCAAGAAATTGAAACCATGAAAATAAATCAGAGATGAAAACCTCAATTCATGAACTGAAAAATGAGGTAACAAGCTTAGCTAATAAAACCGGCCAGATAGAAGAGAGGATTAGTGACATAGAAGACAGGCAACTTGAGGCACAACAGAGAGAAGAACAGAGAGACTCAAGAATTTTAAAAAATAAGAAAGCTGTACAGGAATTAATTGACTACTTCAAAAAGAGTAACATAAGAATAATAGGTATATCAGAAGGAGAAGAGAGAGAAAATGAAATGGAGAACATATTCAAACAAATAATAGATGAGAACTTCCCAAGCCTGTGGAAAGAACTAAAGCCTCGAATTAAAGAAGCAAACAGACCACCAAGTTATCTTAACCACAACAAACCTACTCCAAGGCACATCATAATGAAATTGGCACAAACCAACGACAAAATTCTCAAGGCAGCCAGGGAAAATAAGAATACAACATATAAAGGAAGGCCTATT
This sequence comes from Saccopteryx leptura, assembly GCF_036850995.1. NCBI lineage: Eukaryota > Metazoa > Chordata > Mammalia > Chiroptera > Emballonuridae > Saccopteryx > Saccopteryx leptura. The sequence goes on from NC_089510.1 coordinate 48,233,806, forward strand.
AGATTATCATCAGATTTCTCAGCAGAAACTCTACAAGCTAGAAGAGAGTGGACCCCAATATTTAAAGTTTTGAAAGAGAGGAACTTTCAGCCAAGAATACTATACCCATCAAAGCTATCCTTCAAATATGAAGGAGAAATAATAACATTCACAGATACAGAAAAGATGAGAAAATTTATCATCAGAAAACCCCCACCTCAGGAAATACTAAAGGGGTTTTCCAACCAGATACAAAGAACAAAACAAAACAAAACCACAAGTAAAAGCTCCACCAAGAACACAATAACACTGAATTTAAACTGTGACAACAAAAACAAAAAAGAGGAGAGGATGAAGATTAATAGTAGCAAAGGATGATGAAGTGCAGAAGCACTCATAAGATAGTGTGCTAATGAACTTGGTAGGTACGCTTTTCATTACTTAACAGTAACCACCCCTGAAAAAACCACCACAGAAACACATGACTTAAAAAAGGTAGTAACTGAGGAAAGAAGTATAGATTACAACCAAACAAAAACAAATGATAGAAAAACAAAAGAAAGAATCAAACAAGATACAAAACTAACAGAAAGCAATATATAAAATGGCAATAGGGAACTCACAAGTGTCAATAATTACACTAAATGTAAATGGATTAAACTCACCAATAAAAAGACACAGAGTAGCAGAATGGATTATAAAAGAAAATCCAACTGTATGCTGCCTACAAGAAACACATCTAAGCAACATGGATAAAAACAAATTCAAAGTGAAAGGCTGGAAAAACAATACTCCAAGCAAATAATATCCAATAAAAAACAGGTGTAGCAATACTCATATCTAACAATGCTGACTACAAGACAGCAAAAGTACTCAGAGACAAAAATGGTCATTTCATAATGATTAAGGGGACACTGAATCAAGAAGACATAACACTTCTTAATATATATGCACCAAACCAAGGAGCACCAAAATATATAAGACAGCTACTGACTGACCTAAAGACAAAAACTGACAAAAATACAGTCATACTTGTAGACCTCAATACACCGCTGATGGCTCTAGGTCATTCATCCAAACAGAAAATTAATAAAGAAATATTGGCCTAAAATGAAACACTAGAGCAATTGGATATGATAGATATCTACAGGAAATTTCATCCCAAAGTGACAGAGTACACATTTTTCTCTAGTGTACATGGGACATTCTCAAGGATTGACCATATGTTGGGCCACAAAAATAACATCAGCAAATTCAGAAAAATTGAAATTGTACCGAGCATATTTTCTGATCATAAAGTCTTGAAACTAGAATTCAACTGCAAAAAAGAGGTAAAAAAAAAACCCACAAAAATGTGAAAACTAAACAACATACTTTTAAAAAATGAGTGGGTCAAAGAAGAAATAAGCGCAGAGATCAAAAGATATATACAGACAAATGGGAATGACAATACAACATATCAGAATCTCTGGGATGCAGCAAAAGCAGTAATAAGAGGGAAGTTCATATCACTTCAGGCCTATATGAACAAACAAGAGAGAGCCCAAGTGAACCACTTAACTTCACACCTTAAGGAACTAGAAAAAGAAGAACAAAGACAACCCAAAACAAGCCGAAGAAAGGAAATAATAAAAATCAAAACAGAAATAAATGAAAGAGAGAACAGAAAAGCTATAGAAAAAATTAATAAAACAAGGAGCTGGTTCTTTGAATAGATCAACAAAATTGACAAACCTTTGGCAAGACTCACCAAGGAAAAAAGAGAAAGGACTCATATAAACAAAATCCAAAATGAAAGAGGAGAAATCATCACAGATATCAAAGATATACAAAGAATTATTGTAGAATACTATGAAAAACTATATGCCACCAAATTCAACAATCTAGAAGAAATGGATAAATTCCTAGAACAATACAACCTTCCTAGGCTGAGTCATGAAGAAGCAGAAAGCCTTCAGACCAATCAGCAGGGAGGAAATAGAAAAAACTATTAAAAACCTCCCCCAAAATAAAAGTCCAGGTCCAGACAGCTATACTAGTGAATTCTATCAAACATTCAAAGATTTGGTTCCTATTCTACTGAAAGTCTTCCAAAAAATTGAAGAAGAAGCAATACTTCCAAACACATTTTATGAGGCCTCATACCAAAACCCGGCAAGGACGGCACAAAAAAAGAAAACTACAGACCAATATCTCTAATGAATACAGATGCTAAAATATTAAACAAAATACTAGTAAATCGAATACAACAACATATTAAAAAAATAATTCATCATGATCAAGTGGGATTCATCCCAGAATCTCAAGGATGGTTCAACATACGTAAAACGGTTAACGTAATACACCATATCATCAAAACAAAGAACAAAAACCACATAATCCTATCAATAGATGCAGAAAAGGCATCCAATAAAATACAACATAATTTTATGTTTAAAACACTCAACAAAATGGGTAAAAAAGGAAAATATCTCAACATGATAAAGGTCATTTATGATAAACCATCAGCTAATATCATATTAAATGGCATAAAACTGAGGACTTTCCCCCTTAAATCAGGAACAAGACAGGGTTGTCCACTCTCTCCACTCTTATTTAACGTGGTGCTAGAAGTTATAGCCCGAGCAATCAGACAAAATAAAGAAATAAAATGCATCCATATCGGAAAAGAAGAAGTAAAGGTTTCACTTTTTGCAGATGATATGATCCTATACTAGGAAATCCCAAAGACTGCACAAAAAGATTACTAGAAACAATAAACCAATACAGTAAGGTCACCCGATACAAAATTAATATACAAAAGTTCATAGTCTTTCTATATGCCAACAACAAAACATTAGAAAACAAACTCAAAAAAATAATTCCCTTCATGGTTGCAACAACAAATAAATACCTAGGAATAAACATAACAAACAATGTAAAGGACCTATATAACAAAAAATACAAAGCATTGTTAAGGGAAATAAAAAAAAGATATAATGAAATGGAAAAATATTCCTTGTTCTTGGATAGGAAGAATAAATATAATCAAAATGACCATATTACCCAAAGCAATATATAAATTTAATGCAATTCCCATCAAAATTCCAATAAATTTTTTTTAAAGAAATGGAACAAAAAATCATCAGATTTATATGGAAATATAAAAAAACCCAAATAGCCAAAGCAATCCTAAAGAAAAAGAATGAAGCTGGGGGCATTATAATACCTGACTTCAAACTATATTATAGGGCTACGACAATCAAAACAGCATGGTATTGGCAGAAAAATAGGCACTCAGACCAATGGAACAGAATAGAAAACCCAGAAATAAAACCACATATATATAGTCAAATAATTTTTGATAAAGGGGCCAACAACACACAATGGAGAAAAGAAAGCCTCTTCAATAAATGGTGCTGGGAAAACTGGAAAGCCACATGCAAAAGAATGAAACTGGGCTATAGTTTGTCCCCTTATACTAATATTAATTCAAAATGGATCAAAGACCTAAATATAAGACCTGAAACAATAAAGTACATAGAAAAAAACATATGTACTAAACTCATGGACCTGGGTTTTAAAGAGCATTTTATGAATTTGACTCCAAAGTCAAGGGAAGTGAAGACAAAGATAAATGAATGGGACCACATCAGACTAAGAAGTTTTTGCTCAGCAAGAGAAACTGACAACAAAATAAACAGACAGCCAACTAATTGGGAGATGATATTTTCAAACAACAACTCAGATAAGGGCCTAATATCCAAAATATACAAAGAACTCATAAAACTCAACAACAAACAAACAAACAATCTAATAAAAAAAGGGGAAGAGGACATGAACAGACACTTCTCCCAGGAAGAAATACAAATGGCCAACAGATATATGAAAAGATGCTCATCTTCTTTAGTTATTAGAGAAATGCAAATCAAAACTACAATAAGATACCACCTCATACCTGTTAGATTAGCTATTATCAACAAGACATGTAATAGCAAGTGTTGGAGAGGCTGTGGAGAAAAAGGAACCCTCATCCACTGTTGGTGGGAATGTAAGTAATATAACCATTATGGAAGAAAGTATGGTTGTTCCTCAAAAAACTAAAAATAGAACTACCATATGACCCAGCAATCCCTCTACTGTGTATATACCTTAAAAACTCAGAGACATTGGTACGTAAAGACACATGCAGCCCCATGTTCATTGCAGCATTGTTCACAGTGGCCAAGACATGGAAACAACCAAAAAGCCCTTCAATAGATGACTGAATAAAGAAGATGTGGCATATATACATGGAATACTACTACTCAGCCATAAGAAATGATGACATCGGATCATTTACAACAAAATGGATGGATCTTTATAACATTATATGGAGTGAAATAAGTAAATCAGAAAAAACTAAGAAGTGCATGATTCCATACATAGGTGGGACATAAAAACGAGACTAAGAGACATGGACAAGAGTGTGGTGGTTACGGGGGGCGGGGGGGAGGAAAGGGAGGGAGAGGGGAAGGGGAGGGGGAGGGGTACAAATGAAAACCAGATAGAAGGTGAGAGAGGACAATTTGACTTTGGGTGATGGGTATGCAACGTAATTGAATGACAATATAACCTGGAGATGTTTTCTTTGAACATATGGACTCTGATTTATTAATGTCACCCCATTAAAATTAATAAAAAATTATTTTTAAAAGTCTTATTTTATTGGAGCTAACTAGAGGAAAGATACAGGGTCTTGATGGAGAAAATAGGCAAAATGTTTTTTAAATACATAATACAGAAATATGTATATGAGTTTGAATAATAGAAAAGGAAACAGAAAAGTACAGATCTTCCAAATTAATTAGAGGGTATATCACTTTTAAAATTTGGATTTATTAGGATGACCCTGGTTAATAAAATTATATAGGTTTCAAGTGTTCAATTCTATAATACATCATCTGTATACTTGCACTGTGTGTTCACCAGCCCACGTCAAGTCTCCTTCCATCACCATTTATCCCTCCTTCACTCTCTTCTACCTCCCCTCACTGCCCCCCATTTCCCTCTTGTAATAACCATACTGTTGTCTGTGTCTGAGATTTTTTTCTTTGCTTAGTCCCTTCACCTTTTTCACCCAGACTCCAACTCCCTTCTACTCTGACAACTGTCAGTCTGTTCTCTGCATCTGAGTCTTTTTCCATTTTGTTCGTTAGTTTATTATATTCATTAGATTCCATATATAAGTGAAATCATATGGCACTTGTCTTTCTCTGACAGACTTATTTCACTTAGTATTATACTCTCTAGGTCTATCCATACTATCACAAAAGGTAAGATTTCCTTCTTTTTTAGAGCTAAGTAGTATTCCATTGTGTAAATGTACCATAGTTTTTTTATCCACTCATCTGCTAATGGACACTTTGGCTGCTTCTACATCTTGGCTATTGTAAATAATGCTGCAATGAACACAGGGGTGCATATATTTGTTTCAATTAGTGTTTCAGGTTTCTTTGGATATATTCCCAAAAGAGGAATTGCTGGGTCATAAGGCAGTTCCATTTTTAACTTTTTTGAGGTGACTCCATAATGTTCAATGTCCCTAATCAACAGAGTAATATAAATTAAAACTACAATTTGCTATCACCTCACACCTGTCAAAATGGCTATCATCAATAAATTCACAAACAAATGTTAGTGAGGATGTGGAGAAAATGGAACCCTCATGCACTTTTGAGGAGAATGCAGACTGCTGTAGACACTGTGGAAAGCAGTATGGAGTTATTTGGCCTTCATTCTTGATGGGTATTTTCACCAGACATAGAATTTTGAGTTAACAATTCTTCTCTCTCTCTCTCTCTCTCTCTCTCTCTCTCTTCTCTCTCTCTTGTAAAGTTGTGTTTCACTTTCTTCTGGCCTCCATGGTTTTTTATGTCAAAACCACAATCATCATAATCATTGCTTCCTTGTATGTAATGTGTCACTTCTACAGCTGCCTTTAGTTTCATCAGTTTGACTATGATGTATTTAGGTGCAATTTCCTTTAAGTTTGTCCTGTTTAAGTTTCAGTGAGCTTACTAAATCTGTAAACATATGAATTTATTTTCCCCATATTTGTGAAGTTTGGGTCATTATTTTTTAAAATATGTTTTCTGCCTCAATATTTTTATCTTCTTATTCTGGGGCCATGTTATGTATGTTAGACCTTTGGATATTGTTCCACAGGTCTCTGCGGCTTTGTTAACTTTTTCCGTCTTTTATTTCTTTGTTTCCTAGATGAGATTATTTTCAAATTTACTGACTTGTTTCTCTACCCTGTCTGCTATGCCATTGAGTTCATACTGTGAAATTTTCTGTTTTAGATATGGTGTTTTTAGTTCTAAATTGTCCATTTTGTTTTTTATAATATTTATTTATCTGAAGTGAGCTCCTATTTTTCCATTCATTTTAAGTGTGTTTACCTTGCCTCATGGAGCATATTTAATAATAATAGATGCTTAAAAACTTTGTCTGATAATTGCAACATATAGGCTATTTCAGGGTTGGCATTTATTTATCATCTTTTCCCTTGAGACCTGGTCACATTTTCTTGTTTTTTTGTATATAAAGTAACTAGAAATTAAAATATTATGTCATATAGACTCTGGGTCTTATTATAATCCTCTGTGTTGGTGAGGATGTTGAATAAATGGGAACTCTTATATAATGCTTGGTAGAATGTAAAATAATATAGCCACTTTGGAAAATAGTTAGGCAGTGCCTTATAAAGTTCAATATATTCCTACCATATAACCCAGACATTTTACTTCTACCTATTTTACCCAAGAGAAATGAAAGCATATGTCCATTCAAAGACTGCTATCTGGACATTCATAACAGTTTTCTTCATAAACTTCAAAAACCGAAAACAACCCCAAAGTCCATCAATGGGTCTTTGGAGAAACAAATTGTGGGCTACCTATACAATGAAATATATTTTAAAAATTAAGTGTTGACACACACACAAAGTGGATGACTCTCAAAATCATTATGTCACTTGAAATGTCAGGCGAAAATAGTATATGGTCTATGATTCTAGTTATATAAAATTCTAGAAGATTCAAACAAATTTATATTAGCAAAACAGCAGAAGTATTTGTCTAAAGCCAGGAGTAAAGAGAGGTTGATAGAAATGCCTATTATCTCCATTGAAGATATGATTTCACAAATGTATACATATATCAAAGTGATCAAGTTGTGCATTTTAAATATGTGCATTTAATGTGCTTCAATTATGACTCAATAAGCCATGTAAATAAAAAGAGGAGTTAACTATATAAATGAATACAAAACAAAGCAAAAGAGATAGAATAACTTCAAGTATCCCAGTCCCTGCACTGTGTGTGACTGAATTCTCTATTAAAATACAAAAATAAGATTTGTTTTTTGAAAATCTTTAAGCTTATAAGAAATACTTAAGGTGATAATGAAACGTTGAAAATAAAAGTATTGAGGGGATTCCCAGATGGTAACAGAGTAGGTAAATATTCCAACTGCCCACTCCCAGGAACAAATTGGATTACAACTAAAGTTAAGAACAATCATCTTGAAAAACCAACTTTGGCCTAAACAAAGAAGAGTCTATAACCAAGGAGTCATAGAAGAAGCCATTTTGAGACTGGTGGGAAGGGCAGAGACATGAAAAGGGCTTCCCCGTTCCCAGAGCAAGCAGGGGCACACTGTCAGCTCTAACCAGGAGGAAGCTGATCCTTATACACAGATTGGCCCCTCCCATTCTACCCAGGCACAGAAAATGCAGACTCAAACAGCAAACAGAGAAGTAGCTCCAGCCCACAGCCGGTTACAAACAATGGCTAATGCCAACCCATACCCAAACCCCACCCAAGAGGACCCAGACCAACATAACCAGTAATGAGTGGCAGACTGCACCAATGCTATAAACTCAGCAGCTACACAAGTGGCACACCCAAAGAAGAAGTCCAGCAGGCAGCAGACAGTGTAGAGAATAAATATACTCTGCAGAGCATCTAATACATGAGATGAAGGTTGACCCTTAGAGTCAGCCAGCCTGAAAGGATAAACCTCCCTCCCATGTTGGGCCAGCTGCACTCAATACTCACATACTGCAGGAGAGTAAATATAACCCTCAAGAATTATTCCTAGCCTGACCAGGTGGTGGCGCAGTGGATAGAGCATCAGACTAGGATGTGGAGGACCCAGGATTGAAACCTTGAGGTCGCCAACTTGAGCACGGGCTCACCAGCTTGAGCACGGGATTGCTGGCTTGAGTGTGGGATCATAGACATGACCCCGTGGTCACCAGCTTGAGCCCAAAGGTCACTGGCTAGAGCAAGGGGTCACTCACTGTGCTGAAGCCCCCTGGTCAAGGCACATATGAGAAAGCAATCAATGAACAACTGAAGGAGCCACAATGAAAAATTGATGCTTCTCATCTCTCTCCCTTCCTGTCTGTCTGTCTCTGTCTGTCCCTCTCTCTCTGACTCTCTCTGTCAAAAAAAAAAAAAAAAAAAGGTAAAGGAACTGAATGAAGACTTCTCCAAAGAGAACATACAGATGGCCAATAGGCATATGAAAATATAATATGTTTAATGTCATTAGTCATCAGAGAAATGCAAATTAAAACCACAATGAGATACCACCTGACACTTGTCAGAATGGCTCTCATTGACAAATCAACAAACAAGTGCTGGTGAGAGTGTGGAGAAAAGGGGACCCTTTGCGAACTCTCATCCATTGTTGGTGGGACTGTAAAGTAGTACAACCATTATGGAGGAAAGTATGATGGTTCCTCAAAAAACTGAAAATAGAACTACCTTATGACCCAGCAATCCCTCTACTGGGTATATACCCCAAAACCTCAGAAACATTGATATGTAAGGACACATGTAGCCCCATGTTCATTGCAGCACTGTTCACAGTGGCCAAAACATGGAAACAACCAAAAAGCCCTTCAATAGAAGACTGGATAAAGAAGATGTGACACATATACACTATGGAATACTACTCAGCCATAAAAAATGATGACATCAGATCATTTACAGCAAAATGGTGGGATCTTGATAACATTATACGGAGTGAAATAAATAAATCAGAAAAAAACAAGAACTACATGATTCCATACATTGGTGGAACATAAAAACGAGACTAAGAGACATGGACAAAAGTGTGGTGGTTACCAGGGGTGGGGGGAGGGAGGATGCAGGAGGAAAGGAGGGAGAGAGGGGGAGGGGGAGGGGCACAGAGAAAACTAGATAAAGGGTGACGGAGGACAATCTGACTCTGGGCGAGGGGTATGCAACATAATTTAATGACAAGATAACCTAGACATGTTTTCTTTGAATATATGTACCCTGATTTATTAATGTTATCCCATTAACATTAATAAAAATTTATTTTAAAAAAAAAGGATGCACTGCTGGTAGGAATGCAGACTTGTGCAGCCACTGTGAAAAACAGCATGGCATTGCCTCAAAAACTAAAAAAGGAACTTCCTTATGGCTTAGCTATCCCACTTTAGGAATATATCCTAAGAATCCCAAAATTCAAAAGAAGATATGCACTCCATGTTTATTGCAGCATTGTGTACAATAGCCAAGATCTGGAAAAAGCCCAAGTGTCTGATAGTGGACAAATAGATTAAAAAAAAAAAAAGCTGTGGTACATATATATAATGGAATACTAGTTGACCATGAGAAAAAAAGAAAATCTTACCTTTTGCGATGGCATGAATGGACCTGGAAATTATTATGCTAAGTGAAATAAGCCAGGCAGAGAAAAACAAATATCATGTGATCTCATTTATATGTGAAATCTAGTGAACACAATAAACTCAGTAACAAAATAAAAAATAGAGGCAGGGTCACAAGGAATGGCAGGACAGCTGTCAGATGGAAGGGGGATGAAGGAATAGGATCAAAGATATTGAAGGGATTAGCCAAATTGTATATATGTAACAGGGCAGCAAGACCCAGGGGGAAAGAAGGGATGGAAGTAGGAGGAAGGAGGGCAAAAGGGGTGAAGTGGGAATAGAAAGAGGCTTTGCATGGAGCACAGAGGTCAGAATGTGGGCGGTTGAGGGTTTTATATTCATTGTGACACCTGAAACCATGTTAACACAATAAATTAAAATTTTTAAAAATAAGGCCCTGGCTGGTTGGCTCAATGGTACAGCATCAGCCTGGCATTTCAATGTTCTGGGTTCAATTTCCATTCAAGGCGCATAAGAGAAGCACCCATCTGCTTCTCCACTGCTCTCCCTCTTGCTTCTTTCTTTCTCTCTCTCTCTCTCTCTCTCTCTTTCTCTCTCTATCTCTCTCTCTCTTCCCCTCCTGCAGCCATGGCTCGATTAGAGCGAGTTCGCCCTGAGGTGCTGAGGACAGCACTAAGAAGAGCTCAGTTGCTGATCAATGGAGCAACTCCCTAGATGGACAGAGCACTGCACCCTACTGGCTTGCTAGGTAGATCCTGGTACCTATCGGGATCACATGTGGAAGTCTGTCTTTCTTCCTATTGTCCTTTCAATGAATAAAAAAAAAAAGAAAAGAAAAAAATTTAAAAAAAATAAATTTAAGAAAAGGAAAAGTTGAAAATAAAAAATATACAAAGATACCGTGAAAATATAAATAAAAGTTGAATGGAGCTTTTTAAAATCAGACATTATAAAAACAACAAATAAAGAGATTTTTGCAATAATAAGAATGTGCGGCCCTGGCCGGTTGGCTCAGTGGTAGAGTGTCGGCCTGGCGTGTGGGAGTCCTGGGTTCGATTCCCGGCCAGGGCACACAGGAGAGGCGCCCATCTGCTTCTCCACCCCTCCCCCTCTCCTTCCTCTCTGTCTCTCTCTTCCCCTCCCACAGCCAAGACTCCATTGGAGCAAAGTTGGCCCAGGTGCTGAGGATGGCTCTGTGGCCTCTGCCTCAGGCACTAGAATGGCTCTGATTGTGGCAGAGCGATGCCCCAATATGGGCAGAGCATCGCCCCCTGGTGGAAATGCCGGGTGGATCCTGGTCGGGCACATGCAGGAGCCTGTCTGACTGCCTCCCCATTTCCAACTTTAGGAAAAGAAAAAAAATTTAAAAAAAGAAAAGAAAAAAAAGAATGTGCTATTTATAAAAAAGCTACCAGTTACAAAATACTACTGCAGATAAATATGTAAAGCAAAATGCATTAAAAATGCAAACAGGACTTAATAAATAACTTAAATAACATAATAGAAAGATTCGCTATACTTCTTTCAGGAATAAGTAGACCTATGAGACAATAATAATAATAATAAGCAAATACCTAAAGAAACTGAATAACACAATCAATAAATTGAATAATATAAACAATGAATGTATCAAATATATGGAGGACCATAAAGCTCCAAATAGACAATGTATATTTTGTCTTATGTCCATAAAACATTTACAAAAAACTTGATCTGTACCTTCTTAGATAAAAATATATCAAGAAAATCCTTTACAGGCCACACTCCATTCATAATATATTAGGAACAAAAGATAAATGTGTCTAATGAAAGCAACCATCAGGACTTTGCTGAGGCTGATATACAACCTGACATTGAACATGATACAAGACTATACTTGTAGGAAGAACATTGGGGATCAAACTCTACCTTTGCCAGACTGTGTGATATTGGGAGGTTCCTGAAACACTCTGCGATTCCAGCTCCTACCAGATAGCAATGACTCTACTCAGACTACAAATTTTATAACAGTGTGTCCAATGACAAGGCAAACAGAGACCATGAAAATTAAAGCATTTTTTAAAGTTTAAAGCACCATACAAATGTAAGGTTTGTATGAGGAAAATAGGTCTAAGCAGCAATTAACTGGACAACCAAAAGACTAGGAGAAAACAAGGCTCTGGAAATATGTCTCTTTATATTGGGATCTATCTGTACATGTTTGCAAAGATCTTTTTAAAGAAAGTTGGAAAAGCCACACATACTTGGAGTAGTAGGAGCTGCAGCAACTAACAAGAATAACTTGTTACTAACGACTAATGAGGAGGTAAAGTCCCTCAGATAAGAGCTACTTAAATATTTGATGACTAATAAATTAAATGTTAATTAAATAGTTCAGCGATTCTCTCCCCTGACCAGCATATAATTAACATTTAATTTGTTATAAAATATTTAAAGTTATGAAATATCCTATGGTATCTAAAATGTCTTCATTGTCAAATCATCTTGAGACAATGTGTCAAGGGTACAAGAGGTTAGACCGGCATTTAAACCTCAGGAGACAGAATATAAAAAGTACCTTTTGTGCTTTTCTCACATAAAGAAATTGAGAATGAGATAAGGAGAATCTCATTTTCCAACTGAATTTGGCGGAGGAATTTATAACTAAGTTACTAGGGAGTAAAGGATAAAATAGGAGGAGGCACCCTTCCAAACCTAAAACTATGCCATGAATGTTGCAACCACCTCAACAGTAAGTGGAAAACATGATTAAAAGTTGGCTATGAAGAAAACACCATTCACTTTGGCCTCTTTGAACTTGAAATATATCTGGAAGAAGGAGCACAAGGAGGAAGCAGATTGGACAGACAGTTATTTAATAAGACAAGAGATAACTTGACAGAGGTATCCTGCTCCCAACTCCCCCATGAGGCAGTCTGAAAGTGCCAGAGTCCCCACTGGTTCAAAGCTGACCTTGAAAAGTACATGAGCCTGACCTTACATCAAGAGAAACAGAGGCTGGAAAAGGAGACCTATGAGAAGACCTCTAGCTAGTGAGAAAGGGATTTTATGAATGAGCATCCACATAGTTAGTCCTTACACCAAGACCAGACAGAAGAGTCACTGGACCAAGAGAAACAACTTTTCTTGCAGATCATCAGTAGAGCTATGCAATGAGCTGGGTTAATGGCAATCTTCTAAAAGAAGGCTTCCATGACACACACCTACATCAAAGGGAACAGGTGAGTTCCACTTCCAAAGATCATGACTTAGGGATGCAGCCACTTCCCCTTCCATCCTCTTATTACCCTTCTGTTCACTTGGTTTGGCACAACCCCAGTTCAGTGATTCAGAGAGCAACATGTATTCTATCAGAGGTCAGATAAATGTGGCATGAACATAAGGCACTAGACTTTGGCCTTCATAAGGACTAATTCCAATAACTTAAACCCCCCAAAATCTCTGTTATAATAGACATTGATGGCGACCTCCTCAAATTCTCTTACCAACCTATCCTCTTCTATCTAGTGTTTAAAGAGATTCTAGCTTCAACCCCAGTCCCCAAGCCTCAAGGAATATATTCTGCTAAGCACAATATATATGCTAATTATGGAAACCTCATTCTGCTTGTCTGTGATTGATGTAGGAGTATACAGGATCTCAGTTCCTGCCAAAAAAGTATAAAATGTTGTCTATTAGGACCTCTTTATGAAGAAGAAGAACCTGGAAGAGATAGTCTTCCTAATCCTGTTGGTGTTATATCTATGCAACTATGAAACAACATCAGCCATCGCATTACCATGTGAGGGTTGATCATAAGGAAAGAGCTCCCCAGTGGGGATGGAGACCTGAAAGAATGAAAGAAGCTGGCCACTCAAAGACATTAATTAGTGAGTGATTAAAATAATTTACTCTAGGGATGCCTCCCCTCTGGATTTCTAGCACTGTGTCCTTTTTCTTTCTTTCTTTCTTTCTTTCTTTCTTTCTTTCTTTCTTTCTTTCTTTCTTTCTTTCTTTCTTTCTTTCTTTTTTTTTTTTTTTTTTTGATAGCCCTTCTCCCAACATGTAGCCTTCCTTTATTGCTGCATTTTATTTTCTCAACATTTTTGCTCCTTAACTCATATTAATTCCCCACTAATTGATTCACACATCAGGGCTTCCACTTGTACAGACCGGCCTGCTCATACCACCCAGCTCAGTGCTAGTAGTCAAGTTCATACTAGCTCCATATAAATGTTTCTAAAATCCAGATTGCAATATGATTGGTGTTGTCCCTCTAGACAGTAATACTCCTGGATCATCCTATAAGTTTGGTCACAGGAGATGCCAAAATTACAGGAACAATAGTGTCTACACCAGGAGCTGACCCACTCATCGCACTCTTCATTTCCACTCCATCGTCCACTCTAGCAAGTTATTTCACTTACTTACACCTGCAGGTCCAGAGGCAGCCAGTCCAGGGAACAGATCTGACCTTAGCAAGAAGCATCCACAAACCTCTGGGACTGCCGATGGCTTCACTAAGTGGTCCGATTCTGCAGCTGTTCTTATAGACTGGAGTTTCTTTGTGTGCCTTTCTCTACCTTTTCAGCCTCTATAGAACTGCAAGCCCTAATCCTCTCCCTGGAACACAGACCACCTTCACTCTCTGCCCTTCAGGAAATTGTAGCGCCAGGCCTGGTTTGCCTGAATGGCTTCTTACCTGCTCTTTGGCCTGGTTCTCATTCCTGGCACTATTCTCCATGCTTCGCCTTCATCCCTCACCTGCCACATAAGAAGAGCAGTCATCCACACCCCAATGTGTCAGACTCAGCCAGAGCTCTGAGAAGTGTCAGGGAGCAGGAGGAAATGCTTGGATAACATTGTGAAACACATGGCTCTGTGAATATAAGCCAGAGATAGTGACAAGTCATTTTCCATTGGGAAGGTGTTGAATAGAATAAGAGAATTAAAAACAGCTAATGGTATATGCATCAAACAGAAATATATGCAGAAGTTCTTTGATACACACAAAGCTATTGAAGACCAGATTAGAGAATAGTCAACAGAGTGACAGGCTGACCAAAAAAAATGCAGTTTTTATAAACATGGTGTTAGCTACAATTTCAGAGCTCACAGTTATAAAGTCAGAATGTGGAGCATCCCATATTAGAATTGATTTCAGAGGAGGAATCTTGTTTTTTGTTGCATTTTAACCTACCTACAGGTGACTCAACGGAGCTGAGGACAGTGAATAGTGTTTACCAATATCAGAGACACGGCAGTGTGAGCATGCTCATCCATCAGCGATTACGTGAGCCTCACATGAGGTGATGCAGCCACGCCAGGTTTGGCGATGGCTGAAAGTTTGCTTACTATATCAGAAGACGTTTTCCTGGTGGAACAGCTTTCAGCCTGCCATTCAACTCTCTGATGAACCCATAACAGTGCTAAAGCTCTTCATGTCCCCAGACGAGCAGCGTACATCAGCGTCACACATAATTATCATCCTCAGAGAAAAGAGTCCATTAATGATCTAGGCTGAAACCAGGTCTGAATACTAATGAAGGGAGGGCCTTCTAGGATATTAATTAGGGGTGACACTTTCAGGGCAAGCTTGACTTTTCTTCCTAAGATTCCAGTTGAGACCATGCATTGGATGTGAGTAAAATGCAGATTAGAGTAAGAAAGGAAAAGAAAGAACAGTGGAGAATTTTTTTTTTTTTTAAAGGCAAAAAAAAAAAAAAAAAAAAAAGACATGAAAAGCAAATCAGGAAGGTTTCCATCCTAAAACTCAAAAAGTCAATCAGGTGCCTGTAACTCAGTGTCAGCTGCCCGCTCCTTGTCATGTGAGACTTACTCAGACTGATTCCATCCTTTTCTCCTGTGTTCATTGGGCAGTCTATTTGTCTCCCCTAAGATTTCTGAGGATCTCTAGGGTTCATGTTTTCAAGGGTTTTCTGATTCTAAGCTTCTCAATCCACTGAATGTGACACTTCACCTGCATTTCTTGCTTATGGTTCCCTTGCTTCTCCCCTTGATACTCAAACTGTGGTCTTGAGACCAGAGCCTGGACACTTGTTAGTAATGCAGAATCTCGGGCCCTACCACAGACCAACTAAATCAAAATCTGCAAGTTTAGCAAGATCCTCAGGGATGTGAAAATATATTAAGGTCAGGAAGCTCTGCTATACTCAATGCAAAGACTATGTAAATGTGCAACCTGGTTGCTTTTTCCATTTCCCCAAACACATGCTGAGAATTGTTATGGATTGGGGCAATGGAGGGATTTGCACAGAAGCCGTGCTTATACCTTATGTTAGATTATTAGCCACCCTTGTACTTAAAAGTCTTCAGACCATCTTGACCTGTTGCTCATCTACCTTTCTCTCAAATGTCACATTTCAATTTCTCTCATTTTATGAGTCATAGTAATTCAGTCCTCTATCCTAGCTCTGTGCTCACTTTTGCATGCATGAAAATTCACTTATGTCCAATGACAAAAGAAATGGGTTATCTCAATCTTTGGTGCCCCCTAAAAAAATAAACTTGCAGAGACTTTGAAGTTTAATGCTTTCCTGTTTATCTCCTCCAGTCTCTGTGAGTGGAGGGAAACAGCACAGATGCATATTTTCCCTCTGATATGAAATATGTTACTTTGGATTTTGAAACAATTTTTTTCATCCTGCAATGTCCATATTTCAATTATTCATTGTAAAGTGAAATAATAGCAGCTTAGGTCATTTAAATCCACAGAGTGGAAAGACCATATGGGAAGCTTTACTTTAAAATGTTTTACCACAATTACAGACAGAAAATGAGAATTATTCTAAGTTCTAATTGGTTTTTCTTTGTATGATTGGTATCTTTTGTCAAGATCAGCTGCCATGTCAGACTCCAGACTTAAGACTCTGGCCAGGACAACCTGTCACCACCCTCCTAACCTAGGTCATCGGCTTTACTTGTGGCAAGTAAGGAAGGTGGTAACAGGTTTGGCCATGGCCGTTTAACTCCATAACAAGATCTTACTAAGAAATTCTTGGCTAAGGTAGGTATTGCCTCAGTTTTAAAATCTTATTTTTGATGCCTTAGGATCAGATGATCAAGAACAGAGGTGTCATAATTGTAGGGAGAAGGGAAAGAGGTTCACAGGCCTTCATGTGAGGTGGAAGCCAGGGAATGTTTCAGACATGGAAGACTGGGAACACAAGGTGGGTGGATGTCTCTTTGATAGGTCACACATTAGATTAATTTGTTTTCAAATATAGGTGGTCAGCAACCTCTTGTAGATACTAACAAACTTTAATCAATAGCAGAGTTGATAAAAATAGCAGAGTTGAGTTCAACTGAGCATGACAAATGTTTAGAACTACAAATATTTTTCAGCACCTACTAATGCCAGGCATTGGAACAGGCCCCAGGAAAGCATGCATAATTGCAAAATCCTACCTTCAAGGAGGATAGTCACAGGACAAACTGTATTTGAATGTAATATGGTAGATTCTAAAACAGATAGGCATAGGGCATCATATGTAAGCACAGAAGGCTTCAGGTGGAGATTTCACCTGAGAAGAAATTTTTCTATTCTATTGTAGTGGCAACTGATATCCTATTGTCATCATACTGTTCACCACAAATATACTTATGTTAGATTTTTGAATATAATTCCTAACATAACTCTCCTGGAAGCTTTGTAACAGAGTTGTTAAAATAAAGAAGCCTAGAGAAACCACCAGGTTACAATGCAGAGGGGGAGATCTATGGGAAATTATGTTAGATTGTCAACTTCTGTCATAAAAGAATTTGGAAAGTGATGACAAGACAACAGTAGAATGAACTTATTGTCCAAATTAAGATATTTATAAGAGTGAAGGAGGGACACTGTTAATAATTTCTAGGATATATAATACCTGAAACCATAAAACTCCTAGAAGAAAGTATAGGTGGTAAGGTCTTTGACATCTGTCATGATGACAACTTTTTGATTTTGACACAAAAAACAAAGGCAACAAAAGCGAAAATAAACAATGGTATGACATCAAACTAAAATGTTTCTGCCCAGCAAAGGAAACCATCAACAAAATGAAAAGGCAAACATCCTGGTCAGGTAGTTCAGTTGGTTGGAGCATTTTCCTAATACACCAAGGTAGCGGGTTCAATCCTTGGTCAGAGCACATAGAAGAATCAACCAGTGAATGCATAAATAAGTGAAATAACCAATCAATGTTTTTTCTCTCTCTCTCTCCCCATCCCTCTCTATCTCTAAAATCAATAAATTTTTTTAAAATGTAATGAAAAGGCAACCTACTAATTGGGAGAAAATATTTGCAAATCTTATGTCTGATAATGGGTTAATATCCAAAATATATTTTTTAGAAACTCATATAACTCAATAGCAAAAAAAAATCTAATTAAAATTCGGGCAGAGGATCTGAATAAACCGTTTTGCTATCTACACATATCATTAAGTTGTCAAATCATTAAGTTGTACATCTGAAACTAATATAATGTTATATGTCAATTATATCTAAAAAATAATAATTTCTGGACAAGTATAAGCTAAGATTAACCTGGATGAATTGGTAATAGGGTCACCCTACAGCAAGATCACATTTCCAGTCATTGTGTATCTTATTCTGTTTTGGGTGCTATGACAAAAATATCATAGACAGATGGCTTATAAAGAAGAAACATTTATTTCTCACAGTTTTAGAATCTGGAAGTCCAATATCAAGGTGCTAGCACAATTGGTGTCTGACGTGGGCCCACTTCCTAGTTCATAGACAGCCATCTTCTCGCTGTAACCTCACATGTCAAAAGGGGCAAAGGAACTCCACAGAGTCTCTTATAGAGACACTAATGCCATTCATGAGGGTGGAGAGGAACACCTCCCAAAGGCCTCACCTCCAAATACAATCACAATAGGGGTTAGATTTTAACATGTAAACTTTGAAGGGACATAAACATTTAGTCTATAGAATATGGTAAATAAACAGAGGATGCCCCTAACAACCTACCTTGTCATCACCATTGGTCTTCCTATATAATGTTGAGGATGAACTGCTTGTGAAGAATTTCAAATAATATCTTTCTGAAATTTAAGGTTAAGTTTTGACTTTGAGAATAGGCAATTTTTTTTTTAATAATTTTATTTTTTTAATGGGGTGACATCAATAAATCAGGATACATATATTCAAAGATAACAAGTCCAGGTTACCTTGTCGTTCAATTATGTTGCATACCCACCACCCAAAGTCAGATTGTCCTATGTCACCTTCTATCTTGTTTTCTTTGTGCCCCTCCCCACCCCCTATCCCTCTCCCATTCCCCCCTCCCCCCCGTAACCACCACACTCTTATCAATGTCTCTTAGTTTCACTATTATGTCCCACCTACGTATGGAATAATACAGTTCCTGTTTTTTTCTGATTTACTTATTTCGCTTCGTATCATGTTATCAAGATCCCACCATTTTGCTGTAAATGTTCCGATGTCATCATTTCTTATGGCTGAGTAGTATTCCATAGTGTATATGTGCCACATCTTCTTTATCCAGTCATCTATTGATGGGCTTTTTGGTTGTTTCCATGTCCTGGCCACTGTGAACAATGCTGCAATAAACATGGGGCTGCATGTGTCTTTACGTATCAATGTTTCTGAGGTTTTGGGATATATACCCAGTAGAGGGATTGCTGGGTCATAAGGTAGTTCTATTTTCAGTTTTTTGAGGAACCACCATACTTTCTTCCATAATGGTTGTACTACTTTACATTCCCACCAACAGTGTATGAGGGTTCCTTTTTCTCCACAGCCTCTCCAACATTTGCTATTACCTGACTTGCTAATAACAGCTAATCTAACAGGTGTGAGGTGGTATCTCATTGCCGTTTTGATTTGCATTTCTCTAATAGCTAAAGAAGATGAGCATCTTTTCATATATCTGTTGGCCATTTGTATTTCTTCCTGGGAGAAGTGTCTATTCATATCCTCTTCCCATTTTTTTATTGGATTGTTTGTTTGTTTGTTGTTGAGTTTTATGAGTTCTTTGTATATTTTGGTTATTAGGCCCTTATCTGAGCTGTTGTTTAAAAAAATCATTTCCCATTTAGTTGGCTTTCTGTTTATTTTGTTATCAGTTTCTCTTGCTGAGCAAAAACTTCTTAGTCTGATGTAGTCCCATTCATTAATTTTTGCCTTCACTTCTCTTGCCATTGGAGTCAAATTCATAAAATGCTCTTTAAAACCCAGGTCCCTGAGTTGAGTACCTATGTCTTCTTCTATGTACTTAATTGTTTCAGGTCTTATGTTTAGATCTTTGATCCATTTTGAGTTAATTTTTGTACAGGGGGAGAGACTGTAGTCCAGTTTCATTCTTTTGCATGTGGCTTTCCAGTTTTCCCAGCACCATTTATTGAAGAGGCTTTCTTTTCTCCATTGTGTGTTGTTGGCCCCTTTATCAAAAATTATTTGACTATATATATGTGGTTTTATTTCTGGACTTTCTATTCTGTTCCATTGGTCTGAGTGTCTATTTTTCTGCCAATACCATGCTGTTTTGATTGTCGTGGCCCTATAATAGAGTTTGAAGTCAGGTATTGAAATGCCCCCAGCTTCATTCTTTTTCTTTAGGATTGCTTTGGCTATTCGGGGTTCTTTATAGTTCCATATAAATCTGATGATTTTTTGCTCTATTTCTTTAAAAAATGTCATTGGAAGTTTGATGGGAATTGCATTAAATTTGTATATTGCTTTGGGTAATATAGCCATCTTGATTATATTTATTCTTCCTAGCCAAGAACAAGGTATATTCTTCCATCTCATTATATCTTTTTCGATTTCCCTTAACAATGGTTTATAGTTTTCATTATATAAGTCCTTTACATTCTTTGTTATGTTTATTCCTAAGTATTTTATTTTTTTTGTTGCAATCGTGAAGGGGATTATTCTTTTGAGTTCCTTCTCAGTTGTTTCATTGTTGGCATATAGAAAGGCTATTGACTTCTCTATGTTAATTTTGTATCCTGCGACCTTACTGTATTGGCTTATTGTTTCTAGTAGTCTTTTTGTGGATTCTTTGGGGTTTTCGATGTATAGGATCATATCATCTGCAAAAAGTGATACCTTTACTTCTTCTTTTCCGATATGGATGTCTTTTATTTCTTTGTCTTGTCTGATTGCTCTGGCTAGAACCTCTAGTACCACATTAAATAAGAGTGGAGAGAGTGGACAACCTGTCTTGTTCCTGATTTAAGGGGGAAAGCCTTCAGTTTAGTGCCATTTAATATGATGTTAGCTGATGGTTTATCATATATGGCCTTTATCATGTTGAGATATTTTCCTTCTATACCCATTTTGTTGAGAGTCTTAAACATAAAATTGTGTTGTATTTTATCAAAAGCCTTTTCTGCGTCTATTGATAAGATCATGTGGTTTTTGTTCTTTGTTTTGTTGATATGGTGTATTACGTTAACCGTTTTACGTATGTTGAACCATCCTTGAGATTCTGGGATGAATCCCACTTGATCATGATGTATTATTTTTTTAATATGTTGTTGTATTTGATTTGCTAGTATTTTGTTTAGTATTTTAGCATCTGTATTCATTAGAGATATTGGTCTGTAGTTTTCTTTTTTTGTGCCATCCTTGCCTGGTTTTGGTATGAGGGTTATGTTGGCCTCATAAAATGTGTTTGGAAGTATTGCTTCTTCTTCAATTTTTTGGAAGACTTTGAGTAGAATAGGAACCAAGTCTTCTTTGAATGTTTGATAAAATTCGCTGGTATAGCCGTCAGGGTCTGGACTTTTATTTTTGGGGAGGTTTTTAATGGTTTTTTCTATTTCTTCTCTACTGATAGGTCTGTTTAGGCTTTCTGCTTCTTCTTGACTCAGTCTAGGAAGGTTGTATTTTTCTAGGAATTTATCCATTTCTTCTAGGTTGTTGAATTTAGTGGCATAAAGTTTTTCATAGTATTCTACAATAATTCTTTGTATATCTACGGTGTCCGTGGTGATGAGAATAGGCAATTTTTAATAGTGAGAGTAGGATCCCACCTTAAGGAAATGTTACTTAAAGTAAGATATGACAGGTAGAGGATCTGAGAGAGAACTGACACAGGTACAGGGGACAGTGGACAGGCACTGAGAAAACTGACTCAGCTGCAAATTCTAACAGGTTCCAGGTCTACATTATCCTCTAATCTTAGCTTGTGTAAGTATTCACCAGTGCTGGCAAGGGAGGAAGAGGAAGCAACAAAAGTAAAATTGGAGGCTATCTCAGTTGGGAGCAGAGACAACGGAAAGAATGGGTGAAACTCAGCAAGTCAAAGCAGGAATGCAATTTCTACATGGTCCACTGAAAGGTGGTAAAGCCCAGTCATGGCCTTGAGTTCATTCAAGTGTTGCCTGGGGAGACCTAAACCAGAAATCTAATTAGTGGTACTGGGTCACTGGAGGGATAGAATAGTGTTGAAACAATGTTGATTTGATACACACTTTTAAATATGTATTTATAACAAACCCTTCCAAATGATAGCGATACTTATTGAATAATATTTCTGTCACTGTTCTAAGGGCTTCACCTTTATACACTCACTGTATTTTCAGAATAACCTTAAATGCTGGATACTATTATAATCCTCAGTTTGCACTTGAGAAACTGAAGTACTGAGATATGAGCTGTGACGTCTAGGAGATACAGGAGGAAATGCATCCACCATGTTTGTACTTCTGCCTCTTTATAGGTAGACTTGAGAAGCTCTTGAAAGGCAATGCCACTTATGTAAGAAACATCTGAGAAAGAATTTGAAATTACCCTAGAGAGCTCCTCAAAGATTAATAAAATAAAATTCTTTCAGAAATGGTGAGAATTTTAAAGTTCTGTTCATTAACATGACACTGAGCCTGGTGCATTGTTCAATGTGTATACCTTAATTAATATTATAGGTACAATAGTACAAAAGAGTTCACCTGGAGCTAACAGAGGATGGAGGAAGCCAACTGCTCCCATTTATTAAAGAGGTGTGGTGAGAGAGAGAAATTGGGTAAAACTTCCTAATAAAAAATCAGTTCCTGTGAGGAAAAACTCAGAGCTTCAATGAGAACCATCTTGCTGAGAACCAAGGGCAAATTCGGGAAGGGTCACTAGGCCCTGGGACCCTAAGAAGACAACTTCTGCCAAGCAAGCCAAACTATAATTTGATAACCTGCTTCTGAGAAATATCAGATTATTGTTAAAGCACATTCCAATAAACTAGAGCTCCTATTTGCCTCAGGATGAATGTTTTTAATTTTGAATGCTCCACTGAATTGTTTATCATGAAAATGTTTAATAATGCAATGTGGTTGCAACACAGGAATGCACCACAGAGAGGAGCAGAGGCTGAAGAACTGACTGGGGAAAGCCTCGCGGCTGAAGACCAGCAGGGGCACACTGGCGGGGAAAGGAAACACTGGAGTCAGACACTGGAGGAAAACAGCCAGAGGACCAGAAAAGTCAAAGAGACTCTTGAAGTCCCTTACAGAAGGTCATGTGGTGCATACAGTAGGTATCTATATTACCCAGGAGTCCAAGTACAACTAGTGATAATGCTTCTGGCAATAGAGTTAGGGGAAAGAGTGAGTCCCAGAAGGACCTAGATGACATCCCACCATGAGGCCCAAGAAACAGGCCCTGAGACTTCAGCCACACAGACGAATTAAAGAACATCACCTCTGGTAACACAACATATCTGGGCTCCTATATGAAATTAATAATTACTGTGTGTTGTTCACAAATTAAATTTCTATTAACTAATTTTTTTCATAAGAAATCTTAATTCTTAGAGTGCTGAAAAAAAGAGGGAATAAAGCAACCAGACCCACCATGGTCAGTAACATTAATTGCCTGGGAATGTTTTGTCAAAACTCTTTGAATCAAGTCACAACACATTTATATATTAAATGATATCTAAAATATTCTTTAGAAAATGTTGTAAATGGGGTCTAGAGCTCCTGGCACCACGAAATAAGGATTTTTTTTCTTCTCCCAGGACTAACCAGAACTAATATACTATAATCATTATGTGTTAGAAAGGTGTGGCTGCGTCTCTCTGTGCCTTTTCCAAAGAGACAATGCATATGTGCAGTGAGGGAGAAAAGCACATAACATCTGCAGATTCTTGCTAAGGCCCAGATGATATAAAAATCTCCCTTATTCTCTCCTTTGATGTGTGGCTATCTATAAGTACAATAGGAGAAGCTAAGCTATTTGTAAGCCAGAGAAGACAAAATAAAATTGTGACTGGATGTCATACGAGCCCACAGTTTCAATCCAAGATAAAGTAACAGAAAGAATCAGCCTCCCTAGGCCCTCTGCTAGAACAGTTGCACATTGTCACCAGGCCGCCTGGTAGCGGGAAAAGAAAGGCTGGGAGTGGGGATGCTGTCTCTGTAAAAAGCTTTTATAAAAAGCATCTAAGCATGACAGGGAGAACCATGTTGGTTTTCCATGGGAATTAAGCAGCTGCACTGTGCAAATCTATAATTCCAGGGAAGTGACAGCCTCGTTGCCACAAAGGGTAGCAGCTTTAGAGGCAAAGTCATTATTAATCCCTATGAGGCTTGAAGCAAAGGGTGTGCTGTCAGCAGCAACAACCCTAGGGGCTGCTGGCTTGAATTCTCAGGCCATGCCCACATGCACTGGAGTGTCTTTATACTCTACAGAGACTCTAGAGACCGGTGAGGCTTATCTCATCCTGTTCTGTGAAGAACCGAATCCTGCCTTGGCTGATGATATTCCCAAACACAAGGACTAGGCAATGCTACAGCTGTGGCACGAGATTTAAGGTTAGGGCCAGAGTATACAGAGGGAGCTCAAGCCAGAATAGAGTCCCTCAAGAGTTGAGGGTCAACATAATGACAAGTTCAAAGGCAAACGTGGCAAACTTCCAAACTCCCAAAGGCAAATCTGGTAGCTAAAATGATTTACAGAGTTGCTACAGAGATAAGAACACAGGGTGGGGCAAAAGTAGGTTTATAGCTGTAAGTATGTGAAACGCAAAGTTTATTCTTGTATTATTATTTATTAATTATTGTATTATTTTCTATATGAACAACAGTAAACTTTTACTTTTGCAGTACTCTGTAGCTATAGGCAACTGCATGACATCCCTTTAAGTAAGAAGGACAAGAAAAAAACAATGCTGATTCTACTTCTGCTTCTGACCATAACAATAACTGATACCAAACTAATATTCTCACAGTAATCAACTGTAAAATTGGACAAATCTATGAAGCAAATGTTCTTAGATGTTGGACAATAAGTGGCATATATTAAAAAAAAAAAAGAGGAAGCAAATGAGCTAAACCTTATGGTCACCCTGACTTTCCGTATGAAAGCAATTTCTGTGCCATAATTCACGGCGGTAAGTTCATGCATAGCATAATGACTTCACTGCCTGGAGAGACAGAGCTTGGACATGGGGACTTCAAGGAAACAGAATTTGTGGAGCTCTGTACTATAAACAAGGGACCTTCACAGAGGGGGGGGAACAAGAAATCTGCAAAGGGTCTTTACACTTCAAACAAAGATTAAGTTGCACTTGCACAGGCTGACAGATGAGGCAACACAGTAGCTACTAGGAATGAGATCTGTGCAGACTGAGTGGAGATTGCCAAGGTCATAGAGTGCACACAAAGACATGAGCATCCCAACAGCCAAAGTAAAGAAGCCTCACTGCACACTCCCAAAATTCAACTGAGAAACACCAAAAGTGAGTTGCCTCATTCTAGCCCTAAAGTTAAGCCCAGAGTAGCTGGTCTAACATAGCTGGAAAATATGCCTTGATATCATCACACTGATCCTCCATTAAATTAACTGCCTGACACAACAAAACCCAACATTCTAAGTGAAGACAACCAAAGCCAGGCTTTTTTTTTTTTTTAAATGTAGTATCTAGAGTGTCTAGAGTACAGACATGAGAAGAAAATGGGATCCATAATTAAAATAAATCAACAGAAATATATCCAGATATGACAGAGGTTTTGTAATTAGCAAACAAGAACTTTAAATAACTAGTATAAATATGTTTAAGGATTGACAAGAAAATATCGATATAATAAATGAAGAATAAGGAAACGAAAAAGATGAGAGGACCTTATATAAAAAAGCAAAATAGAAATAATATATCTTAAAACTGATAACTAAACTAAAATGAAAATTGCCCTAGATGGTTACAACAGAAAACTGAACACTGAAAAAGAAAAATCAGTGAACATAAGAAAAGACAATAGAAACTATCTAAACTGAAGCATGGTAGGGGTGGGGTAACTGAAAATGTGAATAGAACCTTGGAGACTATAGGGCAATGCAAAGCAGTCTAATAAAATCGTGATTGGATTCTTAATGAGAGAAGAGAGATTTTGATATAATATATATCCTGAAAACTCTTCAAATTTAATGAAAAATATCAAGCCACAGATCAAAGAAGCTAAACACCCCACAATCCAAGTAGATTTTTAAAAAATGACACACAAGTTTATCATAGTTAAATTTCTGAAAATTAATGGTGAAAAGAAACTCAGATTAAAAAAGGACCCCAAAATGCTAAGGATTATCACTGAGATCTCATTAGAAACAATACAAGCCAGAAGTTAATGACATATTTAAAATGCTTAAAGGAAAAATAAATATTGTTAATCTAGAGTTCTATATATGTACAGTAAAAATATTCTTCATAAGTAAAAGTAAAATGCATTTTCAGAAAAATAAAAATAGAAATTACTCATCTCCAACAAACCTTCCCAAGAAGGAATTTTTCAGGAAGTTATTTGAACTGAAGAAAAATGCTAAAAATTATAAGTATTCATGAAAGACATTAAAGTAGATATGAACACATAGAAACATATAGTATATTTTTCAATAAGACTCAATATATGAAAAATCTTAATTGTGAATTAATCTATAAATTTATTTCAACCCTAAAAAATAACAGAAGAAATGTTTTCTACAGCTAGATAACTGAATTATAAAGTTCTTTTGGAAAAAGAAACAAAACAGCTAGAAAAATTCTGATAAAAGAAGAGCAAAGGGGAAGAGGCTAACCTGTAGATACAATAGTAAAGCATATTATAACCCTTTAACATTAAAACAGTATAATATTGACCCGAGCAGACAGAATAGAAAGTTTAGAAACAGACCCAAGTACATCTGTTAATTTGATATATGAAAAAATGACATCTTAAATCATAAGCAAAAAAATACTTTTTTTTTTTTTTGTCTTTTTCTGAAGTTGGAAATGGGAGGCAGTCAGACAGACTCCCGCATGCGCCCGAGCAGGATCCACCCGGCATGCCCACCAAGGGGCGATGCTCTGCCCATCTGGGGCATTGCTCTGTTGCAATCAGAGCCATTCTAGCGCCTGAGGCAGAGGCCACAGAGCCATCCTCAGCGCCCGGGCCAACTTTGCTCTAATGGAGCCTTGGCTGCGGGAGGGGAAGAGAGAGACAGAGAGAAAGAAGAGGGGGAGGGGTGTAGAAGCAGATGGGCACTTCTCCTGTGTGCCCTGGCCAGGAATCGAACCCTGGACTCCTGCATGCCAGGCCGATGCTCTACCACTGAGCCAACCGGCCAGGGCCAAAAAATACTTTTTAATAAATGTTGAGATAACTACATAGCCTTTTGAAAAATAAAATAAAATTGACTCCAGACTCACATTTGAAACCCACCAACATAATTTCCAAATTGATTAAAGATTTATACATAAGCCCTGGCTGGAGAGCTCAGCTGGTCAGCGCACCATCCCGAAGCACAGAGGCTGCTGGCTCGATCACCGTCAGGGCGCACATGGGAACAGATGTTCCTGCCTCTCTCCTGCTCTCCCCCTTTTTCTTTCTAAAATCAATAAAAATAAACATTAAAATTATTTATATATAAAATTATTTATATATAAAAAAATAAAATCATATAAAATAAAAAGAAAAATAGGTATATTTCTTTTAGCTTAGAAAGAAAATTTCCCTACATGACTTAAGTTTCAGAAGCAAGAAAGAGAAAATTTGTTTCTATTTGAATACATAAAGTGTGAAAAAGAAGGAGAAGAAAAAGAAGAAGAAGAAAACGACGAAGAAAGGAAAAACAACTGTTACATCAAAGAAGTTAAGACTAAAATACAAATGAACGCACTGGAAAAAAATAAAACATATGTTAGATAACTTATATAACAAAGACTAGTTTCCATAAGTATACAAAAGCTTTAAAAAAATACAGCACAAAAGAGTCATGAGCCAATAAAATAAAGGGCAACAGCCACCACCAAATAAAGTCACAGATAAGGAATATTTCGTAAACATGTGAAAAGATGCTTACCTCACTCTGAATAGGAGAAACATAAATTAAAAAACAAAGATATACTATTTCTTACTTATCTCCCAGCAAAACATGTGAGTCTTTTAAAATACCCTTTGGTGAGGCTATATTTGTTCTTCTTTTTAGATGTCTGATAGGCAAAATGGCAATTTCTAGTAAAATTATCACATAAATTTGTGATAATTTTGCATTTATCACACTTACATTACTTTACCTTTAGTTAATGATATCCAGAATTCCATTTGTACCTGGAAACATTTTAGACTCCTCTTATAATCAGGGTGCAGTCGTAGCTGAATTGTTCCCTCATCCCCAGTTTTGCCAGGTAGAGGCAATAATCTTGGTGTTTGACTATTGATACAGGGCACTGGGAAGGTCACTTAGAACTCTGTTCATAACTCAGACTCAAAAGGGTTTCAAATACTGATTGAGGCCCTGGCCGGTGGCTCAGTTGATAGAGCATCAGCCTGTCTATGGACATCCCAGGTTCTATTCTCAGAGCACACAGGAGAAGTGACCATCTGCTTTTCCCTCCTCCCCCTTCTCTCCCTCTTCCCCTGCCACAGCCAGGGGCTGCATTGGCTCCAACGTTGGCCCCGGAACTGAGGATAGCTTGGTTGGTTCGAGTGTTCAGCCTTGGGCATTGGCCCCAGATGGGGTTGCCAGGTGGATCCTGGTCAGGGCACATGCTGGAGGCTGCCTCACTGTCTCCCTTCTTCTTACCAAAAAAAAAAAAAAGATAAAATTTTTAAGATTGATTTCCTGAGCTTATCAAGGGCCAAAAGGCCAGTGAAAAGCATCAAACAAAACCTTTGAGTTTCCAAGCTCCTCCCTTCTGTCCTGATTACCACGGACTGATTACTAGGTGATTCTGGCGATGGCAGAAGTTTAAGATGGGAGAAGATTATGAAATATATTTTATATCAAATGTCAGCAAACTGTGGCCTGCAGGCCAAATTCTGCAGCAGCCAGCGGCCAGCCCATTTTTGTAAATGGAGTTTTATTGGAACATAGCTAATTACATATGGTTTATGGCCGCTTTTATGCCTCAATGGCAGAGTTGAGTGGCTGTAACAGAAACAGGGCCACAAAACCTAAATTATTTACTATCTGGCCCTTTACAGAAAAGTGTGCCAACCTATGCTTTGAAGTGTAAAGGGATTTGAACCTTGCAAACTTCTAGGATGGTTTAGTTTTGTGAACAGGTCCAGATTTATTGCATCTCCTAGTTAGTACCATGACCCTGCAAGCAACGGAAGGTCAGTCAGGCCTCTGGAGCTACGGAGGTCGTGAAACAAAAGCAGAGCTGTCAGACATCAGAATCTTGGGGAAATGTCTTCACAGGCTCCAGTCACGATTCAGAGACCCAACACTGGCTCCCACCTTCCCAGCAAACTCTGGCATGCGGAGTGTGACCCTGGGAAACATGAACCTTGGAACTCTGAACACGGGGACAATTGTCTTACCAACCACCATAACTAACCGAAATAAACCTTGTAAAGAAATACTCTTCTCTCCAAAGTGTTGGGTTTTCAATCCCAGAAGCAGAAACAACAAACACACACATGGTCTTGGGATTGTGAGAACTTGGAGAAGCAGGTGGTGACCCCAAGATAGAGGAGCTGCATCTTTTTCTCTGAGCTCGTCGATTGAGGCAAAAAGGTCCTATTTACTTATCTCCATGTCATACTCTCAGGATAGATGACTACACACACGCACACACATGCACTCACACATGTTTCCAGGCATTAATGATTCCCTCCACTTCCTCTCACACAGTCTCTAAACTCAACCTCTTCTCTCTGCTGACCTAGCTCTTCAATGGCTTTTCAGTCTCTGGGACACGAAGCCCCCACTTAGGATATTTCTCACTCTGGACATTCTGCTGCTAAACACTCTTTGCATTCTAGCTCATGAGCCTGCACAGGAGGAAAGAAAGATACCTCGGGGATATCTAGGACTATATGGCTTGCCAGGACTATATGGCTCTTGTGCTCATGAATGTGTCGCAGTCCTGAAGACTTCCTGCAGCCTCTTTTCCTATCCTTGCCTCTGATGATGTGGCTATGTACAGCCCTTAGAGGCGACTGCTCATCTGGGGTTATTGAGCCCCGTGAAACTGGCTTGGCTGTGCCCAGCTTTCTAAACAGCTTAAGTAAGGCCTTCAAGGTACTTGAACTTAAATAGCAACTTTTCATTAGTTCTCGGCCCCTCTGTTGTCTCACTTCTACCTACTGTAAAAATGGTGTGAGCTCGTAGCTATCTCCTGCCTCCCTCCTCTTAACATCCCTAAGAGCTGTATAACCATGCCTGTTAGGGCTCTGCTCCCTTACATTCTTCACTCGCAGGGGCAAAGGCTAGCTGCAGGGTGCACTGGGAACCAACCATTTCTCCCAGGGCACCGCTCTGGAGGACACAGCGAGCAAGTCCTCCAGCCGCCTTTCTTCTGGCCCCACTACACCAAGAGCGAATGCAAAGGAATCTCTGGTCCCCAAACCAGATCCCAGCCCTTGGTTCAGTGCAGTCCATCTCAGGGGCAAGAAGCAGACGTCACATTTCACCCCCAACACCCATGACTGGGAGACTGCTACCTCGCCTTAAGGTCTCACAGCGATACCCAGAAGGCTAGATAACAAAGGCTCTCCCTTACAGAAAGTGTCTTTAGGTGTATTAGTATATCTGGATCTCACTCTGTGTGCAGGGCTCTGTTTCTCTCCTCCCCCCTCGGCCCATCCTTACACGTCCATCAGCCCAGGTCACTTGCTGTCTTCCTCTGCATCACTATCTTTATGTCTTATAGGTAATTTAAAAAAATGAAGCTAAGTCCCTACCAGTAAAACCATTAGAACCCAGTTCTGTCAGAGCTCCTGCCTCTTCTGACAGAGTTTGTGAGTGGGTCGTTATGCTTGACAGTCATCGTAAGTTCATCTGTGTGGTCCTAGAGCAAACTTCACCTCTGCTCCTCTCAGGGCTGGAGTTCCTATACTGCTCACAAAAATGAGTGGGTATTTTATTGCTTCATATTCATTTTGAAATATCCCCTAGTTTTTGTGAGCAGTATGTTTTCTCCCTAACTCTGTGACCCGGCAGATAATGGGAGAGCCCCATCGTCACCAACGTGGGCAGGCAGCATCACCCCGGCCACCCCTGCCCATCACCACACTGCCTCTCTCCCTCTGTTCTCCGGTGCTCGCTAACCTTTCCCACACCTCCCACTCTGCTGAGGTGTTACAGGACTTTCTCATGACAAATGTTCAAACTTTCTAACTTGGCCCTGTTTATGCACTGAACTGTGTCCCTCCAAAATCCCTATTTTGAAGCCCTTACTCCCAATGTGACTGTATTTGAAGACAGGGCTTTTAGGAGGTAATCATGGTTAAATGAGGTCATAAAAGTGGAGTGTGAAAGGACTGGTGTCCACTATCTCTCCACCATATAAGGACACAGTGAAAAGAGCCATTTGCAGGCCAAGAAGAGAAGCCTTATTAGAAGCCAAGCCTGCCAGCCCCTTGACCTTGGATTTCTAGCCTCCAGACTGGGAGAAGTCAATTTCCCGTGTTTAAGTCACCCAGTCTATGGTATTTTCTTACAGCAGCTGGAGCTGACCAGTACAGTCCTCGACAGGATAGCATTGCCTTGTCACTTGCTTCCAGGATACTGCTTTCATTATGGCCCCCTATCATCACTTTTTATATCCTTCCTACGGGAAGTTGAGAGATGACCCACTAAGGCTAAGTCTGTGGCATAGAGAAGAAACATTAAGTGTTGTACCTGTCACTCTCCATTCCATCCCGCCCTCCCAGCCTTGTGCTGAGTCTTAGTAATTAGTTCTGGTGCCCTTCACTATTTTCTTCGGAAGGCCCAATTTCATCGCCATTCCAAAAGGACCCCAGCCCTTGTCCTGAACTGCTAGGAATCCTTCTTGGAAAGATAGGGTTGAACTCTGCAGAACCCTCAAACTAAAGTGATTGCTTTTCTGTCTTAAAAATCTCTCCTTGTAGGTCTCTGTATTTCTCATCTGTCTTTCCTTGTCTCTTTATATTAAAATTTTCCATTTGTTATTCTCTCTCTGCCTCATTCTTGAGGTCTTTCTTCGTCTCTTACTCTTAATCATTTAATTTCCTTTCTTTCACTCTTAATATTAAAGTACGCTTTTAAATTATTTTTAATGAATAAGGTTTGTTCTCTAGTATTAATTTGATAAGTAAATGAGTCCAATGCTATATATCTCTTCTTGTCTGAAAACAAATAAGCGAATGAAAACAAAAGTAATATAACTTCTCTAATCCTTGATTTCTTTTTTATTGCGGGTACTACTAATCAACATTTGTTGGTACCACCAGGGGGCAGTGTAACCAAGAAGATCATTTACCCCAAGCCATTTAATACCAGGAGCCAGAGAGGTGGCCAAGGGCTTTCTCCTGAAGAAAGGTAGGGCCGGAATGCAACGATTGCCAGCTTCTGCAACTTGGGAAGAACTACAGTAGGCAAAGAGCATGGGAAAATATTCAACAGGCTTTCTAACTGGTTTTCATGTCTATGAATTATATTTGCATACAACTAGAGGAATTTGACAGTTTATCTTGGCTCAAAAGTCTATTTTGTGGAAAGTCAAGAGGTAGGGGAAGGTGATGAGATCAAGGATGACTTTAAATCTTTAAAAATGGTTGGCCAGAAGATCTGGAAATTTGGTTATAAACATGTTGACTTTGTGGTGGGAAGTGGCCAAACCGAAATATCTAGCTAACAATTGTATATTTGTGTCTGGCACTCAGAAGAGGAATGAGGACAAGTGATGTAATTTGGAAGGTCACAGAAGCCACATCCACCCAGAGCATAGTGTGCTGTGGTCTCCCTCCTGAGGTTTTATGCAGGGTTCTGCTCACACCGCTGTGTCTTCCTGACCTCTCAAGTAGGGATCTAATAATATGTTCATGTCCTAACTCTTTCATTTGTAAGTGACAAAAACTCAATTCAAATTAGAATCAGTAAAAAAAGGAAATTTATTGGCTACTGTGACTAAAAAGTCTAAAGAAGTATTAATCAAAAGAAATATAATGTAAAACATATAATTTAAAATTAATAGACTTATTTAAAAAGTTAAAAGTTCTAAAAGAAATTAATTTTAATAATACATATTATCAATCCAATATATAATTATTCTACTTTCAACATGTAATCAGAATGCTAAAATTATTAAGACATCTTACTTTTTTTTTTTACACTGATTTTTATTTTACATTTCCAGGCTGTTTCAGTCTGGACTAGCTGTATTTCAAGTGCTCACTAGACACATGAGCTAGTGTCTACCATATTAGACAGCAGAGGCTTAGAGTAGACCTTAAGGTACGACTGGATCCAGCCTTTCAAATGGTGTCACTGGGCTCTCTCTCAGTTTTGCTGTTCATTGCACATTGGGCTCATCCCCTCCAAAAATAAGAGAAACACCTTCATTTGGCCCACAAGTTGTTCCAGCTAATATTGTCCTTATAGCTCACAGTCATGGTGGAAAAGACATCATTCTGATAGCATCAATTGGTCCTGCTGGTATCATATAAACTATCCATAAAACAATCACTGAGGCCAGGGGAATAGAGCCAACTCCAACCTACATTGTCTTCAATAGATCTGGAAACCAAAGCTCTGAACTGCCCAGGCCTGGTCACATGCTCCTGTTCCTCTCTGGACCCGGGGGTACAGAGCAGGGACTGGTCAGCCCCACCTGAACTACACAGAATCAAAGAAAACGGGTCCCTAAATAAAAATACGGCACAAATCACATATATCCACCTAACAACCACTTGAGGGTTTAAACTGCCCCAGTCCCAGGCTCAGTCTGAGGCAATGGCAACTAGGAATGTCAATATCAATAGCTGCTCGTGTAGTCATAATTTGAGTACCAAATCCTCTTTTTCTACTTACACCATAATCATTGTGTGAGGAAGATGGATGCCACTGGATTCCCGCTCCTGATCCACAGGGCCGTTCAACCAGCTTCTCAGTGTTGGCGGCTGGCCTCTCCCAAGCGAACCTGCGCGAGGCTCCTCTAGAACCAAACTGATCCTGTTCCTCCATTCAGCCCTCAGACTCGGGGTTTCCTTTTTTTTTTTTTTTATTATTAAATTTAATGCAGTGACATTGATAAATCAGGGTACATATGTTGAGAAAAAAATATCTCTAGATTATTTTGACATTTGATTGTGCTGTATACCCCTCCCCCAAAGTTAAATTGTCTTCTGTCACCTTCTATCTGGTTTTCTTTGTGCCCCTTCCCTCCCCTAACCCCTCTCTCCTTCTTCACCCCCTCCCCCCTCCCCCAACCTCCCGCCCCTGTTGCCATCACATTCTTGTTCATGTCTCTGAGTCTCATTTTTATGTCCCTTCTATGTATGGATTCATCTTAGTTTTTTTTTTTTTTTTTCTGATTTACTTATTTCACTCCGTATAATGTTGTCAAGGTCCATCCATGTTATTGTAAATGATCCGATGTCATCATTTCTTATGGCTGAGTAGTATTCCATAGTATATATGTACCAAATGGCAGGATATAAAATCAATACTCAGAAATCAGGGGTTTCCTTTTGACTGCTTCCTGACCTTGCGGACTGCTGCCCCAGTGTGGCGTCACATTGCTCTGACCCTCAGGACCAGGACTCTCAGGCTCACCCTTTCCTGAGACTGTCATTGCCCTTGAGAGGCAGCCTTGTTCCTCACAGCTCAACCCTGACACTGAACTCCAACAACAGCAGTCATGAAAACGATAACTAGAAGAGACTACAGTGCAGAGAGTAAGAGCAGAGACTCGGGAGCCAAACAGAAGGTGGGACTCAACTCCCAGCTGTGCCTCTTAGTGGCTCTGGGATGCTGAGCAAATTATTTAACCATTCTATGCTTCGATTTCCTCTTCTTCAAAATGCAGTTAAATAGCACCTATTCACCAGCCTTATGCTATAAATTATATGTATAAATATATGTGAAATGTTTGGGGGAGTCTCTTATAAGCACTATGATATGGGAGGAGAGTTTTATGATAGGGCTCAGACCTTACACTACTGTAAAGAAAGCAGATAATAAGGGTCTGCGAGGGAGAAAGCTAGAGGATGGGAGAAAAATCACTAATCAGCAACCACAAGGCCAGCTGCGGACTGACCACTGCTGCCTTTGCTTCTGCTGCGGGCTAGAAGTGCAGGCAGAAAGGCAGGCCGCTGGGGAAGAAACTCTGAAACAAAGCAGAGGAAAGCAAGAAACTGTGGGACTCAGGACGATCTCTCACAGCATTTAACCCACACATTGCTGGTGACCTGAAAAAGATACGGGTGCCTCCCCCACCCCTACCAAGCTGCACACATCCCTACCTGAACTTGGAGAAGCAAAGGAGATCCCAGTAGCAGCTCAACTTCCATAAACTCCAAGCAGATGAATGGCAACAGCGCCAGCCAGCGTGACCCCACACACTGCTCCAACTTTCCCCGCACCAGGGCTGCTGTGTCGTTTCCACCTTCCAAATCTCCGTGAATTCCTCCTGTGGCCCACCCTAACCCAGAAACACCAGAGGAAGGAATCCTGGGAGAGGTATTCTTAGCTTAGCTCAGCTGTCACGATATAAAACCACCACAGAGTGTTGTTGTTGTTATTTATTACTGCTACCAATATTTATATGGGTCTTCTGTCATAACCGTTTTTTGCTTACATTACACTTCATTGCAGTATGTCTTAATGCAACCACTTTACACACAGTTTACAAGTCGTTATATATGTGTTATTTAACCCACATAATATCCAAGTTGTGTAGGCAAGGTAGGTTTTATGAGCCACGGAAAGCTTGCAGAGTTGGTAAGTGGCAGGGCTGCAGCTCAACTGCAGGTCCCCGTTAACTCTAAGGACAGGGCACCCGAATACACTTCATAGCCTCTTACGCCACACAGGGGCAGCACAGTGCACAGCGTGGCTCTCAGCGACGTTAATAAATTTCGCTCTCAATTAGCAGCTGTACATCAATTAAACAAGAACGAGGTATTCCGTGGCACAGTGGAACCGGTTTCTATGAGAGGTTTGTTGGATCGATGTAATTATGAACCCGTCACACACTGCATTTGCCTGAGGAAATACAAATGTTGTTTTTAAGGGCTGCAGTTTGTACAATTTGCAGAAGATGGCACCCTAGAGCTACTGAACAATCAATGCTTGAGACCGAAAAGAATCAAGAAGAGAATCGGTGTGAAGCATATCACCTAATGCAGGACACTGCCTACATTTTAACCTGGACAAAACAATAAAAACAAAAAAAACCTATTGCACCAATTCATGCAATATGCTGAGTTACATAGTTAACGTATTGCAAATAACTTTTTCCTAGAGTATTTCTCCCACCTTACCCTCCCTATCAATCAGAAGTATCTTTATGACACCCATGTGCTAAGTGCTCGAGTGGTAGAATGTTAAAACAGATTTTTCAAGCAATCCTTTGTCATGCTTTGATATTACCAAGTTCTTATGATCATTACTGAGAGTTGGAATCTTCTCTGTGTGACTTCACCCCAGATTGCACATTATCTGCTCCCTGCTTTCTTTGCTCCTTTGCAGAATCAAAAATCATAATGAACTTGACTGTCCATACATCTGGACAAGCCCTTTCAGGTCCATAGAAGACCCTGGGAGATAATAATAACCTTATATTTGTTTTACCCTTTGTATTTTTCAAAGTAACTTTTAATCTATAATCTCATTTGAAACTTATAACTACCATGAACAATGAATAGGGCAGATATTATGGTACTCCTCTTATAGACGCGGAACTAGATCTGCAAAAGTTCAATCGATTGGCCAATGTTACCCAGCTAGTCAGCCAAGTACTGTAACTCTTGAATCCAAGTCTAGAACACACTCTGCTACCATTAGAGGATCCAGAGTCATATGTATAATACATATCAGCATAACTCATGCCTGTTTCACTGTAGGTAGATTTTGACAAAGAGAGGGTGATCAGCTTCAATGGTCTTGATAGCCATAAAGCATAGTCTCCAGTTTATTCAGAATCCAGGATGATAAAGAATGGAACTTGATGATTAATTGAGAGTGCTACACATATCTATGATTTGATACTGCTAGGATGGCTTTCCTAATACTGATTTATGGTACAATTTCTAGAATGTAAGTTTCTTTGAGGTAAGAAATTTCTTTGTGTTTGCTTCTGCATCTCCAGCCCTTAGAAGAGTCCCTGACACAGTAAATGCTTAATAAATATATATTTATTGAAAAAAGGTGATGCGTGAAATCTTGAAGAAAACAGAAGAGGAACAGAAGTAAAAAATATACATTGTGTCATCACATAATTCAGCTTTCTAATTTTGCCTCAGTCACTTAATGAATGAAAGTAACTATCTTCCACTTTATAGCATAGTCTATTTGATAAACAGAACTCAGAATAAGAAAATGAGACATTTAGCAGTAGGCAATCAGGCCCTTTCCCTGAGTCTTTATCAGTTCCCCAGCATTCATAAAGGCCATATTCAAATGTTAAAATTGTTCACAATCCTTAAGTCAGAATCTCAAATTCAGGGTCAAACTTCCCTCCACCACAGGTATTGATTTCTACAGTCTGTCCATCAGAAATGGCTTCCTGAATTTTTGAAAAGGATATAACATGGTGAAAAATCAAGTACACTTCTCAATGGCCCTATGCTGGAACTGTGTTCCATCTCATCATATTATCGAATTGCTCCAGAAACACAGCCAAACCTGGGCCATACATTGGTTTAAACCGATGCAGAGTCTTCAGGGTCCCAAGGAAAAATTTCAGGTAGGTTGTTCAATGATTTCTTCAACTGGGACTCAAGACCAGGTTGGCTTTATTAAAATCCACTATCCTCATACTATTTAACTCATAGTATATTAATACGTTAACTATGTAACTCATTGTAACATTTATGTTATTGACTCTAAGTCATCTGACTGTACACTCTTATGCCATGTTATTCTATGAAAAAGGCATCTAAGAGATGCCTTTGACTCTATTTCAATTTCTCAGCATTTCTTACCTGAATTACTTTAAATAGTTTCTAAAGCTGTTTCTCCTCCATTTTATCTTTCTATAATATAGATCTCCTTTTATCCCTTCACTTTCTGCTTTCAAACCTTTTGATGTTCCAGTCCCCCCAAAATAAAGATCAAACACTTAGCAAGGCACATAAAGCCCTTGAATCCCAGATCCAAGCTGTTACTACTATCTGCCTGCTGTTTTTCGACAACCACCCAGGGACGTTACTACCTTTTTTTTAACTTTTCTTTTTTTTTATTTTTATTGAATTTATTGGGTGACACTGTTTAACAAAATTATGCAAGGCTCAAGTGCACAATTCTACAACACATCATCTGTACACTGTGTTGTGTGTTCACCACTCTAAGTCAAGTCTCCTTCCATCACCATTTATCCCCCTTAGACCCTCTTCCACCTCCCCCTACCCCTCTCTCCCTGGCAATTACCACACTGTTGTCTGTGGCCAAAAAAAGGAGGAAAAAAGATAGAAAAACACAACACTGCCTTCTATTCCTCCAAATCGGTAGGCACTTCCAGCACCCTGTCCCAATTCATTTCACTGATCTGCTTTCTCTGCTTGGAATGTGCTTTCTTCCTTCATCTAGTGCCTGGGAATGCTCATTACTCAGGGTGCAATTCTGAAAAAGTCACCTGAGTTTATCACATGTTGCCAGTGGTATAACTTGCTATAACTTTTCTAAATAGTAATTTGGTAAAAGATATCAGATTGCTAAAAAGTTCATATTCTTTGACCCAATTACTTGGCATATCTATCTTTTCTAGGAAAACAAACTCAAGAAATTGTCCACCGAAAAGGCCATTACAATGTTATTTATAATAGTAAAAAATTATATATCCTAAGTGTTCTGTTGGAGAATGCTTTAAACAGTAGTTTCTGAACTTTGTTGACTAGTATATATAATCACATGCCAAACATACATTGTATGTATATATACAGATATGTAATAATCTGAAACAAATCTTTTTGAGAGAATACCTATTTTCATGAGACAACACATATCTTTACTACATACAATGCATCCACTCTCAGTTTTTAAGTGTTGATTGCAATCCACTAAAAGAGTTGTGAACCACAGTTTAAAAAAACTAATTAAAAATAGAATATTTAGCAACATAAATATTTCTTAAATAACATTTAATCAGAATATTAATGTAATATTAAATGATAAAAAGCAAGGTACTAATTACCTTTATTGCCTGACTATAATATTTTTAAAGCATGTACACATTGGGATGGTTCTCTGGGGCCATTATTAAGAGAAAGGGTGCTTTAGTGTGTTCACAATTTACCTAATACTCCTATGTCATAGTTTCTTGTGGGAAGCAGAACAGAAATGCATGGGGTTTAGATAGTCCTGGAGTGGCTTTGGATTAACTGCAACTGTATTCATCTTATTCAATAAACATTTATTAACCATGAACATCATGTACTCAAGACTCAAAATGTAAAGGTACTCAAAATCTATCATGGGAAGGCAGCCATTTAAACAAATTAATGCTCTGGTGCCGCAGATGAACATAGATGTACAGTGGGGACCTGAAAGAGATCGGGTCTTCATTTTACTGAGAAGTGATTCTTGAGCTGCAATTAAGGATGAGTTCACCCCAAGACGTCAAGGAAGAAAAGAAGAGCATTCCAGATAGAAAGATGGAGCAGCAGGGTGCAGGCGCAGGAAAAGATGAACTGAGAGACATCAGGCATATGGGTATGACTGGCGCATATGGTATGGAAGCCTGGGCTGAGAAATAAGGCTGGAGAGCTGAGCATGGGCAGATCATAAAGGGCCTGCCCTTCCATGCAAAGGAACCTACACAGTGGGCCGCTGATGCTTAATGAGGATGCACATTACCATTACCTGTGCAGATTTCCAAACCACAGATGCTTGGCTAACCCCCACGAATTAGTTGGATCTTACTGAGATCTACCTTTTTATAACTTTTACTCAACCTCTTTTCGTGAGCAATGAGGGATATATAAGTAGTGCAATAAACAGAGGTGCGATATCACATTTCTAATCATCAACAGCGTGGAGAATGGACTGGACATGGATGACATAGAAAGCATGCAGTCCAGGTGAAGAGACCATCGGGACAGCCCGGGTGAATAAGGGGAAAAGCCCAGGCTAAAGGAAAAGCAGATGGGAAGGACAGGAAAGGGGAAATATTCAAATGCCAAGACCACAGTCTGCAGTTAATGTGAAGATGGTGGTGGAGACAAAGGGTGGATTGGGGAGCTGGGAGGTCTTGCTCTCCCGCAACCTTCTGCAGCCTTCCTAAATAAATAGGCAAAATGAAAACAGATATTTGCTATGCTAACAAAATTATAGGAAAAATCCTCCACTTTCCCTCGCTTTGCCCCCTTTCCAATAGATTGCCACCTCCAAGCAGCTCCTCTCTCTGACGTTGCCACTAGAGAAGGGGGACATGGAAGTGGCGGGGAACTAAGGATGACTACCTTTTCCCAGCATCTCGGGGAAAAGAATACCTGCCTCATGGATGTAAAGTGAGAATAAGTAAGGTAATGCATGGAGTGCGTCTGACACACGGTGGGTATTTTTTTTCCCTAGCCTGGAGTGACTGGAGCCCACAGGCTACTTTCATCTCACCAGAAATTTCTCCCTGGCCCTGATTTCCTCCCTTAAACAGATTTATAAGTTTTTTAGTGCAAGACTAAAATGACAAGTTTTCCCTCTCTTTTCCAGACAAGACAGGGGAGTTTTTTTCATCATATGGAATAATTAAAGTCAGAGCTAGGTGAGAGATTTTACCCCCTGTAGGCTGTTTCATCAGCTGAGAAGAAATTTGTCTCCCTGATAATCCTCCCTGAAATATAACATTTTTTTTTCATCCTCAGACTCAATGAAAAAAAAAAGTACTAGCAGCAATACATCTGAAGATTCCTTGTACACCTCTAAAAGTTAATTCCTCTTCAGTGCTTTGCAAGAAACCAAAAACACTGCTTAAAAGAAAAAAGCTACAGAAGTCTTATTAAAGTTGCTCTTTTTATAAAAGTGCAGTCACAAATCAATGCATTGTTAATGAAGACTTTTCTTCCATAGGCCGGTAGAGTTATCTAGAGACTCAAGACTTGCTTATGCCTTCTGGCTGGGCAGAGGGGTAGACCGGGAGCTCACACAATGGGGGCTTTCAGGTCCATTTACTTCAGAAGAATCTAGCACAGGAAGTCAGATGCCAGACCCAGCCTTTCTCCCTCCTTTCCAAAGGTTAAGCCTAGAAATATGAGAACTGGGGAGAGGGGTGTAGTGGTCTACATCATTCAAATCTTCCTCTTAATTTAAAAGTTATCAGAAATGCATATTTTCTTCTCTAGAAGCACATATATCTGAAGGCACAATATGACAATTAAGAACCAGGCTGCCTAGGTCTGAACCCTGGTCCCAGTTCCGCTACTGCTATGGAAACTTGCTCTGCGTAACTGCCTCTGCCTCATTTCCTCACCTGTAAGAGGATGGTAACCATACTGACGCAGGTGTTCTGGGGTCTGGGGCCTCGAGGGTCTGTGACCCACTGTGGGTCCTTGGCTTCACGCAGGAAAGAATTCAAAAGCAAGACAGCATAGAGTTTGTTTTTAATTTATTTATTGAATTTAGAGAGAGAGAAAGGTGGAGGGGAGAGAGAGAGAAACATTGATTTCTTCTTTTATGCATTCATTGGTTGATTCTTGTATGTGCCCTGATGAGGAATCAAACCTGCAACTGCAACCTTGGCATATCCGGATGATGCTCTCATCAACTGAGCTACCTGGCCAGGGAGGTCAGCATAGAGTTTACAGTGACAGAGAGTTTATTAGTGAAGCAGTGAGACAGACTTTGTTTCCTTTATTGAGGTTCATTTAATGGGGGGAGGGTATTCAATGAGGGGAAGCAATATTCAGGATCTTCCCAGAAAAGGCAGAAAGATTTCTCAGAAGAGCCCCTAGGATATTTTCTGTCCTTCTACAGGCTCTCTTTTCTGATCATAGCAGTTCTGGGTGTGTCCCTTAGCATGCTAATGTATTACAGTGAGTGTATAATGAGGCATGGGGTTACTCTTAGGTGAAACGAGCAATTAGTGCCATGTTGGTCAAGCTGATCTCAGCCAGTTTTAAGCCATAGCTCCAGTGGTGGTGGTGGCAGCGGTGGTGTCCTTACTTCTTGATAGTCCTTGTAGATTTGTCAATTGCAGCTCTTCTTTCACAACCCCTATCTCAGAACCTACCTCTCAGAGTTGTGAGGATTAAAATCAGTTAATAGATATAAAGTGCTCAGAGGAGTGCCTGGCACACAGCTTCTTGTCACCACACACTATTAAGCAGGGGAGTGCTGGGTCAACCCACAGAGCTGCTAGAAACGAGTCTGCTCTAGAAGGGATTTTAAGACCTGGACGATAGGACAACTAAGCCCCTAACTCATATAGTTAACTTGCACAGGGTTTAAGTCTTTCAAAAAATCATTGCCAATATACATGTTTCAGGAGATATACAAGTCAGCATTTCCTCTATAGTTTCTCCATTGGAAATGTCCCCCTCCACCTTATAAAACCCAAATACATTACTTCTAAAGTAAATCAAACCTACAATTTATCAAGAACAATGTCATTTTACATACATTATCTAATTGAATCCTCAGAACTATGATGTTAAGAATCATGATCCTCACTTTATTTATTTATTTTTATTATATAATTTTATTTTTTTAATGGGGTGACATCAATAAATCAGGATACATATATTCAAAGATAACAAGTCCAGGTTATCTTGTCGTTCAATTATGTTGCATACCCACCACCCAAAGTCAGATTGTCCTCTGTCACCTTCTATCTTGTTTTCTTTGTGCCCCTCCCCACCCCCTATCCCTCTCCCATTCCCCCCTCCCCTCCCGTAACCACCACACTCTTATAAATGTCTCTTAGTTTCACTATTATGTCCCACCTACGTATGGAATAATACAGTCCCTGGTTTTTTCTGATTTACTTATTTCGCTTCGTATCATGTTATCAAGATCCCACCATTTTGCTGTAAATGTTCCGATGTCATCATTTCTTATGGCTGAGTAGTATTCCATAGTGTATATGTGCCACATCTTCTTTATCCAGTCATCTATTGATGGGCTTTTTGGTTGTTTCCATGTCCTGGCCACTGTGAACAATGCTGCAATAAACATGGGGCTGCATGTGTCTTTACGTATCAATGTTTCTGAGTTTTTGGGATATATACCCAGTAGA
This sequence comes from Saccopteryx leptura, assembly GCF_036850995.1. Taxonomy (NCBI): domain Eukaryota; kingdom Metazoa; phylum Chordata; class Mammalia; order Chiroptera; family Emballonuridae; genus Saccopteryx; species Saccopteryx leptura. The sequence goes on from NC_089510.1 coordinate 48,277,055, forward strand.
GGGATTGCTGGGTCATAAGGTAGTTCTATTTTCAGTTTTTTGAGGAACCACCATACTTTCTTCCATAATGGTTGTACTACTTTACATTCCCACCAACAGTGGATGAGGGTTCCTTTTTCTCCACAGCCTCTCCAACATTTGCTGTTACCTGACTTGCTAATAACAGCTAATCGAACAGGTGTGAGGTGGTATCTCATTGCCGTTTTGATTTGCATTTCTCTAATAGCTAAAGAAGATGAGCATCTTTTCATATATCTGTTGGCCATTTGTATTTCTTCCTGGGAGAAGTGTCTATTCATATCCTCTTCCCATTTTTTTATTGAATTGTTTGTTTGTTTGTTGTTGAGTTTTATGAGTTCTTTGTATATTTTGGATATTAGGCCCTTATCTGAGCTGTTGTTTGAAAAAATCATTTCCCATTTAGTTGGCTTTCTGTTTATTTTGTTATCAGTTTCTCTTGCTGAGCAAAAACTTCTTAGTCTGATGTAGTCCCATTCATTAATTTTTGCCTTCACTTCTCTTGCCATTGGAGTCAAATTCATAAAATGCTCTTTAAAACCCAGGTCCCTGAGTTGAGTACCTATGTCTTCTTCTATGTACTTAATTGTTTCAGGTTTTATGTTTAGATCTTTGATCCATTTTGAGTTAATTTTTGTACAGGGGGAGAGACTGTAGTCCAGTTTCATTCTTTTGCATGTGGCTTTCCAGTTTTCCCAGCACCATTTATTGAAGAGGCTTTCTTTTCTCCATTGTGTGTTGTTGGCCCCTTTATCAAAAATTATTTGACTATATATATGTGGTTTTATTTCTGGACTTTCTATTCTGTTCCATTGGTCTGAGTGTCTATTTTTCTGCCAATACCATGCTGTTTTGATTGTCGTGGCCCTATAATATAGTTTGAAGTCAGGTATTGAAATGCCCCCAGCTTCATTCTTTTTCTTTAGGATTGCTTTGGCTATTCGGGGTTTTTTATAGTTCCATATAAATCTGATGATTTTTTGCTCTATTTCTTTAAAAAATGTCATTGGAAGTTTGATGGGAATTGCATTAAATTTGTATATTGCTTTGGGTAATATAGCCATCTTGATTATATTTATTCTTCCTAGCCAAGAACAAGGTATATTCTTCCATCTCATTATATCTTTTTCGATTTCCCTTAACAATGGTTTATAGTTTTCATTATATAAGTCCTTTACATTCTTTGTTATGTTTATTCCTAAGTATTTTATTTTTTTTGTTGCAATCGTGAAGGGGATTGTTCTTTTGAGTTCCTTCTCAGTTGTTTCATTGTTGGCATATAGAAAGGCTATTGACTTCTGTATGTTAATTTTGTATCCTGCGACCTTACTGTATTGGCTTATTGTTTCTAGTAGTCTTTTTGTGGATTCTTTGGGGTTTTCGATGTATAGTATCATATCATCTGCAAAAAGTGATACCTTTACTTCTTCTTTTCCGATATGGATGCCTTTTATTTCTTTGTCTTGTCTGATTGCTCTGGCTAGAACTTCTAGTACCACATTAAACAAAAGTGGAGAGAGTGGACAACCCTGTCTTGTTCCTGATTTAAGGGGGAAAGCCTTCAGTTTAGTGCCATTTAATATGATGTTAGCTGATGGTTTATCATATATGGCCTTTATCATGTTGAGATATTTTCCTTCTATACCCATTTTGTTGAGAGTCTTAAACATAAAATTGTGTTGTATTTTATCGAAAGCCTTTTCTGCATCTATTGATAAGATCATGTGGTTTTTGTTCTTTGTTTTGTTGATATGGTGTATTACATTAACCGTTTTACGTATGTTGAACCATCCTTGAGATTCTGGGATGAATCCCACTTGATCATGATGTATTATTTTTTTAATATGTTGTTGTATTCGATTTGCTAGTATTTTGTTTAGTATTTTAGCATCTGTATTCATTAGAGATATTGGTCTGTAGTTTTCTTTTTTTGTTCCATCCTTGCCTGGTTTTGGTATGAGGGTTATGTTGGCTTCGTAAAATGTGTTTGGAAGTATTGCTTCTTCTTCAATTTTTTGGAAGACTTTGAGTAGAATAGGAACCAAGTCTTCTTTGAATGTTTGATAAAATTCGCTGGTATAGCCGTCAGGGCCTGGACTTTTATTTTTGGGGAGGTTTTTAATGGTTTTTTCTATTTCTTCTCTACTAATAGGTCTGTTTAGGCTTTCTGCTTCTTCTTGACTCAGTCTAGGAAGGTTGTATTTTTCTAGGAATTTATCCATTTCTTCTAGGTTGTTGAATTTAGTGGCATAAAGTTTTTCATAGTATTCTACAATAATTCTTTGTATATCTACGGTGTCCGTGGTGATTTCTCCTCTTTCATTTTGGATTTTTTTTATATGAGTTCTTTCTCTTTTTTCCTTGGTAAGTCTTGCCAAGGGTTTGTCAATTTTGTTGATCTTTTCAAAGAACCAGCTCCTTGTTCTATTAATTTTTTCTATAGTTTTTCTGTTCTCTAATTCATTTATTTCTGCTCTGATTTTTATTATCTCCTTTCTTCGGCTGGTTTTGGGTTGTCTTTGTTCTTCTTTTTCTAGTTCCTTAAGGTGGGAAGTTAAGTGGTTCACTTGGGCTCTCTCTTGTTTGTTCATATATGCCTGAAGTGATATGAACTTCCCTCTTATCACTGCTTTTGCTGCATCCCATAGATTCTGATATGTCGTATTGTCATTTTCATTAGTCTGTATATATCTTTTGATCTCTGCACTTATTTCTTCTTTGACCCATTCATTTTTTAAAAGTATGTTGTTTAGTTTCCACATTTTTGTGGGATTTTTTTCCTCTTTTTTGCAGTTGAATTCTAGTTTCAAGGCTTTATGATCAGAAAATATGCTTGGTACAACTTCAATTTTTCTGAATTTGCTGATGTTGTTTTTGTGGCCCAACATATGGTCAATTCTTGAGAATGATCCATGTACACTGGAGAAAAATGTATACTCAGTCACTTTGGGATGAAATGTCCTGTAGATGTCTATCATATCCAGGTGCTCTAGTGTTTTGTTTAAGGCCACTATGTCTTTGTTGATTCTCTGTTTGGATGACCGATCTAGAGCCGTCAGCGGTGTATTGAGGTCTCCAAGTATGATTGTGTTTTTGTCAGTTTTTGTTTTAAGATCAATAAGTAGCTGTCTTATATATTTTGGTGCTCCTTGGTTTGGTGCATATATATTAAGAATTGTTATGTCTTCTTGATTCAGTGTCCCCTTAGCCATTATGAAATGGCCATTTTTGTCTCTGAGTACTTTTCCTGTCTTGTAGTCAGCATTATCCGATATGAGTATTGCTACACCTGCTTTTTTTTGGATGTTATTTGCTTGGAGTATTGTTTTCCAGCCTTTCACTTTGAATTTGTTTTTATCCTTGTTACTTAGATGAGTTTCCTGTAGGCAGCATACAGTTGGATTTTCTTTTTTAATCCATTCTGCTACTCTGTGCCTTTTTATTGGTGAGTTTAATCCGTTTACATTTAGTGTAATTATTGATACTTGTGGGTTCCCTATTGCCATTTTATATCTTGCTTTCTGTTAGTTTTGTGTCTTGTTTGATACTTCTCTTTTGTTTTTCTATCTTTTGTTTTTATTTGGTTGTATTCCATACATCTTTCCACTGTTGCTATCTTTTTTATCTCATGTGCTTCTGTGGTGGTTTTTTCAATGGTGGTTACCTTTGAATAATGAAAAGGGTCCCTACCCTGTTCATTGTAGCGAACTATTTTGTGAGTACTTTTGCACTCCATCGTCCTTTGCTACTGTTTATCTCCATCTTCTCCCCCTCTTTCTTTTTGTTGTTGTCACAGTTTAAATTTGGTTTTATTGTGTTCTTCTTGGAGCTTTTACTTGTGGCTCTGTTTTTTTTTTGTTCTTTGTATCTGATTGGAGAACCCCCTTTAGTAATTCCTGGAGTGGGGGTTTTCTGATGATAAATTCCCTCATCTTTTCTGTATCTGTGAATGTTTTTATTTCTCCTTCATATTTGAAGGATAGCTTTGATGGGTATAGTATTCGTGGCTGAAAGTTCCTCTCTTTCAGGACTTTAAATATTGGGGTCCATTCTCTTCTAGCTTGTAGAGTTTCTGCTGAGAAATCTGATGATAATCTAATGGGCCTTCCTTTATATGTTGTATTCTTCTTTTCCCTGGCTGCCTTGAGAATTTTTTCTTTGCTGTTGGTTTGTGTCAATTTCATTATGATATGCCTTGGAGTAGTTTTGTTGGGGTTAAGAAAACTTGGAGTTCTGTTTGCTTCTTGAACTTGAGGCTTTAGTTCTTTCCACAGGCTTGGGAAGTTCTCATCTATTATTTGTTTGAGTATGTTCTCCATTCCATTTTCTCTCTCTTCTCCCTCTGATATACCTATTATTTTTATGTTATTCTTTTTGATGGAGTCAGATAATTCTTGTAGGGCTATCTCATTTTTTTTAATTTTTGAGTCTCTTTCTTCTTCTCTCTGTTGTGCCTCAAGTTGCTTGTCTTCTATTTCACTAATCCTCTCTTCTATCTGACCTGTTCTATTAGCTAAGCTTGTTACTTCGTTTTTCAGCTTGTGAATTGAGTTTTTCATCTCTGTTTGATTTGTTTTTATAGTTTCAATTTCCTTGGACATATATTCTTTGTGTTCATTGAGTTGTTTTCTGAGCTCCCTAAATTGCCTTTCTGTGTTTTCTTGTATATCTCGGAGGATTTTTAGGATTTCTATCTTGAATTCTCTGTCATTTAGCTCCAAGGTTTCCAATATATTAAATTTTTTCTCCATAGATTTTTCCTCATCTAGCTGTGTTACCTCTCTTTCTTTTGTATCCATGATGTTCGATTTTCTCTTCCTTAATGGCATCTGAGGGTGGTTTTGTTGATAGTATTAATGAGATTTAATAAAGAATAAAAAGTTTAAAAAAATAATAAAAAAAAATCGAAAAAAGTTGTTTTTGTTTTTTTTTTTAAAAAATTAATAATGTAATAAAGAAAAATAAAATAAAATAAAAATTAAAAAAAAAAAAGGAAATTATTCCCCCCCTCCTTTTTTCCTCTCCTCTCCTCTCCCCTCTTTCTTGATAAAATCTTGTGGTGGACTGTGAATTATAACAAACAATGCCTGTGATGGAGGGCCTGAATTGGGGCAAAGTAATAAAGGGGCAAAAAAAAAAAAAAAAAAAGAAGAAAAAAAAAAAAGAGCGTATGGACCCACAAAAAGCAAATAAGGAAAAAATTTGGGTCAAGAATAAAATGATTTGCTTTTAGGTGTTGGTTGTCTAAGAGTTATGATGAGAGGATTAAGAGGAAAACGGGGGGACAAATTAAAAAATTACTATTGTATTTAGTGGAACAAGAACTAGATAATATGGAGAGCCAGGGATGGGAGCACTGCTAGTGAGTTAAAAAGGTGAAGTAAAAACCCCCCAGAATGCCACAAACATAAGTTTGAGTCCCAGATAAGATAATTTGTTTGTTATTGAGGTTTGAGTGAGAGGAGATGTAAAGGAGAATGGAAGAAACTAATATAGAGGGAGAAAAGAAAGAGAGAGAGAGAAAAAAAAAGAGGGAAACACTAAAAGAAGAAAAAAGAAAGGAGAGAGAGAGAGAGAGTTAAGGGTTTTGGAGTGCAACCCTCATAGAGAGAAAGGAAGAGAAGAGAAAAGATAATGGGAGGTGTAACACTTATGGGTAGTGTAGTTCAAGGAGAGGAGAGAGTAAAACCGGTAGAGAGTTAATCGGCCAAATTGGAGGAGGAAAAAAAAAGTATCAAGAATGAAGATAAGAGAAACAAACGAACAAATATAATAAAATGGGATAGGTTATAAAGTCTGCAGATTATTCTTGATTTTGAGAGGTTATCTTCTTGCTTTTTCTTTTCTCTCCCTCTTCCTGGTCGGTGACTCTGTACCCCGGGTTTTGCCCCTTTGCCACGCTCAGGTGGAGGTTTGCAGTTGATAAGTCTCTATGGCAATGTCATGTATTGTGCTTTAGTCTTGTTGGCAGTCTAGGCTATTAGCATTTATAGGCTCCGACAGTGAGAGAGTCCGTGTTTCTAGAGCCTTTCTCCTAGTCTTTCCTTCCTCAATTAGTAGCCTGATAATCCAGCTATGGGGTTGCTGCTGCCTCTGCCTGGATAGTAAGAGGCTCAAAGAGCTGGCAACTCCCCACTCTATTTCCACTCAGCACAGGGCTCTGGGTAAGGCTCAGTCAGTCAGAGCTGCTAGCATAATCAGGTGGGCTTTCCGGCCATTCAAAGACCTCTGGCTCTGCCACTCTGTCCGGTAACACAAGCGCGTGTCCACTTCCGGGGCGCTTGGAGGAAACGCTCACTCACTGGCTGCGCGCGCAGACCAGGATATCCAGCCAGCAGTCTCACGCTCTGAGTGAAACCCCCAACCGCAGGGAAAAGTTGCAGCGTTGGAATTGAGTCTCGCTCCGTCCCCGTGCGCGGCTTTTGCAAGGCGCTAGGGCGGCCCGAGATTCCGCTTTGGCCCACACAAAGGCCCCTGACTCTGCTCCTCTGTGCGATAACACGGGTGCGCACTGCCAAGGCACTCGGAGGAATCGCTCACTCCTTATCTGCGCGCGCAAACCCGGATATGAGGCCGGCCGCTTTCCCTCTGAGTGAAACACCCTCAGGCACGGAAAATCTCCACCGTTGGAATTAGTTCTCACTCCCTCCCGTGCGTGGCTTTCCCAGGGCGCTGGGGCTGCCCAAAAACTCTTCCCTCGGCCCACAGAAAGGCCTCTGACCCTGCCTCTCCGTGAGGCAACACGGGCACTGACTCCCGGGGCCTAGGAAGAAATCTCTCGCCCACTAACTGCGCACCAGCCAGGAGACCGGGTAAAATGGCCGCGCCGCTTGTCTTTCTTTGTTTGGGTTTGGCGCGAGTGTTAGCTTGTATTGCCCGGGTTGCCACAGGATCAGATTTTCCTCGGCTTGGATCTCCGTGTCACAGCCTGGTTCGGCCGTTTGTTTCGCGGCCTGGATGTATTCACCCCTTTTGCCCGCCTCAGTTTCTATATTCACAGTTACCAGAGAAAGCCGCCCTGTTTAGGTTAGTGAGGGAGGCGGAGCCTTTCTTACTCCCTAATTCCTTCGGGGTTTGGTTATATATTTAGCCAATTTTTCACTCAATCATACCTTTGGGTGTATTGCGAAGCATCTGGAAGCTCCAAGTATAGGTTTTTCTGTTTCTGGTTGAAGATCTTGTTGAGTTTTGGGGGAGATTTATCGGTATCGCTTCCTACCCCGCCATTACTCTGACGTCATCCGATCCTCACTTTATAGGTGAAGAAAAATGAGGCTCAGAGAGGCTAAATAACTTGTTGAAAGTCAGTAAGGAAGTGACCGAGCTGGGGTTTGATCCCCCAGGTTGCAAAGTAATACAGTGTGTCTTTCCAGTTAGTTCCCTCCAAATCCACCAAGAGCCTCCAGCAATTTCTTGGACACCCTCATAATTTCTCGTCTAAGAGAATTTCATCTTCCTCTCACAATAGCTCTGACTACAGACCTAACGGTGGTGAGGGAAGTAGGATTTATGTACATGCAGATAGAAAACTGATGAGAAAAAATTAAAAGGCTGTGAGACTCCCTAAATATGTAGATATTAAAAAGGAAGACTCAGAAAGCTTGACTGCATTGAGAAAATCATTTTAATGGTCTAAAAGTCAGAACTGGACATTTTTTCAGTCAAAAAAAAAAAAAAAACCTAAGCAAAGAACAACAGGAGTGAATTTAGAGTTCAGTCTATGACATGGAAAATTGAAGGCTGTGCAAAGATTTTTAATATTTATTAGCTATCATAATAGAAGTGCAGTCTATGGCATTAAATGATCAATACATTGGGCTCTACATCTTACTAGATTTGTGACCTTGGGTAAACTAGTTAACCTATGTAAGCCTTGGTTTTCTCATCTATAGAAGTAGCATAACACTACACTTGGAAGTATGTTGTAAGGATTAAATGAGATATACATAAAGTGAATAGCATGTTGCCTGATATACAGTAGGTACTCTATAACTGTTGATGTTTTCATACCTTCTTAATTCTCTTCAATTATTTAAAGTTAATGGTAATCAGAACATAAATTTGCAATTTTGAATGAAATATGAAAAATAAGAAACAAGGGACTATTTAAGCACAGACAATAATTAAAGATCCCTCCCTTCTCTTAAACTCACCAGCTTTGTATGAATCATAAAAAAAAAAAAAAACCCTGAATAGCCAAAGCAATCCTAAGGAAAAAGAATGAAGCTGGAGGTATCACATTACCTGACTTCAAATTATACTACAGACCACAATAATCAAAACAGCATGGTATTGGCAGAAAAATAGACATATAGACCAGCAAAACAGAATCGAGAGCCAAGAAATAAAACTACATATATATGGACAGATCATCTTTGACAAAAGAACCAAAAACACACAATGGAGAAAAGAAAGCCTCTTCAATAAATGGTGCTGAAAAAATTGGAAAGCCACACGCAAAAGAATGAAACTTGACTACAGTTTGTCCTCCTACGCAAAAATTAATTCAAAATGGGTCAAAGCCCTAAATAAAGATATGAAACAATAAATTACATAGAAGAAAACATAGGTACTAAGCTCATGGGCCTTGGCCATAGAGAACAATTTATGAATTTGATCCCAAAGGCACAGGAAGTAAAAGAAAAAGTAAATAAATGACACTATATTAAACTAAAAAGCTTCTGGACAGAAAAGAAACTGACAACAAAACAAATAGGCAGGCAACAAATGGGAGATGATATTTGCAAACAATAGCTCCAATAAAAGGTTAATATCCAAAATATATAAAGAACTCACAAAACTCAGCAACAAACAAGCAAATAATTCAGTGAAAAAATGAAGAGAGGACTTGAACAGACACTTCTCCCAAGAGGACATACAAATGGCCAACAGATATATGAAAAGATGCTCATCTTCACTAGCTATTCAAGAAATGCAAATAAAAACTACAGTGAGATACCACTTCACACCTGTTATGTTGGCTATTATCAACAGGACAGGTAATAAGTTGTTGGAGAGGCAGTGGAGAAAAAGGAACCCTCATTCACTGGCGGTGGGCTGCAAATTAGTACAACCATATGGAAGAAAGTATGGTGGTCACTCAAAAGACTAAGAATAGAATTACCATATGACCCAGCAATCCATCTACTGGGTATATACCCCCCAAAACTCAAAAACATTTGTGCATATAGACACACGCACCCCCATGTTCATCACAGCATTATTCATAGTGGCCAAGACGTGGAGACAACCAAAGTGTCCCTCAACAGAAGATTGAATAAAGAAAGGATGACTCAGTGCCATTTAAAACAATATAGATGAACATTGAGAACATCATACTGAGTGAAATAAGTAAATCAGAAAAAGCTAAGAAGTGTATGATTTCACACATAGGTGGGATAGAAAATTGAGACTTATGGACATAGATAAAAATGAAGCGGTTAACAGGAAGAAGAGGACATGAGGGAATGGGCAGGATGGAGGGGGGTGGGTGAATGGTGTTAAGAGGGATAAATATCTGATGGAAAATTATCTGACTTTGGGTGATGGGTATACAACATAATGAACAGTTCAAATGACACAGAAACGTTCTCCTGAAACCTATGTACTCTTATTGATAAATGTCACCCTGTTAAAGTTAATTTTCTAAATAAAATTTAAAAATTAAAAAAAGGCACACTAGATCAACTGGATTTAATTGATATTTTCAGAAAATTTCACTCCAAAGCAGCAGAATATACATTCTTTTTAAGTGCTCATGGGACATTTCTAGGACATACTACATATTAAGAAACAAAACAAGTCTCAATAAATTAAGATTAATAAATAAGATTGAAATCATATCAAGCATTTTCTCTGATCACAATGACATAAAAACTAGAAATCAACTACAATAGAAAAACTGAAAAACATTCAAACACTAGAAAGCTAAATAGCATGTTATCAAATAATGAATGGGTTAACAATGAGATCAAGGAAGAAAACAAATTTCCTTGAAACAAATTAAAATGAACATACAACAACCCAAAATCTATGTGACACAGCAAAAGCAGTCCGGAAAGTTCATAGCATTATAGGCACCTTAAGAAGCAAGAGAAAGCTCAAATAAACAACCTATCCATACACCTAAAACAACTAGAAAAAGAACAACAAATAAAGCCCAGAGAAAGTAGAAGAGAGGAAATAATAAAGACGAGAGCAGAATAAATGACATAGAGGCTAAAAAACAATATAAAAGGTCAATGAAACCAAGAGCTGGTTCTTTGAAAAGGTAAACAAGATTGACAAACCTTTAACCAGACTCATCAAGAAAAAAACAGAACTCAAATAAATAAAATTAGAAAAGAAAGTGGAGAAGTGATAACTGACACTGCAAAGGATTGTAAGAAGATACTATGAAGATCTATATGCCAAAAAATTGGACAATATAGGTGACATGGATAAATTCCTAGAAACATACAATCTTCCAAAACTCAATGTGGAAGAATCAGAAAACCTAAACAGACCAATTACAACAAATAAAATTGAAACAGTTATCAAAAAACTCCCAGCAAACAGAAGTCCTGGACTAAATGGCTTCATGGACAAATTTTACCAAATATTCAAAGAACTAACACCTATCCTTCTCAAGCTATTTCAAAAAATTTAAGAGGCGGGAAGACTTCCAAGCTCCTTTTATGAGGCAAGCATTATCCTCATTCCAAAACTAGGTAAAGACACTACAAAGAAAGAAAACTATAGACCAATATCCCTGATGAACTTAGATGCTAGATGCTAAAATTCTCAACAAAATATTAGCAAACCAGATCCAGCAATACATGAAAAAAATCATACATCATGATCAAGTGGGATTTATTCTGGGGAGGCAAGGCTGGTACAATATTCGCAAATCAATCAATGTGATTCATCACATAAACAAAAGGAAGGAGAACTTGGTGAACCTGTTAAGGACACTACTCTTTTATGGATTCTTGCTGTATTGGCCAAGAGTTTGCTTAAAGGCCTTAATCACTGTAAAAAAAAAAAAAATAGCAGACTGGATAAAGAAGATGTGGCACATATACACTATGGTATACTATTCAGCCATAAAAAATGATGACATCGGATCATTTACAACAAAATGGTGGGATCTTGATAACATTATACGAAGTGAAATAAGTAAATCAGAAAAAAACAAGAACTGCATGATTCCATACATTGGTGGGACATAAAAACGAGACCAAGAGACATGGACAAAAGTATGGTGGTTATGGGGTGGGGGGACAGGGGGATGGGGAGGGGCACAAAGAAAACGAGATAGAAGGTGACAGAGGACAATCTGTTTTTGGGTGATGGGTATGCAACATAATTGAATGACAAGATAACCTGGACATGTTTTCTTTGAATATATGTACCCTGATTTATTGATGTCACCCCATTAAAATTAATAAAAATTTAAAAAAAGGAGAAAAATTACATGATAATATCAATAGATGCAGAAAAAGCATTTGATAAAATCCAGCATCCATTTATGATCAAAACTCTCAGCTAAGTGGGAATAAAAGGAACATACCTCATATGATAAAGGCCATCTAACAAACTGACAGTCAACATCATACTCATCAGGCAAAAATGGAAAGCAATTCCTTACCATCAGGAACAAGGCAGGGGTGTCCCCTTTCACCACTCTTATTCAACATAGTTCTGGAAGTCCTCGCCACAGCAGTCAGACAAGAAGAAGAAATAAAAGGCATCCAAATTGGAAAAGAAGAAGTAAAACTGTCATTATTTGCTGATGACATGATACTGTACATAGAAAACCATAAAGTCTCAGTCAAAAAATTACTAGACCTGATAAATGAATTCAGCAAGGTGGCAGGATATAAAATTAATATTCAGAAATCAGTGGCATTTTATACAACAATAAACTGTCAGAAAGAGAAATTAAGGAAACAATCCCCTTCACTGCAACAACAACAAAAAATTAAGTACCTAGGAGTAAATTTAACCAAGGAGGGAAAAGACTTGTACTTAGAAAATTATAAGACATTGAAAAAAAGAAATCAAGGAAGATATGAACAAGTGGAAGCATATACTGTGTTCATGGATTGGAAGAATAAACATCAGTAAAATGTCTGTACTACCCAAAGCAACTGACAGGTTCAATGCTATTTCTATTAAAATACCAATGGCATACTTCACAGATCTAGAACAAATATTCCAAAAATATATATGGAAACAAAAAAGAACCTGAATAGTCTCAGCAATGCTGAAAATAAAGAATAAAGTGAGAGGTATCCACTACTTGATATCAAGCTATACTACAAGGCCACTGTAATCGAAACAGCTTGTTATTGGCATAAGAATAGGCATACAGATCAATGGAACAGAACAGAGAATCTAGAAATAAACCCATGCCTTTATGATCAATTGATATTTGACAAAAGAGAGAAGAGTATACAATGGAGTAAAGACAGTCTCTTTAATAAACAGTGTTGGGAAAAATGAACAGGTACATGCAAAAAAATGAAACTAGACTGCCAACTTACACCATTCACAAAAATAAACTTAAAATGGATAAGACTTAAACGTAAATCGTAAAACCATAAAAATCTAGGAAGAAAACATAGTCAACTCTGATATCTCTCATAGTAATATTTTTGCCAATATATCTCCAAAGGCAAGTGAAATAAAGGACAAAATAAAAAAAATGGGACTATATCTAACTAAAATGGTTTTGCATAGTAAAAGACACCATTAACAAAATAAGAAGACAACCCACACAATGGGAGAACAAATTTGCTGATACCTCTGATAAGGGATTAATAACCAAAATTTATAATGAATTTCTAAAACTCAACACCAAGAAGGAAAGCAATCCAATTAAAAAATGGACAAAGAAACTGCATAAACACTTCTCCAAAGAGGACATACAGATGGCCAATAGGCATATGAAAAAATGTTCAAAGTCATTAATCATCAGAAACATGCAAATTAAAATCACAATGAGGTACTACCTCACACCTGTCAGATGGCTCTCATTAACAAATCAAGGGAGATGAGGGGAAGAGATCAGAGAAGGTGAAGGGATTAGTGAAATTATATATACATAACACAGAAATACAGATAACAGGACAGTAAATCCCAGAGGGAAGGGGGGAGGGAGGGAATCAAGGGGAAAGGGACAGAGGGGGTATAATGGGGGCCATGTTCTTGAGGGGTGAGGGTATTATATTGAGTAGAACACTTGAATTCATGTTAACATAATAAATTTTAAAAATTAGTAAAAAAATTTTTAAAAAGGAAAATGATTTGACTTTGGTTGATGGGTATACAACATAATCGACAGTTCAAATGCTATAAAAATGTTTACCTGAAATCTATGTACTCTTATTGATCAATGTTACCCTGTTAATTTCCTAAATAAAATAATGTTCCAACTTTGAAAAAATGAGTGGTACTTATATAGGCAGAATAAGGGTGGGACTAAGAAGTTAAGGAGTGGATGTTTTCAGGACCAGGACACTTTTTCATTGGAGGAGGAGAACAGGAAAGGTTTAAATCATGCAGACTGGAAAGGGCCCACATGACAGGTTACCTGACTGGTGGCTGGCCAGAAAATTACAGACTGATGAACATTACATTTCTAGGAGAGACCAAAACTGAAATTGATCTGGTATTAAATCTATGTTTGTTGTCATGGGCTTTTTTAGCATAAGCCAAAGTCCTATAGGTTTTTTTCTGTTTGCTTGTTTTTAACACAGTATTTTTCTATAAAGTATTATTTTACTAGACACAGTTAGATGGTGTATCCACAAGTCAGCTGACTTGTTGAAAAGAAAGCTATTAGAAGGCAAAACAACTAAGACCTCACTTTTTTTTTTTTTCAGACACTGGTTTACTCAAATGGAGTACCTATTGAGAAAAACAATTGGCAGGTTACTATACTAGTCTGGCCAAATTGCTTATCCACTCTTAGCACCAGTGTGTGAGGTTACTTATTATGAGTGATGATAGCCTTCACACAGGGTTATGATGAGGCTAAATGCTTAATTAAATACATTTTTATTTTTGAGGTTTTTTTATTCACTGATATTTAGAGAGAAGAAGGGAGAAGAAGAGAAAGAGAGAGAGTGCAACATCCATTTATTATTCTTTGTATTCGTGCATTCATTGATTCTTGTGTGTGCTCTGATCGGGGACTGCACAACGTTGGAACACCTGGACGATGCTCTAACCAACTGAGCACCATGGCCAGAGCATTTAAATGCACTTTTTAAAGTGCCTGCCATGTAATAAGCACAAAAGAAGTAGTACTTATTATTTTATGTAAAACACATGATTGGTACTTGACATGGGATTCTTTGAAATTACTGCATTTAGCCTGTTATTTCTATAGCTTTTCCAAAGAATATACTATATCTCTAATATCACATCAGATACAACCCAGAGAATTGGTGTAATCATTTGCCCCTTGGGTGAATGACTCTAATTCACCCTTCCTTTCCGATATTTGACTACTTTTAACACTTGAGATGGAGAGACCAATGATAAAATGTTTAGTTTCATCAATTTAGCATGACCTCCAGGCATTCTCTTGAGTGAAGCAATGTGCATAATATTGTGACCACAGTGAAGATAAAGAAGAGGTTGTCCCACCTTCCTGAACTTGTAAAAACATCCACTTGTATACTTATAATACTAATTGCAATTATTTCTTTACGGGTCTGTACTCTTTTGTAATATGAACTGCCTGAGGACAGCTGCTGTGGCTTATTTTGTGTTTTTATCTCTAACACCTAGACCAGTGTTAAGTAGTAAGGGATAAAAATGACTGTGGAATAACTGAATTTACAGTCCAGCAGGGGAGATCAATCATGTGCATAAATAAAGGAATATAATACAGACTGTGACAATTCCCTTGCATGTAGCAAATGCTACACCTTATGAGAAGCAGCAGTCACTTCTCACTAACCTGAAAACTAAAGGATGTAAGAAGGTCAGAGTGTTTAGATTGGACTTGTGGTACAGGAAGACTGGGGTGGAGACAGGTAGAAGGTGCCGAGAAAAAAGGAAGAACAGTCAGTTCAAGGGGAAATGAGCAGGCCTGGAGCAAAGTCTGAGGATTTACAGAATTTGAGAAGAGAAACATGGTTGACCATTTGTGGAAGGAACTGAATGAGTCAAGACAAGGAGTAAGAATTTAATTTAATACACAATTAAGAATTCTTAAAGCTTCCAGATAGTGAAATGCAGTAAATTTGTTAAACTGCTGATATTTCAAAAAGTAATGTTCTGGGATTTCTGATGCCAGCCAAGATGGAATAGCCCCATTGCAAACGCCATTATAAAAGACTCTTCCCTCTTACAATTAAAAATATACTGCACATAACACAACAAACAAGCATAGAAAGACACTGAGCAGTGGAAAGAAGATGGATCTCCTAGGGGCCTTGGTTCTGTGCAGTGGAGATGAGCCTGTACCCACACTCAGTATCCACATGGTGGAAAGAGATGGATCGTGGCAGGGAACTTGACAATTCATTTTCCCTCCCCCTGATTTCAGCAGGCCCAATGAGAATGGAAACCTACACCCAACCTGCCGAAAGAGGTGGCACTCCACAAAACAGCACGCAAGTGAGTTTCTCCTCCCACCCTGTAGCACCAAGTGGTGTGAGTCAGTGCTCTGTTTTTCTTTCCTTCTGGGTGTCAGCAGGGCCACACTGGAGGCTGAGCTTACACTCCCACTTGAAGGCAACAGCTCCATGCCAACTGGTGCCTCACTTTCACTAAAGAGTTACCAAAGGCTAGGGGGAGCTATCGTTCTACCCATCTGCAAAAAGACAGTAAACACTCTGCTTTTGCTGAGGTGCTCTCAGTGTGCGTATCAGGAAACTAAACATATACACCCATCTGGCTCTCGTGTTACACTTCAACAAAGGGAACACCTGCTTTATATATATACACACAAACACACACACACACATATATACACACACATAATATATATATATATATACATACACACACAATATTATAAAGAGTTTCCAGAGTGCATTATCTGACAAGATTTTTAAAGCATAAAACATAAAAAAATGCTTCAATGAGCAAATATGAATGCTCTTGAAACTAACTCAAAAGTTAGATAATCTCAGTAAAGAAATAGGAATGATATAATACATGCTACACATGGATGAACCTAGAAAACATTATGCTAAGTGAAATAAGCCTGTCACAAAACACACATGCACATTTATAAAATGTCCAGAGTAGGCAAATATATAGCGACTGGAAGTCGATTAGTGGTTGCCTGGAGTTAAAATTGGTATGGTATAAGGAATGACTGTTAGTGAGTATAGGCTTCTTTTGGGGGTGATGAATATGTTCTAAAAGTAAATTATGATGTTTGTGCAACTCTGTAAACATACAAAAACTGTCAAATTGTACACTTTATATGAACAAACTTTATAATATGTAAATTATATCTCAATATCTCAATATAAGTTGTATTTTAAATTAATAATTAAAATTTGTTTTAAAAATAATTAAATGTAAGTTATCAAACTAAAAAATACAGCAACTGAAAAGAAAACTTGCTAGATGGGCTCAACAGTAAGAGTAGAAATGACAGAGGACAGAAATCAGTAAACCTGAGGTCAGATCAATAGGATTTACCCTGAACAACAGAGATAAAATAGACTGAGAAAATAAACAGAGCCTCAGGAACCTGAGGGACAATAACAATGAATCCTCAGAGTCCCAGAAGTATGAGAAAGAAAGTAGGGCTTAAAGAGTATTTTAAGAAATAATGGTTGAACACTTTCCAAATTTCTCAAGTGCTGAAAGAAAAGAACTGTCAACCATGAATACTGTATCCAGTGAGGAATGAAGGGAAAATAAAGACATTATCAGACAAAAGACAACTACTAGAATCTGTTGCTAGCAGACCTACCCTTATAAATTGTCTAAAGGGAGTCCTTCAAAGAAAGGAAATATTAACCATTGTCACCCTAATAAATTTAATTTAGAAAGGAAATGATAAAAGAATAATCTAGGACCATCAGCAGAAAGGAAGTATAACAAAAAAAGCACAAATGTGGACTTCCCATTAGTCTCAAAAATCATATTTGATGATAAAAACAAAACTTATATCTCATCTTATGACCAAGAAGAAGATATTTAAAAGTAGAGAAAGAAAAGGGATATACACAGGAGTGAATTTTCATATTTTACTCAAAGTGGTGAAATGTTGATATAGGTAGACTGTGATATTATAAATGCTTATTGTAATACCTAAAATAAACACTAAAAACACCCAACTATACAAAGTGAAATACTCAAAAACACTATAAATACATCAAGAAGAAATCCTAACAACAGTTCAAGTAAACCACAGAAGGTAAGAAAAGAACTAGATAATAAAAAATGGGGTAGGGGGACAGAAAATAAAAAATAACAGATTTAAATCCTAAATATAGCAATAATTAAATATAAATGGTCTAAATAGACCAATTAAAATACAGATATTTGCAGAATGAACAAAAAATTATAATCCAACAATATGCTATCTACAAGAAACTCACTTCAATTATACTACTGTAAAAACATAGGAAAGTTGTAAGAGGATGAAAAAATGATATACCATGCAAACGTTAATTTTTAAAATGCAGGAGCTATCCAGATAAAGAAGACTTCAGAGAAACAAAATTACTAGAGACAAAGAGGGACATCACATAATGAAAAGAAGGATTAATACATCAGAAATACACAGTGATTCTAAACATATACGCACACACAAAAAAAGAGCCTCAAAATATACAAAACAAAAATTGATAAAGCTAATAGAGGCAGCAGATAAAACTACAACCACAATTGTGGGTTTCAGCACCCCAGTTTCAGTAAATAAATTACTAGGTAGAAAATCAGTAAGGACTTAAAACTGACCAACACAATCAGCTGAATCTAATTGACACATTGAGAACACTCCAACCAACAAGAGCAGAATAAAAATTAAAAAAAAAAAAAAACTTTTAAAGAGCCCATGGAACATGCACCAATATAGACTATGTCCAAGGCCATAAAACAAACTTTAACAAGTTTAAAAGAATGAAAATAATACAGATTATTTTTCTGACTTCAACCTCAAAATCATTAACAGGAAGACAAGAAAATGTGCAAAAATTCGGAAACTAACATGTTTCTAAATAATCCAATGGCAAAGAGGAATTCTCACAGGAAAATTTAAAACACATGTAATTGAATAAAGATAAAATTAATCAAGTTAAAATATATAGATGAAGCTAAGCAGTACTAAGGGGAAAACTACAGCCCTAAATGCTTATATTAGAAAAGAGAGTTTCAAGCCAGTAATCTTTGCACCCATGAAGAAACTAGAAAAGTAAAAGAAGAATAAACCCACAGCAAGCAGAAGGGATAAAATAATAAAGAGAAAAAAATCAATAAAACTGAAAACAGAAAAATAGAAAAAAATAAAGAAGTGATTTGAAAATATTAATAAAATTGAAAAAGTTTCAAACACCGTTGACAAAAAAAAAGATATGACACAGATCATGGTTATCAGGTGTGAAAGGAACATCAGTACAGATCCTGTTCTCATTAAAAAAATAATAAGGAATATTACAAATAACTTTATACTAAAAAAAATTCACCACCTATGAGACATAGACCAATTCCTCAGAACTTACACACTATCAAAACTCAATCAGGGTGACAGATAACCTGAATAATCCTGTGAGCATTAAAAAAAAACTGAATTAGTAATTTAAAAGCTGAAAAAGAAAACTCCAGGCACAGATGATTTAGCTAGAGAATTCCATGCACCTACACACACAAATCCTCAACAAAATATTAACAAATCCAGCAACATTTAAAAAAATTATAGGCCCTGACCTAGTAAAATTTATTCCAAGTGTTCAAGTCTGGTTCAACAGTTGAAAATTAGTCAATTGCTCCAGCATATCAGCAGGCTAAAGAAAAAAATCATAGTATTGTATCAAATGATGCAGGAAAAAGCAGTTGACTAAATTCAACACCCATAAATGATAGACACTGTCAGAAAACTGGTACTGGAATGAAGCTTCCTCAACTGATAAAATAATCTACAAAACCAACAGCTAACATCACACTTAATGGTAAAGAAAGAAAAAGAAAAAAACACCTGGCCAGATGTCTCTGTCGGTTAGAGTGTCGATCTTAAGTGTAAAGGTTGCTGGTTTGATCCCGTCATGGCACATACAGGAACAGATCGATGTTCCTGTGTGCATGTCTCTCTCTCTCCAGTCTTCTTTGGCTAAAATAAATAAATAAAACATTTAAAAAAAATAAATTCTTTCCCTCTAATATTGGAAATAAAAGGATATCATACTACTTTTACAGGTTCTAATCATTATAAAAATGCAAAAAAGCAAACAGATTGAAGAGGAAGAAATAAAACTGTCTCTAGGTGATATGATATGATTATGTAGTAAATCTTCAGAAATCTCTACAAAAAAAAGAAAATTGAAGAAGTTTGTCCGGCAATGTTTCAGAACATAAAATCAACACATATGCAACAATGCAATCACATTTCCTCCTTTTTACATTTCTATTTACTAAAAACTAATACACAGAAACCAACACTTAAAATACAGTAACATTTATAACTGCTTAAAAATTAATATTTAGGGAGAAATCCAACAAAATATGTCCATAATCTACATCCTGAAAAATCTCTAAATACTGATGACATAAATCAAGAACACATGAATGGAAAGATACCATATTCATGGATTGGAAGACTCAAAATAGTAACAATGCCAGTCTTCCCAAGTTGATCTATAGGTTCAAAGCGAATTTCTATTAAAACACAAAGGTGCTTTGTAGGAATAGACCATCATCTTCTAAAATTTTTATGGAAAGACACAGAGACTCACAGAGCTAAAACAATTTTTAATTGATTTGAGAAAGAAACATCAACCTGTTGTTCCCCTTATCTATGCATTCATTATGACTCCTGTATGTGCCCTGACGGGTTCAAATCCACAACGTTGTCATATCCATACAATACTCCAACAGAGCGACCCAGGTAGAGCTAAAGCAAATTTGAAAAAGAAGAATTAAGTGGGAGGAACTATTCTACTAGCTATAAAGCTTGTTAAATAGCTGCAATGGTCAGCATATTCTCATTGGAAGGATAGACACAAAGATCAGTAGAACAGCTAGAGAACTCAGAAAGAGGTACACAAATATACCAAAGAGATTTTCAAAGCAATTCACTAGAGTAAGGATAGACTTTTCAACTACTGGTACAGGAGCAACTGCACTTAGACTTTATCTCAGAGAAATGAAAAACTTATGTTCACACAAAAACCTGTACAAAAATGTACACAGTAAAAAAAAAAAGTTCACAGCAGCTTTATTTGTATAGCCCCAAACTGGAAACAATTCAAATATCCTTCATATACATCAATGAGTAAATGGTTAAAAAAAATTATGGTACATCTGTACCATGGAATACTATTAAGCAATAAAAAAATGACTATTGATTCATGAATGGATTCATGAACTTGAATGAATCTCAAGAAAGTTATGCTGAGTGAAAAGAAGCCAATCCTCAAGGTCAGTGGTCCCCAACCCTTTTTGGGCCACGGACTGGTTTAATGTCAGAAAATATTTTCATGGACCGGCCTTTAGGGTGGGACAAATAAATGTATCATGTGACCGAGACAAGCGTCAAGAGTGAGTCTTAGACGAATGTAACAGAGGAAATCTGGTCATTTTTTTAAAAAATAAAACATTGTTCAGACTTAAATATAAATAAAACGGAAATAATGCAAGTTATTTATTCTTTCTCTGTGGGCCGGTACCAAATGGCCCACAGACTGGTACCGGTCCACAGCACAGGGGTTGGGGACCACTGCTCAAGGTTATATGTGGCATGCCCCTTTACATAACATTCTTGAAGTGAGAAAAATAGAGAGAAAAAGAACAGATTAGGAGGGTTCAGGGACTTGGAGAAGAAGAAGGTGGGTATAACTATGTAAGGGGGGCAGAAGGACCCTGTGTCTGGATTGTGGGGTGGTCAGGTGAACCTACATGTGATTACATATAACTAAATGTGCATGTGGACACACACACAAGTGCATGTATAACTGTGGAAATCTGAGTAAGGCTGATGAAGTGTCAACGTGCAATCCTATATGATAGCTATTCAAAATGTTACCATTGGGAGAAATCAGGTAAATGGTCTATGGAACTCTATTAATTTCTTAAAACTCCATGTAAATATACAGTTATCTCAAAATAAAAATTTTAAAAAGCTAAAACAAAGGAATGATCCAATATATAGGAGTGGGAAAACGTGGGTTTACAGTTGTGATTACATAACTTTATTTTTTTTTCATTTTCTTTTTTTTATTCAGTGAGAGGAGAGGAAGCAGAGACAGATTCCTGCATACACCCCAACTGGGATCCACCCAGCAAGGTCACTAGGGGGCGATGCTTTGCTCATTTGGGGCATTCTCTATTGCTCAGCAACTGAGTCTTCAGAGCACCTTAGGCAGAGGCCATGGAGCCATCCTCAGTGCCTGGGGCCAGCTTGCTCCAATCGAGCCATGGCTGCAGGAGGGAAAGAAAAAGAGAGAGAGAGAGAGAGAGAGAGAAGCAAGAAGGGGCAGGGGTGGAGAAGCAGGTAGTCGCTTCACCTGTGTGCCCTGACTGGGACATTCACACACCAAGCTGATACGCTACCACTGATTCAACCAGCCAGGGCCATGACTTTATTCTTGTATTCTTACAATTATAACCTGCATGTCTTTTTTCCATGCTAAAAACCATAAACCTACTTTTTCCCACTACCCATGCTAGGCACTGTTCTAGATGATAGAGATTCAGGGCTGAAAAAAAGCAAGAAATATAAAATATAAAAATAGCTCAATGTATAAAAACGGTCATTACATCTACATATCATACATGTGAGAACAGGACTGAACTTAAATTTCTAACAAAAATTAAGTAACTTTTAGAATATTATATAATTAATCAAATGATTATGAATATGAATATGATATAACAGAATGGAAAATGATTACAAGATTAAGGGAAATAGAACATCATCTATTCATTAATATGGTAATTAATGACAACTTGTTTTTATATGAATAAACTTTTATTAAATTTTAGGTAATTAAAAGAATAAAGAAATGCAAGATAAATGCTTTCTAAACAATATCTGATATTATCATCATCCCTGTGTCATGGTATTTCCACATTTTCTTTATTAAAAAGTATAGACATTCATTTATTTGAATTTTTACAAAGTCAAGAACCATCAAATTAAAAAAATAAGTAATGCTAAAGTAAAGTCAGCTTTTCATCAATGTTGGAATGGTTAGGTTCTGAGCTTAGCCCTCTTGGAAAAATAGTGTATAGCAGTCTTTTTCAACCACCAGTCCACAGACTGGTCCGCCAGAAATTCTGTGCCAGGCCATGGAACAGTTAACCGCCCTGATGCTGTACGAAAAGTATAGACCCAATGATCTTAATTGAATTCGCTCAGGGTGATTTCTGCCTTAAAGGCTCCCAAAGAATTCTATTTTCGCTGGTCCCCAAGGGTAAAAGGTTGAAAACCACTGCATGCAGCAGCTGTTGGTTTCCATTTATTCAAATAAGTCTGAAAACCAGGAGGCCACTTCTTGTGATGACTGCTTGCAGAAAAAGAGAGCAAAAAACAGCATAGTGGGGAGGGGGAGTAAGAGACAACATCAGGAAGAGAAAAGATGCTCTTATGGAATCACGAGGTTCAGTATCATAAATACTTTAGGGAAGAAAAACATTTATGTGTTGCTTGAAGTGTGATTAAGGCGAGAGAGTCACCAATCCAAGTACGACCAGATCTATCTAGCAAAAATAGAGTGAGAGGTTTATAAATTATCTGGTGAACTCCAAGGCCAGCCACACCAGGTAATTAGTCACAGAAGGAGTCTCTTTGCAGGGGTAGAAAATGCACTTGGACACAACTGCAAACCTGAGCTCTGAGAAATAGAGGGCAGAGCCTCCCAGGAACATATCTGGGAGCATAGCTTTTTGTCTCAGTATCTACCTTCACAAATAATTATTTTGAAAAACAAAAACGGAACTGTTGCCCTGTAACAACCTACTGACCTCTACTTGTCAAGCAAGGAGAAAGTAATCTACCTCAGTACAAAAGGCCTCAGGTGCTGCCCTCATTAAGAGTAACCCGGTGTGATACCAGGGAGACTTGGAAGGCCCACCCACGAGGCTGCCAGGAGCGCTGTTACCTCTCAGACCGACCTGCCTTCTCGCTCCTGTGCTGCCCCCACGACCGAGCTCTTTCGGGACGGACCTTCTGCGGGCCCAGTAAACAGTCACTGCATGTGCTGTCAACAACAGTCTTCTCTTTCCTAGTCCAGTGCCTCTCATGTATTTTTAAAAAATCCAATAATAAAAAAAATACTTTCCCAGGAAATAATGAACAGTAATTGTCATGAACTTGTAGCAGGCCCTAGGAAAAACAGAAGCAGGCAAGAATCTGTCAACAGAGCAACACTCAAATATGAAATCCATGGTTCAGAAATAAACAAAAATGAATGGCCTTCCAAAGAAGTTTCTTTTGTTTTCCCCCATTTCTTACTGAATTTTTTTTTTTTTTTTTGGCTTAAGTAAAAAATGTTGATTCTGTGATACAAGAACCAGCCCTGTTGAGACAAATATTAACCATTTATGCCCTTCGCCCTCTACACACAGAGTGGGGAGAAGTGGGCGATATTCCAGGATGCTCATTATTTTTTCTACAGACACCTATCTTTTAAAATAATTTCTTTATCTGAACTCCACCTGGCACTTGAGTCTCTTTTAAAACTGTTAATTGAGGCATGAACTAAAGAACAAACCCGTCTAGACAGCAGTTGAGATTTTACATGCAACTCCACTCTTGTGTCCTTTTTCCTTGGCTTGGCACAGCTGAGACCCAGCTCACTGAGCAGAATCCCGGGACCTCGGTGGTGGGGAAACAAATCTTCATGACAGTACATTCTAGTTCATCCCACAAATCCTGGTGTCCAGATGACAGCCTTCGCCTTCCTCTGCGCTTTTTACTAGTATCACAAGGAAGAAAGGTTTCTTTCCTTGTCCAACACTCACCCACCACACCGTCCCCTTGTATGGGGCGTTTCACTGGTTCTCTTCTGAACACTCATGTCCTATACGAGGGACCCTGCCCGACTCTGGGCTGGCACCATGACAGGGACAGCGCCAATTCGCTCCAGAGTTGCTTGGCTGACAGTGTAGGAATGTGTGTGCTGAGGCCGGGGCTTCCTGCTGACTGAGCCATTGCTCCTGGACATGACCTGCGGTGATGACCTTCTGTTGGCTGTCACTACCAGAGTCTTATGCGGAGCTGGAACGAGATGGGTCCCGTTAGCACAGATGGCTGGTATGTTGGCATTGCCTGAGTGCAGGGAGAAGGACTGGCGCAAGTCACTGAAGTCGTTAAACGACTCCGTGTTTCTGTGAACTTTTGGATTGTTGCTCCAGTATCGACTGTTGTAGGTATTAGAGGAGGTCAATGTGTTGTTTTCTGAGGAGGATATCTCAGTGTGAAATGCTTTGGCAGAAGAACATTTAGGTGGAAGGTCATCCTCTCTGAAAAGGAATGAAATAAAGTTGTCATTAGGCTTTACTTCAGGTTTACCCTACCAGAACTCTTTTTTCTTTTTCCATATTAAGGCTAATACGTCTATGAAACACAAATCCTCAGGAAAGAACACCAGTTCTGGTGGTCTTGGCTTTAAAATTCATTCCCTCTGAGACACTGCTCAAGAAAATTTTCTGCAGCTTCTCGGTCTCCAAAACAAGAAAGGGTAATTTCAAATCTTTCAAAGATGTGTGTCTTCCAATATAGCTAAAATAATATACCTGTGTGGTGTGTGTGTGTGTGCATGCATGCATGTGTTTGCTCTAAATAGGAACAGTCTATAAAGAATTCCACTGAGCTAGTTGCTATAAAATATCTAGGAAACCAAGGTATGGGTGTGCAGAACTTCAAGAAATTGTTACAGGTGGCCCAATCTCATTGCATTGGGGTTGAGAACTCATTGTGGTCTGCTGTAATGAGGTTTTCCTAGTAATCTTATGCTGGGAAGAAATCTGTCCCTGGATACAGTCCAAACCTTAAGAATTAGAAGAGTCTAAGAGAAGTCATTAATTTGTTAATTCATTTAACATTTATTGAGTAGCATTCCACTGGATGTTTCATGTAAAAAAAAAAAAGGCACAGCTCTTGCCAAGAAACCCACGGTCCAATGGGGGTGACAACCAAGGCAAGGACACTGGCAAGTCTGCAGATACGGGCAAAGGGCTGAAGTCAATGTATGTGAGGAGCTGATGCCTGGACTAGTCTTGAATCAGATCAAGGAGTTTCCTGAAGAGATGAATAAAAACGGAAGGAGTAAAGACCAGGAAGAGGGCAAAGACTTGAGTAGAGGCCCTGAGGCATGAGAGAATGCAGAATAGACTGGAACACAAATGATCAGGGCAGTGATGGGAGGTAAGACCAGGGAAGCAGGTAAGGGCCAGGTCCCGAAATTCTGTGTATGTCAAGCTAAGTAGACTGGAGCCATTAAAGCATTTTCGATGAGGACATGACATGATGCAATCTGTGACTGTGCCTGAACCCCATATCTCCACAATATGTCAAGAGTTACTTTTCTTTAAAGATCATCTTGACATTGTTTTCTTAGGATAGTCATATTCTTGACTGAACTGTCTTTCACACCAACCCATACTGCTTTGGCCTATCTGTATATAGATGCCGGTATGTTCTTATGGTATTTCTTCTTGCTTTATGTTCTCATCTATAATATGTGACAATGTTAAACACACGTTCCAATCTAACTTTTCTACTGTAGCTGCCACCTAACCCCACTTACCCTGAGCTATGGGAGGGAAAGAAGACATCCTTCACTTGTGTCCTCCTAGTCCTCCCCTTTCATGACCCAGTAAATAAAGCTGACCAGTACCATGAGGAAAGGTGATATCAATATCACAGACAAGAAAATAGCATTTAGTCATTTTAACTATTTTGGCAATCACAGTCATAATAAGATAAAGCAAAGAAATCTTAGTTGTCCAAATGAATAAAAATATAAACACTGGCTAAGCAGGACAAATTATCTGACACAAACCTTATTTCATTAGGAATTTCTTCCTCCTCTTCCTCTTTATTTTTGCTTCTCCAGTAAAAGAATGCCCCTAAAATTAGTGCAATGCAAAGAATGACAATAACTGCACCAATGCCAATGGCTCCAGCTATTAGTCCAATGCTCCTGGGCTGGGCTGCAAAATATATTTAAGGTATATTTAAAGAACAAAGAATAAAGAGAGAGAGAGAGAGAGAGAAATACTACAATCTCATGCAACTTTATAAACATTCAAGTTTACTAAAGAATCTTCTTAAAATGTTTAGAATTGTCAAAAGTATTGCATTCATGTAAAGTGAAACCTCACTTAACTTTCTGTGCCCCAGAGGAGGACTAACGCACAGCAAGCTCACATTCACTTAGGGAATGAACAGTTACATGACTGACAGCTTCAGGAGAGCCACACCTATAGCAGAGCAGGCAAAGATGGACTGATCTGCCCCAAATGAGCCCAGCCATTACTGGATAACTTATCACCTCATCCCAGACAAATCACTCCCTTTTACAACTACAACTCAAATAACTCAGAATTTTCAAACGAAGAGGAAAAAAAAAATCTACACTGGTTGTTTATGATCACAGTACCCAACAATTAAGCTGATATAAAGGATTTGGAGAAAATACAAGGTCTTGTCTGGGCCATGGCCACAGATCATTACACATTTTATAATGTGCCTAGCATTATACAATCAGAATTGATTTGATCCTAATGATCCTAAGGAGAAAGATATTTTGTTGTAAAGAAGATGTCATATTACTGAGGCTGAAAAGTATACTGGTACATTTATAAAATATTTTCAATAATGATTAAAGCCAAACGAATTTCTATTTGATCTTCAAACAATCTGTAAAGAAGCAGCACTCTTCATTCCCCAGTTTAACAAAGATCTTGGCATTTTAGACCCAGTGTGGACATCAGAATTTTATGTACTTACGGGAAATGACCTGGAGATCCAAAAGGCAGGTGCTGGTTCCAATGGCATTTGAGGCCACACACTGGTACAAACCTGAAGACAGGGTGCTGACGTTCCGGATGGTGACTGTTCCTTGGACCTGGTCTGTCAGAAAAATAACAATCGAGTCAGAATTTAGGGGGAAAAATAAGAAAACTAAAGAAATCAGCAGAACACTGAAAAGATATTAATAGTTTTTTTTATTTGCAGCGATTTTTTTTTTTTTTGGTCCATGAATTTTAAAGACTAAAAGTATGACCTCCTATGAAAGATCTGGAGATATACAGTGGTTTGTGCAGTCAAGTCAGAGCGGGGCTGTGAGCACCTCTTTCACAAGTGCCAGACTGATTCCAGCCATGGTTTGTCACTTCGCTTGGCCTGCTCTGGCATGGCATAAGTATGACCTCCTATGAAAGATCTGGAGATATACAGTGGTTTGTGCAGTCAAGTCAGAGCGGGGCTGTGAGCACCTCTTTCACAAGTGCCAGACTGATTCCAGCCATGGTTTGTCACTTCGCTTGGCCTGCTCTGGCATGGCATTAATTTGTTCAAATGAAGTTAGAAAATAAATGTTCTTGAGCCTGACTTGTGGTGGCGCAGTGGATAAAGCGTCAACCTGGAAACACTGAGGTTGCCGGTTCAAAACCCTGGGCTTGCCTGGTCAAGGCACATATGGGAGTTGATGCTTCCTGCTCCTCCCTCTTTCTCTCTCTCTCTCTCTCTCTCTCTCTCTCTCTCTCTCTCACCCCTCTCTATAATGAATAAATAAAATCTTTAAAAAAAGTGAATGAAAATAAATGTTCTCTTGTTTTTCTATTTTTAAAGAACAGGGAAGGTCCAATAGCGTGGAAGCATAATGCAAAAGCACAAATGACATCACACTCACTCTGTTTTTGTTTACAGCAACACTGGGTCCCACACAAGTTACGCACCTGGACCAAAAGGCCCTTCAGAATTCGAGAGAGAGATAAATATGTGTGCATTTCCACTCCCATCCTCTCTCCTTAGCTCCAGAACCACTTCTGATGTGTTCTGGACTCAGACAGCTGGACTGCAATCTGCCCTGCCAACTACTTGCTATGTGGTCTTCAATGTGTTATCTGTTACTTCTTTATCTTTGTTTTAGTTTCCTCATATGTGAAATGGAGTTACTAACGTGGCTCTACATCACAGGTCACTGTGAGGACTAAATAAGATAATGCATGTAATAAGCTTAGTACAATGCCTGAAAATGCTTCCCAATGGAAATTCCTTCCTGGCACTGATTGTGAAATTTACATTTTAATGAATCATAAGAAAAATCAGTCAAGAAACTGGTAAAATGTTGACTATCTTCAAATTCCCAACAGATACCAATACTCAGGATATGAGGTTGATAGAAATGCCTAAACCTTAAATCACTCTATATTTTTATATGATTAATGTATTTTTTATTTTTAAATAATAATGATCATAATAATAAACAGTAAGCCATTTTCCATAAAAGTTTTAGAAGTAGTCTGTAGAAAAAATAAGTGTCTAACCAGGCGGTGGTACAGTGGATAGAGCAGCGATTCTCAACCTGTGGGTCGCGACCCCGGGGGGGGGGGGGGTTGAACGACCAAAACACAGGGGTCGCCTAAAGCCATCAGAAATATGTATTTTATTTAAAAATGTATTGTATAATAAATACATATTTCCGATGGCTTTAGGCGACCCCTGTGTTTTAGTCGTTCAACCCCTGCCGGGGTCGCAACCCACAGGTTGAGAACCGCTGGGATAGAGCATTGGCCTGGGATGCTGCAGACCCAGGTTTGAAACTCTGAGGTCACCAGCTTGAGTGTGCGATCATAGACAGGACTCCATGGCCGCTGGCTTGAACCCCAAGGTCACTGGCTTGAGCAAGGGGTCACTGGATCAGATGGAGCTGTCCAGTCAAGGTACATATGAGAAAGCAATCAATGAACAACTAAGGTGGCGTAACTATGAGTTGATGCTCCTCATCTCTCTCCCTTCCTGTCTGTCTGTACCTGTGTGTTTGTCTCCCTCCCTCCCTCTCTTGCTAAAATAATAATAATAGTTACCCTTTGAGTAGTACGAACATTCATGTACATCCTCGTGCCTGCTGACTGTCCAGAGTACAATCATACAAAAATTTTTATTTTAAAAATGTGTAAGGCAACATTTTAAAAAGGCAAATGTATGTTCTTCTTGTTTCCATAAATTGGTTATCAAACAAACATGATTTTAAGTTTATAAAACTGGAACTGGAACTAATTTCATTTTTTGAAAAAAACTGATTTCTTGGGGTCAGCAAGCATGAAAAAAACTCACCACTCAAAGGGTTAATGCATGGTTTATTGTTTTTAGAACCAATATACTATGGCAAAATTATACATTTCAATAATATGCAAAACATGATCTGAAAATGATAAACATTTCATAATAAAAAATAGTAAAAGTATATGCCAAAGTAAAGTCTATTTAAATATTCAAAGATAATATCACAAATGCTTAATATTTACACTCCATCATTCTAAACAAGTTTTTTTAAAGAAATACAGCATTAAGTGCACTGTTCAACAGTCTTGATCTTTGTTTCATGTCAAATTTTCCAGATGTAGAAAATTTATTTCATTTTCATGCTAAAGTTGAATTAAGATATAGATGGAGAATGGACAGGGGCAAATCTGTACCCATTAAGAAAATGTCCAAAGCACTTTCAAGGCAGACATTAGGGTACATACGGCTTCGTACTGTCTCATTTCCTTTATTTAACATTGAAAATATTTTGTGTTTGTCTTGATTTTGGTTTTGCCATTGAAATAGATGTTGCTTTTGCCAATTCAGATCTAAATCCATCTGTTTTCATATCAGTGTGTTCTATAGCAAAATTCCTATCTTCCTCTTTACACTTCTGTTATTAGAGCATTTACAAAGAACTGAAGTCTAGAACAAATATGCAAACACTGGAAAACAATAATGAACACTACAATGAACAAATGGACACTACTTAAATATGTGGATCCCCTTATTAACAACATTACATAGAATCACGCATCAGAATTACTAACCTAAAGACTAGTTTTGCTTCTAAACTTATTTCTTATAATGTCACTGGTGGAATTTGTATAAAATATATAATACTATATATATAAACACATTAATATTTATCTGCAAGAATAATTCACCATTAGCAACACCCACGGCCCTGAACACACACTTAAAACATGGCAACAGTTACAAGCAAGATAAACAGATTAGATCATGACTGTTCTCTCCTCCACATTCCTGTCTGGGTTCCCAGAAATGTTGACTCTTAGTGCTCTTGTTTCTAACTTGACATCAGTGGATTCTTTCAAATCAGTATGTCTCTATGTTGATTGTAAAGCTTTAATTAACAAAGGAGAATGGCCCTTACTATGCTCAAGAAATATTACCTGTTACCTTATCTGATTTCAGTTCCCATCTAGAGGTTCCAGAGGACCACTAACTTACACTACCTTCCTCAAGCAAATCTCTAAGTTATTTCTTCTCAGTTAATACAGTTATTGTTCATTCAATAGCCTAAGACAGAAATCTGAGTTAACTCTGACTTGTGTCTGAGCCCCAATATCTAATCAAACCTCAAGTCTTACTGATTTTTGTCTTTAATCTCTCTGGAATCCACCTGCCCCCTGTCCTTTCTCCATTCCCATCACTGGGGCATTGCCTTAGGCCAGTGGCTCTCAAAGTGTATGCCAGAGTGCACTGGGGCACCCTATGGTATTCCAGAGAAATATGTGCCTGTTGGGGACCAAAAAATCAACAAGGTTTTTGGAGTTTAGAGTTTTGGGGTTCAGAGGTGTGGGGAATTGGCTGTAAGCTGACAGTCTGCCCAACACCCCACCTCACTTGCCTCATTAGGTTGCAAAAGGCTGTTAAGCTGTGGTATTGGATTGTTTATACCACCCCTCCATGTTCCCAGAAAGACTGGAGATGAGTTTCTTCTATCCTTTGTTTGGTGTAAAATTAAGATGGTATGTATGGTGAGGTTTTTCTGCTCTCAACACAAGAGTAAAAAGAGAGGAATTCTTCAATGTATTGATGAGGAAATGAGAGTTTGCCTTTCAAATATATGCCCAAACATTGAAGAAATCACTGGGACACATCAGACTCATGTTTCTCATAAACACAAGAATGAAAAAACTTTACACATTCATGCCGGAACCTGCCAAATTTACTAAATCTTACTAAGAATGTATCTAAAAAGATAACTTTTCTGTTGTTTTTTTATTTTTTAATCCCTCTTTTCTATGAATTCTAAAAATCATAACAAAAAATGTAATATAAAAAAGTTTTTTAATGTCAGAATAAATTTAATTTTGTCATATTTATTTTTTTAATTACCATAAAAGCATGCTTGGACTTTATATTTTTTCTTTAATATTTGACTTAATTATTATAATATATTTCTCAGAAATTTGAATATAGTGTACCTACAATTATTTGTAGGATTTTAAATGTGCCCTGACTTCAAAAGTTTGAGAACCACTGGCTTAGGCCCTTTTCATTTCCTGATGGAGCGTTATCAAAGCCTCATATTTATGACCTACCTGCCAATGCTCAGCCTGACTGCTAAGGCTGTTCCTAAAATGCAGAATGGGATATCTTCTCTTGCTTTATATAGGTCAGTGAATACCCACAGTCTCCAAGATAATATCCAAACTCCTTTCTTGTTATATCATGCCTTTCATGATCTGGACCTGAACTTGTCAACCCCTTTTCTGGACAAACCTCCATGAATCTCTATGTCAGCTTCACAGATTTTACCACATTAAAATGTCAAACTTTTACACTTGCAAGATTTTGCACTTATGTTTCCCTCTATTGACGATGATCCTCTCTCCTTTTAATGATCTTTTAAGATCCTTTTCTGTTCAGACATCTCTTTTCATGTAAAGTTCTCCCTAGACTCTTCAGGGGAAATCAACATTTCTATATTTTTAATTTTATAGCAATATAAACATTTTTATAGCATGAAACATGTACTATTATAATTACTTCTCTAAATACACTTTTTAATCATCTTAGAATTCAATAGTATATATATGCCAAAAGGATAATACTGAATCCACTCTATTATTCCTCTATAAGAAAATGAAGTGCACCTCATAGGATACCGTTCAAAATCTACTCTTCTCTCGAATATCCACATATGAATTATATGAGAACAACTCTTTGGTAGCTTTTATTTTGACATAATTTTAAACTTACAGAAGAGTTGCAAGAATACCACAAGGGCGCTGGCTGGTTGGCTCAGTGGTAAAGCATGGGCCCGGTGTGTAGATGCCCTGGGTTTGATTCCTGGTCAGGGCACAAAGGAGGGGCAACATTTGCTTCTCTACCTCTCCCTTTTCTCCCCCCCCCAACCCGCATACAGCCATAGCTCAACTGGTTCAAGTGACTTGGCCCCAGGCACTGAGAGGATGGCTCTGTGGCCTCCACCTTAGGTGTTTAAAGAAAATGGCTTGAGGGAGATGACGTCAGAGTAATGGCGTGGTAGGAAGCGATACCAATAAATCTCCCCCAAAACTCAACAAGATCTTCAACCAGAAACAGAAAAACCTATCCTTGGAGCCTCCAGATGTTTCGCAATACACCCGAAGGTATGGTAGAGCAAAAAATTGGCTAAATATATAATCAAACTCCGAAGGAAATAGGGAGTAAGAAATGCTCCGCCTTCCTCACTAACCTAAATAGGGCTGCTTTCACTGGGAACTGAGAATATAGAAACTGAGGCGGGCAAAGGGGGTGAATAGATCCAGGCCACGGCACAAACGGCCAAACCAGGCTGTGGCATGGAGATCCAAGCCGAGGAGAAAAACTGTGCCTGTGGCAACCCAGTCAATACAAGCTAACACTCCCATCAAACCTAGACAAAGAAAGACAAGTGGGGCAGCCATTTTCCCCGATCTCCTGGTCGGCGTGCGCAGATAGTGGGCGAGAGATCCCTCCGATCGCCTCAGCAGTGGGTGCTCATGTTATCCCACAGAGGGGCAGAGTCAGGGGCCTTTGTGTGGGCCAAAAGTGGAATCTCCAGGCTGTCCCAGTGCCCTGAAAAAGCCGCACACAGGGAGGGAGCAAGAGCCAATTCCAACGCTGGAACATTTCTGTGTGGGAGGGGTTTCACTCAGAGGGTGAGGCAGCCAGCCTGATATCCTGGTCGGCGCTCACGGAGAGTGGGCGAGAGATTCCTCCGAGCACCTCAGGAGTGCGCGCCCGTGTTATCCCACAGAGGGGCAGAGTCAGGGGCCTTTGTGTGGGCCAAAAGTGGAATCTCAGGCCACCCCAGTGCCCTAGGGGAGCCGCGCACGGGGAGAGAGCGAGAGCCAATTCCAACGCTGGAACTTTTCCGTGTGGGCGGGGTTTTACTCGGAGTGTGGGACTTCCGGCCTGATATCCTGGTCTGCACACAGATAGTGAGCAAGAGTTTCCTCCGAGAGCCCCAGGAGTGGGTGCCCGCCCAAGTTACTGGACAGAGTGGCAGAGCCAGAGGTCTTTGTGTGGGCAGAAGCCCCGCCTGATTATGCTAGCAGCTCTGACTGACTGAGCCTTACCCAGAGCCCTGAGATGAGTGGGAATAGAGTGGGGAGTTGCCAGCTCTTTGAGCCTCTTACTATCCAGGCAGAGGCAGCAGCAACCCCATAGCTGGATTATCAGGCTACTAATTGAGGAAGGAAAGACTAGGAGAAAGGCTCCAGGAACATGGACTCTCTCACTGTTGGAGCCTATAAATGCTAATGAGCCTCAACTGCCAACGAGACTGAAGCACAATACATGACATCGCCATAGAGACTTATCAACTACAAACCTCTACCTGAGCATGCCAAAGGGGCAGAACCCGGGGTACAGAGTCACTGACCAAGAAGAGGGAGAGAAAAGAAAAAGCAAGAAGATAACCTCTCAAAATCAAGAATAATCCACAGACTTTATAACCTATCCCATTTTATTATATTTGTTCGTTTGTTTCTCTTATCTTCATTCTTGATTTTTTTTTCCTCCTCCAATTTGGTCATTTAACTCTCTGTGGTCTTACTCTCTCCTCTCCCTGAACTACACTACCCATAAGTGTTACATCTCCTGTTATCTTTTCTTTCCTCTTCCTTTCTCTCTATGAGGGTTGCACTCCAAAACCCTTAACTCTCTCTCTCTCTCTCTCCCCTTTTTTTCTTTTTTCTTCTTTTAGTGGTTCCCTCTTTTTTTTCTCTCTCTCTCTTTTTTTTCTCCCTCTATATTAGTTTCCTCCTTTCTCCTTTACGTCTCCTCTTTTTCAAACTCAATAATGAACAAATTATCTTATCTGGGACTCAAACTTATGTTTGTGGCATTTTGGGGGGTTTTTACTTCACCTTTTTAACTCACTAGCAGTACTCCCATCCCTGGCTCTCCATTTTATCTAGTTCTTGTTCCACTAAACACAATAGTAATTTTTTAATTTGTCCCATTTTCCTGTTTCCCTCTTATTCCTCTCATCATAACTCTTAGTCAACCAACACCTAAGAGCAAATCATTTTATTCTTGACCCAAATATTTTTCCTTATTTGCTTTTTGTGGGTCCACACCCCTTTTTTCTGGGGTTTTTCTTTTGTCCCTTTATTACTTCTCCCCAATTCAGGCCCTCCATTACAAGCATTGTTTGTTCTTTTTAGTACAATATAATTCAGAGTTCACCACAAGAGTTTCTCAAGAAGGAAGGGAGAGGAGAGGAGAGGAAAAAAGGAGGGGGAGAATAATTTCCTTTTCTTAATTTTTTTTTCTTTTTCTTTTTTTAATTCTGAAGCTGGAAACGAGGAGAGACAGTCAGACAGACTCCCGCATGCACCCGACCGGGATCCACCCAGCACGCCCACCAGGGGCGATGCTCTGCCCACCAGGGGGTGATACTATGCCCCTCTGGGGCATCGCTCTGCTGTGACCAGAGCCACTCTAGCGCCTGGGGGAGAGGCCAAGGAGCCATCCCCAATGCCTGGGCCATCCTTGCTCCAATGGAGCCCTGGCTGTGGGAGGGGAAGAGAGAGACAGAGAGGAAGGAGGGGGAGGGGGTGGAGAAGCAAATGGGTGATTCTCCTATGTGCCCTGGCCGGGAATCAAACCCGGGTCCCCCGCACACCAGGCCGATGCTCCACCGCTGAGCCAACCAGCCAGGGCCCCTTTTCTTAATTTTTATTTTATTTTATTTTTCTTTATTTAATTATTAATCTTTAAAAAAAACCCTTTTTGACTTTTTACTTTTATTTTTTTAACTTTCTATTCTTTATTAAATCTCATTAATATTATCAACAAAACCACCCTCAGATGCCATTAAGGAAGAGAAAATCAAATATCATGGATACAAAAGAAAAAGAGGTGACACAGATAGATGAGGAAAAATCTATGGAGAAAAAATTTAATATATTGGAAACCTTGGAGTTAAACGACAGAGAATTTAAAATAGAAATCCTAAAAATACTCAGAGATATACAAGAAAACACAGAAAGGCAATTTAGGGAGCTCAGAAAACAACTCAATGAACACAAGAAATATATTTCCAAGGAAATTGAAACTATAAAAACAAATCAAACAGAGATGAAAAACTCAATTCACGAGCTGAAAAATTAGGTAACAAGCTTAGCTAATAGAACAGGCCAGACAGCAGATAGGATTAGTGAAATAGAAGACAAGCAACTTGAGGCACAACAGAGAGAAGAAGAAAGAGACTCAAAAATTTTAAAAATGAGATAGCCCTACAGGAATTATCTGACTGCATCAAAAAGAATAACATAAGAATAATAGGTATACCAGAGGGAGAAGAGAGAGAAAATGGAATGGAGAACATACTCAAACAAATAATAGATGAGAACTTCCCAAGCCTGTGGAAAGAACTAAAGCCTCAAATTCAAGAAGCAAACAGAACTCCGAGTTTTCTTAACCCCAACAAACCTACTCCAAGGCACATCGTAATGAAATTGGCACAAACCAATAGCAAAGAAAAAAATTCTCAAGGCATCCAGGGAAAAGAAGAATACAACATATAAAGGAAGGCCCATTATATTATCCTTCAATTTCTCAACAGAAACTCTACAAGCTAGAAGAGAGTGGACCCCAATATTTAAAGTCCTGAAAGAGAGGAACTTTTAGCCACGAATACTATACCCATCAAAGCTATCCTTCAAATATGAAGGAGAAATAAAAACATTCACAGATACAGAAAAGATGAGGGAATTTATCATCAGAAAACCCCCACTCCAGGAATTACTAAAGGGGGTTCTCCAATCAGATACAAAGAACAAAAAAAAAAAAAAAACAAAGCCACAAGTAAAAGCTCCAAGAAGAACACAATAAAACCAAATTTAAACTGTGACAACAACAAAAAGAAAGGCGGGTGGGGGAGAGGACGGAGATTAACAATAGCAAAGGACGATGGAGTGCAAAAGTACTCACAAAATAGTGCACTACAATGAACAGGGTAGGAACCCTTTTCATTACTTAAAGGTAACCATCATTGAAAAAACCACCACAGAAGCACATGATTTAAAAAAGATAGCAACAGAGGAAAGATGTATGGAATACAACCATATAAAAACAAAAGATAGAAAAATGAAAGAGAAGGATCAAACAAGACACAAAACTAACAGAAAGCAATCTATAAAATGGCAATAGGGAACTCACAAGTGTCAATAATTACACTGAATGTAAAAAGATTAAACTCACCAATAAAAAGGCACAGAGTAGCAGAATGGATTAAAAAAAAATCCAACTGTATGCTGCCTACAGGAAACTCATCTAAGTAACAAAGATAAAAACGAATTCAAAGTGAAAGGCTGGAAAACAATACTCCAAGCAAATAACATCCAAAAAAAAGCAGGCGTAGCAATATTCATATCTGATAATGCTGACTACAAGACAGCAAAAGCACTCAGAGACAAAAATGGCCATTTCATAATGGCTAATGAATCAAGAAGACCTAACAATTCTTAATATATATGCACCAAACCAAGGAGCACCAAAATATATAAGACAGCTACTTACTGACCTTAAAACAAAAACTGGCAAAAACACAATCATACTTGGAGACCTCAATACACCGCTGACAGCTCTAGATCGGTCATCCAAACAGAAAATCAACAAACATATAGTGGCCTTAAACAAAACACTAGAGCACCTGGATACGATAGACATCTACAGGACATTTCATCCCAAAGTGACTGAGTATACATTTTTCTCCAGTGTACATGGATCATTCTCAAGAATTGACCATATGTTGGGCCACAAAAACAACATCAGCAAATTCAGAAAAATTGAAGTTGTACCAAGCATATTTTCTGATCATAAAGCCTTGAAACTAGAATTCAACTGCAAAAAAGAGGAAAAAAATCCCACAAAAATGTGGAAACTAAACAACATACTTTTAAAAAATGAATGGGTCAAAGAAGAAATAAGTGCAGAGATCAAAAGATGTATACAGACTAATGAAAATGACAATACGACATATCAGAATCTATGGGATGCAGCAAAAGCAGTGATAAGAGGGAAGTTCATATCACTTCAGGATTATGAACAAACAAGAGAGAGCCCAAGTGAACCACTTAACTTCACACCTTAAGGAACTAGAAAAAGAAGAACAAAGACAACCCAAAACCAGCCAAAGAAAGGAGATAATAAAAATCAGAGCAGAAATAAATGAAATAGAGAACAGAAAAACTAGAAAAAATTAACAGAACAAGGAGCTGGTTCTTTGAAAAGATCAACAAAATTGACAAACCCTTGGCAAGACTTACCAAGGAAAAAAGAGAAAGAACTCATATAAACAAAATCCAAAATGAAAGAGGAGAAATCACCACGAACACCGTAGATATACAAAGAATTATTGTAGAATACTATGAAAAACTTTATGCCACTAAATTCAACAACCTAGAAGAAATGGATAAATTCCTAGAACAATACAACCTTCCTAGACTGAGTCAAGAAGAAGCAGAAAGCCTAAACAGACCTATTAGTAGAGAAGAAATAGAAAAAAAAACATTAAAAACCTCCCCAAAAATAAAAGTCCAGGCCCAGGCGGCTATACCAGCGAATTTTATCAAACATTCAAAGAAGACTTGGTTCCTATTCTACTGAAAGTCTTCCAAAAAATTGAAGAAGAAGCAATACTTCCAAACACATGCTATGAGGCCAACATAACCCTCATACCAAAACCAGGCAAGGATAGCACAAAAAAAGAAAACTACAGACCAATATCTCCAATGAATACAGATGCTAAAATACTAAACAAAATACTAGTAAAATCAAATACAACAACATACTAAAAAAATAATACGTCATGATCAAGTGGGATTCATCTCAGAATCTCAAGGATGGTTCAACATACGTAAAATGGTTAACATAATACACCATATCAACAAAACAAAGAACAAAAACCACATGATCTTATCAATAGATGCAGAAAAGGCTTTCAATAAAATACAACAAAATTTTATGTTTAAGACTCTCAACAGAATGGGTATAGAAGGAAAATATCTCAACATGATAAAGGCCATATATGATAAACCATCAGCTAACATCATACTAAATGGCACAAAACTGAAGCCTTTCCCCCCTTAAATCAGGAACAAGACAAGGTTGTCCACTCTCTCCACTCTTATTTAATGTGGTACTAGAGGTTCTAGCCAGAGCAATCCGACAAGACAAAGAAATAAAAGGCATCCATATTGGAAAAGAAGAAGTAAAGGTATCACTTTTTGCAGATGATATGATCCTATATATCAAAAACCCCAAAGAATCCACAAAAAGACTACTAGAAACAATAAGCCAATACAGTAAGGTCGCAGGATACAAAATTAACATACAGAAGTCAATAGCCTTTCTATATGCCAACAATGAAACAACTGAGAAGGAACTCAAAAGAATAATCCCCTTCACGATTGCAACAAAAAAATAAAATACCTAGGAATAAACATAACAAAGAATGTAAAGGACTTATATAATGAAAACTATAAACCATTGTTAAGGGAAATCGAAAAAGATATAATAAGATGGAAGAATATTCCTTGTTCTTGGTTAGGAAGAATAAATATAATCAAGATGGGTATATTACCCAAAGCAATATACAAATTTAATGCAATTCCCATCAAAATTCCAATGACATTTTTTAAAGAAATGGAGCAAAAAATCATCAGATTTATATGGAACTATAAAAAACCCCGAATAGCCAAAGCAATCCTAAAGAAAAAGAATGAAGCTGGGGTCATTACAATACCTGACTTCAAACTATATTATAGGGCCACGACAATCAAAACAGCATGGTATTGGCAGAAAAATAGACACTCAGACCAATGGAACAGAATAGAAAACCCAGAAATAAAACCACATATATATGGTCAAATAATTTTTGATAAAGGGGCCAAGAACACACAATGAAGAAAAGAAAGCCTCTTCAATAAAGGTGCTGGGAAAACTGGAAAGCCACATGCAAAAGAATGAAACTGGACTACAGTCTGTCCCCCTGTACTAAAATTAACTCAAAATGGATCAAAGATCTAAACATAAAACCTGAAACAATTAAGTACATAGAAGAAGACATAGGTACTAAACTCATGGACCTGGGTTTTAAAGAGCATTTTATGAATTTGACTCCAAAGGCAAGAGAAGTGAAGGCAAAAATTAATGAATGGGACTACATCAGACTAAGAAGTTTTTGCTCAGCAAGAGAAACTGATAACAAAATAAACAGACAGCCAACTAAATGGGAAATGATATTTTCAAACAACAGCTCAGATAAGGGCCTAATATCCAAAATATACAAAGAACTCATAAAACTCAATAACAAACAAACAAACAATCCAATAAAAAAATGGGAAGAGGACATGAACAGACACTTCTCCCAGGAAGAAATACAAATGGCCAACAGATAAATGAAAAGATGCTCATCTTCTTTAGTTATTAGAGAAATGCAAATCAAAACTGCAATGAGATACCACCTCACACCTGTTAGATTAGCTATTATTAACAAGACAGGTAATAGCAAATGTTGGAGAGGCTGTGGAGAAAAAGGAACCCTCATACACTGTTGGTGGGAATGTAAAGTAGTACAACCATTATGGAAGAAAGTATGGTGGTTCCTCAAAAAACTGAAAATAGAACTACCTTATGACCCAGCAATCCCTCTACTGGGTATATACCCCAAAAACTCAGAAACATTGATACGTAAGGACACATGCAGCCCCATGTTTATTGCAGCATTGTTCACAGTGGCCAGGACATGGAAACAACCAAAAAGCCCGTCAATAGATGACTGGATAAAGAAGATGTGGCACATATACACTATGGAATACTACTCAGCCATAAGAAATGATGACATCGAAATGGTGGGATCTTGATAACATTATACAAAGTGAAATAAGTAAATTAGAAAAAACCAGGAACTGCATTATTCCATACGTAGGTGGGACATAAAAGTGAGACTAAGAGACATTGATAAGAGCGTGGTGGTTACAGGGGAAGGGGGGAGAGGGAGAGGGAAAGGGGGAGGGGGAGGGGCACAAAGAAAACTAGATAGAAGTGACAGAGGACAATCTGACTTTGGGTGATGGGTATGCAACATAATTGAACGACAAGACACCCTGGACATTTTATCTTTGAATATATGTATCCTGATTTATTGATGTCGCCCCATTAAAAAAATAAAATTATTTAAAGAAAATGGCTCAGTTGCTAAGCAAGGAGCAATAGCCCCAGATGGGTAGAGCATCGCCCCCTAGTGGGCCTGCCAGGTGAATCCAGTCAGGGCACATGCAGAAGTTCATCTCTCTGCCTTCCCTCCTCTCACTAAAATTAATTTTTTTTTTTAAAAAAAAGAATACCACAAGGAACTTTTGTATATTGTATATTATCATTTAGGTTTATAATTTTCTCATTAAATATATAATTATTTTCTGAATCATTTAAGAGTGAGTTGAAGATATTGTGTCTCTGTACCACTAAGTATTTATTAATATTTTCTAAGAGCAAAGACAATCTTCACATAATCACAGTACAAGTATCCAAGGCAAGAAATTTAACATTGATACAACAGTATTATCTGATCTGGTTTATA
This sequence comes from Saccopteryx leptura, assembly GCF_036850995.1. Lineage (NCBI taxonomy): Eukaryota > Metazoa > Chordata > Mammalia > Chiroptera > Emballonuridae > Saccopteryx > Saccopteryx leptura. The sequence goes on from NC_089510.1 coordinate 48,318,313, forward strand.
CTCAGATTTCATCAGTTGTCCCAATAAATGTTCTTTTTAGCTATTTCCTCCTTCGTGCAGATTCCAATCCAGAGTTCTGTACTGCATCCACCTGCTCTAACTCCTAGTCTCTCTCAGTCTGCAGCAGTTTTGTCTTCCCCTTTGTTTCCTTGATGTTTCCTCATGATCAGACTCTAGTTATATTTTTTTGACAGGGCTACCACACCAATGATGCTGTGTCCTTCTCAGTATATTTATCAGGATAACAGTTTGTCACAATATTAATAATGCTTATTTTTATCACCTTGTTAAAGTGGTATCTACCAGGTCTCTTCTACTATAGAGTTACAGTTGACTCTTAAACAACACAAAGTAACCATGGCCTCTGCCTCAGGCACTAGAATGGCTCTGGTTGCAACAGAGCAATGCCCCAGATGGGCAGAGCATCACCCCCTGGTGGGCATGTCGGGTGGATCTCGGTCGGGTGCATGTGGAAGCTGACTGCCCTGCAGTGGTAGAAAATATAAATATAATTTTTGACTCTCCAAAGACTTAAATAATAGCCTACTGTTGATCAGAAGCCTTATGAATAACCTAAATAGTCGTCACATATTTTATGTTACATATATTATATATGGTAATATTACAATAAAGTAAGCTAGAAAAAAGAAAATGTTATTAAGAAAATCATAAAGAAGAGAAAATACATTTACCATGTATATTCAGACAAATCTGCATATAAGGGGACCTGTGCAATTCAAACCCTGTTGTACAAGGTTCAATTATACTATTTTTTCTTTTCAACTGATAAGAAATTTGTGGAAACATATTTTAGAACTATGTAAATATCTTGTTTTTTGTCAAATTTTTGTTCACTACTTTGACATCAGTGATGACTTTCCTAACTCCATCATTTCATCTGTATACATTAACAGGTACTCTACTGTAAGAAAATGAGTCCCCTTCTTCCCCTTTTATTGATGTATATCAGAAGAGATTCAAAGACTTTCATTTTATTCAATGGGTTGTATATTAATTTTAATCTTAAACTGTCTCAGATTTAGCCAGAAGAAATGCCTTCAAGCTAGTCCCTAAACACAAGCACAATGCTAATTCCCAAATATTATGCTGCTGTTACTAATTAGACATCTGTGGTGCTCTCTCCTGGTGTCAGACATCCTTTTATTAGAGAAAGCATTTTGAGTTTATTAGTAAGGTAAATCTTCTGAAAAGAATTCTACGTTATTTTGAGATAAAATGCTAGCTTGAGATCTACTTTATTAATGTAGCTATCAAAAGGTAAATTTAGTTTAAAACTTGGACTCAATGTGCATTATTATGACAGATGAAATTATCTAAAGAAATTCTGATAACCAATTCAGAGTTTGAATTATAAAAGAAAAACATTTTCATCTTTGCATTCAAGTTCTCTTTTATACCTAAAGTACCAAAGAATATTCAAATTGCAAAGAAAATATAAAAATATTTGAGTGATATGTATTAATTAAGAAACAAAGGTGTGGAAACCTCTAGGGACATTTCACAACTTACACTTACATACGAACAACCACTTTTAAATGTTTATTTGTCATTCCAAATTCAATATTTCTCCCTTCCTTCCTTCCTTCCTTCCTTCCTTCCTTCCTTCCTTCCTTCCTTCCTTCCTCCCTCCCTCCCTCCCTCCCTCCCTCCCTCCCTCCCTCCCTCCCTCCCTTCTTTCTTTCTTTCTTTCTTTCTTTCTTTCTTTCTTTCTTTCTTTCTTTCTTTCTTTCTTTCTTTCTTTCTTTCTTTCTTTCTTTCTTTCTTTCTTTCTTTCTTTCTTTCTTTCTTTCTTTCTTTTACTTTTTAATTTAAGTGAGAAGAGGGGAAATAGACTCTCACATGCATCCCCACCAGGATCCATCTGGCAACCTCATTGAGGCCCAAGCTTTACCCATTTGGGGCCAATGTTTGCAACCAAGCTATTTTTAGCTCCTGAGGTGGAAGCTCCATGGAACCCCATCATCACCACCTGGGGCCAATGCACTCGAATCAACTGAGCCATGGCTGTGGGGCAAGGGGGCGGGAGAGGGATAGAAAGAGAAGGAGGAAAAGAAGAAAAAGCAGATGGTTGCTTCTCCTGTGTGCCTTTACTAGGAATCGAACCTGGGACTTCCACACACCAGGTTATCACTATACCACTGAGCCAACTGGCCAGGGCCTTCATCCAGTATTTCAAAATATGTTATAAAATAAATCACAGAATCTTAATATAAACATATCATCTTGAAGATACTGTTAAACCCCCTTATTTTACAAAAGGGCAACACATGCCCAAAGAGGCAAACTCACACTTTTCAAACTATCACTTAAAAAAATCTAGAATTTGAGGCCCTGGCTGGTTGGCTCAGTGGTAGAGCGTCGGCCTGGCGTGCAGAAGTCCCGGGTTCGATTCCTGGCCAGGGCACACAGGAGAAGCGCCCATCTGCTTCTCCACCCCTCCCCCTCTCCTTCCTCTCTGTCTCTCTCTTCCCTTCCTGCAGCCGAGGCTCCATTGGAGCAAAGATGGCCTGGGCGCTGGGGATGGCTCCTTGGCCTCTGCCCCAGGCGCTAGAGTGGCTCTGGTCGCAACAGAGCGACGCCCCGGAGGGGCAGAGCATCGCCCCCTGGTGGGCAGAGCATCGCCCCCTGGTGGGCGTGCCGGGTGGATCCAGTCGGGCGCATGCGGGAGTCTGTCTCTCCCCGTTTCTAGCTTCAGAAAGATACAAAAAAAAAAAAAAAGAATTTGAATATCATTTCAGGATTTGAAGACAAGATCTATTTTAAACATACGACTTACAATGGTGAGATTAACAAGTTAGTACACAAATAAAGCTATTTAGCCCACAGTGTGGCTAAAACTTTTACTAATAAGAAATCAGTAGGAAACAGGAGTATTGCAGTAAAAATTATTAGAATAACCCAAAAGGTATTATGTTGAAAAGAAGGTTTTTAAAATAATAAAATTTGGGCTAGGTTAATCAAAAGGTGATGGGAAACCTATTAATATTTCTATTGACATTCTTAAAAGAAAATTTACAAGCTCTTTAAGAGGTTGGTGGTCCTGATTTTTAATATGTCTAACTTCACTATACAACTTAGGACTTTCCATTTCCATAATTCAAACTTGTCAGGCAAAACTAAGGTTGATTCAGACCTCTCTATTAACTGCCAACTCTCTAAGATTTGTAAATCTTCCCTGAAAATGCTACAAGAAACATGTGTATTATAGTTGAAGTAACACCCAAGACAGCTATATTTTAAGTCAATTTTACATATAATTCTATAATTTCCCTCACTTATTTTATAAATTTTCCTCAATTTTTCAAGGGTTCTTCCTTTAATATCAAATCTAAATAGCTGGATTTACATGTAGACAACTATCAGTGATACTCATGCCTCCTGCATGTTTACCTGTCTGGTGTGAGCAACTCTTGGATCTCTCATGATCTGGGGCCTTGCCCTGTTCCCTTTCCCATCTTTAACCTCTAGCCTTGAGGCTGAAAACAGGATAATTAATCCTTTCATGACCATGCTGATGTTTTTCATACTAAAACAGGGAGTTGTGTCTCAAGTAGGAAGTGATTTCTCAGTTATAAACTTCAAGGATTATCTTACAGTCAACAATCTACAAAGAAGCTATTACAGTGAGCTATTTTAAAATCTTCACCATAATGGAACTGAATTTCCATATATAGTTACCACTGGTAATATACATTCATAAATACAAAATAATCCACATTGCTTTTTCAACAGTTACAAATATGGTGTGGTATTTTTCAAAACCTATTAAAGTGAATTACTTTGTGAGTCTTAAATTCAAAAAATTTCAGAATAATTAAATGGGTAAAGCAACACTATACATACCCTGAGTGGCTGTTGGAGGTAATTTGAGGGTATTGTCTAACTTCTCCCAAAGGTAAGTTGGTCGAGGAATGCCTTCCTCTGAGCTACAGAGCAGGATGACATCGCTGCCAATATCCTGGGATCCTTGGATTTGGCAGTGAGGGGCAGAAGGGGGAACTATAATAGGGAGAAGTAACAAAGCATGCATTCACTACGAGCCAAACAATGACAGAAGAGATATCCCATATTCAGAACACTCAAACTCACTGTTTCTGGAATGAGAGCCAGTGGACTGTCATGCACTATTCACAGGGCTTGAGCATAGGTGCAGGGCCTACAACTTCTGCTAGCAGGGAGAAAATAACATAAAAGGGGCTACATTCTCTGATTACATTTTCAAGGTATCTTATGGTTTTGCTTTCACTCAGCTTCCTCTAAAGAATTCTTAAAATTCTTTTTGTCAACATATTGCCTTTAAAAACACTGCTGAATATACACATATTCACAGCAGCATTATCAATATAGCTAAAAAGTGAAAACCACCCAAGTGTCTACAGATGGATGAATGGACAAGTGATATATGCTGTATACATACAATAAAATAGTATTCAGCCTTGAAAAATAAGAAAATTCGGACATATGCTAAAACATGTGTGAACCTTGAGGACATTATGCTAAGTGAAATAAAGTAGTCATAAAAAGATAAATAATATATTATTCTACTTATATGAAATATCTAGAGTAATCAAATTCATAGTAACAGAAAGTAGAAGAGCCCTGGCCGCCAGCTCAGTGGTAGAGCATTGGCCCGGCATGTGGAAGTTCCAGGTTCAATTTCCAGCCAGGGCACACAGGAGAAGCACTCATCTGCTTCTCCACCCTTCCCCCTCTACTTTCTCTCTGTCTCTTCCCTTCCTGTAGCCAAGGCTCCATTGGAGCAAGGTTGTCCCAGGCGCTGAGGATGGCTCCATGGCCTCTGCCTCAAGCACTAGAATGGCTCCGGTTGCAACAGAGCAATGCCCCAGATAGGCAGAGCATTGCCTCCTGGTGGGCATACTGGATGGATTCTGGTCGGGTGCATGTGGGAGTCTCTCTGCCTCCCCATTTGTCACTTTAGAAAAATACCGAAAAAAAAGAAAGTAGAACAAAGATTTCCCCCACCTGGGAGTGGCATGTTTAATGAGTACAGAGTTTTAGTTCTGCAAAGTGAAAAGAGTTACGGAGATTGGTTGTACAACAATGGGAACATACTTGATACCACTGAACTGTGTATTTAAAAATTGCTAAGATGGTCAATTTTGTTATGTGTAGTTACTGCAATTAATTTTGTTTTATTTACTGAAAGAGGCCACTTGTAGAAAAGATATTTCAAGGAAGAACAACCACTTACTCTGCCTGCTACTCTGTGGCTAAGACCACCTTAACAAAGTTCTTTATTACTTCACAAAAGGCAGGCAGACCCACTTTAAACCTAATCTGCTTTACAGTGGGGAAAGTTAGGGTAAGGTTCAAGTTTATCTACTACTTGACAGTAATACAGTGCATATTTTCTAAGCATTAATGCAGATAAGAACACAAAGAACATGAAACAAAAAATTAACAAAAAGAAAAAAACCACTAAAGGAAGAAACTGGCAATTCATGCCAAAAAAGAAAAAAAAGAAGACAAATAAAAATATAAGATAAATTAAGCCCATAGCTTGGAGTTCCATATTAGAAAGTGTAGACAGTAGAGAATAAATCCAAGTAATGGTGTAATGCTAATGGCTTTAAGTAAATGTACTCAATCTAGCAAAAATGAATGAAAAATAAACACAGTATATAGAGGAACCAGGAAAGAAGGTAGGTGGAGGAAGAGAGAACAATAAGAGTAAACTATATAGGTAGGAAGAATAAAAATCTCAGGGTAGCCTATTGCTATGATAGGAGAAACCAATCTCCTCAATTTACTGCCTTCAGCATTGCCACTGTGCAGCTACATATGAGAAGAAATCAAAATTATTCCTTGAAGGTAGCATTAATTATACAATAAGTTAAAGGCTTTCTTCCTCCTTTAAAAAAATTAGAAGCCTGGATAATGTGGGAAGCTAGTTACCCAACTTACAAGCATAGGCATCAGAATAATATTAAATTCCAATAGTATTCAGTATTCAGAGTATTTTAAAGTCTACAATTTTAGTATACTAGCATGAATAATTCTTCTAGGATAGCAATCTCCAACCTGCTTCTTGGTTTTCTTATTCTATTTGAAATTTGGGAGAACGAGGCATGAAGGCTATAGCATATCCTTGCCCAAAAAACAAAACAGCAAGAACCCCAACACCCATGTCCTCAAGTGACTCAATAATGGAAGAGAAAAGGGGGAGAGTTTGTGAAGGGGTACGGGAGTAGACTCTGAGGCTTGAGTAGGATGAAGGACCATCAGAAGCACCAGCCTTTGCCCACTACTTCCTCGGCCTCCCCAAATGATCTGAACTTAGTAGCCATTTCTACTGTAAGCATCCATTTCGGAGGCAGTGTTTTATTTCAGAGGTAGTGAAACTGAGAAATAAAACATTTAGAAAGGATTTAATTATTAGTCTAACTTGCCAGTATAATGAGAAGAATACTGATTTGAGTAAAGAGACCTACATTTTAATCTATACTTTATTGTTGTTTATGGTCTATATAACATTGGAAAAGGTACTACGTCTATTTGGTCTTGGCATTAAGACAAAGCTGATCATATAATGTATCATTTAAATAAGAATACTTTTGAGAGTAAAAGGAAGTATTGTTAAAATTATGCCTAGACAAGAGGTTGTAAACCAAGACCTGTGGTGAGCCAACTCGGTGTTACCTGGACATGCAGTAGTAGTTAACTGACTGTTACATGTCCTGAAACTTCTGCTTCGTAGTCATAATAAATAGTTCTTGATTTAATTTACTCTCAACAATAAGTCTTATCTTGCAGAAGCTGAAGGGAAGCAAGAGGCCACATTTGATGGTATTTCATACCATCTTTGCCATTTAGGAAGTAACCTTTAGAGAGCTACTTGAAATGGAGTAGGGGTGGGGGAACCGAGAAGCATGGAGAAGCAGAGTCAAGGTGGCAGAGAGGAGAGAGGGCAGGGGAAGAGAACACAAGGAGACCAAGCGTGGAGGACGGGCAGAAGTAAATATGCTGGAGGGTAGATTCATAAATAAAGTCAAAGTGTTTGGGACATTTCCTGTCACTCACCTAAAACTGTGAGACCAGTGACCCCAATGTTCCTGCCCCCTCTATCTGGAAGGTTGTTAACCAAACACTGATAAGTGCCTGTATCTGATAGCTGAGTGCTGTTGATGAAGATAGAGACATTGGTGGATGGCATGGTGCCTGTAAATCCTACCCTACCGTGGAACTGTGGGGCACCATCAAACATCTGTCCACCCTGATACAGAATGACCTGCAAAAGAAAGCAAAGTAAATAAATTGGTCACTGTACCTCCTTCTGGATACATAACAGTAACTACAGTAGACAGTACATTGAATCAAACATTAGAAAATTTATTTCTAACTTAGAGTCATCACCAAGTTCTTACTAAAATACTTGTCCAAAGTATCTGGAAATTCTAAATTCTTACATACCAAATTGGAATAACGTTTGTTTTTTTTTTATCTCACTCAGAATATAGAAAATGTCTTTATGTTATGCTACTATCAAGCCATAAATATTTTTACAAGTTCAAAAAATTAGTTCCAAATTAAAAAGTTTTTAAATTAGCACAACCATTCTAAATTTACTAGGTCATAAAATTATAGATCACAGCTAATGACTAAATATAAATAAATGTCAGAAAAAAAGAAGAGTTTTAAGCCCATGATTGCTGTTTCTATGTCAATTTCTATTAACAAAGTTATTTATGGGAGAGGACTCAGAACGGTGCTGCAGAAAGCCCTTTGGGCTGAGAGCAAGGGACTTGGTTCTGTTCCAGTTCTACCAGTAAATCTTTGGGTAACTCTGGTCAAATCTTTCTTTGCCTCTTTGACTCAATCACTGACTCCTAAATGAACAGGCTGAACAAAATGATCTCAAAGGCTCAGTCAAATTACAAAACTTCCTTAGCTTAAAGAAATAGAAGAAGCTTCTATTAATTATACCTATTCCTTCACCTATAGAAGAACAAATAAGAGGTTATATCCTCATCCTTTTCAGCCCAAATCCCTTTAGACAATTTAGTTTATCAAATATTTTTGGGTAGTAATAAGCTTACTGAAGCAGAAAGGCTTCATAACAAAAATAAGTTAACTTTGGGAATGAAGGTATAGTCATAACCACAATTCATTAATTTTCTGAGCATTATTTTCTGTAGTAGGTATTACATATAATGGGTCTTTAATCTATAATTGATATACCTTGTTAGGTAGTAATGTCTATTTTCACAAACCCTAATTTATTTAAGACTCCAGTATGCCTGGTTAGCTTTGTTTATTTTCAAATACTTGTGAAATTAGCCCAATAATTCAAGTACTACTATCTACTGTTACTTTTTTAATATTATCACTATCTTTAAAAAGTACTTTCTCATCCACTTATGTTAGTTCTAGTCCCTTCCTTTCAAAATATATTTTGCTTTTGTATATACTCAGTCTTGGTATTTCCTGTCAGTGATGATTCTTGATGAAACTTCAGTTTCCTACATAAAATTCTCAAAAGACTCCCCTTCACATCTGTTAATTAAAAATAAAGTCTTTTAAAAAGAGGACAGCTTCCTCTGACAGCTGACTAATAACGCAGGAGTGGGACTGAAGGCCCACTGAAAGTGCCACCTGTCTCCCCAAACCAGAGAGGCACTCAGGATGCTCTCCTACCCACCTCCTCTGAAAAGATTAACACTCTGGAGGTAGCACAGGATGGACCGGAAGTACCTGCTCAGGTTGATTGGCATTGGCAAGAGGAATGACCATCCAAATGACGTTGAGGTTAATGAGGGCAGCGCTGGTAGTGAAAGTACAGGGCAGGACTGCTGTCTGACCCCGGGCCACCTGGATGCTCCCGGGGCTCTCGGAGACTTCCAGGGAGGCTGCAGCACCTACAGAAAACCAACAGGAGGTTACCTTCTCCCAACAGAAAGGTCTCCAGGTTTCACGTTATCAGTAATGTACAGAGACTAACATGATAGTCCTAACAGAAAACTACTGACCGGTCTCTGAGTCAAAGTAATAAAAATTGTTCATCCTCTCTTCACCTCTTAGTAACCATAAATGAAAAATATTAGAGGCTACTTATTCTACTTTGTAAGATACCATTTGGTATTTGGCCAGATTCAAAAATAACATGGGAGAGAATTCAACTGACAGGGTTTGAGCAAAACATGAAATGGTGGTGGGAGATGAAAAATAAGCCAATTTTAAAACAGCATTATTACAATAGCATAATTGTAAAATTAAATGCATATATATATATATATCACAATTAAATGGGGGAAAACAGTCTTTGCAATAAATGGTACTGGAACCGTTTGATTTTAATATGCAAAAAAAAAAAAAAAAAAAAAAGATAACTCAGACCCTTACCTCATAGCACACAAAAAAAATAAACTCAAACTGTACTACATACTACCATCACAACACCAAAAGGGAATGCTAAGGGCAGCACCAGATGCTCATGGCTGACTAGGACTACTATCACTGCTGCTATTGCTAGCTAATATTTTGGGCACACTGACCAAATATCAAGTCTACATAAAGCACTATAAGGGTGGGGCAAAAGTAGGTTTATAGCTGTGAGTATGCAAAACACAGTTTATTCTTGTAGTATTATTTATTAATTATTGCATTATATTCCTTACAAACAACTATAAATCTACTTTTGCCCCATCCTGTATATAAACATTTATACAGGCGGTCCTCGGGTTACAACACAATTTATGTTTCTACGATAGTGACATAACTCAAATTTTAGTATAAGTCGAAACACACCCTAGCCTAAGTCACTTACCTATCCTAACACAGTTTTAAAATCATAATCTAGAACATAAAAACACAACTAAGCCACAGAAAAAGAAAAAGGACATAAATATACTGTACTGTACGCTGTACTGTGTATTCTGCTGCTGCACGCAACCAAACTAGTTTGCCTATGCAGTCCGTACGTACGACACTAATGGCGTAAGCCGAAACACTCACATCTTAATTTTTTTAATCTTATTTATTCATTTTTTAGAGAGAGGAGACAGAGAGAGAGGCAGAGAGAGAAAAGGGGGGGGGGAGGAGCAGAAAGCATCAACTCCCATATGTGCCTTGACCAGGCAAGCCCAGGGTTTTGAACTGGCGACCTCAGCATTTCAGGTCAATGCTTTTACCCACTGCGCCACCACAGGTCAGGCCCACATCTTAATTTTTTAAAGTTTTTACGGGAGTAAACGTCGTAAACTCAAAACGTCAAATATCAAGACTCTTGTAACCTGAGTACACATATCTACATACATACACATATTCATTTAATCCGATAATGTATCTTATCTCCATTTTACAGAAGAAATTGAGGCCCCGAGAGAATCAAAACCAGCTCAAGTTCACATGAGTCAAAGTCACACAGGAAATAGTATGATCTGAATTCAAGTCCCAGGCAGTTTATAGAGAGATCATACACTGCTCTGGCCGATAGCTTGGTTGGTTAGAGCATCATCCTGAAGCACAGAGATCATACACCATACCATACATAACTAACACATAGCAGTCAGTTCATAAATACTACTGTATCATACAGTCACAAAATTTAAACTAGTATGAACTTTTATGCAAAGCCATCAGATGAAAATCCCCTCAACTTCCTGCTTCCAAACCTACAAGTCAGCTTTGATCTGCCTCATCCTCTTCTTCACCTCTCCTGTTAAGATTACAGGAACTCACCTAAGACCAATAGCTGATCTGAACATAATTTATAATCCATCAGAATGAGACTGGCCCTCTAGGCTCTCTTAGTAACCTTATCATACACTCCCTCTCCTGTAGCTTCAACCTCTCCCACTGCACTGGAGTCTTCCTGATAGCATTTAAACATCCTCAAATAGTTCTAATTAAAAAAAAAAAATCCCAATGGGAAGAGGATATGAACAGACACTTCTCCCAGGAAGAAATACAAATGGCCAACAGATATATGAAAAGATGCTCATCTTCTTTAGTTATTAGAGAAATGCAAATCAAAACTGCAATGAGATACCACCTCACACCTGTTAGATTAGCTATTATTAACAAGACAAGTAATAGCAAATGCTGGAGAGGTTGTGGAGAAAAAGGAACCCTCATCCACTGTTGGTGGGAATGTAAAGTAGTACAACCATTATGGAAGAAAGTATGGTGGTTCCTCAAAAAACTGAAAATAGAACTACCTTATGACCCAGCAATCCCTCTACTGGGTATATACCCCCAAAACTCAGAAACATTGATACTAAAGACACATGCAGCCCCATGTTCATTGCAGCATTGTTCACAGTGGCCAGGACATGGAAACAACCAAAAAGCCCATCAATAAATGACTGGATAAAGAAGATGTGGCACATATACACTATGGAATACTACTCAGCCATAAGAAATGATGACATCAGATCATTTATAGCAAAATGGTGGGATCTTGACAACATTATATGGAGTGAAATAAGTAAATCAGAAAAAACCAGGAACTGCATTATTCCATACGTAGATGGGACATAAAAGTGAGACCAAGAGACATTGATAAGAGTGTGGTGATTACGGGGGGAGGGGGGAGAGGGAGAGGGAAGGGGGAGGGGGAGGGGCACAAAGAGAACTAGATAGAGGGTGACAGGACAATCTGACTTTGGGTGATGGGTATGCAACATAATTGAACGACAAGATAACCTGAACATGTTATCTTTGAATATATGTATCTTGATTTACTGATGTCACCCCATTAAAAATAAATAAAAGAAAAAAAAATCCCTCCCTCCTTCCCCTCCATCATCTTCTTCAGTGACTGCCCTCTCTCTGACATATCACAATTAACCTTTTTGAAAGAGCTGTCAATACTCACTAACTCTGCAGACACTCTTCTGCTAATCAGCTTCAACACGATTCTGACACTGTCTCTTCTTAAAACAGTTCTCCCTGTTTCCCAAAGGCCTCCTGGTGCCTCCATGACTCTTGCGATCATTCTTGGACTCTCAGTCACATCTAACAGTGATGACCATTCCCCCTCCTTAAAACACACAGTTCCCTTAATTTCAGCAATATAAGTAACTTCTGGCCTTCTTTCTATGTTACTGAATACTTCTCAGTCTCTTTTGCTGTTTCACTCTTCTCTACATAACTATTAATATATGCTGGCACTTTTCAAAGGACTGCCTTCTTATCCTAGAACCTCCCTATAGACTCATTCACTATCACAGCTTCAATTCTTCTATACACGACAATGGCTTCCAAATTTCTCTCAAACCCAAACCTCTCTTCTTATATCCATGTGCCTCCTAGACATTGCTATTTAGCTATCTCAAATGCACCTCAAGTCAAGATGAAGCTCTTGCTCTTCCCCTCTGTGCCTGCTTCCACTGTATATCTTGCCCCTTGCTACTATTCCCTGTACAAGTGAATGGCCCAACCAACTATCAGGATCTCAATTTCTATTGAGAAATCTTTCTTAATTCCTTCTACTTTCTCAACACCTCCCAAACTCAATCTATGATCCATTTCACAAACTAAATTTCTCTTGACTTCTTCAATCAGAACCTTTGCTCTGTTTTCTGTGTTTCCTTTGATTTACTCTGGCCCACATCACAATTCCTTTATTTGGCAACCTCCTAATCATCCTTCACATTAGCTCAAGCATGACCTTCTCACAGAAGAGCCTTTCCTGACCCTCAGCCTAGGATGGGGTCTCATAAAGCACTGTTCCTTTCACTCTGAACATTATCCAAATTTGTACTCATACTTTCATTAGTGTGATAATGTAAGATATCTTAACCAGTATATGTGAAAGACATTAAGTATTGCAGTACTCTTTGAGTACTGGAGCACTCATTGAGTAATGGAGTTCTCAGGAAGAACTCAATATATACATATTGCTGATTGATCTAATTCAATTTCCACATAAAAATACTAGAGTCCAAGGAGATAGATTTGTCAAAGGTCTTAAGACTGGGACCTGCATCTTCTGACTTACGATAAAGTATGCTTTCTACCACACCAATGTCTTCCATAGAACATGTCTCAGAACCCTAATGATATTATTACTAACATTATGAATACAGTAAAATGATATTTCTGTACCAACAGAACTGACACTGAGCAATAAAAACTCAATTTATATGTAAATATATCTGTCCTACTTGGTTTCATATAAAAATATTTAACTAAAAAAAAAGGTTGTTATGCTCTTTAACTATCAGAATTCTGTATGAAACAATTTTGAAAGTCATTCAACACCCTAAAGATATCAGATATTAAGATAACAGATACCAAGGCTACATTTAAGATAAATTAACCTGGTAAATTTGCACAAAAAAAGAGTTAAAACTACTATATTACTTTCAAGACTACACAGAGAATAAATGAGTCAGGAATAAATGACTGTAAAGAGACTTTATGGAGAGAATTTTTTATTATAGCTGTGTTATAAATCCCATCCCATCCCATTCCCATTCAGCAAAAGGGCCTACATTCCAAGGCCAAGGATATCTAAACATTTCCAATGGATCAGATGTGAACACATGCAGAGCAGACGCGGGTGCAACTTAGATTCTGTCCAAAGGGCTGTCTAATGTGCCTTCCAACCGAAGGAAGCTGGAGGCAGAGCTCTGGATTCCTGGAGAATGGGTTACCGGCATTCTGAGAACTACATATATTTCTGTATAGATATTGAGATTTTCTTGTTTTGCTTTATTTTAAAACTCATAGTGATCAGAAAAGTTGTATAACCTGCTTAAGTTTACATCTGTGGAAAGAACTGGCTCTTGACTAACTTTATAGACACCTGGAAGACAAAATAAAGTTGCTTTGTGATTACGTCTCAGCCTTCCTTCCTCTTTAATATACTGATTCGACTGAATACGATTAAAATTTTCTTAGAAAGACTAAGCAGAAATGAAATGAGTTTCACATTTTAAATGCTAAAATTTTCTTCTAGCTTACTCAAAACACAACTAATAACCCTATTTTCTTTTAGAGTGCATTTCCATGTTTGAAATTCTAGGCAGAAATTTAAACTTTAATGGTAAATATTGGATTAAAAATTCATGTACGACATCTCACAATTTGCAATATTTACATGTAAAATGCATAATTTAAGAGTTGATTTGGCAGCATTTTAAAAACTTGAATATTTCCTTAGTATATTCACCCAAGAAAAATTAAGTCAACTCATGAATTCTGAATGATTTTTAGCAATTAAAAAGAAAGACATAAAGCACATGACCCTGATTCCTCTGAGAAGAAATCGTAAATAGCAGTTGTCTATCCCCCTTCTTTAGGACTCTAAAGATTTAAAGTAGAAAGAAATTCACATTTTCTCTGACCAAGAGAAACATGTTAGAGGAAAATAATCTGGCAGCAAAGAATCCTTTAAAATTTTAAGAGAGATCATCCACCCTCCACACCCAGCCAAGAGAAGAGAAGGGTATTTTACTGTGACGATGCTAGAAAGTCATGGACCCTCCCCGAAAAGTCAGAGCCAGAACTCCCCAAGTTCAGAATGAGGACGGCCCAAGCAATCCAACTGAGATTTCAAAACAGAGTGTTCGTTGATGTCTGTGGAACATGCGCTCATGTTTCAGGATCAGCCCAAATGTGACTGGAGTAAGCAAAGCATCAAAAGGATCGATGGCATTTGGGATGACCTGAGTTGTCTTTCCACCTAAAATGCTAATATCAGCAGCCACAAAATAAGCATTTGGCTTATATGATTCCCGTATGATTTCTTAAGTGCTGTTTCTTGCATATAAAAAAAATAACACAAAATTAACCTATTCAAATTCAGTTTTGTATTCCATCAGACTGAAATAAATTTTAAATACAAAAAGTCTATGCTCTAATCCTTGTTTTCTGAAGGAAACTAGGGACTATGATAAATTTCTGATATGGTAACAATTTTTTAAAACAAATCACTTTATCTTCATACTTTAACCAACTTTTAATTAGGTAAAATAATCTATCTTTATAAGTGTTATGGTATGTACTTAAAAACTGCCATCTTACCTAAAAAATAACATTTATGTTAAATGACATTAAATTATATTTGGGGCACCAACACAGGACTAAACTAAGTGAAGAGTAAATATCTGGCATATTTGATCAATGTAATTGGCTTTATTATGCACTGGTCATCTGCATTAATCAATTTATGGGATCATGGCCAAATCTCAATTTCATCTTATGCCATATACAATAGTATACATTATTGTTGGTATACAAAGGTAGGCTAGCATAAAATGATATATCCTTATGTTCTGGCTGAAGCATTGAATACTTATATATGTCCCATATTATAATACTATATTTCTTTATATTTATTTATTTATTTATTTTAAAATGAGAGGAGGGGAGGTAGTGGGACAGACTGCTGCATGCACTCAACTGGGATCCACCTGGCAACCCCCGTCTGGGGCCAATGCTTGAATCAACTGAGCTATCGTTAGCACCAAAGGCTGATGCTGGGACTAACTGAGCTATCCTCAGTGCCGGGGCCAATGCTCAAACCAATGGAGACACTGGCTGCTAGAGGGGAAGAGAGAGAGAAGGGGAAGAGGGAGGGGAAGAGAAGCACATGTTCGCTTTTCATGTGTGTCCTGACCAGGGATGGAACATAGGATTTTCACACACCAGGCCAATGCCCTATCCACTGAGTAACCAGCCAGGGATACATTATATTTCCATGATATTATGGTTCTCATTTAGAAGCTATTGCAATGCCTTTTCATTGACTTTTTTTTATGCTTTAATAATTTTATTTTTTAATGGGGCAACATCAATAAATCAGGATACATATATTCAAAGATAACATGTCCAGGTTATCTTGTCATTCAATTATGTTGCATACCCATCACCCAAAGTCAGATTGTCCTCTGTCTCATTGACTTTTAATACACCAGTAATGAACTGTCAGAAAGAGAAATTAAGGAAACAATTCCATTTACTACTGTAACAAAAAATAATAATAAAGTAACTAGAAATAAATTTAACCAAGGAGGTAAAATCTTGTACTCAGAAAATTATAAGACATTGAAAAAAGAAACTGAGGAAGATACAAACAAGTGGAAGCATATACTGTGCTAATGAGACATTATACCCAAAGCAATGTATAGGTTCAATGCAGTTCCTATTAAAATACCAATGGCATACTTCACAGATCTAGAAATATTACATTTCTAGATAATATTCCAAAACTTTATACAGAACCAAAAATAAACCTGAATAACCTTAGAAATTTTGAAAATGAAGAACAAAGTGGGAGGTATCACACTTCCTAATATCAAGTTATACTACAAGGCCACTGTAATGAAAACAGCTTGGTACTGGTTTAAGAACAGGCACACAGATCAATGGAACAAAACTGAGAACCCAGAAATAAACCCACGCCTTTATGATCAATTAATATTTGGCAAAGGAGGCAAGTGTATACAATGCATTAAAGACAGTCTCTTTAATACAGGTGTTGGAGAAATTAGGTACATGCAAAAAAATAAAACTAGACTACCAACTTACACCATTCTCAAACAAAAACTCAGAAGTCTTAAATGTAAGTCATAAAACCATAAAAATCTTGGAAGAAAACATAGGCAGCAGACTCTCAGACATCTCTTTGTATTCTTTGTTTGTTTTTTGGAAGGGAGAGAGATGAAAAGCATCAAATCTTCGTTGTGACGCTTTGGTTGTTCATTGATTGCTTTCTCGTAAGTGCCTTGACTGGGAGACTACAGCAGAGCAAGTGACCCCTTGCTCAAGCCAGCAACCTTGGGCTTCTAGCCAGTATCCTTTGGGCTCAAGCCAGTGACCCTGTGGTCATGTCTATGACCCCACGCTCAAGTTGGTGAGCCTGCACTTGAGCCCAATTAGCCTGTGCTCCAGACAGTGACCTCAGGACTTCAAACCTGGGTCCTCTGTGTCCCAATCCAACATTATCGACTGTGCTGCCACCCGGTCAGGTTCTCAGACATCTCTTGAAGCAAAATTTTGGGTGATATATCTCTTCATGCAAAGGAAATAAAGTACAGAATAAACAAATGGGACTATATCAAACTAAAAAGCTTTTGCACAACAAAAGACACCACAAATAAAAAGACAACCCACTCTATGGGAGAACATATTCATCGATACATCTGATGAGAGGTTAATAACCAAAACTTATAAAGAACTAATAAAACTCAACACCAGGAAGACAAACAATCCAATTAAAAATGGGCAAAGGACCTGAACAGACAATTCTCCAAAGAGGACATACAGATGGCCAATAGGTATATGTAAAAATGCTCAACATCACTAATCATGAGAGAAATGCAAATTAAAACCACAATGATGCCTGACCGGGCAGTGACGCAGTGGATAGAACATTGGACTGGGATGTGGAGGACCCAGGTTCAAGACCCCAAAGTCACCAGCTTGAGTGCAGGCTCATCTGGTTTGAGCAAAGCTCACCAGCTTGGACCCAAGGTCGCTGGCTCCAGCAAGGGGTTACTTGGTCTGCTGAAGGCCCACGGTCAAGGCACATATGAGAAAGCAATCAATGAACAACTAAGGTGTCGAAACGAAAAACTGATGATTAATGCTTCTCATCTCTCTCTGTTCCTGTCTGTCTGTCCCTTTATATCCCTCTCTCTGACTCTCTGTCTCTGTAAAAAAAACAAAAAAACAAAAACAAAAAAATACCCACAATGAGATACCACCTCACACCTGTTAGAATGGCTTTCATTAACAAATCAACAAACAACAAGTGCTGCTGAGGGTGTGGAGAAAAGGGAACCCTCCTGCACTGCTGGTGGGAATGCAGCCACTGTGGAAAACAGTATGGTGCTTTCTCAAAAAATTAAAAATAAAACTGCCTTATGACCTAGCTATCTCACTTCTAGGAATATATCCTAAGAATCCTGAAACACTAATTCAAAAGAAGATATGCACCCTCATATTTATCATAGTATTATAGCCAAGATCTGGAAACAGTCCAAGTGTCCATTAGTGGACGAGTATATAAAAAAGATGTGGTGCATTTACACAATGGAATGTTACACGGCCATAGAAAAGAAATAAATCTTGGCCCTGGCCGGTTGGCTCAGCGGTAGAGCGTCGGCCTGGCGCGTGGGGGAACCGGGTTTGATTCCCGGCCAGGGCACACAGGAGAAGCGCCCATCTGCTTCTCCACCCCTCCCCCTCTCCTTCCTCTCTGTCTCTCTCTTCCCCTCCCGCAGCCAAGGCTCCATTGGAGCAAAGATGGCCCGGGCGCTGGGGATGGCTCCTTGGCCTCTGCCCCAGGCACTAGAGTGGCTCTGGTCGCAGCAGAGCGACGCCCCGGAGGGGCAGAGCATCGCCCCCTGGTGGGCAGAGCATCGCCACTGGTGGGTGTGCCGGGTGGATCCCGGTCGGGCGCATGCGGGAGTCTGTCTGACTGTCTCTCCCCGTTTCCAGCTTCAGAAAAAATACAAAGAAATAAATCTTAACTTTTGCGATGGCATAGGTGGACCTGGAGATTATAAGCCAGACAGAGAAAGAAGCCAGGCAGCGAAAGACAAATACCATATGATCTCACTTATATGTGGAATCTAATAAACAGAATAAACTGAGGAACAACAGAAACAGAGGCAGGGTCCCAGGTCACAGATGGACAGCTGTCAGAGGGAAGGCAGTAGAAGGGATGGGATCAAAGAAAGTAAAGGAACTAGCCAAATTATATATACATAACACATAGATACAGACAACAGGGTGGCAACAGCCAGAGGGGGAGGGGGGTATAGGTAGAGGAGGGGGCAAAGAGAAATGGGAATGAAAAGAGACTTTGCATGGGGCATGGGGGACACAAAGGGGAGTAGAAGGTGTTATACTGAGAGGGATACTTGAAACTATGTCAACACAATAAATTAAAAATAAAAATTATTTTTAAAAATTAGGATAAAATTTTTTGAAATCAAAAAAATATATATAACAATATATGGAGTGAAATAAGTAAATCAGAAAAAAACAAGAACTGCAGGATTCCATACATTGGTGGGACATAAAAACGAGACTAAGAGACATGGAGAAGAGAGTGGTGCTTGGGGGGGGAGGCAGGAGGAGGGAAGGAGGGAGAGGGGGAGGGGGAGGGGGAGGGGCACAAAGAAAACTAGAAAGAAGGTGACGGAGGACAATCTGACTTTGGGTGATGGGTATGCAACAGAATTGAATGACAAGATAACCTGGACATGTTTTCTTTGAATATATGTACCCTGATTTATTGATGTCACCCCATTAAAATTAATAAAAATTTAAAAATATATATATATATAATGCTATAATAATTGAACCTCCATATGCAAAAATATTAACTTTAACCTTAATTTACCCTGAAATGGATCAAAAACTTACATTTAAAAGTAAAGCATTAAAATTTCTATGAGAAACTATAGGAGAAAATCTTTATCACTGAGAAAATGATGTCTTAGGATACAAAATACATGAACTATAAAAAAAATTGACAAATTAGACTTTCAAAATTAACCATTTCTTGTCTTCAAAAGATACTACAAATAAAAACAAAAATACTAGCCATATTTTGGGAGAAAATATTTTCAAAACACATCAAAAACTTGTATTTATAATACATTAACAATTTTTTATTATTTTAGATTTTATTTATTGATTAAAGAAAGGAGAGGGAGAGAAAGAAGGCAAGAAATGGGAAGCATCAACTCTTAGTAGTTGCTTCTCATATATGCCCTGACCAGGCAAGCCGGGGTTTTAAGCTGACATCCTCAGCGCTCCAGGTTGACACCTTATCCACTGTGCCACACAGGTCAGGGTATAATATACATTCACAAGTCTTCAAAGTCAATAATACTAAAGATCCAATTTTTTAAATGCACCATAAAAGACACTCAAATGAGAAATAAGACCATGAAAAGATGCTCCACTTCATTAGTGAACAGAATTAAAATCACAGTGATATAACTATACATCAACTAGAACAAGTTAAATTAAATAACTGATAATACTGAGTGTGGATGAAAATGCAGAGCAACTCCAACTTAAACATTTCTAGGGGGAATGCAAAGAGGTACGGTCACTTGGGAATGTTTCACAGTTTCTAAGTTAAATATACACTTAACATTACTACCCACCAATTCCAATCCTAGGATTTATCCAAGAGATTAAAAAATCACTCATTCACAAAAACACCTATATGGAAATGTTCACAGCATCTTTATTCGCAATAGCCAAGAAATTGGCAATACTTTAACTGTCCATCAGCTTGCGGATAAACAAAACAATTGTGACATAGCCAAACAATGGAAATTACTAGTCAACAAAAAGAAACAGACTACCGACATGACACATGGATAAATATCAAAGACATCGTGTTAAGTGAAAGAACCCAGAAACAAAAGACTCTATTCGGTATGTATCAATTTTAAAGAAAATTCTATATTCTGGAATGGGCAAAACTATAGGGCAGAAAACACACCCACCATTGCAAGTGGCTAGAGCCAGAGCAGAGAGGAGGAGACCACAGAGAATGATGGCACAGGAGCACGAACAAACTCTTTGGGGTGACTAAACATTCTACATCACGACTGTGGTGGTGACTAGAAGACTAAACATGTATCAGAACTCAACAGACTATACACCTAAAGGGTCAACATTATTGTATGCAAATCATACTCAATAAATCTGATTTTTTTATTAAAAAAAAAAAAAGGATGTGGGAAGCTTACAGAATCACAGAGATAGCCAGCAAAACAAGCCCAAGGCTGAAGTTCTAGGAAAACTTCCAAAACAGAGCTGTAGAAGTGGCTTGATGAGAAAATTGCTGCAGCTGTCCCTGCCACCAAAGCCTAATGCCAGAACCTTGCTGAGAGTACTAATAATGCCAGGTCTGTCTCAGGTACTCCACCCTCCACTCTCTCATCCACAAAGCCACACTTCAGCTGCTGTCTGTGATGGCAAACAGAAGCTCAGCACAGAGCCTGCTTCTCACATTGCTCTTGTCCAAATCATGGTCTCACCCAGTGGTGGGATTCAGCTGGTTCGCAGGACTGATACCTAATTTTCTGTTGTTTGGCGAACTGGTTGTTAAAATGGCATTGTAATCAGGGCTCTCTCTAAGGTGGGCACCTGGGCAGCCGCTCAATGTGGAAATCACAAATTTACACTCCTTACTCCTTTTTAATGTTCACCTATGCCACAGCGTATTCTAAGTGCCGGTAGTAATGTTCATTCCGTCCATAGGTGAAAAAAATTGCAAGTGAGGACACCAATCAAGAAGCAATATGGAAATATCTTAAATAACAGTTTTTTTTTCAGGTATTATTTAATATTTTTCATTAATATTTTAAAACTTTTTTTATAACATAATCTAGTTTTATGTACCTCTTATTGTTCTTATTTAAGTTTAAGTGCATGAAATAATAAACTACCTTTCGGTGTATCAATTTTTTTATATATACTTAAAACAATAATTAGGGCGAGGAACCGGTTGTTAAATTATCTGAGTCCCAGCACTGGTCTCAGCTTCGTGCATCTGATCGGACAGCCAAATGCCAAGCTGCAGCTGACACGGGGACTCATAATGTGGAAATTTCTCCAAATGTAGCAACAGTACGGGCATGCACAGAACACACACTGACTGCAGCAAGCAGGAAAACACTCAAGTTGTTTCTTTCTCTTTGCTCTCCTCTGCCTCTTTCAAGCCTGTCTTTTCAAGCCCTCTGCATTTCCTCACCTCACAGGCCTCTGCAAGGTGGAAAGCTGAAACTACTGTAGACAAACAGACGAGTTCACTGAGGAAAATACACTGAGGGAGAGGAGGTGGGAGGGGCTACCTTTGAACATGAAAAAGAAGAAAGAGGCTACTGGAAGAGCATGGAAGTGGGCCAAGTTCCTGGAGAACAGGGGACCCATGCTACTTTCCCTAGATGCCAAGGGAAACAACCGCTCCTCAAAGAGGAGGGCTGCCCTTGGGTGCTGGGGCTCCTGGAGGCGCAGAGCTGCAGAGCAAGACTTCAAAGGACCCTGCAGGCTCAAACGTGAGGCGGGGGAGTTATCAAAGGTCCCCCAGTAGTTGGGCTCTGCACGAGATCTTGCAGGGCACAGGAAGGGGCCCGAAGGGTAACTGATATTACAGTTCCTGCCACAAGGATAAAAAGAGAATCTCAGATTTGTATTTAAATTGATTTAAAGATGACAGACATTTTTTGCAAACCTTTGGGGGTCCTAGAAATGGTAAGTGTAACTTTAAAATATATATTAATGTCCCAGTCACAAAAACTATATTTTTAAACATTTCAGAAGTCAGTTTAAAGATAGCGCAGTGCCTAGGGAGAGAAAACTGACCATCTGTGGGCTATTTCTTCAGGGTCTCAGGACTGACTGCCTCCTGTTATAGGGGTAACTCTTAAGCCATATTTAAACCTATAAATGACTATCCCTTTTTAGAAGGAAAAAGGAATCAAAATTCTTTGCTGTTTAGCTTTCTAAAGAACTTCTGAAAAAATCTTGGTTTTCAATCTGGACAATGACTAGGATGGGATGAATATATTTTTCTTTCCTGGCTTAGTTTTGCTTGGTTTTCTAGAAAAGCCAGACTACTTTGGTTTATGTTTTGGTAGGCCTTGCTGACATTGCCACACTGTAGCTCATCACCAGTACCAGTCTGGTTAGCAGATTGAAGATTTATATTAGCAAAAACTAACTAGAGTTTCCAGATGGCAAAAGGCCAGATAAATGACCTTTACTGTTAAATACAGCCATGTTCTCTCAACTTCCCCACTCGGTTGAATACAGCCCCACTCGGTGATAATGAGGAAGCTCCATTTGTTTAATGAAGCATTCATATGATAACAGTGGCTAAATCAACAAGTTGAGTTATTTATGAACAAATAAGGCCATCTGAAACCATTAGGAAGGATGTGAGAGTCTGAAATCAATTAAATTCTTCTAAAAATTGCTCAACTGAAGTATTTTATTCTTCTTCACCAATAACATTGCCTCTTTGGAAACTAAACACCATTCTTAGAAATTTATTGATCTTTTGGATTTGTTTGTGCCAGTACTAATTTTACTTGTAGCTAATTTAAACCATTCTTCAGTATGTACAACATGAAAAAAATAAGAGATCTGAAATGTGGAATTTTATCTAGCTTGTTAGAAGTTCTTAGAAATCTAAGAATGAAGAGAGGTAAGGTGGCATCATAATTATGCGCTGGCACAATGTGTCCAAGTACTTTCCACAACCCTCAATGCCTTAACTTGGCATTTGTCTCTTTCTATCAGTTTTACAGAACTTTCTCCCACAGTGGATTTTCTATTATTATTATTATGTTTTAGTGAGAAAGAGAGAGAGAGGTACAGAGAGAAAGAAAGACAGAAAGGAACAGACAGGGACAAACAGACAGGAAAGGAGAGAGATAAGCATCAATTCTTTGTTGCAACACCTTAGTTGTTCATTGACTGCTTTCTCATATGTGCCTTCACTAGGGGGCTCCAGCCAAGCCAGTGACCCCTTGCTTAAAAGCCAGCCACCTTGGGCTAAAGACGGCAATACAGGGTCATGTCCATGATCCCATGCTCAAGCAAGGGGCCCCACACTCAAGGTGGAGACCTCGCAGGTTTGAACCTGGGTCCTCTGCATCCCAGACCAATGCTCTATCTACTGCACCACTGCCTGGTCAGGTCCACGGGGGATTTTCTAGTCCAGGAATACACTGGATTTGTATGCACTCTTTCCTTAGCTTGAAATACCCTCACCTACCCCTGTCGTTCACCTCCCCCTGCTACATATGATCCTTCTAATTTCTACCCATCCTTCACATTTCAAAATTCCCCTGACCCCCAGAGCAGGTTACATTTCCCCTTCAAATGCCTCCATAGCACCTCATACCTTCTTGACACTGTCCTAACACTTTACATTCTCTTAGCATACATCTTTCTCACCAGATTCTAAACAGAAACTATAAGCCAAGATCCCCGTACACAATGACCATAATACAGTAAATGGTCAATATGTATTTGATAATAATCATCAAGAACTTAAATACAAAGTACTGTTCTAAGCACTTTAGATAAGCTTAGTAACAAACAAAACTGAGAGGTGATATGATTATTAATCACATTTTACACACAAGGACAGCCAAGCCCAGAGATATTAAAAAAAGGTCCCAGATAAAACTGGTATTCAAACCCACATCCAGTCTGATGGCAGGGCCTTCCCATGTCTACTCCACATGGCCTCAGGGTAACAGTGAAGAAAGCGCAGGACGTAGGAGTGGGACAGCTACCAGCCATGTAACCTTGGGCACGACACTCTGAGCGTTGTGGGGGGTTTGCCTTTATAAGAGAAGGGATAAAAATATTTACGTCACAAGATCACGTTGAAGAAGGGTATGTTAATGTGCCTGGCATAAGAAAGTCCTTAATAAACAGCAACTAAATCTAATCTCAGGGGAAAGAAATCAAAGTAGTAATAAGCAGAAAGAAATAGACAAAAGAAGAAAGTAGTAAGTACGGATTCACCCGGCCTCATATAACTGGCCCTTGAGAAAATCATGCGCGTACACTTATTGGGACACACGTACAGCTGTGATTTTTAGCTTATTTAAAGCTATGTGAAGTTACCTTGGACCAAATGTTTAGGAGACAACCTCTTTTGGTATATTGTTACCACAGAGCGGTAGCCTCCACTCCCCAAGTAACAAGCCAAAAGACTGAGTATCTCTCCGTGACAAAGCAGGAGCAAAAATCATAAACAAAATGTAAAGTCAAAATATAAAAGAAACATTAGAAAACAAACAGCTGACAGGAAATAAAAATATAAATATAAATGAAACCAAGGAGAGTGCCAGAAGAACAGGCGCAGAAGGAACGGGAAGATGAGGGGGTAGAAGGCCCTGTATTGTTGACAGCATCTGATCCGCCGATTAATGTTATTTCTAAGCAGATTAACCAAATCCCAACTGTTAGACATCAGGTCCTTTCTCTAAGCTTTTCCTCCCTCATATCGGCAAATAAAGAAGAAAAATTTTATTTATTTATTTATTTTGTATTTTTCTGAAGCTGGAAATGGGGAGGCAGTCAGACAGACTCCTGCATGTGCCTGAAAGAAGAAAAATTTTAAACACACAAAGAAAACAGAAATTCACTGTACAAACAAAAATGTCCCGAGTTGACAATTCCGTCTAATGTGCCTATTCTTTTCTTCTATTCAGTGCCTATAATGAAACGATCTAAAACGATAAAGCTGAAAAGGTAAAAAACAGAAGAATTAGCTTCTCTGCGTAGTTTTTAAAATGGAGCATCACGACATCCTCCCTCCGGCAACAGGCAGTGCGGTACCGAAGACCGTCACATGAAGGCAGGGTGCAAAGATGGGGGGGGGGGGGTTGCTATTTCTGTCCCAGGCGCAGGAAGAACTTTTAACCTTCCAATACATTTCTTTATCATAACCTTCTCCATAGCAACCACAGAGCTGCAGTGGCAAGAAATAGATGGGGAGATTTAAAATATACATATATGTATATGTATATGGCAAACACAAACAACTGCAAAACTGCTAAATTCAGCAATGGTTTTAAGGGGGGGGAATCACACATTCCCCCGAAATCTCTTATTGCTGTGGAATAGTAACCACTAAAAGTCAGAATTAAGATAGCATAGTACAATTGTTATTTTTCTATGCACTTATATTTGTAACATATTTATAGCACTATATGACAGATTCAATCTCTAAAATGAGCCTATTTTATTAAAAAAAAAAATTTTTTTCTCTTGAGGTCTAACAGGTTTCCCAATGATTGGTACAGAAAAATAGGCTTCTTCTTTTTTTTTTTAACCTCACCTCCTGTTCTAAGTAACTAAGACTATTTCAGTAGAAATGTCATGAGATGTGACTGTGTGTCCATTGCACATTATACTGCTGATGAGAAGTTAAAAACTAGAAAAACTAAACAGGGTCACTTCCAGTGACAAGGGTTTTTTTCCAGGTAAAGCCAAGAAAGAACAATGGCCACCCTTTGGAAACTACTTGCCCTAGTTTGCAGGCGGCGTTCCCCTATTTGGGCTTAACTTTGATTTTTAACTGCAGGATCAACAAATTTACACAAAGCCTGAGGTTTCAGCATGAAGAGGTCTTGCAACCAGGTGGGGATGGGAAAGCATGATTTCATCAGGAAAAGCACAGGAGCCCACAGCCCCATTTTACAGAAAGGAGAATAAAGCTCTTAGGGTTGAGATGGCAATGACAACATTAGATGAAGGAATGTTCCCCTTCAAGATGTGCTCTTCTATTATTAATAGTCTATAAAGTACAGACTATTATAGATCTCACTGCTTCCATTCCTAATTTCGAGGTGCCTCGGAACCATCTCAGAAGGTGCTAAATACTGGGGAGAAGCCTACACTAGAGTCCAGAAGGCCTCCCCACTGGGAGAGTTTGAGATGTTCACTTTAGTTCTCTCCCTAAATGGTAAAAAGCCTTAGCTAGTACTGGTGTGGCTCATATATTTATATCCAGTCATTTGAATGCCACACAAAGATAAACTGGGCCCTGGCCTACTGGCTCAGTGGATAGAGTGTTGGCCGGCAAGTGGGCCTCCCAGGTTCGATCCCTGGACAAGGCACACAGAAGAAAGGACCATCTGCTTCTCTTCCCTGCCCTCTCCCCCTTCCCATCCTGCAGCCAGTGGCTCGGCTGGTTCGAGCATCAGCCCCGGGCAGTGAGGATAGCTCAGCTGATCCAAGTGTCAGCCTGAGGTTTGAGGACAGCTCAGCTGATTCAAGCACTAGCTCCAGTTGGGGCACATGTGGGAGTCTGTCTCTCTACCTCCCTTCCTCTCACTTAGAAAAAAAGAAAGAAAGATAAACTGAAATAACAGGCAATAAAGGATGTGAACACAACAGGGTAAGTGGAAGAGAAATGGGAGAAAATTTTTTGACAACAGGTATATGATTAATAGCCTAATAGGAAAGAACGCACTTAATTCTTCCCAGAAATGGGAAGGGAACTGAGGCCAGAGCACTGGTGAGTGTGGTGGGCAGGGGAGGGGGGTGGGAGGAGAGGCGGTGGCAATGGCTGGGCGCTGGGGAGCCAGGGGAAATCACACTCTCTATGCTTCTACCTCGGCCCACAGGCCCATAAGGGCCCAGGCCTACCAAATTTTACACTTATTAATTCAGACAATCAACCAAATACATGGAACCTATCATCTAGTGAAAATAGAGCTGCTAATCAACTAAACACAATGGCGCTGAATGTTATGCAGAAGAGATGCACTTTTATTTTTCTTTTCTCAGGATAAGGTATGTCTGCTGGCAACATTCGGTTATAAAGAGAGGCATTTCTCTAACAAGTATGGATACTTCTGGAAGCACAGGCCTGTCAACAAACTGGAGTCCTCAGATCTCAGGAAAAACAACATGCAACCAAAACTAGCTGGCAGTCTGTGACTGACACACAGGGGCCCAGAGGACGGCCTGGGGAGACAACTCTTCCCTGGAGTCCTGACTCTGCTCTGAGGTAGAGAGGGTGTGCGGGCTCCCGGTCTGCTTGGCCAACCCTTGCAGAGCCGTCTCAGGTTCAGAGGGGACTTCACTTGAATTCTGATCAAACTGATCTTCAGAGGGACCCAGACAGGCTGGTAGAGAGATGTTTTCTTTGGCATGAGAAAAAATGATAGCAAACTAGAGATTCCAAAGCACAAATGAAACTACCTGCAAGGCTGCCACTTTCCTGTAAAAATGTAGCTGCTCCCTGTGAGAACCAGGCTGATGGTTTAAGAGTAAAATGTACCCAGCTCTACAGCAGTCACAATGAAAAGATGTTGCATGCAATAAAATATGTGCTTCCACCAACTTGTGAGTGAAAAGGCTTTGGTCTGACCTGTGGTGGTGCACTGGGTAAAAGCGCTGACCTGGAACGTTGAGGTCGCTGGTTCAAAACCCCAGGCTCGCCTGGTCAAGGCACATATGGGATTTGATGCTTCCTGCTCCTCCCCCCTTCTCTCTCTCTCTGTCTCTCTGTCTCTGTCTCTCTCTGTCTCTCTGTCTCTCTCTAAAAAATAAATAAAAAATCTAAAAAAAAAGTTTAAAAAAAAAGGCTTTGAAAACTGCAAAACCCTATCAGATCTAAGATATTACTACTACTTATTCAACATTAGTAATCTGTTCCTTACACAGGATTTTAAAAGTTCTCTCCCATTTCTCCCATGCCTAAATACCTTCCAGTTAGAGACTAGAAGCAGTTGCATTTCTGGAATGTGGCTATTTTTTTGTACAGCATATTTTATTTATTTTTTCTTTCTTTCTTTCTTTCTTTTTTTTTTTTTTTTTTTTTTTTTTGTATTTTTCTGAAGTCAGAAGCAGGGAGGCAAAGAGACAGACTCCCACATGCACCCGACCAGGATCCATCGGAGACATTCTAGCGTCTGAGGCAGAGGCCATGGAGCCATCCTTAGCACCCGGACGAACTTTGCTCCAATAGAGCCTTGGCTGCGGGAGGGGAAGAGAGAGAGAGAGAGAGAGAGAGAGAGAGAGAAAGGGTGGAAAAGCAGATGGGCACTTCTCCTGTGTGCCCTGGCTGGAAATTGAACCCAGGACTTCTACACACCAGGCCGATTCTCTACCACTGAGCCAATCACCCAGGGCCTTTGTACAGCATCTTACGTTCTAAACTCAAGAGTGCAACTCCCCTCCAGCACCGTATGAACTAAAGCGGGAGTCTCGTAACATTCTAATTCAATCCTTTCAGACAATTCCATGGCTCTTCAAAGTTGTCTGTGGTTTTCAGGTTCAGCCAAATGAAAAGTGACTACCAGGTGCAAAATGGCTTGCAACAACACACAACAATCAGAGCGTTCTACAAATGCATGCATGTACAGTCCAAGAATATGGAGATAAAAATCCCTCATGTCAGAGTCCAATAAAAAAAATAGTATTCATAAAATTTCATGAATAAAGTAGCCACTGAGCTGCAGATTATGAGAACAGTAAGACTGTCACATTAGCTATAGTTTTCAAAGATTAAACATTTTTTTCATGGCACACAAAAAAGAGAGAAATGAAAGGTCACAGATCTGTCCTTCTCAAGCCAGTTTCCTAATAAAAATATCCTCAAAGTGACAATCTGCTTCATTCTCCCCCCTTCTC
The DNA here is from genome assembly GCF_036850995.1 of Saccopteryx leptura. Lineage (NCBI taxonomy): Eukaryota > Metazoa > Chordata > Mammalia > Chiroptera > Emballonuridae > Saccopteryx > Saccopteryx leptura. Next base: position 48,347,446 of record NC_089510.1, read on the forward strand.
TCCTTCAAGCCAGACTCCAATGGGAACCACTGCCTCATCTTCTGCAGAAGTGATCAGTGAAGAAGAAAATGATATTGAGGCCAGAGGTCTAAACAATACACAAATGGAGTAATCCACTCCTCAATTACAAGGTATCACCTGTATTACTATGACCACTATGAACACTACACCTCAAGATGTGTGTGTGTGTGTGTGTGTGTGTGTAAAATACTAGTAACAGAAAGAAATGTCTGAAGAATGAGAATTGTATCAGGTAAGCAGCTCAATTTAAAACTCATTAGTTGTTCTACTTAGAAGAATCATTTCCTACTTTTTAATTAGGAGCTAACAAGAATAGCATTCTCTAGATACTCACACACCAATGTTTAACAGCAAGCACTACTAGACAATCTATCTGTGCTAGTTCTGTAACTGAGACAGGACTATTGTCAGGAAAAAACTAAAAACCACTAAAGAGGAGAAGCGAGGCAGAAAGAGACTTTGCTTGGGGCAGGTGGGGGCATGGTATGAGGTGCAGATGGTGTTATATTGAGTTGTCCACTTGAAAAATGATAGTTTGGTGAAGTATGTTAACCCAACAAATTAAAAACATAAATTAAAGAAAATAATAGTCTACAGAGTTTCTAAATTTTATAAACTAAAGCTTAAAGAAAAAGCATACAAACTGTGTAGATTATTTCAAATTTACTACTTTTCATTTCCAAGCTGTATTTAGTTTCAGTACCTTGTGATCAGTATTTCTACCTTCAGTGAGTTTTCTATTCCTAATAGAACATCAGTTACCCAAACTGTGTTCAGAAATCAAGTCAGTGACCAGATGGCCTCTGCCAGTATTGGTTTTTGTTGTTGTTGTTACTGTTCTACTTTCATTAAAAGTCTCTTTGAAAGTATTTATTTTGTATGGTTTTTATGTGTCACCCTGAATATTTTCATAAAGCTTCCAGACTCTTACTTTTCATGTAGAAATAAAGGTTTGGGGTAAATCCTAGATATTAGATGTCATTTTAATGTTTGGATTTTTTATTTGAAGCTTTTTGGAACATTAAAGAAGCAGAAAGTGATCTTAAAATATCATCCAATTCAATCTCTTTATTTCATAAATGAAAAAACTTACCCCCACAGCAGGGAAGTCATTGGTCTTAAGTTGTAGTTTGTGTCCAACCTTAATTCCCAGCTGAGTTTTATTTCCACTGTATCAGATTTGCTGCACAAAAGACAGAAACTCAAATACCCAGGAATAAATCTCCAGTATTTATGAATAAGAAGTCTGAAATTTCTACTTCTTTATCTTTCCACTGTTATTTATTCCTTCTCTCATTTGGACATTTGCCAAGTGGTAGATGATGGAGAGAAAGAAAATGACTCTGAAATCAATTCATTTTAATATTTTCTAGAAGACTTATTATCTTAAAGTTTTTAAGATAAAAGGTTAAAATTGTAGAGAAAAATTTGCAATTGTGGTTTAAATAGTGTCAATTATCTATGTTTCATAACTTCCTACATTCTGATATGTTCCCACAATCCCCAAGAAAACTCAATAAATGTTCTCTAAATTATAAAGTCAAACATTGGTGTTAATGTTTCTGCATGAGCTCAAACTAAATACAAGAGCTTTGACAAATTCCTCTGTCATAGGGACAATACCTAAAAGATATGGGGCTACAATTATTGTCAGAATATCCTCGTTATGATAATCTGATTACATTGTATAAAAAATTCAAATACATTATTGAAAAGTTAGTGTAATAATGTGACTTGAATTAGATAAAAAGTCTAAAAAGCATAAAACATACAAATACATACCACAGCTATATGCAACTGAAACATTAAATAGTTATGCAGAAAAACGAGAACTCAAGAGTTATTTAAAATTAGAAAGTACAATCATGGTAAAAATAACATCTGGTTTAGATTATATAAGTGAAGCTAAGTATAACGTACTAGGAAAGCAGAGCATGCCGTTCAATTAGGCTGATGATACTAGTGAAATGGTTAGAATAAAAAAAAATGCCACTAAACGTTAGTAAAAAATGCATTGTAAGTGCTACTACCAGCTATAAAAGACTAAATGATACCATACTCATACTCCCATTGTGTAGAAAGTAAAATAAAACTGAGTAAAATACATGAAGCATGTTTTCAGAAGTTGGAAAACAGCATATAGGACTGTAACTAGGAGAGCTCGATGATCATCCAGCCTTCTGCCTGGAGGCCCTTCCCAGACTCAGTGCAGAGAGATGGAATCAAATCAGAGCATAGAAGACTCACTAACATAAGGAGAGATTTAAGTTTGGGGTGACTGAGATAGATAGAATTTGTAGAATAGGTTACCAGAGTAGAAACTGTAGAAAGAAAGAGCTTCCAATATCTAGATAGAATTTCCTTTAAGTCTCTGGCTGAAGTCTTAGTTGCACACACAATAGGCATGATTCTACACAGCTCAATACAGAACTACTGCGGAGTTGAACAGAGACACTCGAGTTTGAGATACTGCAGAGGGTTATAGGCTTGGAACCTATACAAGAACCTCTATGTCCAGAATCAGTACTCAGTGGCAAAGAGCATAGAAAACAGGAGGGCAGCTGATGGCATCAAATGTTCACGGACAACTTGTGGCCATTATGGATGATCCAGAGATTCTAGGACGCATGAGAGGAGGTTGCTAAACCTCTAGTAAAAATGTGTTGGAGAGGGAAGAGAGTCACTAAGGGGAGAGCCATTCTATTGCAATTTGGACAGAGCCTAACATTGTAAGCTGGTTTGCAAGTAGCAGCATAAATTGGCTTAAGTCTGTTAATGAAAAATATGTTGTCTCCAAAATCCAAAATGATCTCAAAGATGTGAGCCTGTTTTAACATTTGTGGGTGTTTAAAGGACTAGTAGTTTTTTTTTGTTTTGTTTTTGGTTTGTTTGTTTTTTGACAGTATGAGGGGATGAAGTGGCTCTCAACTTATTCAACAATTTTCAGAAATTTAACAAAGTTAAGCAGGACCCAGCACTGTGTGGGCAATTGCTCCTGTCCTTTATATTAGTATGTCCTGATGACATAGTGAGTAGGTCAAATGCGTCTCCCTGAAGGAAGATGTCATCAGTGTGATAGAATCATACTTGAGCTTCTGGAGAAGGCTGAATGTGGTTTAGACCTTGCCTGCAAAGACTGTATACAATAATGTGGTATCCCATGGACAGCTGAGGCAAAGTGTATGGTATCCATCCCTTCAAAGATGAAGGCAAACTGCAATTGAGAGGATCTGAAATAGGATCTGAGCAGAACATATTAGCCAAACACATGACTGCAAAGTATTACCAGTTGCTGATCAGATGAAGTCAGTAATATCAATAATACTGGAAATACAGACCTTAATGGGTAGGATCATGGCATGAAAGTTATGGTAATCCACAAAGAGGCACAATTCATTATTTCTAAGTTTGACAACAGGTCAAATTGTGCTGTTAAATGGAGAAACAGTAGAAATAATCACCCTTTCTCTATAAAGGTCTTATATATAGGTTTCAATTATTAAAGATTCTATTTTTTTTGGTTTGTATTTTTCTGAAGCTGGAAACGGGGAGAGACAGTCAGACAGACTCCCGCATGCGCCCGACTGGGATCCACCCTGCACGCCCACCAGGGGCGATGCTCTGCCCACCAGGGGGCTATGCTCTGCCCCTCCGGGGCATCGCTCTGCCGCGACCAGAGCCACTCTAGCGCCTGGGGCAGAGGCCAAGGAGCCATCCCCAGCACCTGGGCCATCTTTGCTCCAATGGAGCCTTGGCTGCAGGAGGGGAAGAGAGAGACAGAGAGGAAGGAGGGGGGGGAGGGTAGAGAAGCAAATGGGCACTTCTCCTATGTGCCCTGGCCGGGAATCGAACCTGGGTCCCCCGCATGCCAGGCCAACGCTCTACCGCTGAGCCAACTGGCCAGGGCCTTAAAGGTTCTATTTTAATTTGCACTGAGTAATATTAAATATTTTAATCATGGACAGGGGAAGAGGTGAAGGTTGTCCCATTTTTTCAAGCTAACTATAAGTGCCAAAGATGTAATTTAATTTAATTTACTACTCACTGGGTCAGAACACCCATGCTGATTCTGAGATATGTTAGGGCCATAAATACTATGATCATGGGGAATTTAGGTAAGGCAATAATTTAAATGGTTAAGGTTAGGCATACCTATTTGTTCTCTAGTTCATATTTAGTAGCTCCCCTATGAGTATAGAGGATAATCTTATTAAAATTTAGTACGATCTCTATATATAGTGTTACCATGTTTACATATATTGGGATCCTCAGGTATAATTGCAATTAGAATCCCAAAACAATTAAGACCAAGAAGGTGTCTTTCAACAGATGTTAAAGTTCACTCAGAACCTATGTTTATAGAAAGTGCAAAAGTCAATCAGATCCTTTTAATACTTTTGTTGTATAAATTCTTTTAATAAACTTTAGATTTCCAATTGGGTCAAATTGTCAACCTCTAATTCAGTATTTTGTTACCTCCCTATGTATCCAGATATTTGTCTGATTATTGGCTTTTTTTTTCTTTTCTTTTTTTTAATTGGTTACTAGATATACTTCAGGACGATTTTCTCTACCCTGCTCACATTTATATGAGTTTCTCCCTCCAGGGGACCACAAATAAGTATCATTAGAGTTAGGGGCCTTCCCTATGGCAATGATAGCTTTATTGGGTCAGCTCTGAATTAGCTCCTTGGTTTTGCCACATAGTGATATATGGACATTATTCTCTAACCCTGAAATATTTGGGATGCAGTTACACTAGTGCTCAAAAGAAAATTTATAGCTCTAAATGCTTGTATTAGAAAATTACATACTAAAGCAAATAAAATTTGTAACAGTTGTTATTGTTAGAATCAGTAATAAAATTAAAGAACAATACATGTTCCTTAAATTGATGGATCAGCAAGAAAGACTCTATTTACCAACAGAAATTAAATCCCATACTTGTAAATAAGATAAAATCAACTAAAAATTCATATCTTAACATAAAATTTTTTAAGTATAACAGACATAAAGAAAAATGCACACATCTCAAGTATATGCCTTTGCGTACTTCACTCTGGGAGAAGGAATGCATTCATTTTAATGTGAGCATGTGAAATTAATTCACCATTGAAAACTGGTTGTAGTCCTGTCAAACTCAAGGCTTGGAAAAAATTACAGATTAAGTTGGGGAGGAAAGGGGACAGTTACCAATACAAAAACTTAATAAAAAGATAAATATAAAGAATTAGTTCTATATTAAGTCAGGAATAAAAGTACAGACTTGTTCAGAGAAAACAGGTAATTCCTCCTGACGCATGTAGAGTATTGTAGTTCCCTTTTATCCAAGGGGACTATGTTCCAAGACCCCCAATGAAAGCCTGGCACCACAGCCAGAACCGAACCTATCTATACTGGTTTTTCTTATACGTACGTACCTTTTCACTTAAAGGAAGCACTTTATAGCTGGCAGGTTAAAATTGCCAGTACTCCTACTCTTGCACTTTGGGACCATTCTTAGTAAAATAATTGGTTACTTGAACATAAGCACTGCAGTATCATGACAGTCAATCTGAAAACCAAGGTGGGGCGGGGGGCTACTAAGAAGCTAAAGAGTGAGGAACAAATACAGGAGGGATATGCTGGACAAAAGGGATGATTCACACCCTGGATGGGATGTAACAAGAAGGTATAAGATTCATCATGTCGCATTCATTGTGGTGCAGTGGATAGAGCGTCAGACTGGGATGTGGAGGACCCAGGTTCGAGACCCCGAGGTCGCCAGCTTGAGTGTGGGTTCATCTGGTTTGAGCAAAGCTCACCAGCTTGGACCCAAGGTCGCTGGCTTGAGCAAGGGGTTAGTCAGTCTGCTGTAGCCCCACAGTCAAGGCACATATGAGAAAGCAATCAATGAACAACTAAGGTGTCACAACGAAAAACTAATGATTGATGCTTCTCATCTCTCTCTGTTCCTGTCTGTCCCTATCTGTCCCTCTCTCTGTCTCTGTAAAAAAACAAACAAAACCTTTATCATGCTACTCAGAACAGTGCACAATTAACTTATAAGTTGTTTATTTATTTCTGGAATTTTCCATTTAATATTTCTGGACCATGATTGACCATGGGTAAGTAAAACTACAGATAAGAGGGGACTACTATACCATCTGATGCTACAGCTCTTTCTAAAGAAATATATTGCGCACACAGTCTCCTCCTCTATGCTTTCATAGGCTCTATCATGAATGTCAATAGAGATACAATCCCCATCCAATAACATAAACAGCCTTAAGGGATTTATCTGTTATATCCCACCACCAGCTCGATCTTCCTCTAGTTAAGTTTTAACATAGTAAAAACTCTTCAAACCACCATTCAGTGATTAAAAGTGTGTTATTGCCCATTATACCGGATAAAGCATTATTCTAGCAATGGCAGATGTTTGATTGCTACAATGAGATACAGCAGTATGACAGTAAAAAATAAAAATCCCCAAGGGAATATGCATTTTCATATACAGTGGTACCTTGAGATACGAATTTAATTTGTTCTGTAACAGAGCTCGTAAGTCAGTCATCTCGTATATCAAACCGCCGACACTGGACCCGTGCACCAATGTGCCAACTAGCGGCAGCTTCCCGAATCATGACTCGTATCTTGCAATTTCGCTCGGATCTCAAACAAAAATACGGACAGAGTCACAGCTTGTATCTTAAAAAAAAATGTGTATGTTGGTCTGTTCATATCTCAAGGTACTACTGTATTTTATAGAAAATATCTGGCCCTGGCCAGTTGGCTCAGTGGTACAGTGTTGGCCTGGCATGAGGGTGTCCCGGGTTTGATTTCCAGTCAGGGCACAGAGGAGAAGCAACCATCTGCTTCTCCCCAGCTCCCTTCTCTCTCTCTCCCTTTCTCTCTCTCTCTTTCCCTCTTACAGCCATGGCTTGGTTGGAGCAACTTGGGTGCAGGAGCTGAGGATGGCTCCATGGCCTCGCCTCAGACACTAATGTACCTCAGTTGCTGAGCAACAGAGCAATGACTACAGATGGGCAGAGCATCGCCCCATAGGGGGTTGCTGACTGGACACCGGTCGGGGCACATATGGGAGTCTGTCTCTCTGCCTCCCTACTCACTTAAGAAAAAAAAATATCTAAAGGTTAGTTTCTCATTGAAATGATTTTCTTAGTGGAGGGGAAAAACCACACATGTAAATACATATACACTAGAACTCAACTTTCCAGTGTGACTGAGGAACTGAATTTTATTTTTCTAAATGCATTTTTTATTTATTGCTTTTTTTAGAGAGAGAGAAAGGAAGGGAAGAGAAATAGAAACATTGATTTGTTGTTCCACTTATTTATGCATTCATTGGTTGATTCTTGTATGAGCCCTGACCGGGTATAGAACTTGCAACTTTGGTGAACTGGGACAAACACTCTAACCAACTAAGCTACCCAGCAAGGGGAAATATTAATTTTAATTAATTTGAATTTAATTATGCACATATATCCTGTGATTTTACTGTATTGGTAATTGTTTCTAATAGATTTTCGGTGGAGTTTTTGGGGTTTTCTATATAAAGAATCATATAATCTGAAAAAAGTGATACCTTTACTTCTTATTTCCCAATATGGATGCCTTTTACTTCTTTCTCTTGTCTGATTGCTCTTGCTAAAACTCCCAGAATATGTTGAATAAGAATGGAGCCTGACCATGCAGTGGTGGCACAGTGGATAGAGAGTCAGACTGGGAAGCAGAGAACCCAGGTTCGAAACCTCGAGGTTGTTGGCTTTAGCATGGGCTCATCTGGTTTGAACAAAGCTCACCAGCTTGAACCCAAGGTCACTGGCTTGAGCAAGGGGTCACTCAGTCTGCTGTAGCCCCCAGTCAAGGCACATATGAAAAAGCAATTAATGAACAACTAAGCTGCTGCAATGAAGAATGGATGTTTCTCATCTCTCTCCCTTCCTGTCTGTCCCTATCTGTCCCTCTGTCTCTCTGTTTCTATCACAAAAAAAGAATGGCGAGAGTGGGCAGCCTTGCCTTATTCCTGATTTTAGGGGAAAAACCTTCATTTTTTCAATATTTAGTATGATACTAGCTGACAGTTTGTCATATATGGCCTTTATTATGTGGAGGTGCTTTCCTTCTATTCCAATTTTATTGAGTGTTTTAAACATAAAGGGATGGTGTATCTTATTGAATACCTTTTCTGCATGTATAAGATATGATTTTTGTTCTTTGTTTTGTTGATGTGGTGTTTTACATTGATCGATTTATGTATGCTGAACCATCCTTGTGCTCTTGGAATGAATCCCACTTGATCATGATGCATTATTTTTTTAATGGGTTGTTGTATTCGATTTCCTAGTATTTTCTTTAGGATTTTTGCGTCTGTATTCATTAAAGATATTGATCCGTAGTTTTATTTTGTGTGTGTTGTCCATGCCAGGTTTTGGAATGAGGGTTATGTTGGCCTAATAAAATGTGTTCGGGAGTATTGCTGCTGCTTCTATTTTTTGAAAGACTTTGACACAAACTCAATATACAAATGTTTATTGCTTTCCTATACATCAATGATAAAACTTCAAAACATAAACTAAAAAAAAAACAATTCATTTTATAATTGCAACAACAAAAAAATAAAATACCTAGGAATAAACTTCACAAAGGATGTGAAGGACCTATACACTGAAAACTACAAAGCATTATTGAAAGAAATTGAAAAAAAGACATAATGAAATGGAAAGCATTCCATGTTCACAGATTAGAAGAATTAACATACTTAAATGTTCATATTACCCAGAGCAATATACAAATTTAATGCAAACCCCATCAAAATTCCAATGTCATTTTTTAAAGAAATAAAACAAAACAACAAAAAAACCAGGTTTGTATGGAGCAATCCTGAGGAAAAAGAATGAAGCTGGAAGACTCACACTATCTGACTTCAAATTATATTAGAGGGCCACAATAATCCAAACAGCATGGTATTGACAGAAAACAGACATGCAGACCAATGAAACAAAATCCAGAGCCCAGAAATAAAACCACATATATATGGACAAATAATCTTTGACAAAGGAGCCTAAAACATACAGTGGAGAAAGGAAAGCCTCTTCAATAAATGGTGCTGGGAAAATTGGAAAGCCACAAGCAAAAGAATGAAACTTGACTGAAGTTTGTACCCTTGCACAAGATTTAATTCAAAATGGATCAAAGACTTAAATATAAGATATGAAACAATAAATTACACAAAAGAAAACATACGTACTAAACTCATGGACGTTGGCTGTAGAGAACAATTTATGAATTTGACCCCAAAGGCAAGAGATGTAAAGGCAAAAAAGTGGAGAATGTGAATGTATCAAACTAAAAAGCTTCTGTGTAGCAAAATAAACTGACAACAAAACAAATAGGCAGCCAACCAAATGGGAGATGATATTTGCAAAGGGGTTAATACCCAAAATATATAAAGAATTCACAAAGTTCATCAACAAACATGCAAACAGTCCAATTAAAGAATGAAGAGAAGACCTGAACAGACACTTCTAAGAAGACATAGAAATGTCCAACATATATATATGAAAAGATGCTTCTCTTCACTAGCTATTCGAGAAATGAAGATCAAAATTACAATGAGATACCAACTCATGCTGTTATCAACAAGACAGGTAATAACAAGTGTTGGAGAGGCTGTGGAGGATAAGGAACCCTCATTCACTGCTGGTGGAAATGCAAGCTAGTACAACCATTATGGAAGAAAGTATAATAGTATCTCAAAAAATTAAGACTAGAACTACCAAACAACAGAGTGATCCCTCTACTGGATATCTACCCAGAATACTTGAAAACACTGGTACATAAAGACACATGTACCCCCATGTTCACTGCAGCATTATTCACAGTGGTCAAGACATAGAAACAACCAAACCAGTGGTGGGGTTCAGCCAGTTTGGCAGAACCGATACCTAATTTTTTGTTGAGTTCAGTGAACTGGTTGTTAAAATGGCACTTGTAATCAGGGTTCTCTCTAAAGCGGGTGCCTGGGCAGCTGCCCAGTGTGGAAATCACAAATTTACATTCCTTACCCTTTTTTTTTTTTCTGAAGCTGGAAACGGGGAGGCAGACAGACTCCTGCATGCGCCCGACCGGGATCCACCCGGCATGCCCACCAGGGGGCGATGCTCTGCCCATCTGGGGCATTGCTCTGTTGCAACCAGAGCCATTCTAGCGCCTGAGGCAGAGGCCACAGAGCCATCCTCAGCGCCCGGGCCAAATTTGCTCCAATGGAGCCTTGGCTGCAGGAAGGGAAGAGAAACAGAGAGGAAGGAGAGGGGGAGGGGTGGAGAAGCAGATGGGCGCTTCTCCTGTGTGCCCTGGCCGGGAATCGAACCCGGGACTCCTGCACACCAGGCCGATGCTCTACCACTGAGCCAACCGGCCAGGGCTCCTTACCCTTTTTTTTTTTTTTTTTTTTTTTTTCTGAAGCTGGAAACGGGGAGAGACAGTCAGACAGACTCCCGCATGCGCCCAACCGGGATCCACCCGGCACGCCCACCAGGGGCGATGCTCTGCCCACCAGGGGGCGATGCTCTGCCCCTCTGGGGCGTCGCTCTGCCGTGACCAGAGCCACTCTAGCGCCTGGGGCAGAGGCCAAGGAGCCATCCCCAGCGCCCGGGCCATCTTTGCTCCAATGGAGCCTTGGCTGCGGGAGGGGAAGAGAGAGACAGAGAGGAAGGAGGGGTTGGGGGTGAAGAAGCAAATGGGCGCTTCTTCTATGTGCCCTGGCCGGGAATCGAACCCGGGTCCCCTGCACGCCAGGCCGACGCTCTACCGCTGAGCCAACCGGCCAGGGCTCCTTACCGTTTTTTTAACATTTATCTGTGCAACAGTGTATTCTAAACACCCACAGTAATGTTCATTCCATCCACAGGTGAAAAAAATTTAACAAACTATGCTTGTAATATTTAGCCATTTCATAAAACTCATTATACCTTTGGTGAAACACTACATTTTAATTCCCTTGTGTTTATTACTTCAGTAAACAAACATATAACATAAAGAGAAAAAGTGCCAGAACACCAGGGGGTGACAAGCTGTCATTGGAAATATCTTAAATAAGTTTTATTGTTTGTTTGGGGGGTTTTTTGGTCAGGTATTATTTAATATTTTTTTGTTAGTTTTAAAACTCTTTCTTGTAACATAATCTAGTTTTGTGTACCTCTTTTATTGTTCTTATTTAAGTATTAAATGCATGAAATAATAAACTACCTTTCCTTTTTTTATACTTAAAATGGTCATTAGGGCAGATAAAACCAGTTGTTAAATTATTTGAATCGCATTACTGAGTAAAGTGTCCCTGGATAGAGGACGGGATAAAGATGTGATACATATATACAATGGAATACCACTCAGCCATAAGAAATGATGACATAGTGCCATTTACAACAACATGGATGGACCTTGAGAACATTATACTGAGTGAGATAAGTAAATCAGAAAAAGCTAAGAACTGTATGATTTCACACATAGGTGGGATAGAAAACTGAGACTCATGGACATAGATAAAAGTGAAGTGGTTACCAGGAGGAGGGGGATGTGAGGGAAGTTGTTGGGGGAAGGGGGTAAAGGGGGACAAATAAACAGTAATGGTAAATGATTTGACTTTGGGTGATAGGTACACAACATAATCAACAGCGTAAATACTATAGAAATGTTTGCCTGAAACCCATGTACTATTATTGATCAATGTCAATCTGTTAAATTTAATTTTCTAAAAAATAATTATCTACATGTGGCTAGTGGCTAGCATAGTAGATAGCACAGTTTTAGACTCTTGGTCTTTTTAAAAGCTAAACTATTTATCACTCATAAATCTCCCATACTAGAGATTGCAAACGGGTAATCCATGGGCAATCTTGACTCACAGATGAGTGATCATGGCAGTTTTGCTTTTAATGTAAATCAAATACTTTCATACAGGGTACTTCCTAGTTGGCCAATATAGCTAACATTTCTTGATTCTAAGTTCTTCACATGTATTAGCTACTCTTTACAAACTTTATATAAGATAGGTACTTTTATTATAGCTATTATCTCTATTTTAAAAATAAATAAAGCGAGACAGAGGGATTAAATAATTTACCCATTTGTTGCTAATGAATGACAGAGCCAAATTTTGAATACCAGAAGTCTGATTCCAGAGCCACACATGCTCTTACCCACTATGCTCTCCACTTCTTGCAGGCTCCCTTATTTCTTTTACTCATCACATATTTCACAAGCAACATATTTCAAATAATTTTTCAATGTAATCACTAGTCCCCACTTCACCCTTGTTTTGAGAAGTGAAAGTAATTTCCACTTGACACAGAAGCCAATTGCTAAGAGGAGGCTTTAGTGGAAATTGCCTCATCTACAGGCTAAAGTAAAGGAACAGCTGGTTCTGTTACCCACTTGAGCAGTGGTCAAGTAACCAGTACTCCTTTCTTTACCTCCAAGAAAGAACATCACCCTCTAAACTTCCTTCTCTTTCCTCCTTTCCCTGGGTTACTGTGCCTCTTACATAGTTCCGGTTTGATTAAAAAGACTGTACAATGAGCTAGGTTTACAGCCCCAGCAGAGCTCTCCTCCTAAAAATCAAAGGTGTTAAAACCCACAAGTGGAAATTAAAAAAAAAAAAAAAGGAAATCCTAAACTTAACACTGCTTATTCTACAATCACTTGCAAATCACCTCTTTTCGTTATTTCTCAGAATCACAGATATTACCACAAAGCTCTCCATAATGATGAATGCATCACTGTTCCTTTATTAAGGAAGAAAAGAAATAAATCAGAGTTGCCAAATGTGGCAGTGAACCAGAATCCAGAAACCATCACAATTACCATCACTGTGACTACCATTCATGCTTTGGAGAGAAAAGCAAAAGGATAATGTAGGCATATTTTGTGACTAAATTTGGTAGTTTAATTCTTCCCTTTTCTTACTTTATCACAATGTACTCAGAGATGACTTAAATGAGGACGATAGCCAGGAATCTTGTAGTCATACACCTCATTAGTCTCCAACTTTCCCTAGTCCATGGGGGAAAAAAACAATCATGATGTTATAAGCAGCAAGATAAAAAAATAAATTATTACAAAGGGATACGTGCATTTTCACTGAAGTAACATCAAGAAATATAAACATAGAACAGTTATGATTGCTTCTGCCACTGTAGTGAATTTAAAAATAAATAATGCTGGATTTAATCACAGTGAGTAAAATCTGAGTTAATGCCAAGATCAGCCATGACCAGAGGGATTAATAAGTATAAATGTATAATATACATTCTTCAAACCTACTGATCACAAAAGTCATTATTACAATAAAATGAAACAGATGTGCAGACGAACAGAGAACAGATATTTAAAAAGGGCAAGTTGTTGTCCTTAGATTTGAGTCAAGCATTTTGAGGGACACAAAAGCAGCAAATGAAATTTTTGACATTAATAGAAGTCATCATCTTGTTTCATATGTTCCAAGCACTAACTCCCCTCTTTTTTCCCCAGCACTAATTTACATCTGCTGAATGTTAGGCACCACAAAGGCACCTGAAAAATATGTGTGAGGGAGAGAAGGCTATTTTACCAACAAATAAAGTTGCATACACCAGATCCACTGATGTTAAAGACTGGATTTTGCAGATTCTGTCTGGATTAGGTAAGAAGTACAAATAAACTACCTGCCCTCCAATATATATGGAAGATTTTTCTTTAAAGGGAGTCAATGTTGATGTTCCCTGTCATAAATTGTAGGCCAAAGGGCTCTGCTCACAGAAGATCCAGCCCCCATGGAATATTCCTAATTCAGATTACATATGCCACTGGATGTCAGAAAAGGAAGAGACCGACATAGCTTGACTCAAAAAGGAAAGACTGCAGATAGTTTGAGTCTTGAGACCTGGAAAGACAGGGAGAAGAGCAACTATACAATAAAAAAGGTAGAACTATACTCTGGAAAGAGAAAACAGCAATGAATTCCTTAAAGTAGCATGTCAAGAGTTACTCCTGATGGTAAGGAATAACATCCCAGGATAATGTGACCATGCGGAAGAAGTGATTATCAAAGCCACTCTCAGATGGTTGTCCTTGTAGAATTCACAGAAGAAGAGCAATTACTATAAACAGTGTGAGGATTCACCTCAATGGGAACCAAGAGACAATAGGTGTCCCAAATTTTTAGGACAATATCATCTGAGGAAATCTTGATTAGACAGAGAAGACAGCTGTGTGTGTGTTTATTGTTGCTGTTGTTTTTATTAAGAAATAACAAATGTGTGGGATGAAAAGTTTATATCTAAGTAATGTAGCTCAGTTCTTAGTCAAGGATCAAAAAGGATCCTTGAAATTAAAACTAATATTTAGTAGTGTGAAAACGTTCCCATTATCTCTGGTCCAGTAAATACCATTCAAGGACTCTATCCTAAGGAAACAATCAGCAATACAAAGATTTATGAAGGATTATGTATATTACAGCATTACTTAAAATGGTAAAAATTTTAAAACAACCTAGATGTCCAGAAATAGAGAAACAGTTCAATAACAAACTATTTTTTAAATGCTTTTGAAAAACACTTAGGGGAAAGGGAAAATGATCATGTTGTAATATTAGGTGATAAAAAGCAGGATATATAAAATTCTATAAAAAGTATATCAAATATATACATGTAAAAGGTAAACCAAAAAGCTAATAGTGCATATATATCTAATAAAAAATTATTAGTTTTTGTTGGCTAATTTCTTATTTTTACTAGCTTTTGTTTTTCCTAGCTACAAAGTACATATTTTATTTCAGACAATTTTGGTGGGAACATAAAAATACAAAAAGAAAATAAAAGTCACCTGTAATGTCACTCCTCAGCAATGAAGGCTGCTGGTGTACATATTTCCAATGCATTTATTATATTACTCCTATTATCACATAGTAAGACTGTGCACATATCTTTTCTATTTTTTATTTTTTGTATTTTTCTGAAGTGAGAAGTGGGGAGGCAGAGAGATCGACTCCCACATGTGCCCGACTGATATCCAACCGGCATGCCCACCAGGTGGCGATGCTATGCCCATCTGGGGTGTTACTACATTGCAACTGGAGCCTTTCTAGTGCCTGAGGCAGAGGCCATGGAGCAGTCCTCAGCGCCCGGGGCCAATTTGGCTCCAGTGGAGTCTTGGCTGTGGGAGGAGATGAGAAGGATAGAGAAGAAGGAGAGGGGGAAAGGAAGAAAAGCAGATGGGCACTTCTTCCGTGTGCCCTGGCCGGGAATCGAACCCGGGACATCTACACGCCGGGCTGATGCTCTACCATTGAGCCAACCAGCCAGGGCCATGCACACGTCTATTTTTAGCAGCAGTTCCTTTTGGGGGTAAAATATCACAAATTTATATTTGAAACAATCAATTGCACAAAGAAAATGCATGCTCTTTCATGTCTATAGATGATTTAATGATCATCCTTAGGAGCCCCATTACAGTGGAAAAAAGACCAGTTAATCAGCAGTATTTCATCTCTTCCAGTTTTAAAGAGTCCTTCAGCCTAAACATTTATCTACTCAAAATCTGACTTTCCAAGGGTGCTGGTTTAAATGTTCTCTTTGGAGGACTCAGTATCTTTGGAGGACTCAGAGCATCTACACCACCTCTCCCTTTATCCAAGACTACAGGACACACTATGTAAGGGGCTCACAGATCCTTCTGGGAAAAGGAGAGAAGTGGGCCTTGATGGGAGTAATGTCCTGTGGACATCACTGCTGCTGTGAGCTACCAGGTGGCTCTCTTCCTTGGACTGGTTCCCATGAAGAAGGAGCCGGTGCTGTCTTTTTGGAAAGACTTATGGGCACTCACGCTGGGGCCCTCAGTCCAACACAGCTGTTCTAGTCATGCCGTGCTGAAGAGAGGCATCTCAACCCCAATGCCAGGCTTCTGCAGGTCCATGGGCTATGTCACATTCCCATACCACATTCATTTCTCAAAAAACTCAGCAGTAGAAAAAGGGTCAGTTTTACTGTATGTAAATTATACCTTAAAAAAAAAAAAAAGAACCCAAGCTGTTTTTAGGTGGTAATGGAAATTTTGCCAAGAATGTTCACACTAGCAACAAAGTCTCAAAATTAATGGATTAAGCACAGAATGAAGAAGTTAGAAAACAAGTAAACTACCAAAAAAAATATATAGAAAAAAAGAGGAATTTAAAGAAATGATTCTAAGGCTTCTGGTTTGAGGTGAGCATGCAGAAGGCGGGATCCAGCGGTGTACTAAGTACAGAGGAGGCTGGACAAGGTGGGGTGCACTGTCTGCAATTTAAAAATAAAATAAAGCTAATGAAAGTTCAGTTTGCTTCCACTGTCACCGTAAACCAGCAATTGTAAAGAACATCACTGATAGGTTATCCCCTGAAGAAAATGTGTTGTTCTAAAGTCTAAACAATTACACATTAAGTTTTAGTAACATATTATATACATAAATTTGGAATTAGTACAATTTTATTATTCTTTAATAAACACTGTATTCCATGTGGAAGTTATTTCATAGAAACAACTAATTATATGGGGTTTACATATATATAATATTATGGCCTGGCCTCCTATACATGTTTGTTTGAAACAATTGGAGCTTGTTTCAGGTGTATTTCCTGTCTCTGACCCATGTATGTCTGCAGCTACATAATCTTTGTGCTTGAAGAGTAGATAGCAGATTCTAAATAAACAGTAATTAGCACAGTGATTGTAACAAGAAACAGAACATGAGTTATTTCAATCCTGTCCTTTTACCTGAAAATCATTCTCTGAACTTTGCGGCATTCACTCTTTTGGGAGTGTTTCTTCACATTTTCCTCCCTTTTATCAATTATAATATCAATATAATGATATTAACTATATTGCTATAATTTACAAGTTTTCCTTTTTGTAATATTTATTTTGTTACTGGAAGGATTACATGTATATAAATTTCAATAAGAGAAAATTATTTTCTGGCTATTATTTTTATGATTATTACTGAAAACAATTTTGTCATATAAAAAAGGGGGGTGCTAAAAAATAATCTCCTTGGTTATTAACTACTCTGGGTGGGCCACTATAGGGCCACTTACTAAAATAGAAAATAAAGGCCGAGAAAGTATTTGGGAGAGAATGATTTGGGGTTCAACTTTAGATACTGAATTTGACAAGTTCTTAGGGACAAACAGATGAAAATACCCAATAGGTCACTGGAAATACAGAGAACTGGGGAAAGAGAACAAGAATGAATGACTACAGGGGTAAGACAAGTACCTGGAAAGGGCAGAAATAAGGGAGGAAAGAAAGTAATCACAAGCATAAAAAGCTTTCAAATCAATTTTTGTGTTTAACTCAATTTATTTAAAAAACTGCAAGCCAAATACACTAGATTTGGCAACCAGGAGATCTCTGGTGGTCTTCACAATAACAGTTCACAAAGGGTAGTAAATCTGGCCACTTTGTTGAGAAACAGGACCCAAATTAGAAGTGCACATTACTAATTCTAGATGCGCCAGAGTGGAACTTGCTGGGCTTCAGTAACCTAAGAATGAAATCCCTGAACCATACACATCAGGACTATCTGAGATACTTGTTTAAAATTGCTGATTCAAGGACTCGACTTCAGACATTTGAATCACAATTTCAGGAGGTAAAAACTTAAGACTAGGAATCCTTAATAAGCTCCTCAGGTAATTCTTATACATGGTAAAATTTGAAGACCACTTACTTGACTATATGCTTGCCACAGCCCATCCTAACTCTAATATTCTATAATTCAATAGTTTGTCTTCATCCAAAAATAGGATGTTAAAGCAATGATTATTAAACTGCACCCAGAAGTCAGAAATTACCTGATATACAACAGTCAGAAAAAAAACACTTTTGCTTTTTCATTACATTGATCCGTTTCTATTATGTGGTACCTTTGTTCTGATGAGGACTGTGGAAGCGCTGTGGCTGTGGGAGAGAATTCATTCATGGGTAGCTAGGAGACCCACGGAGGTGGAACTGTGGGCCAGATGAACTACTAAAACAAGAATGGAAAGTTCTGCTTTGTGGTCATGAGGTGCTAAAAAGAAGTCATGTAAGCTAACAGCACCAGATTACTATTAATAGATACATTCAAAAGATATTCAGTGTTATTCTCTGTCTTTTGGCTTGGGAAAAGCAATTAGGTTTTTACTTATATATAGGGATAGAGAGTCAATGTTTTTATCTATATATACAGACAGAGAATCAATGCTGTTTTTTCCTTAGGGAAGCTACAATTTTAATTAATATTCCCTAATTGGCATTGACCTGAATTGACTGATGACAGTCTTATGATGGGCCTCTCTGCCAAGCCTCCTGGGTCAGGAGCACAATGAGCTCCATTATGCACAGAAGCCTTCTGTGTCCAGTGGTCTTCGACTAAGCAACACTTTTAGGCCTCAGAATACTGGAGCCAGAAAGATCCTTGAGAGGCCCTCTAGTTCAGCCTTCCACACACTGTTTTCTAAAAAGCATTCCAACACCTCCCCAACCCCCATATAAAGAAGCTCACTTCTCTTGAGTTCCTCCAGTTGTTTCCTCTTGCCACATCTGTAGCATTCTACACATTAGATTACCTTGGGAAAGATAGTCTGGGGGTATCATTCATTCTGGGTTTGCATATTTGTTTTGCAGATTCTTATATAAAATAGCAAATAAATGGAAAAGAACCCCAAAAGCCAGATGGGCTATATCTATGTTTGTGTATTAACCACGTTATTTCATAGACAGCTAACATACATGCAGATAGTGAGTGCAAGTCAGAGAATGAGCTGGAGAATGGACAGAACTAAAGAAGAAAGGAAGAGGGTCAGGGCAGAAAACTTCCCACCAGTATGTCACAGGATGAGAAGAGGGAGTGAAAACAGCCGCTTAAGGGAAGTAAACACATTACAGCAAATACAGAAGTTACATGCATAAAGAAAAACAGGGCCAGGGGAAGAAATACAAATGAAAAGAAGATATCTTATACTTTTAACTAGCTATTAGGTTTGTTTGTTGTTTTTTAAAGATTCAGTATATGGGCTATTTCGTTTTAATTCCAACAAAACTATTTTAATTCCAAATAGACGTTAAAAAGATCACTTCTAAACCATCTCACACAAATAAAATTTTTATCTAATTTATGAGGGCTTGTAGAAGAGATTACTCAAACTTATTCTTGTGTTTGCAATTCGTGTAGGAAACAACTTCATTTTATTGAATTTATTGGGGTGACATTGGTTAATAAAATTATATAGGTTTCAAGTGTATAATTCTATAATACAACTAACTGTTCAGCATCTATCATAAATTACTAACCAAAAGAGCTCTTCTATCTCCTAATTTCTACCTCATTGCTTCTTTTCTGGCTCAAAAATGAATTGAGGTTACTAATCAGAGTAAACATATAACAGATATGGTTAAAAGAAAAATAAAAAGGTTCTGGCCAATGGGCTCAGTGGTAGAGTGTCAGCCTGGTGTATGAATGTCTCACATTTGATTCCCGGTCAGGGCACACAGGAGAATCGACCATCTGCTTCTCCAACTCTCCCCCTCTCTCTTCTTTCTATCTCTCTTTTGCCCTCCCACAGCCATGGCTCGGTTGGAGCAAGCTGGCCCCCTGAGCTAAGGATGGCTTCATGGCCTCGCCTTATGCTCTAAAATAGCTCGGTTGCTGAGCAACAGCCCCAGATGAACAGAGCATCACCTCATAGGGAGCTTGCCAGGTGGATCCCAGTCAGGGTAAATGTGAGAGTCTGTCTCTCTGCCTCTCTACTTCTTACTTAGGAAAATTTTTTTAAAAAGTACTTTCTTGTAGAAGTGATTACAATTCTTGAGGAAAATAGTTCTAAATTATAAGAGTTAATAAATGTGGTGGTGTTTCCTAAATGCAACTAGTCTGTGTGGGGTTTTTGCACTGAAAATCCAAACATTTTCTAAATAAGTTTTTAAAGTTTACTTAGAAAATTAAATTTAATGACATCACATTAAATAACAGTACATAGGTTTTGCCTGACCAGACGGTGGTGCAGTGGATAGAGCGTCAGACTGGGACGCAGAGAATCCAGGTTCAAGACCCCGAGGTCGCTGGCTTGAGCGTGGGTTCATCTGGTTTGAGCACAGCCCACCAGCTTGAACTCAAGGTCGATGGCTTGAGCAAGGGGTCAATCAGTCTGCTGTAGCCCCCCAGTCAAGGCACATATGAGAAAGCAATCAAAGAGCAAATAAGGCACCACAATGAAGAATTGATGTTTCTCATCTGTCTCTTTTCCTGTCTGTCTGTCCCTATCTGTCCCTCTCTCTGTGTCTCTATCTCTGTCTCTGTCACAAAAAAAAAAGAGTACATAGGTTTCAGGTCAATATTTCTACAGCATTTGAACTGCTAATTGTGTTGGATTCTCATCACCCAAAGTCAAATCATTTTCCATCACCATAGATTTGTCTATCTTTACTCTCCTCACATACTCTCCACCAACCCCCTTTCCCTGGCAACTGCTTCACTTTTCTCTATGTCCATGAGTTTCAGTTTTATATGCCACCTATGTATGAAATCATATAGTCTTAGATTTACTGATTTTCTTACTTCACTCAGTATAATGTTCTGAGTCCATCCATGTTGTCATAAATGGCCATGTATCATCATTTCTTACGGCCGAGTAGTATTCCATTGTATATATGTACCACATCTTCTTTATCCAATCCTCTATCAAGGGACACTTTGATGCTTTCCGTGTCTTTGGCCACTGTGATTGATGCTGCAATGAACACGAGAGTGCATGTGTCTTTACATATCAATGTTTTTTAGTTTTTGGGGTAGATACCCAGTAGAGGGATTGCTGGGCCATATGGTAGTTCTATTCTTAATTTTTTGAGGAACCACCATACTTTCT
Organism: Saccopteryx leptura; assembly: GCF_036850995.1. Taxonomy (NCBI): domain Eukaryota; kingdom Metazoa; phylum Chordata; class Mammalia; order Chiroptera; family Emballonuridae; genus Saccopteryx; species Saccopteryx leptura. Next base: position 48,368,387 of record NC_089510.1, read on the forward strand.
TCCATAATGGTTATACTAATTTGCATTGTCACCAGCAGTGAATGAGGGTTCCTTTTCTCCACAGGCTCTCCAGCACTTGTTATTACCTGTCTTTTTGGTAACAGCCAATCTAACAGGTGTGAGGTGGTATCTCATTGTAGTTTTGATTTGCATTTCTCAAATAGCTAGTGAAGATGAGCATGTTTTTCCATATATCTGTTAGCCATTTGTATGTCTTCTTGGAAGAAGTGTCTATTCACTTCCTCTCCCCATATTTTAACTGATTGTTCACTTATTTGTTGCTGAGTTTTGTGAGTTCTTTTTATATTTTTGGATATTAATCCCCAACCAGAGCTATAGTTTGAAAATATCATCTCCCATTTGGTTGGCTGCCTTTTTGTTTTTTTGGTTTTTTTGGTTTCTTTTGCTGGGGCAGTATCTTTTTCGTTTGATATAGTCCCATTCATTTATTGTTGGCTTTAATTCCTTTGCCTTTGGGATCAAATTCATAAAATGATCTCTATAGCCAAGATCCATAAGTTTAATATCTATACTTTTTCTATGTAATTTATTGTTTCAGATCTTATACTTAGGCCTTTGATCAACTCTGAATTAATTTTTGTGCAGAGGGAGAAAGTGCCACGAACCAGCGCAGCTAGTAATTCCAGGTCCTGAGTGGGAACAGTGTGAAATTAATGAAGTAGACTTAAAGAAATAAAGGATGGGGTCAGGAGGACTCTGCAATTGCTGATGGCAAGAAGAGAGTGTATTCCACACCCGTTTCTTGCTTTAGTTACAGGGCAAAGTGAGGCCATTAGCAAATCAAAGATCTCTGATCACATTTCCAAGGCAACCCAAGAATTTTACCAAGTGCAGAAAACCCCTACCATATATAACATCTTAACTTTACACAAAACAAAGGATAGAAGAAACTTGCCTCCAGTCTTTCCGGGGACATGGGGGGTAGGATGAGTATAAACAATCCAGCACCACAGCTTAACAGCCTTTTGCAACCTCATCAGGCAAGTGAGGTGGGGGGATGGGCAGACTTTCAGCTTATAGCCAGTTCCCCACACCTCTGTCCCCCAAAAATCTAAACTGCAAAAACCCTTTTGGCTTTTCAGTCCCCAACAAGAAGGTACAATCAAGTTTCATTCTTTTGCATGTGGCTTTCCAGTTTTCCCAGCACCATTTATTGAAGAGGCTTTCTTTTCTCCACTGTGTGTTTTTGGTTCCTTTGTTGAAGACTATTTCTCCATATATATGTAGTTTTATTTCTGGGCTCTCCATTCTATTCCATTGGTCTATATGTCTGTTTCTCTGCCAATACCATGCTATTTTGATTATCTCAGTTCTATAGTATAATTTGAAGTCAGGAAATGTGTTTCCTCCAGCTTGATTCTTTCTCTTAAGGATTGCTTTGGCTATTCAGGGTTTTTTATGGTTCCATATGAATCTGCTGATTTTCTGTTCTATATCTTTTAAAAAAATGACATTGGGATTTTGATGGGGATGCATTAAATTTATATATTGCTTTGGATAATATGGCCATTTTAACTATGTTAAGTCTTCTAATCCATGAACATGAAATGTTTTTCCACTTTATTGTGTCTTTTTCTATTTCTTTCAATAACGTTTTGTAGTTTTCAGTATATAGGTCCTACCATCCTTTATTAAGTTTATTCCTAGGTATTTTACTTTTTTGTTGTTGCAATGGTAAAAGGAATTCTTTTTGAGTTAATTTTCTAGATTCATCATTGGCAGACAGGAAAGCAACAGACTTTTGTATATTGATTTTGTATCCTGCAACTGTACTGGTTTATTGTTTCTAATAGTTTTTTGGTGCAGTCTTTGGGGTTTTCTATATATATAGGATCATGTCATCTGCAAAAAGTGATACCTTTATTACTGCTTTCCCAATATGGATACCTTTTATTTCTTTCTCTTGCATGACTGCTCTGGCTAAAACTTCCAGAACTATGTTAAATAAGAGTGGAGAGAGTGGGCAGCCTTGTCTTATTTTAGAGGAAAAGCCTTCAGTTTTTCACCATTTAATATGATATTAGCTGATGGTTTGTCATATATGGCCTTTATTATGTTGAAGCATTTTCCTTCTATTCTGATTTTATTGTTTTAAACATAAAGGAATGTTGTATCTTACTGAAATCCTTTTCTGTATCTATTGATAGGATCATATGATCTTTTCTTTTGTTTCATTGATGTGCTGCATTACGTTGATAGAATTAAGTATGTTTTACCATCCTCATGCTCCTGGAATGAATCCTATTTGACCATAATGTATTATTATTTTTATGTATTATTTTTTAATGTGTTGCATTTAATTTCCTAGTATTTTGTTTTTGATTTTTGCATCTGTAATCATTAGAGATGTTGCTCTGTAGTTTTCTTTATTTGTGTTGTTCATGCCAGGTTTTGATATGAGGGTTATACTGGCCTCATAAAATGTGTTAGGGAGTATTGCTTCTTCTTCAATTTTTCGGAAGACTTTGAGAATACAGAAACCAAAACTTCTTGAATGTTTGGTAGAATTCACTAGTGTAGCCATCTGGTCCTAAACTTTTATTTGGGGGAGATTTTTGATAGTTGTTTCTGTTTCTTCCCTGCTTATAGGTCCTTCACTTCTTTGTGACTCAGTCTAGGAAGATTATATAGTTCTAGGAATTTATCTATTTTCTTGAGGTTGTTGAATTTGGTGGCATATAATCTTTCATAATATTCTACTATAAGCTTTTGCATATCTATGATGTCTGTGGTAATTTCTCCTCTCTCATTTTGGATTTTGTTTCTCTTTTTTCCTTAGTGAGTCTAGCCAGGGGGTTGTCCATTTTACTGATATTTTCAAAGAACCTCCTCTTTGCTATATTCATTTTTTCTATAGTTTTTTTGTTCTCTATTTTATTTAGTTCTGCTCAAATTTTCACTATGTCCTTTCTTCTGCTGACTTTGGGTAGCCTTTGTTCTTTTTCTAGTTCCTTAAATGTGATGCTAGGTTGTTTACTTAGGATATCTCTTGTTTTCTTTTTTTTCAGTGAGAGGGAGAGAGACAGAAAGAGAGACATGTAGAGAGACAGACAAGAAGAAAGATAGATGAGAAGTATCAACTCGTAGTTGTGGCACTTGAGTTGTTCATTGATTGCTTTCAAATGTGCCTTTACCAGGGGGCTCCAGCTGAGCCAGTGACCCCTACTCAAGCCAGTGACCTTGAGCCAAAGCCAGAAACCTTGGGCCTCAAGCCAGTGACCTTTGTGCTCAAGTTAATGACCATGGGGTCACATCTATGATCCCACACTCAAGCCAGCTACCCCATGCTCAAGTCGGCAACATCAGGGTTTCAAACCTGAGTCCTCAGTGTCCCAGTTGGTGGTCTATCCAGTGTGCTGCCACCTAGTCAGGCTCTTGTTTCTTAATATAAGCCTGTAATAATATAAACTGCCCTATTATTACTGCTTTCACTGTATCCCAGAAGTTTTGATATGTCGTGTTGCCATTCTCATTTGGCTGTATACAAATAATTGATGAGAACTTCCCAAGCCTATAGAAAGAGTTAGACCCTCAAATTAAAGAAACAAACAAATGGGGAGTTACCTCAACTCAAACAGACCTTCTCCAAGGCACATCATAAAAAAGTTGTCAAAGGTCAATGACAAAGAAAGAACCCTCAAGGCAGCTAAAGAAAAGAACGTAATACATAAGGGATGGCCCATCAGGTTATCATCAGACTTCTCACCAAAAACTCCACAAGCCAGAAGAGAATGGAAACACATGCAAACATTCCAAGTACTGAAAGAGAGGAACTACCATCCAAGAATATTATATCTGTCAAAGTTATACTTCAAATAAAAAAAGAATTAAAAACTTTTACACACATACAGAAGTTGAATACTGTATCTGTCAAAGTTATACTTTAAATATAAAAAAGAAATAAAAACTTTTACACACATACAGATGTTGAGGGAATTTATTACCAGAAAACCTCTATTGCAGGAAATACTCAAGGGGGTTATTCTACTAGAAACAAAGAACAAAACAAAACTACAAGTAAAAGCTCCAACAAGGTCACAATAAAAAACAAGGATAATATAACAACAATAACATACAAGGGGAAAGGAAAAAGACATGCAGTAGCAAAGGAGGATGAAGTGCAGAAGCACTCATAAGACAAAAGACTCTTGTACATATGACAATTTTTCTTTTAATAACCTAATGATAGCCATCCACAAAAAAACCAGTACTGAAAAACACACAGCTTAAAAAAAAAAGAAGCAGGGGAAAGAGGTATGGCATACAATCACACAAAAACAACTGACAGAAACACAAAAGAGAGGAACAAAAGTCTTGAGACACAGAGCTACCAGAAAACAAAACATAAAATGTCTAGGAAATCCTCAAGCGTCAATAATTACCCTAAATGTAAATGGACTGAATTCACCAATATAAGAGGCACATAGTAGCAGATTGGATCAAAAAGCAAAACCCAACCATACGCTGCCTTTAAGAGACACATCGAAGCTGCAAAAACAAAGTAGACTCAAACTGAAAGATTGGAAAACGATTTCTCAAGCAAATAATATCCAAAGAAAAGCAGGTGTAGCCATACTCATATCTGACAATGCTGGCTTAAAGACAACAAAGGTAACCAGAAACCAGAGACAAAGATGGACATTTCATAATGATAAAGGAGACACTATATCAAGAAGATATTACAATTCTTAATATATATGCACCAAAACAGGGAGCACCAAAATATATAAGGCATCTACTAACTGATCTAAAAATAGAAGCAGACAAAAACACAACCATACTTGGAGATCTCAACACACCACTGACAGCTAGATCATCCAAACAGAAAATGAATAAATTAATACCAGGCTTAAATGACACACTAGATCAAATGAACATAACAGACATTTACAGGACATTTCATTCCAGAACATCAAATTATACATTTTTTTTCCTGTGTGCATGAAACATTCTCAAGAACAGACCATATGTTGGGCCACAAAACTAACTTCAACAAATTCAAGAAGACTGAAATTATACCAAATATATTCTCTGACTATAAGACTTTGACATTAGAATTCAACTGAACAAAGGAAGTAAAGAAACACACAAAAATGTGAGAATTAAACAACATGCTTTTAAAAAATTACTGTCAAAGAGGAAATAAAAGCAAAAATCAAAAGATATATACTAAATAATTTTTAAGACAGAAAGATATACCAAAAATGTAAGAGATGTGACCTCTAGATTTTAAAACATTATAGGTCGTTTTAATTTTCTTCTTCATACTTTTCTATATCTATGATAATTCCTATAAACATTATAGTATGTTTTGAATTAGGGAAGCAACTCTTAAATATAAATCTATATTGCTACTGCACAGCAACAGGAGATGGAAGAAAGATGCAGAAGGCCACCTTGTTTTCCACTCAGCAGCTGAATGGATAAATTCTAGCGGTAGAACATTTATAGGGCTCAAAAAAGACCACATGAGAAGATTAAGAAAGGGAAAGAAAGAGGTGGCCACAGAAAGGAGAATAAAATTAAATAGTAAAAAGAATTACAGGGATAGAACTATAGCAACTGCAGATCAAAGTTGTGTGATAAAAATGTGATCAGAACCCATTTCAACGCACACAAATACTGACATATATATATAAATGCATATATATATATATATAATATAAATGCATAATGAGTAATACAAAACCAATATGAGATGTATCCCCTGCCTTGGTAAATTTTACCTTGCTGTATATTCACCAGCCCTCATGTTCAGAGCTCATCACAGTTTTCATCAAACAATGCCTCCATGCTGCCTGTGACTGCTGGCCTCCCAGCACCATTTCATGAGTGGCTGTCTCTCTTTCACCCAGCATGAAGCTGGTGGACTCACCTGCATGTCATCAACCTGGGTAGTAGCCAAACCAGGATGATTCTTCCACCCCTTGATCACGAGCTGGCATATAGGACAGTGATACAGTGAACTTCCCATTTTATGACCCACAGTGTGCCACAGGACCCTGTCAGTGACCATGGTCTGGGAACTGAATCAAAGCTGATGCAGAAATGGCACTGCTAATGCTTCTCAAACCATAAATGTAGCAATTAGAAGAGATTTGATTCTCACAGCTACTGAGGAGGAAACAGCTCAGAAAGGCTAAGTAAGCTGTCCAAAGTCACATGGCTAATTTGTAGCAGAGCAGAGGTGTTAAAAGGCCCTCATTTCACATTGCTTTCCTCTACAGCACAGCTCCTTTACATACTTGAATGAGTTGTTTGACTTATCTTTATTATATTCGACACAAGTTAGAAATCGGAAATGGTGTGCTAAGTCTACCAACAGACTAACCTTTCTGAGTTTCCATTTCTTTATCAAATTGACAAGGTGCTTACTAGGACTCAGAATTAAAAAGAAATCCTTCACCGCCATCTCATGTCTCTCCAATGACACACATAAGGATAGCCAGGCTCAGGTTAGTACAAAAGCAACTTTAAGTATAACAAAGATTAAATATTTACCCAAATAAAAAGCAACCAGATTATATCAGTAAGGGCCAGATTTAGATTTAATATTAAGAGTCAAGTGAAAATCTACTTGCCATTTCCTATTCTTTATATCCAGTTTATCCTTTCATAAACTGAACATCCTGCAGCTAGCTTAACCAAGCCAGCTCCCTTTGTCTGATTTTTTTTTTTTTTAATTTACGGATTTTAGGGAGAGAAGGAAGGAGAGGTGAGAAAGAAAGAGAAAGGAAAACACTGACTTGTTGTTCCACTTGTCTGTGCATTCACTGGTTGACTCTTTTATGTGCCCTGTCCAGGGACTAAATCCACAATTTTGGTTTGTCAGGATGACACTCTAACCAACTGAGGAAAAAAATAACCAACTGAGCACCCAGCCGGGCCACTCTGTCGGATTTCTATTCCCAAGCCACCTTTGGAATGCCCAGGACTCTGCTTGCACGGGAGGTGGTAACACAGCACCATGTCTAGAAGAGACAATGCTCTCACTACCTTCTGTAATTCTACCTAATAGATAAATAAGCTAAGGAAGAGAAAGGGGGGGAAAAAAAGAAACACTTTCCAAAGTTGACTCAGGAGTTTGAAGGAGGGCTCTAACTCAACCATAGTGTTATATTCTCAGTGAGATAACACAACTCTAACAGTACTAAATATATAGGATGGTAAATAAACCGAGTGTCAAGAAAAATGCCAAAATATTAAACTAAAAGACAAATTAAAATATATGTATATGAAATTTGTCAAGCAAAATCTAGATATCCCACTCATTATTTGAAAATAAAATCTATAAAAGCCACTGATCTTAACATGATTGATCTGTGTGAAATCTCTCCTCTAGTCTTTCTTTACATTCTCTACTGAGTTGCATACAATTTTAAAAGAATTTGCTATTTCAGCCGATTCTCAAAAAACAATTTCACTTTCCGCAGCTATTTGCCAATCACGAACCCAAGACTCTTCTTTTAATTATTAAACATAAGCGTTTCTAAATGAAGCTGCCTCCGTCTCCTGCCACACTGCTCCTCAGCTGCTGCGCCACATGGCCAGGCTTCGAGTCCTCCAACTGCAAGGCAACAGCTTCTTCTTCAACTCTTTTACTCTGTAATTCCTCTCCACTATTCAGGTGTCGGCTTAGACATCACTTCCTTAAAGAACCCGGCTGGCTCGGTGGATAGAGCATCCACCCTGCATATGGACATTCAGGATGGCTCTCCGGTCAGGGCACACCTGAAAAGCTACTATCTGATTCTCTCCCCTGCTCCTACCCTTTCTCTCCCTCTTCCCCTTTCTGCAGCCAGTGGCTCAATTGATTCAAGTGAGTGTTGGCCCCAGGCACTGTGGATAGGTCAGTTGGTCAGAGTGCGTCAGCCTCAGGCACTAAAAATAATTCAATTGATTCCAGCATCAGCCCTAAACAGGGGTTGCTGGGTGGATCCTAGTCAGGGCACACGTGGGAGTCTGTCTCACTATCTCCCCTCTTCTCACTTTAAAAAAAGAACCTCCTTAGAAAGGCCCCCTCCCTTTTTTATTCTTTATATAGTACTCTGTGCTTTTTTTCCTTCTCAGCATTTACTGAAATATGTTAGGAAGTGAATGAACAAGCAAATGAATAAGCTTAGTTTTACTCCTTTCTCTGTAGAAGCATTTCTATTTATTTTGTTATTTTTTATTATTCACTGGCAAGCAGTGCCACCAAATGAGGCAAGAATTCTTCCCAAAGTTAATGCACATTCTTCCTGTTCTCACAATAAAGACACACTCCCCAATAACCTTACTGTGACACAGGCTAGTTTCAGGGTCATTACCAGTATGAAAGTGATACACACACACACATATACACATTTACACAAACACATATATGTGTGTGTGTGTATGTGTGTGTGTGTGTGTGTGTGTGTGTGTGTGTGTGTGTGTGTATAATTTTTGAGACCTTTTAACAAAAATAAACCTCATTATTTGTAAGGGGTCATTTGTGGATGTAAAAATATCAGAAGCACTATGTATTTTTACATGTGAAGAAAGATACATAGTTTTAGAGGTCATCCCTAAAGAGGGACACATGGACTAGTTCTGCAAAATAGATATTTGTGTTCTCTGGGACTGGGGAAAACTGAAGCATTGTTGGGGAGGCAAGGAGAGAACAGGATAACCTCCCCTGTGTGCCAGAAGGTCTCAGGTTTCTGCTCTTCCTTCCCCAGTCTTCTGCCTGCCTTGGGCCTCCGGGGATTATTACAGTCAGAGAAGTAGCTTCAGAAAAGAAGATCCAGCCTCTCTAGAGCCGAACGAAGGAAACCTGTCTATGAAGACGCTCCTAATAGAGAATAAAAAATAAAGTGCAGAACAGGTCAGGAAACCAACTGAGTTTCTTGCAAGCAAACAAACAAAACACTGAACTAAAATCTGTGACAAAATTATTTAGGGGGGGGAAGGGTTGTGTCAAAAAGGGACTCTAATGTCAAATAATTTTCAAAAACTTTTTAAAATATTAAACAAGAAAGAGAAATGGCTCTTTATCCTCCAACAACTTTGAGTAATAACTGAAGACGTTAAAATTGTGATGCCCATATTCCAAAGGCCTCTTTACCAAAGTACAGCATTTAATTAAAAAGAGTACTTATTTAACTACCGATTTTTAAGTGACACTTGAAAAATGAATACCATCAAGCTTTCTAAAAATAGAGCAAATCAGCTTTGTTTTACTTGTCAGAGACATGCAGAGTGCATCCACCCACTGCTTGCTTTTTTAATTTAACTGCTAGAGCAGTAGAGCTATAGAAATACTTAAAGGACAAACAGATAAAGATAATATTCATTTCATAAGTGGTGTAACTAGCAATGGCTTCTACCCTATTAATTAATGAGTCATTTTTCATTATCTGCTCTACCCTACCATGCGCTAGCATTGAAGAGAATGCAAGACAAATACAGGGTATATGGTCCATATTCCTAATTAGGAAGCTTTTCATCTAGTTGGGAGAAAAAAATTAATGCCCATAGGACAAAAATTAAGGGAACAGGCAGCACTATGTAACTAAGTGCTAAGTGGAATTGTGATTTTTTTAAAAAAAATCAAGACCATTGTGATTTTGAAAAATCATTTTAAAAAGCACCACAATCTGGGCTGAACTATGAAAATGAATAGAATTCAGAGGGCAAAAAACAAAAGAGGAAGAAGGCAGTCCGTGCGTGAATGTGAGGAGGGGAAATATAAGCTAAGAGCAGTGGGGTGGGAAGCTGAGAGGCCACCTTGCAGACACGAGGCTCCGGAGGAGACTGGCCTGTCTAAATGAGAGGCTCTTCACGTGGGAGAACAGTGGGAAACAGTGGGGTAGAACGAGACTGGGAGAACCGGGAGACCCACACTGGGTACTGTGAACAGTCCTGGTAGATCCCCCAGAAGGCAGCAAGATCCCCGTCAGCACTGACAGGAACTCGTGTAACAGGCATAACTGCACAGCACAGACTCAGGTGTGCAAGAAACTGGAGTTTACATCTGTATAACTGAACTGAATCTGTTTTGAGAATCCCCCTTCTACTGAATAGTAAAAACTAAATTTCAGTCAGTTGAGGGTTGTATAAGTCAACTTCTGGTTTCCTCTTTCTCAAAGTGTATCTAAATTCCAGGGGATTATAAAATGCTAGATTTGGGGGTATAGGGAGAGGATGGGTGGAGATCACTATTACTTTTATCTCTGCAAACATTTGAAGCTCCTCTCCACCAGCAGGTCTACCCAGACCCTTCCTTCATCCTCCACATCCTTCCACAAGCCTTCTGTAAGTCTGGCTTACTCTTGGCTATGCCCACACCCCTCTGGGCATACAGGTATCTCATGCTGGCAGGGGAAACTGTCAAAACAACCTCAGGTCTATCTAACTAGAGAGTCCTCACAACCATCTCAAGAATTCTCCAAGCACGCTGGGCTCAGGGTATCTCTATGCCACCACCCCAAGCTCTAATTTTCTGAGGACAGAAAGAACCAATTTGGAATCTTCCAGATCAATTCCCTTTATGCCTGGAACTTGACTACTAAAATTCAGAAGTCAAGAACTTGATTGACTCCTTTTGGTATGGGATATGCTGTGTTTATCTTCTCTTTAAAAATATAAGTCACAACCTGCCCTGTGGTGGCGCAGTGGATAAAGCATCGACCTGGAATGCTGAGGTCACCAGTGTGAAACCCTAGGCTGGGCTGGTCAAGGCACATACAACAAGCAACTACTACATGTTGATGCTTTCCGCTCCTTCCCCCCATCCTCTTTCTCTCTCTCTCCCTCTCTCTCTCTCTCTCTCTCTCTCTCTCTCAAATCAGTAAAATCTTTTTTAAAAAAATAAGTCACAAAAAACTGAATGTAAACTGTAATTATTTTTTAAAAAGTAGTCACACAGAGAAAGTGAGAGAAATACATAAAGATTAAACCATCAAAAAAAAACTGACAAATGAAAAAAAAGGAGTACATATAATACAAAACAACAGGGAGGGGCACTGGTTAATGTCTCAAATATTACATCCATTTAAGTCGGAGATAAAGAGACGCTTAACCAGGGGATCTTTGGGAATGGCAAATAAATAGGTAAGTTTGCAGAGGTTGAAAAGAAAAACTGACAGAAATGTTGGACAAATAGAGGACACTGAATAAGAGAGGAAATATCAACCCAGGATTTCCAGCCTTTGAGATGCATGACATTATCAAGACAGAAGCCACTTTAGAGTGGGAAATGTTCTGAACTTGGTTCTGAATTACTTTCACATAGATTTTCCTAGTTCAAGGTGATGACTTAAAAACTAGCAAAAAGGATTCAAGTTTCATTTCAAATACTATAAAATTTCAAATAGCTACAGTTTTATGAAAGAGAAAGCACAACTGATCCTTTAAAAGAAGTTTTTGAAATCTTCAAACACTAAAATCCATCCTCCCATTCACACATATCTATTAATGGTCTCTTTTATTTTTTTGAAAAATAGGTAGATAAGCTATCTATTCTTTGAAAAATATATATATATAGCTCAAAATCACCAACATTAACGCTGTGGTGTCTCAGCAGTATTGGGGCAGCTGAAGCAGAATGGACACTCAGGCTGACAAGCCATGAACACAGTCCCAGCTTCACACACCTACCAAGGCCCAGAGGCACGTCCTGGCGAGCCTTGGAACAGACAGAGGTACCACTGCCATAAAAGGCCAAAATCTCTTCATATTATATATTTGTAAAAACATAAGGTTTAGGCCCTGGCAAGGTAGTACAGTTGGATAGAGTGTTGTCCTAATTGGCCAAGGCTGTGGGTTCAATCCAAAGTCAGGGCACATATAAGAATCAACCAATGAATGAATAAATAAGTGGAACAGCAAACTGGTCTCTCTCTCTCTCTCTCTCTCTTTCTCTCTCTCTCTCTCTGTTGCTCTCTCTCCCCCCTCCTTTCTCTCTCTCTAAAATAAATCAATAAAAAACTATCAAATTGAAAATATTAAACTATAATCTCATTCACATATTTTTCAAGCCACCGCTTTATAGGTCTCTACCTTTTCTGTTTCCCAATGTACTTATCACCTCATAACATACTGCACATTGTACTTATTATGCTTACTGCTTATTGTCTGTCTATCCTTGCTAAAATGGAGACTCCATGAAGGGAAGGATTGTCTCCTTTTTTTTTAATATCCTAGAACACTGCTCAATAAATAGTTGCTGAATAAATTCATTTGCATAATCTGTACAAATCCTAAAATGCTACAAATTGGCCATTTTGAAGCAACTAAATCCATGTGCCTGCAATATAATGTATGGGTACAGGGCTGGACAGCTATAGCCTGCTCACTTTGGGAAGACACCATTACTGAATGTGTAAAAGCTGTAGCTTAATACTTGGGAGGTATAATGCAAGGATGAATGGAACAGTTGCAGATATGCAGACTAGAGTGTCACTGGCACAAACTAAAAGCAAATTAAAGAGTTCCATTTCCCCTGAGCCTAAGAAAGATATCACAACTCTGCCCTCCTAGCTGTTTCCAGTAGGAATATAGACACCAGTTCCCTCTCTCTTTAATGTCTCCTTTTCCTCCTGCTCTCACTGCTCACTCTCAGTTTCTCCTTCCCAGAGTTTGGCTCTCCCTGCTGCTCTTGCACACAGGATCTCTCACCCAGGCATATGAACCACCCGGCGGGAACAGATTGGTCATATGCAGAGAAACAAGCAGTACCCTCCTGCCCACCAGCATGTGCCAAACTCCGAAGTGGCCTGGCACGCATAAATGAGCCCTGATCTGAACAGAGGAGAGCATGGACAGCCCCTAGAATCACTGTTCCCTGCAAACAGCACTGGGCATACACCCAGAGGCTAAATACATTCAATGCACCCTGAACAAATCCCCTCAAAAGTGGACAAAACAGTTTTCCCTGTTGACTATCTGAGCACAGTGAAATTCAGTAATACCAGGAGCCTGACAGAAGACTAAATAAAGGAATGAAGTAAAGACCCAACTCATTTCTTGAAGCTGACTTGCTGTCTGAGTTCCCAACCACTTGAGAATGGTATGTTACAACCACTTTAAATTCAAGCCGACATGGGCCATCTTGAGCTCTCAAGTTTCTTCCACTTCTAAAAGCCTACGTATAGTTCAACCACCACCAACTTTTCAGCATCTATTGTACTATGTTACAAACAATTATTCTAAGTACTGTAAGGACAATTAAATAAATAAATACACACACACACACACACACACACACACAGCAATTATGGTAGAAAGCATTTAGGACAGTAGAGCATTGAATTGGACCTTGAAGAATTGAGGACATGGAGAAACAAAGAAGTTCTCAGACACAGCAATGGCATGTGCAGAGTAGCCACAGCAGAGATGAGCATGGCACATTGTTAAGACAGGAAAGACACTAGACTAGCTGGGAGTAGGGCTCACTCACAAGAGCTACAGGTGGTGACCTGGGTCACTCTCCCTTCAGAGGACCTAGAATACCAGGATAAGAAGTCTGACATTGTGAGCAATGCAAAGTCTTTACTAAAAGTGTTTAAACAAAAAGAAAAGAGACAAAGATGAAGGGATATCTCATAAAAATGTATTTTGTGGCCACAGGTAGGTTGAGTTGGAGTAGTTAATGACTTAAGAAAGATCAGCTGGAAAAATAATGCAGTGATTCAGTTATCTGTAAAGAGAATCACTAGTGTACTGTCAACGGCAATGAAGACAAGGGGGCAAAGAGGACGGAAGACCTGTCTGCCCTTCTGAGAAGCCCCCTCCTGGATGTGGAAAGGCCCGCTAACCCAGGTAGGGGTGCGGAGTGCACTGCAGTCTGTGTTGAGGGACCCACAATGCTTTTAGCACAGCAGGTCTCAACCCGGCGGGGGTCGCGACCCACAGGTTGAGAACCACTGCTTTAGCAGGTTGTGGTTACAGTACCTGGACCCCTTCTTCAGTAGGCAAACCACATTCATGTAGAATGGCTTCCCAACAGTTTTGTACAACTGATTAATGTTGTCTCCTTCAAATTTCCTTTCTCCATGCCCTCCTTCCAACCAGCTCAGAGTCAAAAATCTGGAGAGAGGTTTCTACCACAATCACAGCACCACAGAGCCCTGTCCTTTCTTTCTTCTACAATCTCTCTTCCCTGTCACCTTTTGAGTTAATATAATTAAAAATATATTCATCAAGGTACCTAGTTACCATTGTGATAAAAAGGTAACATTACAGATAAGAGAAAAAATTGTCCATCTTCTTTTACTAGCGTAAACATTTCTCAATTTCTATCAGTTTACCTAAAAGATTCGGCCATTAATCTCCTATCTCTCACAATAAGCCTGCAAATAGCGCAATCCTCCCTCCAAGACCATGTACAGTGCAAGCCTCATCCTAATTGCTCTAATTACACGAAGAACATAATAAGATACAGCAGCAGATGGCTACAGATTACATTTGACAGACAAGAATTCTCCTCTCTCTCCTCTTATTAAAGAAACTTTGCCTTGAATAAAAAGTCATTTTGTTCACAAAGGCAAATGTATGTTTTTAAACAGACTATCTCAACTTTATATTTTCTTCAATAGTAACTTTCCTTAAAAATAAATTTGCTCACTTCATGTAGGTTTCTGTTACTATATAAGACAGAGAGAAATCTGTGCCCCTGTTGAGCAAAAGATGCACTCAGTTGTCAGAAGTTTATATAACCATAAACCTTCACAAATCTTACATATACTCTCAAAGATATGCTCTATCAAATACAGAATTGGGGCGGGGGGGGGCCTTCAATCAGGGCTTAATAATAAGAAGTCTCTATCCCAACCACTGTCAGTCCCAGTTTTTACAAGAATTGGAGTGTCAAACTTCCAAACACCATGTCATCACTCGTCACTCAATGTCCAAACTCAATGTCCAAAAATGAAGTCAATATCTTCTCTTTAAAAATATGTTTATTTTCTCAACTTCTTTTTGATGGCTAAGGATGAGAACAGGCTCAAATCCTGTAGATATCCTTTCAAACTCCTCTCATGTTATTGTCTATACTATCAAATATTATTTTGTATCAAAAAAGTCCCTAAATCGTTAGCCCCCAAATCACTATCATCCCCAAAGTGCTGGGGCTCTCCTCGCCTACCTCTCAACACATCAAAGGAGGTACTCAACATTAGTGCCACGATCTGGGGCTCAAAGAAGGTACCTGTGTCACTACAGAAACCAAGTGCAAGAAGAACAAAATTATAGAAACTAGAGAGAGAATTACACTTTTCATACCAGTCTGAAGATAGAGAATATTCTGAAAACTGAATACAGGCAACACCTCTTCCCCAAAGTGACCTCTCTCACTTCACTTCCCGATTATTCATGTGAATCAAAGTTCCTACTGCCATGGTACTCTACAGTGGACCAGGAGGAATACAACAGTCCCAGAGGAGCTGATACTCTTACCCCCACACACAATGGAACACCCCTGTGTCAGTATAAAAAATTTTTATTCTCTGTACAAAAAAAAGAAAATTACTGAATTCGATCAGCTGACACCTGTTAAAAAGAAACTTTAGGGAACACTGGTTTCCATGATTTTCTCAAAGGCAGGCATCTGGGTAACATGAATGAATACATGGGATATGTGATTACTGATCCAGTAATGCTATGGGCCAACTATTTGCTCAAACATCACTTTCCACTAATAATTGAAGTAAATTCTGCTTTGACATCTAAGTAAGTTACCTTAATACATGGCTTGTATTTTTCTTATACTTTACTCTAGAATTACCTTGTCATCTTCATAAGGATTCAATCTGAAACACGATTTAATATTGAAACAAGAAAAATGATACAGAAAATATTTTGAGAAGTCTTATTTTCTTGTGTCAAGTGTTGAAAGATATTTGAGAACTTGTTTCCCAAGAATCAAATCCATTTTTCATTTTGTGTGGTATGCAGGGGACACACAAAAACTATGAGAACAAGGACTGGCAACACTATGTCACTTAATAGGTTTCACTCAAGCATCACTTGACCCTCTTTATATGAACGACCTGTGCTTCCTCCTCAGCCTCCATGTAGTGTCCCCTCCCTTCTTCAACAATCTAATCGGAGCTCTTATGTTCTCTCTTCCATTCCCTTTGATAAAAATCTACTCTCCGATACAGGACCTGATCAACTCATTCACTAATAAAAGTATTCATTACCATTCCAGAACACAACTGTTTGAGATTTAATAAGCTAGAAAAAAATAATATTTATTATAGGATACAGGCAAGAAAAAAAACAACAAAAAATTTTATCACCCAGACATGAATTTACATGAAACCCTTTTCAAAATGAAAATTTATGTCCCTGTCTAAACCCTGTTTTTGTTTCCTAAATAAAATCATCGCCTCTCTCCTTTTCTTAGTATCTTCACTGAAAAGGCCTTTGGCTCAAAGATGACACCTAGCAGCTCCACTTACAGTCCACCAATGAGAATAAGTACATGGCTCCATGTTAACTGCAAGAAAGGCAAGAAAATGCAGCCTTGTTCCAGCTCTAACAAGGAAAATAAAACAGGACTAGGTGAACATGTAGTGTTGTCTTTGGTGCAACGAGTTGACTACTATATATCTAGTTAACTACCATGCACCTGAAAATCTTTATATGTATTAACACCTTTAGTTTACAGGATCATCCTATGAGATAGGTATTATTATTATTATTATCATCATCATTATCATCACCAGCCCGTTTTACAAACAAGGAAATTGAAGTCTAAAGAAGTTAAGTCATTTATTTAAGCTTGGAAGTGGCCTAACTGGGATTCAAGTGCAAGCAGTAGGCTCCAAAATACCTTGTCATAATGATCTTCAAATATGCAAGGCAGTGCTAGGCACTGGTAAGGATACTGGTCTTCAAAAATTTGTATACTATCATGTGAAAGATTTGGATATGTCCTGTAAAACTTGAAAGGACAAAATGAAGAGACAGTACTGAGAGAAAAAATTTAAGTGAAAGAGAATATAATATATTTGAGTGCCTATCATAAGCCAGGCATCATTCTAGATATTGTACATGTATCTCACCTAAGCATCAAAACACTACCACAGTGGTGGTGCAGCGGATAAAGTGTCGACCTGGAAACACTGAGGTTGTTGGTTCAAAACACTACCACAAGTAGGTTTTAATATTCCAGGAACACAAATGCGGAAACCAGATTCAGAGAGATTAAGTAACTTGACTAGGATATTATGCAGAACCAGGCTTTATCATCTGGCTTCCAAGTCTAAACAATTTTCCACTGTATTTCACTGCTGACCTGCCATTTAACAGAAAGGCAGAAACTTAATCTGCATTTTTGCTCTGAGGTCATAGGAAGGGGTCCACTCTGCTCCAGAATTCAAAACCTTTCTAGAGATTTCTTTTAAACAGTGCCAACATCTAAGCTCTCTTAATTCCCTATCTGACTCTCCTTCCTCAACTAGTCTATAAAATTTTTTTCCTGACTTTTCAAATTAAGGTTTCCAGTCCAACTCAGACTTTGTAATTTTCCAAATTCGAAAAACCAGACACTTGCCTCTTCTCTACATTCTGCTGAGGTGTCACTTCACTCCCCTGATTTCCAGAAAAAGTCAAATAATCACAAAGCACAGGAAATGCCAGGAACAGAAAGCACATTGGTTAATATATCACAACATCACCTGTTATAGAAAGAAGGCCCTTTGACAATTAAAACTGCTAAAAAGGAAATGAGCTGTATGACGTGGTGGACTACCCAGTCCAAGAAGTACTGAAGGGAAGGGTGGTTGGTCATGGAGCTAGAGCAATATAGAGCTCTAACAGGTTTATCTGAAAGGGCAGATGATTGTACCTAGAATATGTTTTATCTTAATAAAGGAGAGAGGGAGGAGAGAGAGAGAGAGAGAGAGAGAGAGAGAGAGAGAGAGAGAGAGAGAGAGAGAGAGAGAGAGAGAGAGAGGTAAAAAGACAGACAAACCTATAATTTCAAGGAGACCAGAAGAGAAATGCTGATTTTCTCTGTAGATTCCAACAAAGAGGGTGGGAAGGACTAGGTTACCACAAACCTTAAAACTGACAAGAGGATAATTAAGAAAAATATGTTAGAGCACAAAGGAATAGAACGGGAACAGCCAAGAATAGGATTTCCTAAGGTCCTCTGAAATGAGATAAAGTCTGGCCTTGCTGAGAAGAGTGGAGGGAATGGTAAAGGGAAAAGGTCAATGTGCAAAAGATTATACAAAAACTGCTGAGCTGCAAGAACTCTGCCACTCAGACACCTTCCCCCTGACCTAACTCTGCAGAGCCCCCAGGACGGGGAAGGGGCGCACCGTGCGAGGAGAGAAAGCCAGGGAGCAGAGACACTGACATTTCCTCTCTTACAGCCCAGCGAATACATCCCGACTTTTCCAATAATATTCTCTAAACTTCTGTCAGAGAGCTAATGATAAAATAATAATAATAATGATAATAATAATGAGTGTCTCTGAAGCACTTCCAGAGACATCACAAGGCATGCTGATCCACATTAAAAAGCAGCATGGAGTTGAAAGGATCACATTAAAATTTAAGACCCTTCAAAATTTTATCTTATTTCACTTCAAAACAGTATTTCAAACCAAAAGGCACTATAGGAACTGAGAGAAAATGGGGAGAATGAAAATATTCTATCAAGGAGAGAATTAGGTAAGGGGAGGGGTCTGTTGGACGTGTGTAATGACAGCTTCCTTTGTGATAGCATGAATTTCTGTCCCTTTGTCACAATGCAAGAACAAAGAGACCATTTTCCTGTTGTTTCCTACATTACTTCGATTAAGAACAAGGTAAAAAGCTACATTTCTGGCTCTGACCTCCCCCTTAAGCCCCAGGCCCATAGATCGAGTTGCTTGTTCCTCTTCCCTCCGCTTGGATCACATTCCACAAGCAGAACAAACTCAATCTGTCCAGCACTGAATTTATCATCTGTTCCCCAGAGCTGATCTTCTTCCTCTATTCTCCATTCCTACGCACCCAGACAAGACTAGGAGATTCGCCCGGATACCTTTCTATCCTGTAAGACGAAGGAATCACAGGTTCTGCTTCTGCAATGACTCTCGCTTGGTCTCCCCCTCGTTATCCCTCCTGCCACTTGCTCTTTCAGCTCAGACCCTCATCCTCTTCCCTCTGAGCCCGCCCCAGCTTCTCAGCACATCTCCCGCTTCTCATCCCGTCTCCCACCAGTACATTCTGTGCACTAGCACCAGAGGGATGCTCCTAATTTGATCATGCCACACTCCGGAATAAAGCCTGGGATGAAGGAATCTCATTCTCCGTAAGAGATAAACCAAGTGTCTTGAAAAAAAAAAAAAAAAGGCCTCCCATGAGCCGGCCATTAATACATGACTAGCTCCCCTACCACCACTGACCGCGTCCCACAGTTATCACCACTACGCACACCTGAACAACTGCCATTGCACTCGCTGTACCACTTGACACTTTTCAACTTTTCCTCGGGTAGGTCCCCCTCTTCAGAAAGTCCTTCCCTCCTTCAATAAGCCACAGTTCAACACCCCATCCCTCCAGGAACACCTCGACCCTGCCGGCCCCGCTCCTCCTCTCCCTCTGTGTGCACAGCAAAGCAGCTTTCCTCTGCACCACTGCCACTCATGACTGAGACGGAGACGTCTGCTTGCTTCACCGCACTGCTCATTAGACCACTAGCAGGTCAAGGAAGCTGTCTTCTCCTCCACTCACAGAGCCTGGAGCACAAGAAATGTTCAACGAACTACATTTTTTTCATGAAGTACCTCAATCTCTACTTGATGAGCTCTGTAACATTCTCCCCTAGATTTCAATATAGTGAGGGCTTTATAGTAATACTCTGTCTGCAAATTTAACAGGAAAATGGCAAGGAGCCTTTACTAAAGCCTTCCCGGGGTAGCAGTACACAATGCCAAGCATATACTTTCCCATGATAATTTAATGTTTAAAATTGCTATATATGGGCCCTGGCCAGTTGGCTCAGCGGTAGAGCGTTGGCCTGGCATGCGGGGGACCCGGGTTCGATTCCCGGCCAGGGCACATAGGAGAAGCGCCCATTTGCTTCTCCACCCCCCCTCCTTCCTCTTTGTCTCTCTCTTCCCCTCCCGCAGCCAAGGCTCCATTGGAGCAAAGATGGCCCGGGCGCTGGGGATGGCTCCTTGGCCTCTGCCCCAGGTGCTAGAGTGGCTCTGGGTGCGGCAGAGCGACGCCCCAGAGGGGCAGAGCATCGCCCCTGGTGGGCGTGCCGGGTGGATCCCGGTCGGGCGCATGCGGGAGTCTGTCTATCTCTCCCCGTTTCCAGCTTCAGAATAAAATTAAAATTAAAACTGCTATATATGTTACGTAGAGGCAGTGTCCCATTTTTACAGAAAAGGAAACCACAGCTCAAATGGGGATAATAAATTCTCCCAATGTTACATAGCTGGAAAGTGGATAGGCCAAATATTGAAATATAAGTCTGAAGTGAACTCAACAGTCCTTCTCATATGAGAGAGAGAAAATGAAATTAAATAGAAAGAAAAGGCAATGCAAAGGATTATTCAGAGAAAATGTTCTAAGTTATCCAATCGCACAGTTTTCTTCCTCTGCACATTTCTCATCAGACTGTACCAGAGGTGACTCTGGGTAATAGGGTCATTCTGAGACCACAGTTTGTTACTCAGAACACCGTGTTAAGGAAGGTTACAGTTAATGATTCAATAAATTTAAGCATAATTAGTTTCATTCCAGTAAATATCCATCTACTAAACTTCTAACCCTTGTGAACCATCTCACAAACACGCGGACCAGGATATCACGGGCAGATGCTCAGTTTTGGTCCATCACCACCATTACAAATACTCAAAGTATTAACCCTCCTAACAGGGCTTACACATTTTGGTATGTGAAAGCTATTACAAAGAGGCTCAAAGCTCAGTTCGGCAAACAGAATGAATGGTGAAATGCATAACTAGAAAAGTTAAGTGTGAAGGTTATTTCTAGAGTTCATCCCTAAGGATGAGGGTTTCCCTCCTCCAGGAAATGAGTGAGGACAAGCTGCCTTCACACCCACTCACATGCTAGTACCCACTCACATCCTAGGCTGGGGACATTCTGGGGCAAGCTGTGGGTACTGAGGATGGTGGCTCAGTGTACAACGCCATGGCTGCAAACTCAGGAGCAAGGCCTAGAACAAGTCCAATGCCCCCACTTTTGCAAGTCCCGCATGGCAGTGTGGTGTCATAAAACATGCGTGGCCTACTGGGTGAACGTAATCCTGCCTCAATAAAGATTGCATCAGCTGCTGAACAATGTTTGGAGTTCATCACCCGCAGAACTAAAAGAGTTACAATTCAGGAACACCAGGCAGAGAGCCGAACAACAGCAGCCTTGAAAAAGACAAGGAAGAAAAAAATGTAGCATCAACTCACTGGGCATGTGACTTGAGACTCTTGGCAAGCTGCCTTGTGGGGGATGGACAGTCTCTGGGCAGAGAATTCACATCTTTCTTTCTGTTGCCAAAGGCCAAAAGGCCCTGAGAGAGGAATACCAACTTAGATCCTTCATCAAGCTAATAATCAATGAATCTTCCTGAGCAGAACAATGAATGAATAACCACAACGCACATGTGAATGATCAGCATTGCTCCAACTGGGCTTTATGACTTTTACAACCTGAAACAGTAATATATTAATTGGGTATCAAATATGCAACCAATGCAAGGTTTCTCACCTCGTAGACAGATAGCTAAACAAAAATCTGAAGCAAAAACAAAGGACAGAGTTCAACTTAAGTCAGGGGTCGGGAACCTATGGCTCGCGAGCCAGGTGTGGCTCTTTTGATGGCTGCATCTGGCTCGCAGACAGATCTTTAATAAAAAAATAATAATAATGTTAAAAATATAAAATATTCTCATGTATTACAATCCATTCATTTCCTACTGCTCATGTTCATGGTTGCGGGTGGCTGGAGCCAATCACAGCTGTCCTCCGGGATAACACCAAATTTTTATTGGATAATGCATAACGTACATGGGTTGTTGTATGGCTCTCACGGAATTACATTTTAAAATAGGTGGCATTCATGGCTCTCTCAGCCAAAAAGGTTCCCAACCCCTGGCTTAAGTCAACCAACATTAAAGGCATATGAATTGAGACACTGGGCCAAGAGCAGCTAATACCAAAATGAGTAAGATGTCTTTGGGGAAGCTACATCTACTGGGGGAGGAAAAAAAGTAAAGGGAATGTCAGTGTAACATGGCAACTGCTGGAACAGAATGTTTACTATAGTATATGGATAGCACCAGCCAGAGTTAAAAGACCAAAAGCAAATAAGCAAGGATCGACCACCATGAGAACCAAAGGGAAGAGTTAAAAAGCAACCTAGAGATCATCTAAGTCTAGATTTTCTAATGAGGACATGAAAGGAGTGTGACTTGTCCGGATTCCCGAGGACAGTCTGTAGCAAAGCAAGGGTGGGACTCAGGTTTCTAGTGCTTTCCACCATAGTAGACTGCAGAAAATGGGGCAAGGCCCAGGCTTCTTAAGCTGAGTGAGTGACTACAACTTTCAAAAATGCAGATTCTGAAGACAAACTGACTAATGGCTGTGCACGGCGCTGGAGGAAGGGGCGTGAGGACTGCAGAGACCTGGAGGGTGGAATGGCATCTGCGTGTGTGATGTCAGTAACCAGAAAAATTAAAAGCATTTCTTTTGGAATGGGCAACAACATTTTCCTCAAAGCACCTATTTGTTAAAAGGTTGCTTCAGTGGTGTTGCTCTATACTCCTCCCCTAGCACAGAGCTATCTCATCACCTGTGCTAAGAACACAGAGATGTCTTGCACACAAGATTTCTTTGAGATCACTGAAATTAAGGCATATTACAACATAACTGTGTCTTCTTCAGACTGAGTATTCAAGCCCTTTCCCTCACAGAACTTCATTGTGGCCTCATGAAGTTCAAAGTAGTATACAACACACAAACTAATATAAAGCTCTACCCAAGTTACTTGGCAAACTATAATGTAAGCCAGTTGTAATTATAAGGTAATGAAAACAGCGCTACACCTAATTCATTCAACAAGCATTTATTAATTTGGGGTCATGCACTATTTTAAGACCTGATTGTTTGGGAGAAGAGGGGACAGCGGTTGAGAAGCCAGACAAAGGGAAACATAAGATGAACAAGGTAAGAAAGACACAGCCTCCATCCAGTGAGGAAATCACTGTAGACCTGATAAATGCTATAAAGCAATGCCATTCCAAATGCGGCCCACAGACCAATGCCACCCTGCCAATTGCTCACTGCTGCTCCTCAAAAAGACTGCTAAGTTCAGAAACTGAGAGTGAACAGTTAGAAATCTTTATAGCAATTTAATAGTCATTGTGGGTCTATTGAATTTAACAATTTGAGGTTTCTATATTGTATTTTTGCATGTATATATTATACTTCCTTTTTCCAGTATTTCATTTTTACTACATTTTACAAAATTATCAATCAGAAACAAAGTTTGAGAAGGAATGTAATAAAGTGATTTAACAGAAGTACTTTATCCTATAATAGCACAGATAAGAAATGGCTTGTGAGATATAAGTGTGCTCCAGAGAGGAGATAACCTTTGAGCAGCAAAGAATTAGTCAGAGATGGTGAGACATAAAAGACATCCCAGGCAGAGGAAGAGCGTCAGCCAAAGCCTGGATCATAAAAGTGGACAGTATGTTTACAGCATGAACTTTGAGGCATAGTAATAAACAGTAAAAAGTGCCGAAAGTTAAGCTACAAAAGAAATTCAAAGAGACTTGTATGACTACAGTTTTGGCTTTGGGCTTTACACAAAACACGAGAGGGAACCACTGAATATTTTTATAATCAGAAGAAAGATGTTTTTATATTTTCATTAAAGCTATTCTGGCAGATGTGTGAAAGAGAGATAAGGGAGAGATACCAAAGAGGGGGACAGAGACCACTTATGAACACACTGGAATAATCTAGGTGGGAAGTGAAGAGAACATGCATTATGTCCAGGTAAACAAGCAAAAGAGAATGGCTTAGAAAAATGTTTTTAAGGTATAATGTTTCTTACTTATCAATAGATGTCAGAATCTGTAATTAAACAGTTGTTCAGTTAATTCAATCAGTGGCCTGACTATACAAGTGGAAGATTAGTATGTATAAGAATGGTGAGTGGTTTACTAAGAAATAGAAGATATTGTCAAGGTAAGATGGAAAATTCTAGAATGAAAATGTGGAAGTCCAGTAAATGTAAGCATGATAAATGTGTTATTGAGAGAGAGGAGAGGTATCTGGAGTGAAATTCTAGACTTTCATAATCTAAATCTTTAATAATCTAAATAGATTGTGTGTGTGTGTATATATATAATGAATAAAGAGTTGTAACAGCACATTTCCTTCATACAGTCTTTGTACACAGCAGTAATTTAAACACTATGGGAGTTACAGAGGGGAGTAAGAATAACCCTTTCATGACTAGCCCCCGTGCAACTCTAGGATTTTCTGAAAGCCCCTAAAAAGTAGTTCTGTAACACAGGAGACCTAAGATATTTACTTCAATAAATATCAAACCAAGACTCATTTTCAATCAAGACAATTGTATGGGTTCAGGGAATCGCTAAAAGACAGAGGGTTGTGTGTGTGTGTGGTGTGTGTGGTATGTGTGGTGTGTGCGGTGTGTGTGGTGTATGTGGTGTGTGTGGTGTTGGCAGACATTGAAAGAGGGCTTCTTGGCTGGAAAAAATTAATTATTTTCTCAAATGTCCCCAGGAAAAATCTGAGTCCCTTTCTAAACGCACACATAATTTTGGCCTATCTGACCCATGGATCTGGCTTTCTGAGTCTGATATTGGAGCTATGACGAGTCCACAGGCTCTCTCAAATAAGTTACAGTGATTCCATGGCCACCTAGAGATCAAAGGAAAATGTTCAGTGGAAAAGTGGCTCAATAAATTGCACCACAGTTATACTACTGAGTCAGCCAGCTCCCCTGGGGCCACCAGTCTCCAGGAAAGAGTAGCCCTCTCAAACCCAAAGCTCACTCCACAGGGATCTGAAGATGCTCTTCTCCTTAGGAAAGTTATCATAGGCTTAGTGAGTCCCTGAAACTCAGTGACTCTTGAGAGAAAGTAATTAAGATGGGGAATGTAGAGTAAAATGTATACTATTTTTATGACTACTTTGAAAAATAGTAAGCCTGTTGTTAGATATAGACAGAAGCAATTCAAATATTTTTCCATCATGTATATTCATACCCCCATAAGCCACAACTTAACACTATTATTAATTAGCCTCTGAGCTTAACACTATTATGTGGGACAGGCCCAATGTACATGTAATGGTAATCTGATTGTGTGTGTGTGTGTGTGTGTGTGGGAGGGGTGTGTGTGTGTGTTATTGAGAGGAAGAAACATAATGAGACAGACTCCCACATGCAACCTGACTGGGATCTACCTGGCAACTCCCATCTGGGGACAATGCTCAAATCAATTGAGCTATTTTAAGTGCCTGAAGCCAACGGGCACAGTCCAACCTAGCAATCCTCAGTGCCCAGGGCCAATGCTCAAACCAATCAAGCCACTGGCTGTAGGAGAAAAAGAGGGAGAGAAGGGGGCAAGAAGAAAATGGTCTCTTCTCTGTGCCCTTACCAAGAATCGAACCTGAGTTGTCCATATGCCAGGTTGACACTCTATCCACTGAGCCAACTGACCAGGGCCAATCTGATTGTGTTTTATCAGGCTCTCATAATAAGTGTCAGCTACATTTCAAGGCATGTGATTTTACCAAAACATTCAATAAGCTTAGTTTTATAACAACTATGCTTCATTCTAGTCATGAACTAGACAAATAGCCCCCTTTGAATCTTTACAGCTATATCTACACAAGTGAAATTCAGCAATTAACCTGTTAATTTTATCTAATTATTCCACAAGTATACAAACATATCAGATTAAATATTAAAATATTTAATTTACCTAAAGTATAAACTTTAAATCTAAGATTGTTAGCTGCCACTTTATTTTACTTTATAAAAACATAATATTCCCTAAGTCATTACAAAATGACATTGTACATTAGATATTAACATAGAAGAGAATATAAAACAATCTCCTAAGAGCATTAATGGCTATTTTTATTAGAAAATGAACAAAGTCTCCATCAGTGCCTACCCATCTGTAAGACACTATTGGGTACCAACAGAAAACAAAAAGATCTAACTATCCAAAAGGTCTGGAAAAGACAGAGAACAGACTCCTTAATACCAACAGTGTATGGAGGTAAGAAAGGAGAAGCTCTCCATTCAAAGTCCCCAAGACCCTCTGCAAGTCCCGGACAATGCACCAGCATGGAATGTGATGAATAAGCTTCATTGATAATGGTGACTACGTCACGGCTGGCTGAACATTCCGTCCACAAACAGAAGGCTTCTTGTATTTGCTCGATTCAACCATAGGAAAGTTTTAGCAAAAAGACTGTTATATTCAAATGGAAATCAGTACTTTCCAGCAAGAATGGACAATTAGCAATTCCCTAAACTGGCACTAAGAGGAAGAGCAGGGAAATGAACCAGAAATGATCACAAACAACCTATATTCCAAAATGTGAAATAAATAATAAAGAGTGCTATTGTTAGCATTTTGAAAAAGTCATATAGCATACATAAATCGAGATGTTGTGGGTCTTCCAGTTATCAACTCCGACTGGTAGATTTCAGCCAATAATCCCCCCCTTTAGTAAACCTCTTCTTACACATAAGTGTAGACCATAGTCTAAGATTCCACACACAGTTAATTTAGATTGTTCAAAAAAAATTAGTACAAAAGTACAAAGCCTATTTCAATATCATTTGAATCTACTTTTAGGCCTGTTTTCACCAGATTACCAAATTCCAGCTAATACCTCTCTAAGACTCCCAGAACAAATAGTCACCATGCTTACTCCCATTTCCAAGCACACACACAATTTTGGCCTAGCTGACCTACAGATCTGGCTTTCTGAGTCTGGACCTCAGTGGCTCTAACAGGTCTGTAGGTCTGCAGGCTCTCAAGTAAGTTACAAAGATTCTATGACCATCTTGAGATTGAAGAAAATGTTAAGGGAAAAAACATGATTTAAGAAATTGTTCCAGACTTAAGCAATGATTTCTTAGATATAATATCAAAAGGATGTGACAAAAATATTGATAAACTTGATCAGAATTAAAATGTTTAGGCTTCAAATGACACTATCAAGAAAGTGAAAAGACAACCAATAGAATGAGAGAAAATATTTGTAAACCATATGTCTGAGAAGGGAGTTATATCTAGCATCTACCAAGAAATCTTTAAATTTAATAATAAAAAGACAAATAACCCAATTAAAAAATGGACAAAGGGTGTGAATAAGATTTCTCCAAAGAAAACATACAAATGGTCAATAAGCATACATTGCAAAATGCAAAACCACAATGAGATGCCACTTCAAACCCACTGGAATGGCTATAATAAAGAAACACCATAAGTGTTGGTCAGGATGTAGAGATATTGGAACCCTCACACACTGCTAGGGAAAATGTAAAATGGTGCAACCATTTGGGAAAATAGTCTGCAGTTAAACAGAGAGTTACCACAAGACCCAGCAATTTCACTCCTGGGTATCCAAGAAAAATGAAAACATATCAACACAAAACTTGTACATACATATTCATAGAAGTATTCGTGATAACCAAAGAGTGGAAACAACCCAAATGTCCATCAACTGATGAATGGATAAAAAGAAATTTGTCTACCCATACATGTAGTATCATTCAGCAATTAGGAGTACATGTTAAAACATAGATAAACCTCAAAAACACCATGCTAAGTGAAAGATGCCAGTCACAAAAGAGCCCACAATGTATATAATTCCATTGATATGACATGTCCAGAACAGTCAACTCCATATGAACAGAAAGCATGTTAATCAGGGACAGAAGGGAGTGGGAGAGAACAGGGAGTGACTGCTAATGGATACAAGTTTTCTTTCTGGATGATGAAAATATTCTAAAATTAGCTTATGGTGATGGCTGTACAAATCTGTAAATACACTAAAAATTATCAAACTGTGTATTTTAAATAGATAAATATTATAGTGTGTAAATTATATCTCAATAAAACTTGTTTAAAATTGTGTCAAACTGCCAACCTTTATGAATTCCTAAAAGGCATCTGTAAGCTTACCTGATAACAGCCAGGGTCAGCATATTTGAAGTAATCATACTCATATCAACCTATATCCCAAGCACTTGGTCTAAAATTGGACTGCCTCTGGGGCCACCAAAGAACCAAATATATACATTCCAAACACTGAGTTTCTTTCTTTCTTTTTTTTTTCCTTTTTTGTGACAGAGGCAGAGAGAGACAGACAGAGAAAGGGACAGATAGGGACAGACAGACAGGAAGGGAGAGATATGAGAAGCATCAATTCTTCGTTGTGGCACCTTAGTTGTTCATTGTTTGCTTTCTCATATGTGCCTTGACCAGGGGGACTACAGTAGACCAAGAGACCCCTTGCTCAAGCCAGTGACCTTGAGTTCAAGCTGGTGAGCCTTGCTCAAACCAAATGAGCTTGCGCTCAAGCTGGTGACCTCAAGGTTTCAAACCTGGGTCCTCCACCTCCCAGTCTGACACTCTATCCACTGCACCACTGCCTGATCAGGCAGCACTTTGAGTTTCTAAGAATTACTAAAACCTAGCAGTTCTGGCTGCCAATTTTGTTTCCATTTACTGCAACAAACATTGACTGAATCCGCCACAGGCCAATGACTACATTTAGACTACAAGGACACAAACTGGTGCAGCAACTATGGTTAACACTATGGAGGTTCCTTAAAAGATTTAAAATAGAACTATTTTATAACCCAGCTTCTGAATATTGTCTGAAGAAATATAAAACACTAATTCAAAAAGATAGGTGCACCCTTATGTTGAATGCAGCATTATTTACAATAGCCAAGATATGGAAGCAACTTAAGTGTCCACCAATAGAGGACTGGGTAAAGATGATATAGTACATACACACTATAGAATGTTATTCAGCCATAAAAAAAGAAATGATATCTTGCCATCTGCAACAACATGTATGGACTTAATGGGTATTATACTAAATGAAATAAGTCAGAGAGAGAAAGACAAATACCACATGATTTCCCTTATACATAGAATATAAACAACAAAATAAACAGACCAACAAAACAGACTCATATATACAGAGACCTGGTGATGGCCAGATGGGAGGGTAGTTCAGGGGTTGGATGAAAAAGGTGAAGGGATTAAGAAGCACAGAATCAAAGTTACAAAACAGTCATGGGGATGTAAAGCACAGCATAGGGAATATAGTCAAAAATATTATAAGAACTATGTATGGTGCCAGGTGGATACTAGACTTACCGGAGAGATTACTTTGTAAATTATATAAATGTCCAACCACTGTGCTGTACACCTGAAACTAATATAAAATAATACTGAACGTCAACTTTAATGGAAAAATAAAACTTTTTAAGAATATAAAGACAAAAGTTATAGTGTCCCAATTCCTGCTAAGTCTAAGACAAACATGCATATACATGATTCAAGGTCAGTGCTCTACGTACAAATGACAGACAAGTATGGGGGCAGAGAAATAGCGCAAATTAATTTTTTCTGAAGCTGGATGACCCACAAAAGTTTCATAAGAACGATGACTCCTGACCTGGGCTTTAAAAAGGTTTGGTAGAGGGGAACGGTGTGGAAAAGGGGAGGGAGGAAGAAAAGGAAACAAAAGCTAAGGCATGAAAAGACATACATAAATAGCAAAGAGGCTTCGGAGCTGAAAGAGATTTTTTTTTTTTTTTTTTTTTGTATTTTTCTGAAGCTAGAAACGGGGAGAGATAGTCAGACAGACTCCCGCATGCACCCGACCGGGATCCACCCGGCACGCCCACCAGGGGGCGACGCTCCGCCCACCAGGGGGCGATGCTCTGCCCCTCCCGGGTGTCACTTTGTTGCGACCAGAGCCACTCCAGCACCTGGGGCAGAGGCCAAGGAGCCATCCCCAGCGCCCGGGCCATCTTTGCTCCAATGGAGCCTCACTGCGGGAGGGGAAGAGAGAGACAGAAAGGAAGGAGAGGGGGAGGGGCGGAGAAGCAGATGGGCGCTTCTCCTGTGTGCCCTGGCCGGGAATCAAACCCGGGACTTCTGCATGTCAGGCTGACGCTCTACCACTGAGCCAACCGGCCAGGGCCTGAAAGAGATTTGGGAACAAAAAGGATGAGACAAGAATATGAGAAGATAAGTTTGGAGAATTCATCCAGATCGTGTAAGGTCTTGCGGATATGCTACAAATTTTAAGCCTTACCCTAAAGGCAACAGCGAACCACTGAAGGGATTCAAGTGGGTGAATGAAATTATCCCATTTACTTTAGAAATATCATCCCAACAATTGTTTGTAGGATGAAGATTCACTAGGGTAAGGGTTCTCCAGCTTTTATTTACCTGTGTAATTATTTTGTGTGCTCTCAAATGAAATTTTACACAGAACCCCAAGATAAGGAAAAGCAAAGCTGTTCTGATTGAAGCAGTGGTGGAGGGCCTGGTGCCCTGTCCAGACGATGCAACTCTTGCCCCCACCATGGAAGAGCCCTCTGTGCTCTGCAGAAGATGGTGTGAGAAACTCTGGACTAAAAAGAGGTGATAATGGAAGACTAGAGATATTTCCCCATGTATAAGACGCTCCCATGTATAAGACACACCTTAATTTGGGGGCTTGAAATTTGAAAAAAAAATTTATTACATCAAGTTATTGAACTCAGGTTTTATTCATCATAAACTTCATACAATTCCTCATCACTGTCGAAACTCCCATCCACTACCTTGTACTCATCTGTGTCTCATGAGGAATCACTGTCTTAAACAATGTGTACAAAAACAAGCACAAAAAAGTAGGAAATGTAAGTAGGAAATCTACAACCACTGTATAAGATGCACCCAGATTTTAGACCCCAAATTTTTCGGGGAAAGATGCATCTTAAACATGGGGAAATATGGTAATTACAAAGCTAGTGCAATAATCCAGGGGAAAAATAATCAGTGCCTAAAATAAGCATAAATGACCAAGAAAGAGGAGAAAAAGGGTCCAGAAAGTTCTAAAGAGCTACACAATTATCAGGCCTTCATGACTGACTAGACATAGAAAGTGAGGAAGAAGAAAGAATTAAGCATAACTTCTAGGTTTCTGGCCTAGTGAAGAGAAATTGACACTGATAAAAGCAAATATACAAGGGAAACTTGATTTTCCTAAAAATAGTCCTGCCTACCACGTCCTAAACCTGTCCCCAGTGCTGGGTTTTGTCATCTCAGTATATGGCACTGATGCTGATGATTGAGCCAGAAACCTGGGAGTCGTCTCTGCCATCTGCCCTCCCAGCCTGCACATTCAGTCCATTACCAAGTGCCGCTGATCCTAATTCCAAAACCTGTTTCACCTGTCCCCCACTTCACTCTATCACCACCACTACTGCTCTACTTTATGCCACAACATCTCATTCCTTGATTTTTCCAACAGCCTCTTAATTAACCCTTGCCACCATCCTGACTCACTCCAATCCATTCTGTAAACAAGGATGATCTTTCTAAAATATAAAACCCTCAATGGATTCCCATTGCACTTAATGTTTAAAGACAGAAAAGATGTCCTGTTTTATTCACCCTGGGACATTCAGTGCCTAAGGTCTAGCACACGGAATGAATGAAAGAGAGACGATCAGGTCAGAGACAAGACATTGAGTTCAGCCACAAGCCTGCTGGGGCTGAGGTGTCTATGGGACGTCCAAGGAGTTACCCTGCTGGCAACCGGCAACATGGGGACCCCAACTGGCATTTGGCTTCACTATTTCAGGACTAACATAAGTAGAGTTATGTATGGTAAACAGGCCTAAGACTATTTTAGATAATCATGAACTAAGTTAATAAAGCTTGAAGCAAGCTCAGCTTCTTAGAAAAGATTAAAGTGTCTCTCTAATCTGAAATTCTGCGGCTCTGGGTCAAGTCTAGGTTAGCATTTCAAGGACAATAGAAACTACTGATTCAGCACTGGATTTGTGGTGGGATCTTAACAAGTAGCAATTTGGTAGCAAAGCCTATGATTGCACCACTTCTTCAAACTGTTTTTGCAACACCTCTACTCTCTGATGTCCTCACCAATTCCCAAATGACTTCTCCACTAGTTAATCATAAATCACTCCTGATTCTCAGACAGTACATCTGGGGTGGTGCCTGGAAGTCTGTGTTCTGACAATTATACCAGGCAATTTCTCAGTCTGGGGATGCCACTAAGATAACAGTTTAGGGAACAGATGCAAAAGTTATCTTCCTTCCTCTCTCCTACTGACCCCAGAAAGCTGCCTTAGGATGTGTCTGCCATAAGGATTTTCAGACAATAATAATTAAGTAGTACTTAATTATTAACTGTGGCTTCCCATGATACTGTGCAAGGCATTCAATATAATATACTGTACGTGAAAAATACTAAGAGCTGTCAGAGAGTTTCTAAGAAGTAACAATTACTTTTCCAAATGCAGTTGTACGAGACACTGATTATAATCTCCAATATTCCTTTTCCTCCTTAATTTTCTCCAATCTCAGTATTTCTTTATTTTCATTTTATTTAGAAAATTAAATTTGACAGGGTGACATTGATCAATAAGAGTACATGGGTTTTAGGTAAACATTTCTATAGTATTTGAACTGTTGATTATGTTGTATACCCATCACCCAAAGTCAAGTCATTTTCCATCATGGTATATTTGTCCCTCTTTACATCCTTAATTACTGTATATAAACCCTTCAAGTTCAATAAAATAGTGATGGCATCTATCTATATTTCAATTTTTAAAATGACATAGAAAATAATTATTTAAATATTTTAACTTTTAAAACAATATTTTGAGAACCTCTGTGCACTTATCCAGAGAGCACAGCCAGCTTAAGACCCAGTCAGTTGGGGGGTTTTTTGTTTTTTGTTTTTTTTTACAGAGACAGAGAGAGAGTCACAGAGAGGGATAGATAGGGACAGACAGACAGGAATGGAGAGAGATGAGAAGCATCAATTATCAGTTTTTCGTTGCGACACCTTAGTTGTTCATTGATTGCTTTCTCATATGTGCCTTGACCGGGGGCCTCAGCAGACCGAGTAACTCCTTGCTGGAGCCAGCGACCTTGGGTCCAAGCTGGTGAGCCTTGCTCAAACCAGATGAGCCAGCGCTCAAGCTGGTGACCTCGGGGTCTCGAACCTGGGTCCTTCCACATCCCAGTCTGACACTCTATCCACTGCGCCACTGCCTGGTCAGGCCCAGTCAGTTGGTTTTTTATTCAGGAAGTCACAGGCAACAGTCTGGTGACTTTGACAGTACTCAAGTTTTAAACAGATTTATGTTTGGTTTTATATCACTTATTTTATATCTATAAAGAACCACTGGTTAAATAGAGAAAACGTAAGACTTGTTGAAATATAAAACAATAAAGAACACTACCATTAAATGCTGTAAATTCAACTCAAAATGATTTTTATAAGCACTGTATTACAGATATCTGATCACATTTCTTACATCTTACAACAAAATGTCTCCAATACTTCAAAATCCAATGGAAAAAAATATGACAAATATAACATCAAAACTGGCTTCTCATTTACAGGGAATTAAGATTGCCCCCATAATGAGTTATTTTCTGGAAAAGCATTTACAAATATAAGTTTAAAGTTTTTATTTATTATTATATTTTAAGAGAAAGCCCCAAATAATTTTTTAAGTAAGGCAAAATACCAGACTTTCAATCACTGAGTGACAAAGTAAGGAATTTTTCTTTTTGTTGTCTAAACATAACCTTAATTTCAATCTACATTCCTTTCCAAAACCATGTCATTTTCAAATGTGCTCTATTAAAATGATTAAATTACAGTAAGCTAATCAGCCTTGTTACATACACAAAATGATGTATGGATACAGTTATTCATTTTAGCATTGGTTATAATAGTAAAATATTGGAAATCATTTGAGGATCCATCAATAGGGGGACAAATTATGGTACAACAACACAACAAAGCATTATGGGACACAGAAAAAAAAGAGAAAACATACAGGCATAGTGTGCCACTATTTGTGTAGGAAATGGAAATGGGTCATAAATGTATTTGATTGTATATGTTTAAAATAATCCTAGAATGATACTTCTAAAAAAAATTAACATAGGTTGCATATGAAGAAGACAAATTGGAGGAGTGAAGCCAAAGAAAAAACAACTTGCCAGTAAATATTCTTTTATATTATTTGAAATTTGAGCTATGTGAATATATAACCTATTCAAAAAAATGGTTAAAATAAATGACATTTTCCAAAAGAAAACCATGTATAAAATCACTTTTAAAGGAGTAAATACTTTCAAAAATGTAGCACTCAATAACCAGGTTTATTCTAATTACATAGGTAAAACCATTTTGTAAAGAAACTATCGCAATTATGTCTGTTATCTTAAAACTGCTCCACACATGCCCCTTGAATCATGTGAAGCACAGCAATGTTTGAGTTCATTTCATCTCAGTCTCCCTCTATGTCCCATCAGTGATTGAAATACCAACTACAGTGGGTTCCTTCATGACCTCAGGGCTATAAGGAAAAGCAGCACAAATATAAATTCCTTGACAAATTCCTATAAGAAGTGACTAAGGAAGAATGTTTGAAAAACTATTCAGTCTTTCTAATTACACTGTACATCACTTGCTAAATAAAAAAGTTAAAATGTCTCTTCATGAATAATGCTGCATTATATCACATATTAAATACAAACTTTATAATAGAGTACTTAACAGTAGACTATCCACTGAATCTCAATTTTATTTGAATCAGATTTTCTTTTCGAGTTCCGAGGTGAAGTGACAGAAAACCTTCTAAAAATTAATTTTTAGGGAGGTGCTAAAGAAATAGGGTCTTGGGTCACAAAAAGGTGAGCACAAAGCAAGTGAGCAACTACACCCAATGACAAGTGACACCCAGAGCTACTGGGAAACTAAAATCACAAATCTGAAAATGTAAAACAAAATGAACCAAAAAGGCTGGCTTTTCGATTCAACATCCAACCTCAAGTAGCTATTCCTACTGTTCATCTCTCACTCAGTTCCTAGCAGACCGACCTCCACGGTTTTTCTGAAGAGTTGCCTTTCTTTATTTTATTTTATTTTTGTATTTTTCTGAAGTTGGAAACGGGGAGGCAGTCAGACAGACTCCCGCATGTGCCCAACCGGGATCCACCCGGCACACCCACCAGGGGGCAATGCTCTGCCCATCTGGGGTGTTGCTCTGTTGCAACCAGAGCCATTCCAGCACCTGAGGCAGAGGCCACAGAGCCATCCCCAGCGCCCAGGCCAACTTTGCTCCAATGGAGCCTCGGCTGCGGGAAGGGAAGAGAGAGACAGAGAGGAAGGAGGGGGTAGGGCTGGAGAAGCAGATGGGAGCTTCTCCTGTGTGCCCTGGCCGGGAATCAAACCTGGGACTCCTGCACGCCAGGCCGATGCTCTACCACTGAGCCAACTGGCCAAGGCTGCCTTTCTTAAATTCCTCCCATCTACCCTTCCAACTCTTAGCAAACACCTCATCTCTCATTGCAACTAGAAAAAAGTGCAGGGACTCTCTCCGCACCCTGCCACAGCATCCATCCTCCCCATCCATTCACTTGTCTCCCCATCCTACAGGAAGCAGGACTCCTTCTGCACCTTAAATCCCCTCTCAACCTTTCACCAACATCTTGTTTGCACCATCATCCAACCAAATCACATTTCAAGAGCTTCTTTTTATTTGGCCCCTTCCTTCGTGCCTTCAAAAAAAGCAAAGATCTTTTGTTATTTTGAAATTTTCCTCCTCTAACTATTGTTGTATTTCTCTCCTTTTTCTGGTCAAGCTGACTAAATACATACCTAATCCACATGCACTACCTCACGTCCTCCTTCCTCCTTCAGCAAAGGTATGCTTCAGGTTCATATCCTCTACTGATCACAATTCCTTTATGTCCCCCTAATCATTGAATCAAACGTGAAAGGGACCTTTCAAGCTTATCTATTCCATTTAGCTTGTTATATAGATAAGGAAGCTGAAACCTGTGAGAGAGTAATTTGACCAACATTATACAGTGAATCAGTGTGGCCTGGAATTATTGACAACCTTCCATCCTGAATACACATGTATTGGTTTAAAAAAGAAAAAAAAAAACTAAAGTAAGCAAGACAAACCCTACCAGGATTATTTCAAGTATCCCCAAAACAAAGTGGAAGAGGCACATTTATAATCTGAAATGAAGGTCAACACAAATATAGCAACAGGTAATCCGAAGCGCATTTCAGTTGGCTTTGGAATATGGCCTTGCACTTTATGAATTCTTAAATAACTAAACCAAATAATTAAGTTGCACGATTTTCCTCTTCTTTTCCTCTAACTGCCCTCAAACTTGCACTTGTCTGCAGTACACAAATAAGCATCAAGGACTGTCCAGGAGGAGAAATCAGTTAACAGTGCTGAATGCTAACAGTGCACTTATCTTCCCGCAGACCTCTTTTTGTACATTTCTGGTCATTCTAAATAAGTATCTAAAGTTTTCTTAAATTAGGATTTAACCTCCTTTACAAACAAACCTGCCCATCTGAGCATGATGAAGAGTGTGTATTCCTTAATCTGCTTGTAATCCACATGTGTTCTGTCTCTTAGACTGTATGTAAATTCTACAGGCCAACTATCAGTCTTAGAGTAAAATATTTGAAATTCTACTGATGAAGCTTTCTCCCCATCTAACACCATCTTCCGTAACACCCTTCAAATACCCATATAATTATAAAAATTAATAATAATCTGAGGACTTTAAACAAAGAATCAATACATATTAACAGATAAAAAGATTATTTTGTTTACACTCTTGGCCTCTCTAGGAATTTCCATTCTCAAATAATTAGGAGGTTTCATAGACTTTTTTGCATCACTTTTTACTACTTTGTCACACTATTTTCAGCTACTCCACAAACTGAGGGAAGAAGCAAGATACTATAGTATAAGAAACCTAATATCTACCTTGAAATATACAATACCTAGATTTCAAATTACCCAGGCAATTTAAAAAGTAAAATAATGTTTTACTGGCTAGAAAAGATGAGATACTATTTTGTTATAATTCTGATTATTAACTTAGTAAAATCAATAAGCAGGATAAGTAGAAGAGGAGGAAAAGGAGGAGGAAGAGAAGGAAGAGGAGGAAGAAGAGAAAAAAGAGGAGGAGGAAGAGAAGGAAGAGGAGGAAGAAAAGCAGGAAGAGGAAGAAGAGGAGGAGAAAAAGGAAGAGGGGGAAGAGGAGGAAAAGAAGTGAGCAAGCAAGGGGAAAGAAAAGATGAAGGAATAACACAGGGACAGTGGAGGCCGTTATAATGAGAAGAGCCATCCCCTAGGCTGCCCTCTGGACCTTGGCTCTATCAGCTGGTATTCCCTTCTGCATTAGACTTCTGTTTCAGAGTTAGGGGACAGCCCTGCATGGAGCACAGCATATACCCAAGAGCAGAACTTCCTCTGGCAAAGTAGTATGCATGAGGTCAGGGATTCACCAGGGGTTCCCCAGCAGCCTTGTCTAAAAGGAAGAGAGAAGATAAACACAACAGGAAAGGGAAAGGCAAGAAAGATGGGACCCATTCCTGTGTTAGCAACTGGCACGAGCTTCTCTTCATACCTCGATTCTCAAGCCTGGTAACCAAGAAACAAACCATCTGATTACCTTAAATATAATTTTTAAGTCATGGGATCATACTAGTTAGAAAAGACTAAGAATTCATTTTATCAGACTTCCCTACTTAGAACTTAAGTAGGTACTTAGTAAAAGAAATCATTGCAAGGTCTACTCCTGGTATGAAAGAGTAAGCTTCCAACAAATTAATCTTTCTCAAAATAAAAACTATAAACCCTGAACAACATATAGAAACAATTACCTGAGGGCTCTGGCAAATGAACAAAAGTTGACATCTTTTGAAGGGAAATCCAGATTTTGAAGAAGTGACCAGGGGTGAGTTTTAAGTTTGTGGCAGTGCCCTGAGAACAGCCATCATAGTGGTGCTGGACACCTAAACTCCCATTAATAAACCCATCTTCTTAATTACAGAAAAAATCAGGGAAAGGGGCAAAGGGATGCCAAGCTACCAGACAGTGAGGAATAACCCTGGATAGAAGACACCAAGACAAGGAGAACATGAAATTTTATATGAAAACTCTTCCCAAGTCTTTGGAAGACCCTTAAAGCATGCATGCATGAAACCGACAAGTGAGTGTAATCTGTAACATGAGGTATCACCCACCATGGCCACAGCATGTGGAGATGAAAATTCCAATAGAAAT
The DNA here is from genome assembly GCF_036850995.1 of Saccopteryx leptura. Lineage (NCBI taxonomy): Eukaryota > Metazoa > Chordata > Mammalia > Chiroptera > Emballonuridae > Saccopteryx > Saccopteryx leptura. The sequence goes on from NC_089510.1 coordinate 48,406,790, forward strand.
ATTCACTGTCTTGCTGGTAGAAAAAAAGAATGTTCCAATGAAACAAAGGCCACCAGATAGTGAGAGAGAAACCCCACAAAAAAAGAAAGGCAGAGAAACCAAAATTTTTGTAAATGCTGCACAAGTTTCTGACTGACCCCTGAACCACAAATGCACAGGACAGACCTAAGACAGCCTGAGATCTGAGCTCCCACTGCTACAGGCACACCAGGTAAAACACCTGCCTAAAAGGAAAACACATCAGCATATTCAGGTTGAGATAATGGAAACAATCTCCACAACATAACATTCAAAATGTCAAGAATATAATCTAAAATTACTCCACACAAACAAAGGCTAAGAAAATTTTATCCCATTCTTAAAGAAAAAGGCAACTGACAGATGCTAACTTCAATATCAAGCAGATCCTAAAATGATCAGACAAGAATTTTAAATTAGCTGTAATAATTACATTCAACAAAGAAAAAAGTACACTTGTAATAAATGAAAACATAGAAACATCTCAGTAAAAAAATAGGAAAAAATATGAAATTTTAAAATTCACTGGGTAAGCTTAAAAGCAGAATGGGTGAAGGAGGAAATTATTCAAACTGAAGAAGAAAGAAAGGCATGTGTGTGCCAATTTCAAAATGTTAGCACACAGTAATTACTATATTCCAAGAAAGAGGAGAATAAATAAGGCAAGGAAAAATATTTGAAGATAAATGACAACAAACTCCCAAAATATGGTGAATGGCATAAATTTACAGATTTTTAAAACTCAGCAAAACCCAAACAAGATAAATTTGAAAAAAAAACTGCACCCTGGAATGTCAGAGTCATAATGTTTTTAAAAAACCAAGAGAAAAATCTTAAAAGCAGTCAGAGAAAATGAAACATATACACAGGAGAAATAATTCCAATGACTACAGACTTCTTATCCAAAGCCACAGAAGCCAGAAGACAGCTGACTAACATCTTTAAGGAAATGAAAGAAAAAAAAAAACTGTCAACCTAGAAATACTATATTCAACAAAAATATCTTTGAAGGATGAAAGAGAAAAAAAGATATTTCCAGAAAAAGAAACATAAGAAAATTTGTCAAGAGAAGACCTGCACAATACGACTTGCTAAATGATGCCAGAGGAAACTGAATCTTCATGAATGAATGAAATGCACCAGAAATAGTTATTATCTAGGTAAAAATAAAATATCTTTCTCTTAACTTCTTTAGAACAAATACGACCATTTCATACATAAATTGTCTTTTAGATTTATATTATATACACATACAAGATGTATATATTATATACACAACAATCACATAAAGGACAGTGGGACTATAGTAAACAGACTTCTATGCTTGCCAGATTTCTATTATTTTGTGTGAAATGGTACAATATTAAACCTAATTACACCATGAGCCATTAAAGGTACATATTACAATCTCTTGAGCAATCATCAAACAATAATAATAATGTAAGGAGAAATGACTTACAGGTCAACAGATAATTAACAGAATATATTAAAAACTTAGACTCACCTACATACTGTGTACAAGAGGTGTGTGTTACATATAAAGACGCAGATAAACTGAAAATAAATAGATGGGTCAACATAGACCATGCAAATGGGAACTATAAGAAGTCTGAAAGAGTTATAATAAAATCATATTAATAAAATCAAAGACAAAGAGCAAAACCAAATATAGAGTGGAACAAGTCATAATGATAAAAGGGTTAACTCATCTGGAAGACATGGCAATCAAAAACGTGTATTACCCTAATAACAGACACTTCAAAGCACCTGACCCAAAAATTGACAAACTAAATGAAGACAAAACAATCACAGAAGATGTTAACAGCCCTCTCTCAGCAACTGATGAACACTGGACCAAAATAATTAATTAATTAATTAATAATAAAAGGACCAGAACAGCATTATCACCTTGGCCTCCAATAACTGCAGAATATGAATTATTTTTAAGTGTACTTGGTAAATTCACCAAGAGAGAATGTATTTTCCAATAAAGCAAGTTCCAATCAATTTAAAAGAAATGACACCACATAAAGTATGTTCTCTGACTAAAAAGGAATTAAGTTTGAAATCAATAATAATATATCTAAGAAAACTCCCAAGTGATTAAAATTAAATACACTTCTAAGGAACCACATGGATCAAAGTAGAAATCACAATGGAGATTAGAAAACATTTTGAACTGAATTCGAATGAAAAAATACAATATATCAAAATGTGGGCATGCAAAAAAATATATATTTAGCCAGAAATTTGTATTTGTACATACTTATTTTGGGGGGGGAAAGTCTGAAATCAATGACTTAAGTTTTCACTGAAAGTATCTAGGAAAAATAAATACAAATTAAATAGAGGAAAAAATAATAAAGCGGTAATTCAATGGGAAAAAGAATGTCTTTTTAAAAAAATACCTGGATATCTTTATTTTAAAAAAGGAACATTTACCCTTAGCTCACAACATATACAAAAACTATGTAATTCAAAATGAATAATACAATTAAAAGTGAAAGCTAAACCTGTAAATCTCCTAGATGAAAACACAGAAAAAAATATCTGCAACTTTTGGATAAGCATAGTTTCTTAGCTAGAATAAAGCACAAACTATAAAAGAAAAGAAAAACATAGAGTAGACTTTACAAAATTGAAAACCTCAAACATCTGCTCTTCAAAAAACACCATTAATAAAGTGAAAAGGCAACACACAGAAAATATTCACAATATATAAGCTGATGAAGAAATGGTATCCCTAATATAGAAATAATTCTTAACTCAATAATAAGACAAACAACCCATTTTTTTTTACATGGGCAAAATTGTAAAACACTTCACCAAAGAAATTACATGACTAGCCACTAAGCACACACAGAGATGCTCAACATTACTAGTCCATCAGAGAAATGCAAACTAAAACCATGAGAAATCACTACATACACATTAGAATGGCTAACACTTTAAAAAGATTGGCCATAACAAGTTTTGACAATGAGGTAAAACAACTAAAAATCTAACACAATGGTAATGGAGGTTAAAAAAAGTGACACAACTATTTTGGAAAAACAGTTTGGCAGTTTCTTAGAAAGTTAAGGCCCTGGACGGTTGGCTTAGCAATAAAGACTCAGCCCAGTGTATGAAAATCCCAGGTTCATTTCCCAGTCAGGACACACAGGAAAAGCAACCATCTACTTCTCCCCCTACACACTCCCTCCCTCCTTCTCTTCCTGCAGCCATGGCTTGAATGGCTCAAGCAAGTTGGCCCTGAGCAAGCAAGTTGGCCCTGAGCCCTGAGGATGGCTCTGTGGTCTCGCCTCAGGCACTAAAATAGCTTGGTTGCCAAGCAATAGAGCAGTGGCCCCAGATGGGCAGAGCATCACCCTATAGAAGGCGTGCCAGGTGGATCCCAGTCGGGGTGCATGTGGGAGTCTGTCTTTCTGCCCCCACACCTCTCACTTAATTAAAAAAAAAAAAGGTAAATTGAACACCAACCATTCTACTCATACCTATTTACCTACCCCTAAAAAATGAAAATGTATTCACATAAAGACTCATACAACAATAGTCCCAACGCTGGACACAACTCAAGTTTTCCTCAATAGAGGAGGAGAAAAACAAGTTGCAATATATCCACACAAAGGGGTTCCATTCTGCAATAAAAAGCAACAGACTACTGATACATGCAGCAAAATGATTAAATTTCAGAAACATTACACTGAGTAAAAGAAGCTAGGCAGAAAGAGAACATATGGTATGATTCCATTTACAAAAATTTTATGAAATGCAGATTAACACACAGTAGCAGCAGGCAGCTCAGTGGCGGCCTGAGCCTGGGGGCGGAGGGAGGTCTGGATGCAAAATGAGACAGGTAATCTTTAGGCTGCGGTGGAAATGTTCCGTGTCCTGACTGTACTGGTGGATTCATGGCTATATACAACTGTCATCTAACTGGACACATTAAATGGATGCAGGTTTTTATACTTCAATTGTACCTCATCAAAGTGGGTTTTTAAACAATCATCAGCACCCACCAAATGGTCCCTTTTTCTGTGGAATATCTGCTATTCTAGCCATAGGCAATTCATCATCTTACCATCTTCCAAAAAAATCACAGTATCAGTAAAAGCTTTAACCATATCAACTAAACTAAAAAATAAATGTTTTATATCCATATCAAGATTACCCTAAATAAATGCAACATTAATTTTGAAAAACTATTTCCCATAAAGGCTAGGAGGAAAACTGTTAGTTTAAAAGGGCTGCTAACTTAGCTCAATGTATTTTTACTGGGGAGTCTGGGGGAAGAGGAGAGAGAGGAGATCCTTCCAGGAAGTGCAAGATGCAATTTAATCAGACTCTCTGAAAAGAGTCCTGAGGCCAAGAGAGCATCAGAGATTCCTGGGGCCCTCTGAGCAATGTGGAGAAACTGTCAAACCACCAGTGGTTAATCTCTCGAGACAAATTCAGGAGAGGAGAAACTGAAAAAGGACTGCCATTTCCAGAATATTCATTGTAACTTTTCCCAAACCATTCATGAAATTCCCAAATAAGTGCTCCACTGTGGGTTTACATGCTTTATTTAACATACTCAAAATTTATAACCCCCCTCAAAAAGAAGCTGTTTGTTTTAGTTTGTGCTCAGATGAGTCCTGTTGAACTAAAATTGAACAACTTCTGTTACCATGCTATCCAGATTTCTAAGGTGTGGCCTGGTCGCCAACACTAGAGCTAGAAAACAGACGCCAATGGCTAGATTTCAACCTCAATGCAACACTGATTATCTTTTAACTATTCACATATATCCCTATATTAATGAAACTCCACAAATTTACCATTACCTTCTAACATTCCCCTTACTCTGAGAAGAAAACATTCTCTTTCCAAGTCTTCTTCACTTTCTTTGGTGCGGGTGGTAGGGTAGGGTGGGAGCTGAAGCAGCAATTATGCTTAGTTTTTAAAAAACTAATTGAGACTGTGTCTCTTCTCTTGGACTTACACTTAATTCATCAACATTTATGAGGAATCTCACATGATCTTGAACTAGCACAACAGCCCCTTAACTGAGCTCCCTGCTTCTTCTTGGTCCACTTCCTCCACACTGCTGCTAACGTCAGACTGCTAAAAGAGCAAAGATGAGCAAGTTACCCCTCTTTAACACCCTTGGAAGGCTTCTCACTGCTCACCAGATAAAGTCCAGATGCCTGGTGCTTGCCTATCCTTCTGGCCCCATCGCCAGCCTCTGGTCCTCTTGAACCCTGCCCTCCAGTCATGCAGAACTACTACTTGTAGCTCCAAGACAAGTTTATGGCTCTGTAACTGCTTATCTACTCTCTTCGCCCAGAAAGGCTAGCTCTCTCCTGCCCTCTCCTTTCCCCATGATCCTCCTGCTTCCTGAACTCCCACTCTTCCCCTAAGATGAAGCGTCCAGACGCTCTGCCCTCACACTGTGCAAACTTGATCATTCCACTTCCTTCAGTGATGGATTTACAAGCGGTTTTCTGCTTTCCCTCCAGTGGCTTTGGAATAAAGATGGTTCTACCAACATGTTCATTTACATAAAATGTGATTACCCACACAACTCACGCTCCAATGGGAGGTGATGTGTATATTCAAACTTTCTCACTTGTTTGGACATTGCTTTTTTTATGTCCTTGGATCTCTGTTGATCTCCTCAACTTAACGATAAGATACTGGAGAGAAGGAGTATTTTCTAATAGTGGCAGGTCAGCCATTAAACTCTTAGTTCCTAAACAATTTGTCCAACATATTTTGTTAACTGAATAGAAAGGGCTGCATTGATTCTCTTGGCAATGTTTTTTTGTTTTTTGGTTTGTTTTTTTTTTGTATTTTTCTGAAGCTGGAAATGGGGAGAGACAGTCAGACAGACTCCCACATGCGCCCGACCGGGGTAATGTTTATTGAACACCCACTATGTGCAACACACTGTGCTAGATTCTAAGGACATGAAGCAGTACAAAATAATTTAATAGATACAGTAAGTTATAGAAACAAAGAACTTCATAACTGAAAGGTATATTAGACAGTACAGACCACCTATTTTATGGCAGAGGAAGTGTGTCGCCCCAATTCAGCCAGCTAGTTAAACGGAAAGGTAAGATACAGGAGACTTGTCATCTAATGTCTCTTTCCCATCCCCTTTTCCCAGTATGAAGGCGTTTGGGGTAATGAGACAGATTAAATGCTATTTTGTTTTACAATACCATATAAATCTCAACATCTTAGTAATATTAATCTTCATGTAAAAAGAGGCCTGACACTACATTTTCAGAAAGGAAAGCAGTGACATAAAACAAATGTGGAGAGAATGAAATAACAGAGACCCAGAAGTGGGAGCCGAGATTCATCTAAGTCAGCAGATGCCATCTATTTGCACTCGTTAGTGCCGCGCGCGGCATGTGCTGCACCACCCCCTCGGGTAATTTACATTTTTTTTAAAGCATGTATTTCTAAATTTAGGAAGTTAGGATAATCAGGGTGGAAAAGCCCATCTGTTTGACGTTCACTCCAGCTGCTGCAGACTCTGAAATGAAATCTGAATATGTTCTTGTGTGTTTCATCTTATCCAGTCTGGAATACAGGGACAGGACAGAAGCCCAACAGTAGCGAAGGGCAGGGTACCCCAGGTGTATATTTTTGGGGGCACACAGTATCTCCATTGTGCTGAACTAAACCATCCATAGTCACAGACGCACACACAGGACTTAGACACATGTGTGTGCATTCACAGTATATGTACATTGTCATTATGTAATGATTTGTTGGGCTGATAGGGAAATGGAGACAAAAGGGTCCCAGGAAGAGATGATCTTTGACCCTATCCAGGTTAAAATGTTTGAAAAAGAAAAAGTAACAAATATTGCTTAGTATATATTTATTTACCTTACCTTATTAGGAAGAGCATTAGCCTGGATTCTGGTGCAAACTGCACCACTTACATGCTATGTAGTTTTGAAAAGACTGGTTTCGACCTCTCTGGGTTCCTTATATAATGCGAAACAAGACAGGCAGAGGGGAAGGAAGAAAGAGTTGAGCAAAGGAAAGAAACCAGAGTCTGAAGGTGCTTTCGGGATCTCGATCCTGGACTACACGAGCGCTGCATCAATTTCCACAAGAAAGCCGCTGTACATGTATGTTTTCCCCTCCTGGTCTGAAATGATCAACATCACACCCAGAAGCAAAGTAAGCAAATTAACACATATTTATTTATATACCTTTCAATGTACCTCTAGTGTTTCAGTTACACATACACACACACACACACACACACACACACACAAAAGGTAAATAAATATTTCATAAACACTAAAACAATTCCAATTTCTTCTGTAGGAACCAGCTTGTCTAACACAAGCAGCTGCAAGCACCTTAGAGACAGAGACCCGGGACAGGCTGTAACCACCGTGATCCTGGGGGCTTCACTTAGAAAACCATTACGTACCTGGAGAATACAAACAAAAACCAAAGGACTGGAAAAGCTTTTAGAAAGGAGACATAAGTTCTTAACATAATTTCTTTCTATATCAGTTATTTTATTCTTAACCTACCACTATTTTATAGGTGAACAAACATTTTAAGAAGAACCAGGGATTTCAAAAAAAAAAAAAAATGATAGTGCTATCTCATTTTTTACTGCCTTAGATATTGTTAGTCTGCTTTTTGTCTATTTTTGTCTCTGCCATATCCCAGTGCCCAGCATAAAGCAAGAACTCCATAGTTAGTGACTAAATGAACAGACATTTAAAAACTTAAGTTTTATATTGTCAAGGGCTAAGGGGAAAAGAGCATTCAGGCTCTTACTGTGTGCCAGGTGTTACAGCACCTCTTCGTCTAATCCTGCCACTCAGTGGGGGTAGGTGTTGCTGGCCTCACCCTCCAGGTGAAAAAGAAGAGTCAAAGGTTAAACAGTACTCTGACTAAAGAAGAGAAAATACGGGATCATCTAGTGCAACTAGGTGATCTGCATTGCAGGAGCAAAACTCCTGCAGGGGTGGGGGGGGGGAGAAGAGGACATAAAAGGCAGACTTCTCAGAGTAGGCAGAAAGGCTGGGCCAGATTGGTCAGCAACAGGACAAGCAACAGCCCATGAAAAGAATGGACGCAAACACAGAAGTGGACCTGGCTGGCTGGGCCAGAGCCAGGTGAGAAGCACAGAGCCCCACTGGGCTGCAGGAGTCCCAGAGGGAGGCTGGGAGGTCAGACACGCCCAGGGGTGAGGGTGCAGGGTTCCTCAGAGCCAGGGAAACTGGGGGAACCGGGGTGGTGTGTGTCATGCGTTCAAAATTTCTCAAAGTAAAAACTGCCTAGAAATACGTCAGTATAAGGAAATAATGGCATGAACATTTGTGACAAAGATGATGATATTTATGGTAATTTATTAGTCAAGCTGTCATTCCTAATTCTTTTGAAAATTAGCTTTAGAAATCGAAAGGGAAAAGCCAATTTTCACCAGAATGAAGAGAACATTGTAAATATAGAATTTTTATTGACTGTGCAGGAGAATGTTTAGAATGCTGAAGCAAATAATTCAATATGTACAGATTACAAGCATAACAGAGTTTCAAATGTGTTACCATAGCTACAAGAAAGATAGTTTTGAGGAAACAAAAGAAGAGATATCATTCAGGGGCAGTTTTCAAAGAACTGAAATAATAAGCGCAGCATCCAAATTGAACTCACATTACTTGCTAACAGAACTGGAAAGCTCCTTTCCACGTGACCACTTCCGATGATGTGGCCCCACCTTCTCCCTCTGCAATTCAGTGTACCTGGCCTCCTCGGTGCTGGGCTAAAGCCTGCTCAGATGCTGCAAGACTCTTAGTTGCCACCTGTTCCATAAAGTCTCTTCGAGCTCCAGTTACACTTATGGCCTGTACTATATATAATTATCACTTATTATTTATGAAACAAATATTAAGCTCTGGCTGTGTGCCAGGCACAATGCAAAGGGTAAGGAGGAGGGGCTGAGAGTTAAACAAAGAGGTGAGTGTGTGGGCTACAGTAAACAGGGACCGGCTAATGTCTGAACAACAGTCTAAGGAGACAGGGAAGGAAACAGCCAACGCAGGGAGACCAGCTGGGAGGTGACATCCAACCTGCATTGGCAGTCATAGCATTCTTTTCCAGGCTCTGGAAAAAGAGGAAAGAGCAATTCAAGTTGAAATAATAGTCTTTTTTTTTCTTGTTCTCTTTTTTCCTGAAGCAAGAAGAAGGTAAATTTGGAAACCGAAAGATTTGAGCTATGACCTTATTTCACCTTTGTGAACATCAATTTCCTTGTTTATAGAATGGAAATAATGCAAGACTGTGGTGAAGACCAATTATACAATGTCTAGTAAAGAACTGGTTATCGGCCCTGGCTGGTTGGCTCAGTGGTAGAGCGTCGGCCTGGTGTGCGGAAGTCCCGGGTTCGATTCCCGGCCAGGGCACACAGGAGAGGAGAGGTGCCCATCTGCTTCTCCACCCCTCCCCCCTCTCCTTCCTCTCTGTCTCTCTCTTCCCCTCCCGTGGCCGAGGCTCCACTGGAGCAAAAGATGGCCCGGGCACTGGGGATGGCTCCTTGGCCTCTGCCCCAGGCGCTAGAGTGGCTCTGGTCGCGACAGAGCGACGCCCCGGATGGGCAGAGCATCGCCCCCTGGTGGGCGTGCCGGATGGATCCCGGTCAGGCGCATGCGGGAGTCTGTCTGACTGCCTCCCCGTTTCCAGCTTCAGGAAATTAATTAATTAATTAATTAATTAAAAATAAATTAAAAAAAAAACTGGTTATCTATCACCTACAGCGTCGAACACAACTGCCAGGCACCATTTTTGTTCACTGGCAATGTCCAAAAGAGAGAACTATAGTCATTTTTAATCGTTCTCTTTTGAACTTAGTAACATATAAATCTTCTACCATACTTACTTGCTATAAATAAAAATAAAATTTTGAACTCTCTTATGGCTGGTGCTCTATTACCCAACACACACACCAAACAAATCCTGAAGGTACCAGCAATGCAGAAGCACTAAGAGAGAGACATGTATAAGGCTGATATTTGGTATATGAGAACAAAGATCAAAGCAGTTGTCCTGAAGGAAAAAGCACAGCTTGTGGAACTTGCCCACCCTTAACTTCATAGTTTAGTGTCTCATTTTGAGTTCCACAGAAGGCTATACCATAATCTTTTCACGCTTGGGGCTCTAAAGGTCTTTAAAGCTCAGCTCACAGCTCATATAAGTGTTTCCCAAATTCTTTTCTACTTTGGCCCTAGAATGGAGACAAAACCATCGCAAAGCTAAATAGAGCTGCAAAGAGAAAATATAACCTACTTACTGTTGTGTGAGCCTGACACAGTATTAGGCACTGTATATATTATCTTTTTTCTTTTTCTTCTTCTTTTCCAAGTGAAAGGAGAGGAGATAGAGAAAGAGACTCCCGCATGTGCCCCGACTGAGACCCACCCAGCAGCACCCGTCTGGGGCTGGTACTCCGCCCATCTGGGGCCATGCTCACAACTGAGCTATTTTTAGCCCCAGAAGTAGAGGCTCCATCCTCAGTGCCCAGGCCGATACACTCGAAACAATCGAGCCATGGCTGTGGGAGAAGAGAGGAGAAAGGAGGGGAAGGCAAAGAAAGAGAAGGGGGAGGGGTGGCGAAGTAGAGAAGCAGAGAGGCAGAGAGGCAGTGGGTCACCTCTCCTGTGTGCCCAGACTGGGAATCAAACCTGGAACAGCCACATGCCAGGCCAACACTCTACCACTCAGCCAACCAGCCAGGGCCTATAAATTATCTTTATCTTCCAGACACTGAACTCCAGGTATTGAAATTCGTCCTGCTCTACAAGCACAATCTATTTCCTCACTTGGAAATAGAGCTAATACTCATCTATCTCACAAGCTTGCCTTCAAGATTAATAAGTAAACATACATGAAATGCCTAGGCAATGCATGGCACTGGCAAGTAGCTACTAATAATAGAAGCTCTGATCTTAATGGAAATTTGCCATCCAGCCTAGAAACTTGTGACACCAAAAGCAAAAGAAATGTGTGTTTCTTAGAGAGGCATCCAGAGTAGTGGCACCAGCAACACTAAAGCTTGTAAGAGCTGGCACTGCAGGCAGGGTGACTTGGCTTGCCACCTTCTGGCACATGTCCAGAGCTTATTCAACTTCAGTATTCCAAGCTGTTTAACCACATTCAGCTCACTGTGGACACCTCAGTGTCAAAAAAAAAAAAAAAAAGGCCTGCCAAAGCCAAGTATCTTTAAAAAAAAAAACACTCCAAGTGAACAAGTGAATAAAGAGGCTTTTCTTGAAAGAGAAGATCATTTATTGAGATTCAACAAACCACTGTAGTACAGTTCTTGCAACTGCTTACACATTTGCTGCCATGTTGGTATAGCAGTTTAAGTTAAAAACTAGGACAGAGCTCAGAATTGGTGCATCTGGTCAGATGAGGACTCTAGATTCTGTGAGACTGACCATGCGTCTTAACCAAATATTTTCAAAAGGAAAACAATAAGTAAATTTACATTCCCTCGTTAATAAATAAGCATACACAAAGAGGCACAGACTACTTTCTCTCTCAACCTGACATGATCTTATTACTCCTTACCTCCCATCAAGCCACTCCCAAACCACAGGGGGTGACAGGAGTCAGGAGGGGACTGGATTCAGTCCTATTAGTCAGCTAAGGCTGAGCCAACAATCTGAACAGCCTTTCCAAGTAGCCTTATAGATGCCTCTTTTGGTAGCTCAGATATATGTCTTTCCTACTTCTTCCCTCTTGTCCTGCTTTTTTTTCTTTAGGGTATCTGACTACATAAAGGAGAGAGTCCTCAAACTACCCCAAGGCAGAGAAAAGAAGTGGCCCTCATATTCTAACAAAATTCTCTGGGTGTGCACTGGCCTCTGCTATAGTTCCATACCTCACTACAGTCAGACTGGTAATCAGTAAGGTACAACTGGTCATCTGTGGGGTGTTCTTTCCAGTGGTGGTGGTGTTGAGTGGGGAAATAGTATTAGGTATGTGCCAGGTCCCATCCTTATACAGTGGTCCTGATTATTCGTCTCTGATCGTAAAATACCTGCACATGTGTACTTCATTCAGACCTCTATCAGTCTCCGTAGCCAGGATACACACACACTAGCAGGTCTCTGACACAATAAATGTAGGCCCTCAGGAACCAGGCGTCCTGCCTCGGACTCTACCCACTCTCTGCCACTGCCTCCGTGCCATCACTCTAGCACAGGGGTCCCCAAACTTTTTACACAGGGGGCCAGTGGTCCCTCAGACCGTTGGAGGGCCAGACTATAAAAAAAACTATGAACAAATCCCTATGCACACTGCACATATCTTATTTTAAAGTAAAAAAACAAAACGATAACAAATACAATATTTAAAATAAAAAATAAGTAAATTTAAACCCACAAACTGACCAGTATTTCAATGGGAACTATGAGCCTGCTTTTGGCTAATGAGATGGCCAATGTGCTCCTCTCACTGACCACCAATGAAAGAGGTGCCCCTTCCGGAAGTGCAGCGGGGGCCGGATAAATGGCCTCAGGGGGCCGCATGCAACCCATGGGCAGTAGTTTGGGGACCCCTGACCTAGCACATGTTACAAGCGGCCAGGAGCAGGGCTTGCAGAACCCAAGGATCATACCACCAGGAAATGGCATGATTTGTTCAAAACAAGAATGAAAATTGAACAGAAGACCAACTTCATTCATAGCATTAATGTGACACATCTCATACTGAGCTGGATCGTGTTTGTCTTTTAGACTAAAGCATGAAGTCTTGAAGACTAGACTCTACACAATTTTCATCTTTCTATCCCCAGATACCTGGAGCATAATAAACCCTCCATTTTTTTTTCTTTTCTGTGTGTGTGTGTGTGTGTGTGTGTGTGTGCGTGTGTTTCCTTAAAAACTGCTGAATACAGAAGAAACAAAGGTGTTTTGCCTCATCGGTTGGGCTAGAGACCAGAGAGGCAGTACACAAAGCCACTATGTGGCTGTATCTTCTTCTATGTGACACTTTAAGTAGTATATTATCTGTACTTGTATTTCCTCACAAGTGTTCTACAATTACTCCTTTTCTGATTTATACAAATCCCCAAACAGTAACTATAGTTCTAATTGTAAGATATATTTATAACTATAAATTATAACCATAAGTTCCCAAAGACTAGGTACCATATTAAATACTCTGTATAACCCACAATGCCTAGAAAGTGGTGTGCATAGAGTAGGTTTCTCAGCAGTTTATTGGAAAATGAAAGACTACACTTCAAAAGGTTAAGACATTCTCCCTAGGTAAAAGAAAAATATCAAATGCATGCAACACTATGTTTTGCATAAAATTTTGTTTGTGACTTGCCTGGAATCTCTTTTTGGAGCACAGACTAAAATCTCCTTGTACAAACAGACACATAGATCAATATAACAGAATTAAGAGCCCAGAAATGAATCCACACCTAAATAATTAATTTATAACAAAGGAGCCAAAAATATGTAACAGAAAAAGGATGGTCTCTTCAATAAATAAGCGTTGGGAAAACTGGACAGCCACATGCAAAAGAATGAAACTGGAAGCTGACCACTATCTTCCACTATACACAAAAAATTAACACAAAATGGGTTAAAGGGCCCTGGCCGGTTGGCTCAGCGGTAGAGCGTCGGCCTAGCGTGCGGAGGACCCGGGTTCGATTCCCGGCCAGGGCACACAGGAGAAGCGCCCATTTGCTTCTCCACCCCTCCGCCGCGCTTTCCTCTCTGTCTCTCTCTTCCCCTCCCGCAGCCAAGGCTCCATTGGAGCAAACATGGCCCGGACGCTGGGGATGGCTCTGTGGCCGCTGCCTCAGGCGCTAGAGTGGCTCTGGTCGCAACATGGCGACACCCAGGATGGGCAGAGCATCGCCCCCTGGTGGGCAGAGCGTCGCCCCATGGTGGGCGTGCTGGGTGGATCCCGGTCGGGCGCATGCAGGAGTCTGTCTGACTGTCTCTCCCTGTTTCCAGCTTCAGAAAAATGAAAAAAAAAAAAAAATGGGTTAAAGACTTAAATGTAAGATCTGAAATGATAAAAACTCCTAGAAAAAAACATAGACAATAAGCTCCCTGATAAAGGTCTTGGTAATGATTTTTTTGGATTTGACACTAAAAGCCAAAGCAATAAAAACAAAAATAAACAAATGGAACCACATCAGACTAAAAACCTTCTTCATAACAAAGGAAATACTAAATAAAATAAAAAGGCAAACTACTAAATGGGAGAAAATATTTGCAAATCATATATCTGATAAAGGGTTAATATCCAAAATATATAAAGAGCTCATATAACTCAACAGCAACAAAAAAATCTGATAAAAATCATTTTTCTAAGGACACACAAATGGCCAACATGGAAAAGTGCTCAATTTCATTAATCATCGGGAAAATGTAAATTAAAACCACAGTAAAATATTACCTCACGTCTTTAGAATGACTATTATCAAAAAGACAAGAGTTGAAAAATGTTGGCGGGGATGTGAAGAGGAAACCCTTGAACACCGCTGATGTGAATGTAAACTGGTGCAGCAACTATGGAAAACAACATGGAGATTCCTCAAAACATTGAAAATAGAACTATCATATGATCCATCATTTCCATTTCTGGGTATTTATACAAAGAAAATGAAAACAAACACTAACTCGAAAAGACATGCACTCTCAAATTCACTGCAGCATTCTTTACAATAGTCAAGATATGGAAACAAGCTAAGTGTTCATCAATGGATGAGTGGATTAAAATGTGGTACATATATACACAATGGGATATTACTCAGCTACAGAAAGAAAGAAATCTTGCCATTTAAGACAACATGGATGGATCTTCAGGGCATTATGCTAAGTAAAATAAGTCAGAGAAAAACAAATACCACATAATCTCACTTAAATACAGAATCTAGAAAAAATAACAAACCACACAGACACATAAACGAGCTCATAAATACAGAGAACAGATTGGTGGTTGTCAGAGGCAGGAGGTGGGATGGGTAAAATGGGTGAAGAGAATTTTGATAAGGTACAAACTTCCAGTTACAAAATAAATAAGTCGGGATATATAATGTCAAGCATGGTGACTACAGTTAATTACACTGTATTGCATATTTGACAGTTGCTGAGAGAGCAAATCTTAAAAGTTCTCATCACAAGAAAAAGAATTAAAACTATGAAGGGTGCTGGGCCCTGGCTGGTTGGCTCAGTGGTAGAGCATCGGCCTGGTGTGCAGAAGTCCCAGGTTCGATTCCCGACCAGGGCACACAGGAGAGGCGCCCATCTGCTTCTCTACCCCTCCCCCTCTCCTTCCTCTCTGTCTCTCTCTTCCCCTCCCGCAGCCGAGGCTCCATTGGAGCAAAGATGGCCCGGGCACTGGGGATGGCTCCGTGGCCTCTGCCCCAGGCCCTAGAGTGGCTCTGGTTGCGACAGAGCGACGCCCCGGAGGGGCAGAGCATCGCCCCCTGGTGGGCAGAGCGTCGCCCCCTGGTGGGCGTGCCGGGTGGATCCCGGTCGGACGCATGCGGGAGTCTGTCTGACTGTCTCTCCCCGTTTCCAGCTTCAGAGAAATAAAAAAAAAAAAAAACTATGAAGGGTGCTGGATGTTGACCAAACTTATTGTGGTGATAATTCTGTGATAAATACAAATATAGTCATACACCTGAATCTGATATAATGTTGCCAGTCAATTATAACTCTATAAAAACAAAGCGATACAATAAATTTTTTTAAACTTGCCATTTAAAAAGAAATTCCTTGTATAAAACAAATGTAAGGTAGTGTTATTATGATACAAAGTAGTCAACAATATAAAATGCTATTAAAATAAATAAAATTACTATTTTTAAAGGAAGTTACTAAATAATGGTAAAATAAAGATCACAAGACTTAGAACTTAATCTCAGTTGCAAAAGAGAAAGGTGATACTAATGACAGAGAAGGCAATGATAATGATAAAGATGACAGTGGCAGCAGAGGAGAACGAGGGAGGTAACAGACAAAAAGGGAGAAAAAAGGAAAAAATAAAATAAAGCTGCAGAAAGAAAATAAAAACTATTTAAAATAAAGTCAGATTCCATAGTGTTCTGTTTGCACACTTATGTGTCTTTCAGGAACTGAGTCTTTGTGGCCTGACCACTGTTAATAACCATTTCTGAAACAACTACCATGTATAAGGCACTGTCTTAGACTCTGGAGGTAAAATGAAGTTTTACCACATCAAAAAACTTAATTAATCAAAAAGACGACATAAATATAAATAGGTAAACCATGTCAAAAAATCCATTTTAGTCCTTGACTCTCAATTCTCATGACATACACAAAAAGTCAGTTAAAAGTGTGCTGTAGGTCAAAATAGCAAAGGTAAACAGCATGGCTTCTAGAAGATAGCAGAATCTCTTCATGACATTGGGATAGGCAGAGAATTACTCGCTGAGATACAAAAGTGCTAGTCAAAAAGGAAAAAGTGTTAACACTGAAGAACTCTTTAAAACGTACCAAAGTAAGAGTGAAAAGCCAAGTCAGAGTAATCTTATAACCAATAAAGTACCAGTATTCTAATGTATTTTTAAAACATATTGTGAAACTTTACCAATCAGATGGAAAAAACAGACACACAGACTCTCCAATTTTAAAAACTGACAATACCTGCCCTGGCTGGTTGGCTCAGCGGTAGAGCGTCGGCCTGCAGTGTGGGGGACCCAGGTTCGATTACCGGCCAGGGCACATAGGAGAAGCGCCCATTTGCTTCTCCACCCCCCTCCCCCTCCTTCCTTTCTGTCTCTCTCTTCCCCTCCCGCAGCCAAGGCTCCATTGGAGCAAAGATGGCCCGGGCGCTGGGGATGGCTCCTTGGCCTCTGCCCCAGGCGCTAGAGTGGCTCTGGTGGCGGCAGAGTGACCCCCCGGAGGGGCAGAACATCGCCCCCTGGTGGGCAGAGCGTCGCCCCTGGTGGGCGTGCCGGGTGGATCCCGGTCGGGTGCATGCGGGAGTCTGTCTGACTGTCTCTCCCCGTTTCCAGCTTCAGAAAAAAAAAAAAAAAAAAAGTAAAAAAAAAAAAAAAACTGACAATACCCAAGGGTTTATCAGTAAACTGATTAAATAGACTATATACCTACAATGAAATATTCTACCAGAAAAGTAAAATGAAGTTCTGAAACATGCTATAACATGGGTGAGCCTTGAAAGCATTATACTGATATAAGCCAACCACAAAAGGACAAATATTGTATGAGTCCACCTGTCTGAGGTACTTGAAACAGCCAAATGCATAGAGATAAAAATAGATTTGATGTCACCAGGCTGGGGAAGGCGGAAATGGGGACACTGCTTAAATATTATGGAATTTCTGTTTGGGGTGATGAAAATGTTTTGAAAATAAGTAGCAATGACTGTACAACACTGTGAATGAATACACTTAATGTCGCTAAACTGTGTATTAAAATGGCCAAAATGACTAATTGTATGTAATATTTTACCATAATTCTTAAAAATTAATAATATACTAAAAACCAATGAATTGTATACTTTAAATGAGTAAATTATACGGTTGTAAATTATATCGCAATAAACTTGTTTTTAAAAAATTGACAAAAGGCTTGAGTACTTTACAGAAGAGGATACCTAAATGCACGTTTATGGGGGAGAAGGTAAGCAACTTCATCAGGAACCAGGGAAGTGCAAAATACCTATAAATATGCACACACGATGAGATACCCTTATTCAACCAGAATGGCTAAAATAAAATAAACCGACAATACCTGGTGTTCACAAGAATACAGAGAAAAAACAAGACTCTCATATACCGTGAAAAGATGTAAAGAATAGCAAAACCACTTTGGAAAAATGGCAGAACCTACTAAAGCTGAATCTATGCAATTTGTTTCTTAGGTATATTCCCAACCGAAAAGCACTCCGATACACATAAAAACACGTACAAGGATAAGCACAGCAGTATTATTCATCATAGGCCAAAAGTGGAAACAAGCCAAATGTCTATCAGTAGTAGAATGAATAAATCGCTATCACGTGTATTCATACAACAAACTGTTATCACGTAATAAAGGTGAAAAAATAACAGCTACAGCTAACATGGATAAATTGCATAAACAATGTTGAAGGCCAGACTCAAAAGAATGCATAATGAATGAGCATGATTCTATTTTTATAAATTTCAAAAGTAGGCAAACTAACTTCTGATGTTTATAAGTCAAAAAGTGGTTACCTGTGCGGAGCAGGGATGGTCGGGGGTGATTGACAGGGTCACTGGGGCACTTGAGTGTCAGCAAAGCCCCAATCTTTAGAGCTGGATGATGGTTAACACAAGTGTATTCACTTAAGATAATTCATTAAGTAATACTGGCAATATTTCTAGGCTATTTTTATATATATTATACTTTTTTTTTCTTTTTTTTTTTTTGTATTTTTCTGAAGCTGGAAACGGGGAGAGACAGTCAGACAGACTCCCGCATGCGCCCAACCGGGATCCACCCGGCACGCCCACCAGGGACAACGCTCTGCGCACCAGGGGGCGATGCTCTGCCCCTCCGGGGCATCGCTCTGCCGCGACCAGAGCCACTCTAGCGCCTGGGGCAGAGGCCAAGGAGCCATCCCCAGTGCCCGGGCCATCTTTGCTCCAATGGAGCCTTGGCTGCGGGAGGGGAAGAGAGAGACAGAGAGGAAGGGGGGGGTGGAGAAGCAAATGGGCGCTTCTCCTGTGTGCCCTGGCCGGGAATCGAACCCGGGTCCCCCGCACGCCAGGCCGACGCTCTACCGCTGAGCCAACTGGCCAGGGCCTATATTATATTTTTTAAAAATCCCTATCACTATTATCTTTTCTAATAAATACAATAGCTTTCAAATACATCATAATTAAAGAAAAATTGACATAGTCAATGCTCTTCAGTGGAATGAATAAAGAAAAATGCCACAGGAACATATTAGGAGATAGTGGAAAGCTACTGTAAATTTAGTTCACGTACAGGAAAGGACTGAGAAACTGTTTTAACCTGTGCAAAATTGGAGCACAAATGAAATGCAAATTCAATCCACAGCATAAAAGAATCTATTATTTTATCAGTTTTTTGGGTGAGTGACAAATGTCTATGCTTTAGTAAAAACTTTAAAGTCCACAGGCATATCTCAATTGCATGCAGAGAATTTCAAGGTTTTGCTTGTAAAATAAAAGATAAGATCTGGATCGTCTATTACCTAATATAAGATAAAAAGCTGCTGAAAAGCAAAGATCTCCAATTCCTCCTTTCATTCAATAAACGAAGCACCTGCCGTGTGCACTGCACAAGTGCTCACCCTGTGGAGCTTGCAAGAAAGTGTAAGAGGACAAAGCACAGCAGTTTGGAGGTGCCACCAGAGACGCACACAAACTCACTGCTTAAGAAACTGGAAGAGAAAAAAAAATCTCTTACAAAAGTCAGGCCAGAAAGTAAGGCAGGCGGTCTCAGGGGAAACAGGAGTGAGCTCGACAGGTGAGTAGTATAGACATCCAGGGAAGGAGGTGAGATTATTTCAGACCAACCAGAAGGGGATGGAAATGTGAGCCACAATGCTGCAGAGGCAGACAGTCCCAGAGTTGCACGGAGGGTGGTGGGAGCATCAACGGGCTGCGGTGGAGAAGAGCAAAAAGCCATAGAGGACACTGGAGTTTATCCTTTAAGATTGGGGGGGAGGGGTGTGGTTATTGTTGTTGAAGGAAGAGCG